>NC_092746.1:58945763-59570763 GCF_047496795.1 Chiloscyllium punctatum | reverse complement strand
TCTCACTTACAACCCCATTCATTCACCCTAGGTGCTGTTTAATTACCAGCCACAGAGTTTATCTGTCTTAGCTATAACCTATCTAAACACCACCTCTGCATCACCTGAATGCCCACTTGACTCCTGCAGCTCGTCATTGTCCAGCATACATACAGCAATCATACAGTTCCAAACATGAGCTTTTGGTTAAAGAAACCAAAGGGAACACAAACAAAACCAAAAGAGGCTTCTGTTCACTGCTACAATGCAAACCAAATGCTGGCATTATGATTAACAATTATTTTACATTCCGTGACGGTCTGCTGCACCTAGTCAAAAGTAAGGACTGCAGATGCTGGAGATCAGAGTCTACATTAGAGTGGTGCTGGAAAAGCACAACAGGTCAGGCAGCATCCAAGGAGCAGGAAAATCAACATTTCAGGCAAAAGCCCTTCATCAGGAATGATAAAGGGCTTTTGCCTGACATGTCAATTTTCCTACTGCACCTGCATCGACTGGAACCGGTGTCAGTCAGGTCCTTTCTGGCTTGTGGTGCCCAATGCAGCTGAGCTGTGCCATATCGAAGGAGTGCTTTCTCTTCCCTAATGTCCTCATCCCCTTTTTGGGAGAATGGTCCCATTCCCCTTGTTTCCCTAGCATCTAGCACAATATGTGAAGCACAACATGCCAGGGTGATGTGGCACACTCTGTCTCGATTATACTGGGAGACAGCTTCCCCCCCTTCACCCCAGATCAGTCCTAGCATTGGAACCAGACCTTCAGCAGCCCTTTGTCTGCTCCACTGTGGCCCTGGTTGAAATATTGACAGCTTTGTATCTATACTCATCAGTAAGGGGGTTGAACCATGGTGCCATGAGCCACGTGGCAGGAGGTGGAATTGGCTCCTCGAGTACACCAGGTACATGAAAGTGCTCCAGGATGTAGGAGTTATGGCAACTGCCAAGGTAGTGGGTATATACCTCCAGGAAATGGTGATGTCAATCACGGAACACTACATATAAACCAAACGAAATGCCTTCCTGTTGATGCATTCTGCAACATTGTGATGTGACCCTGACAGTACCACATGTGTGCTGTTAAGGACTCTCTGCAGGTGAGGGAATGCTGGTTACGTTCCTGAATCCTACTGCCTGGGCTGCAGCACTGAGCTCATCATGGAGCAATGTACTAAACCTGTGTGTTCTTGGTATTAATCATTGGCATTCCCTGAGCATTCAGGTCCATACAGTGAGCCATGCAGAATCCTGATAATGAGGGACATGACCCATTCAGCTTCAGATTCAGCATGGGCACAGTGAATATTTTGAATTTTTGGTATTTTCTACCTGAAATAACTATAAAATCCCAGTCTTTGAATATGTCTAAGGTGGAGATTGATGGATCTCTAATTATCAGTCATGTGCAGGGTTATGGAATGGAATTGTGAAAAGCCATTGAAATGTTTGATCAGCCCTGATCATATTGAATAGTGGGGCATGTTTGAGGGACTGAATGACTGATCCTGTTCCTGTTTTCCGAGGTGCTGTGCTGGCAGAATGATCAGCACATTACATCAAAATAGAGTGCCTGTTGCACTCCCAATTCATTGTTGCCCCGATTCACACCATCCAGCTCCTCAGAAACCATGTTAGGGAACTGGAGCTGGAACTGGATGAACTTCGGATCATTCAGAAGGCTGAGGGGGGGAATTGAGAAGAGTTACAGGGAGGTAGTCACACCTCAGGTACAGGAAAAAGGTTGATGGGTTACAGTCAGGGGATGGAAAGGGAACACATAGTCAGTGCAGAGATCCCCTGTGGTCGTTCCCCACAATACTTCCCTTGGGGAAAAAAAACTGGAAATGACATCACCCACCTTAAGAAACAAAGACCTATAAATAGAGAGGCGGGACGTACCACCAGTGCTTCATCGGAGACTCTCACTGATGATGTTACCTAGTATGGTGACAAAACATCTGAAAAACAAGCCTTCCAGCTCAACGAGCTAACTGAGCCACAAATCTTCTCAAACATTGCTAATGAATATACTATTGAGGATACTGATGGCGGGGGGGAGGGGGGAGGGGGGAGGGGGGGGGGGGGGCTAGTGACCTATCAGGGAAAGCCATAGTGGTCAGGTCTCTAGAACTGAGCCTGGCTCTGTGGCTCAGAATGGAAGGGGGTGAACAAAAAAACACTATTGGTATGTGATTCAATAGTTAGAGGAACAGACAGGAGATTCTGTGGTCACGAACAGGACTGCTAGGTGCCATGGTCCAGGATTTCTGAGTCTACAAGATTCTGAAGGGAGAGGGTGAGCAGCCAGAAGTCGTGGTGCACATTGACACCAGTGACATAGCCAGGAAAAGGGATGAGGATTTAAAAAGTGATTTCAGAGAGTTAGGTTGGAAGCTAAAACACAGAATGAGCAGAGTAGTAATCTTAGGATTACTCCTGGTGCCATGTGCCAGTTGAAGCAAGGAAATGGGAGAGAGTGCAGCTAAACATGTGGCTACAGGGCTGGTGCAGTAGGGAGGGCTTCAGAGATGTGGATTATTGGTTTACCTTCTGGCAAAGGTGGGACCTGTGCATGAAGGATGGGTTGCACTTAAACTGGAGGTGCACCAGTTTCCAGGGTGGGAGATTTGCTAGTGTACTTCGGAAGAGTTTAAACTAGTTTGGCAGGGAGATGTGAACTAGAGCTGCAGATTAGTGAATTTTGAGAAAATTTGTAGCTCAGGTTGAGGTTCTCGGTGTAGGTTTGCTCGCTGAGCTGGAAGGTTAATTTTTAGACATTTTGACACCATAATAGGTAACATCTTCAGTGAGCCTCCGGACGCAGCACTGCTCATGTTTCCTGCTTTCTATTTATATGTTTGGGTTTCTTTGAGTTGGTGATGTCATTTCCTGTTCTTTTTCTCAGGGGGTGGTAAATGGAGTCCAAGTCAATGTGTTTGTTGATAGTGTTCCGGTTGGAATGCCATGCTTCTAGAAATTGTTGTGCCTGTCTATGTTTGGCTTGTCCTAGGATAGATATGTTGTCCCAGTCATAGAGGTGTACAGCATGGAAACAGACTCTTCGGTCCAACCTATCCATGCCGACCAGATATCCCAACTCAATCTAGTCCCACCTGCCAGCACCCGGCCCATATCCCTCCAAACCCTTCCTATTCATATACCCATCCAAATGTCTCTTAAATGTTGCAATTGTACCAGCCTCCACCACTTCCTCTGGCAGCTCATCCATACACGTACCACTCTCTGTGTGAAAAGGTTGCCCCTTAGGTCTCTCATATCTTTCCCTTCTCACCCTAAACCTATTCCCTCTCGTTCTGGACTCCCCGACCCCAGGGAAAAGACTTTCTCTATTTATACTCTCCATGCCCCTCATAATTTTGTAAACCTTTATAAGGTCACCCCTCAGCCTCTGACGCTCCAGGGAAAACCGCCCCAGCCTGTTCAGCCTCTCCCCTATAGGTCAAATCCTCCAAACCTGACAACATCCTTGTAAATCTTTCTGAACCCTTTCAAGTTTCACAACATCTTTCTGATAGGAAGGAGTCCAGAATTGTATGCAATATTCCAACAGTGGCCTAACCAATCTCCTGTACATCCACAACATGACCTCCCAACTCCTGTACTCAATACTCTGACCAATAAAGGAATGCATACCAAACGCCGCCTTCACTATCCTATCTACCTGTGACTCCACTTTCAAGGAGTAATGAACCTGCACTCCAAGGTCTCTTAGTTCAGCAACACTCCTTTAGCCCTTACCATTAAGTGTATAAGTCCTGCTAAGATTTGTTTTCCCAAAATGCAGCACCTTGCATTTATCTGAATTAAACTCCATCTGCCACTTCTCAGCCCATTGGCCCATCTGGTCGAGACCCTGTTGTAATCTGAGATAACCTTCTTCTTCTGTCCACTACACCTCCAATTTTGGTGTCATCTGCAACTTACTAACTGTACCTCTTATGCTCGCATCCAAATCATTTATGTAAATGACAGCGCCGATCCTTGTGGCACTCCAACAACTTGCCCACCACTGAGCTCAGGCTTACCGGTCTATAGTTCGCTGGCTTGTCTTTACCACCCTTCTTAAACAGTGGCACCACGTTTGCCAACCTCCAGTCTTCCGGCACCTCACCTGTGACTATCAATGATACACATATCTCAGCAAGAGGCCCAGCAATCACTCCTCTAGCTTCCCACAGAGTTCTTGGGTACACCTGATCAGGTCCTGGGGATTTATCCACTTTATTGCATTTCTAAATATCCAGTACTTCCTCCTCTGTAATCTGGACATTTTGCAAGATGTCACCATCTATTTCCCTACAGTCTATATCTTCCATATTCTTTTCCACAGTAAATACTGATGCAAAATATTCATTTAGTGTTTCCCCCATTTTCTGTGGCTCCACACAAAGGCTGCCTTGCTGATCTTTGAGGGGCCCTATTCTCTCCCTAGTAACCCTTTTGTTCTTAATATATTTGTAAAAACCCTTTGGATTCTCCTTAATTCTATTTGCCAAAGCTATCTCATGTCTCCTTTTTGCCTTCCTGATTTCCCTCTTAAGTATACTCCTACTGCCTTCATACTCTTCTAAGGATTCACTCGATCTTTCCTGTCTATACCTGACATATGCTTCCTTCGTTTTCTTAACCAAACCCTCAATTTCTTTAGTCATCCAGCATTCCCTATACCAGTCTTCCCTTTCACCCAGATAGGAATATACTTTCTCTGGATTCTTGTTATCTCATTTCTGAAGGCTTCCCATTTTCCAGCCGTCCCTTTACCTGCGAACATCGTTGGAAAGTTCTTGCCTAATACTGTCAAAATTGGCCTTTCTCCAATTTAGAACTTCAACTTTTAGATCTGGTCTATCCTTTTCCATCACTATTTTAAAACAAATAGAATTATGGTTGCTGGCCCCAAAGTGCTTCCCCCACTGACACCTCAGTCACCTGCCCTGCCTTATTTCCCAAGAGTAGGTCAAGTTTTGCACCTTCTCTAGTAGGTACATCCACATACTGAATCAGAAAATTGTCTTGTGAAACTCCTCTCCACCTAAACCTTTAACATTATGGCATTCCCAGTCGATGTTTGGAAAGTTAAAATCCCTTACCATAGCTACCCTATTATTCTTACAAATAGCTGAGATCTCCTTACAAGTTTGTTTCTCAATTTCCCTCTGACTATTAGGGGGTATATAATACAATCCCAATAAGGTGATCATCCCTTTCTTATTTCTCAGTTCCACCCAAATAACTTCCCTGGATGTATTTCCAGGAATATCCTCCCTCAGCACAGCTATAATGCTAACCCTCATCAAAAATGCCACTCCCCCTCCTCTCTTGCCTCCCTTTCTATCCTTCCTGTAGCATTTGTATCCTGGAACATTAAGCCGCCACTCCTGCCCCTCCCTGAGCCATGTCAGTCGAAATGGTGCCCTTCCTTATCTATATGTAAGGATATGAGTGAGAGAGGGTCATGTCGTTTTGTGGCTAGTTGATGTTCATGTGTTCTGGTGGCTATTGTTCTGCCTGTTTGTCCAATGTAGTGTTTGTTACAGTCCTTGCACGGTATTTTGTAAATTACATTGTTTTTGCTTGTTGTCTGCATGGGGTCTTTCAACTTCATTAGCTGCTGTTTTAGTGTGTAAGTGGGTTTGTGAGCTACCATGATGCTATCAAAAACTATCAACAAACACCATGACTTGGACCCCATTTACCACCCCCTGAGAAAAAGAACAAGAAATGACATTACCATAAGAAATGACATCACCAACCCAAGGAAACCCAAACATATAAATAAAAAGCAGGAAACACGAGCAGTCCTTCGTGCAGAGGCTCACTGAAGATGTTACCGAGTATGTTGACGAAATGACTGAAAATGAACCTTCCAGCTCAGCGAGCAAACCTACACCCAAGAGCTACAGATCAGAGGAGAGGGTTGTTGTGGAATGGAATGGAATGCAGAGAGTCTGTCAAGAAGGATACACAGTTAATAGGGCAAAGGGATGGGTTAAAGTGTGTCTGTTTCAATGCAAGGAGTGTCAGAAATAAGAGTGATGAACTTAGAGCGTGGATCAGTACTTGGATCTACACTTTTGTAGCCATAACAGAGACATGGGTTTCACAGGGGCAGGAGTGGTTGCTGAATGTTCCAGGGTTTAGGTCTTTTTTGTAAAAGAATGGGGCAGGGGGGAGGTAAAAGAGGAGGGGGACTAGCATTGTTAGTTAGAGAGTGTATCACAGCTGCAGAAAAGAAGGTTGTTGAGGACGGTTTGTCTACGAAGTCAGTAACAGGAAAGGAGCAGTCACTTTTTTGGGTGGTTTCTATATAGATCCCCCAAGAGCAGCAGAGTGATAGAAGACCTGATTGGACAGCAAGTCTTGGAAGGATGCAGATATAATAGAGTTGTTTGTTATGGGTGACTTCAATTTCCCCAATGTTGATTGAAACTCCTTAGATTGTCCTGGATGGAGTAGATTTTGTCAGGCATGTCCAGGACAGAATCCTGACTCAATATGTAGAAAGGTTGATGAAGGGGGAGGCCATATTGGATTTGGTGCTATGCAATGAGCCAGGCTTGGTGTCAGATCTCTCAGTGGGAGAGCATTTTGGTGACAGTGCCTACAACTACCTCACCTTTAGAATACAATAGCCATGGGGAGTGGTAGGAACAGACAGTATGGGAAGGCGTTTAATTGGGGGAGGGAAAATTACACTGCTATTAGATAGGCTACGGAGTATCAATCAGGAACAATTGTTCTGCAGGAAAGACACAACAGAAATGTGGAGGCTGTTTAAGGAGTGCTTGTTGCAAGTGTTGGATAACTTTGTCCCACTGAGACAGGCAAGGACGGGTAAGGTGAAGGAGCCTTGGATGATGAGCAGAGAAGCTCCTTGTCGAAATGAAGAAAAATGCTTACTTAAGTTTGAGAGAGCAAGGATCTGGCACAGCTTTAGAGGATTCCAGGGGAGCTTGGAGCAAACTCAAAAATGGACTGAGGGGGAATGAAAAAGCCTTGGTGGGAAGGATTAGGAAAAACCCAAAGGCTTTCTACACATGCGTGAGGAATAAGAGAATGATCAAAGAGAGGGTAGGGCTGATCATAGATAATGGAGGAAACTTGTACCTGGAATGTGAAGAGGTAGGGGAGGCCTTAAATGAGTTTTTTGCTTCAGTATTCATTAGAGAGAGGGACCTTGTTGATAGTGAGAACACTATGGATCAGGTTAATAGGCTTGAACAGGTTCATGCTAAGAAAGTGTATGTGCTGGAAATTCTGGGAAGCATCAAGATCGATAAATCCCTAGGGATGGACCAGATATACCCAAGGTTACCATTGGAAGCAAGGAATGAGATTGCTGCACCTCTGGCGATCGATTTTTGCATCTTCACTCTTCACAGGAGTAGTACCTGATGATTTGGAGGGAGGCGAATGTCATTCCTCTGTTCAAGAAAAGGGAATAGGGAAATCCCTGGGAATTACAGACCAGTCAGTCTTATGTCTGTGGTAAGCAAGGTACTGGAAAGGAATCTGAGAAGTAGGATTTATGACTATTTGGAAAAACAGAGTTTGACATGGCTTTGCCAAGGGCAGGTCATGCCTCACAAGCCTTATTGAGTTCTTTGAGGATGTGATGAGACAGGTTTACAAAGGTCGAGTGGTGCATGTGTATATATGGATTTCAGTAAGGTATTTCATAAGGTTCTCCATGGTAGGCACATTCAGAAAGTTAGGAGGTGATGCCACAAAGGTCGGTATTGTTGTAGATAATGTTGTGAGCTGTGCAGGCTATGACAAGACTGACAGGATGCAGAGCTGGGCTGAGAAGATGCAGATGGAGTTCAATCTGGATAAATGTGAAATGATGAGTTTGGTAGGTTGAATTTGAATGCTGAACACAGCACCAAAGACAGGATTCTTGGCAGTGTGGAGGGACAGCAGGAATTTTTGGGTCCATGTACACAGATCCCTCAAAGTTTCTACCCAAGTTGATAGGGTTGTTCAGAAGGCATATGGTGTTTTGGCTTTCGTTAACATGTGGATTGAGTTTTAGAGCCATGAGGTTTTGCTGCAGTTCTGGTTAGCTGGTTAGGTGACACTTGCAATATTGTGCCCAGTTCTGGGCTAAAGAAGTAATAGCCAATGGCTGGAGTTTTCAAATGGCTGCTTCATGTATTTGCACTCAGAAAACGTGGATTGCATGATTACATCCATCAAACTGACACTGACTCTTGGGCTCTTTTCCAGCCATTTTACAGTAACGCCACATTTAGACAATGACAAGGTGATGGCAGGGAACCCAGTTCAGGTTGAGCACCATCAGCAGAGATACCATTTGTCACTAGGTTCCCCAGAGCCTTCATGTCTCCTTTTACTGCACTGTGCCATGACAGCCTATTTCCACCATGTCCTGCATGTGCAGACCTGCCATATCAAACTTCACCTACAACTTCACCTGCTCCATGACCCTGTTTGCACCTTAATGATAAGTGTGTGTTGCTGGAAAAGCATAGCAGGTCAGGCAGCATCTGAGGAGCAGGAAAATCGATGCTTCGGGCCGGAGCCCTCCATCAGGAATATTCCTGATGAAGGGCTCCAGCCTGAAACATCTATTCTCCTGCTCCTTGAATGCTGCCTGACATGTTGTGCTTTTCCAGCAACACACTCTCAACTCTGATCTCCAGCATCTGCAAACCTCACTGTCTCCCTGCACAATAATGATGTCCAACCTATTTCTCTATGCTATCACTGTCACTGCCACTCTCCTGGAGTCTACCATGTTTTTTGCTGATGTTCCTTCTATCCCTATATACCTTGAGCTCCCCTCCATCACTGTCCTTGCCCCCACATTGACACACACCTCTGGTTTCTCTCCAGCGTTGACTCACCCGTATCTTTTGACAGTGATGTTCCCCCTTCCTTGACCCTTCTGAATGACTGACTGACAGATCCAGTCTCAGGATTTTATTTACCACGGACTTCTGACAGACATAAATGGGCAGCCCCTAGACCTGACTGACCATGTTCCTAACTGCTGAGTTATGCAGCTTGCGGACTGACAGTACATGATTTCTCCAGCCTGCTTGTGATTGCCCGACACCATTGACCATTGCCAACTGCCCACACTGTGGTCAGACAGCTCCCCTGACCACGAGCAATCCAAGCAGACAACTGACTGTGGCCAGACCCCGAAACTCTGTGCAGAATGTGCCTGTGGCTAATGGTCCTGGGACCCCTTGACTGACAACAGCCTCCCTTTTAACTGGACTCAGGACTGGCCACCATTAATTTTTGACATGGCCATTGTGCAGTATGTTTACCCGTTTACCAGTCATGCTGCTAGCAAATGCTGTAGGTGTTAGATTGACATTGCAGTGCACTGTACAACAATATGTCCTTCTGCCCGCAAGCCATCTCCATATCCCTTAGGATCCCACTGACAGGCATGACAAGAGGCCTGTTTGTGCATATGCAGTAAAGAGTACCCCATTCTTGAGCAGTCACGCGATACAGCCTGGATCCAGTCCTTGAGCTGGGTGCCTGTTCCTGAGTGCAAAGAGTCTTTGCTGCAGCATCTTAATGTCAGCTGATGGTATGCCCTGCAGTGCAAGTCTGTGCTTCATGAGTGGCATGCAGGTGTATCAGAGAGATACTTTGAGGATCCTGAAGGGTTAGCAAATGTTGGATGCCAATGTCCAAGAAAGAAGGTTGCCACAGCAGCTGCCTGTGGATTGTGCCCTGAGATTCTGGTTGGTCCTGAGGCACCATCGAGATCCTTCAGAGCAATTGGCGAGAAATCACCAGGAACTCGCTCAAACTTCCACACCAGGTTTTCTCCACACCTAGCTTGTTTGGCATTTTTGGTAAGATAGGAAGTTGAATATCATTGAGACAGGTTGTACCATTAACAAGGAGTTAACAAGTAATAATTGCCCTTAATTGGCCACTGTTTAGTGAGAAACTCAGTGGTCTGCTTGTCAAAAGCATAAAAAATTGAGCAAGATGTTCCTGAACATAAGATAGACCTCACCAGATTTGCCACAAATCTCCAATAAAACAGTTACAAGTGTGGAATAAAATAAGGTTGAGTCAATATAGCTTTGTTAAGAGCAGGTCGTGCACAGGAGGCTGCTAAATAAGATGAGCCCATAATGTTCAGGGCAAGGTCCTGGCGTGGGTGGAGGATTGGCTGACTGGAAAAAGGCAGATATTGAGGATAAAGGGGTCTTTTGCAGAATGGCAATCACTGACTAGTGGAATTCCACAGGGACCAGTATTGGGGCCACAACTATCCATGTTATACATTAATGATCTGGACAAGAAACTGAGGGTATTGTTACTAACTTTGCAGAATAGACAAAGATAGGTAGAGGGGCAGGTAGTCATAGTCATAGATGTACAGCATGGAAACAAATCCTTCCGTCCAACTTGTTCATACCAACCAGAAATCCTAACCTAATCTCATCCCATTTGCCAGCACTTGACCCATATCCCTCTAAACCCTTCCTATTCATATGCCCATTCATAAATATTGTAATTGTACCAGCCTCAACCATTTCCTCCAGTAGTTCATTCCATACCCTCTGCGTGAAAAAGCTGCCCCTTAGGTCCCTTTTAAATCTTTCCCCTCTCACCATAAACCTATGCCTTCTAGTTCTGGGCCTCTCAACCCCAGGGAAAAGACCTTGTCTATTTATCCTATCCATGCCTCTCATGATTTTAGTCTTGAGGAAGCAGGGAGGAAAAATAGAGGTGTACATTATTTTCTAAATGGAAAATGGCTTAGAAAATATGAAGTCCAAAGGCACTAAAGTGGCCAAATTCAAATTCTCTTAAGATCAACATGCAGGTTCTAGATTCTGTAAAGAGTGACTAAATTCAAAAATAACTCAATAAATCTTCATTTCAGTGCGTAATATTGATGCATCAGTAATATTTATTCTACAAGAACATTGAACAAATACACAGAAGCTGGAATTATGTACATCAAAGTTTGCTGTCCCTTAATGTTTTGTTATGAAAATAAGTAGCATATTTTTAGATTAATTTTCAGATCACTAAATTGCAACACTTGATTTTTCTTAAAAATGACCTGGAATATTCTGATGGTCAGGTAATCATTTCTGAAGCATAGCTGGGAGTTATATCTGTGGATCCTGTGAAATCTTCAAGGCTGCAGACTCCAAAGGAACTGTTCGCTGTTATGATGCCAGCTGAGGTTATTACAGGACAAGTCAACCCAGGCTAAAGTATGTCTTGATAGGTTTTTTTTGCCTTAATGAGGTGGTCTTTCACTAAAAAGCAATTCTGCAATGCTGCAGATTTGGTTTTAACAGTAAAACAAATGTTTAATACCTAAAAAGAAAGAAAGAAAGAAATAAAACTATATAAATATTCTGAAGTAGAGTCCTGCTGGACTTGAAAATTTAACTCAATTTTTCTCTTCTCAGATGCTGTCAGACCTGCTGAATTTTTCCTGCATTCTGTTTATTTCAGATTTCAGGCATATTCAGTATTGTACTTTTATTCCTATATACATAAGTTTAAAGACTTCAAAACACATAGCAAATTACAATTGCATCAATCCTCAAGACATTATTTTTCATCACAAGAATTTCTTTTCTAGCACATCTTAATTCAACTGTGGCTTCAGTTCCTATTCTTGGAAATCTGATAGCATCGTCCTTGAGATTTTGTACAACTGGGCTTAGATGATTTAAGCTGCTCTTCCGACCCTACCCCTGGGACTTCACATCTTCGACACACACTGCTGGACTCAACACTAGCTTACCCTGGGGCTCAATTCCAGTCACTTACCCCTAATGGGCCCTCCTTAACCTACCTTAAACATTCTACCATTTAACTGGTACCACTACCTCTAACAACCCAACCCCTACCTGCTTGACACCCTACTTTTTTTTGCATCATGTGTATCCTATCCCTACTTACGTAGCATTTCACCTGCCTGGCACTCTATTCTTCGGGCACCCAACCCTTACAGTCACTTTATGTACTTGACCTTTCACAGGAGGTGTCAAAGTGCCTGTGTATGATGCTAGACCTTGAAATTACAGAATACAACAGCTGACTGTTGTGAAAGAGAGGTAAAAACAATGACTGCAGATGCTGGAAACCAGTTTCTGGATTAGTGGTGCTGGAAGAGCACAGCAGTTCAGGCAGCAGAACTGCTGTGCTCTTCCAGCACCACTAATCCAGAATGTTGTGAAAGAGAGGTCATGGTCTGACTTCCATGGACTGTTCTGTACTATGAGTGATATGGAAGTATGGGTCGACATTTCTGAAGGAACCCTAATTAGAATCTCCAGTCAGAAATATGAAGCTCTTTCATTTCATGAAAAAGGGATTGAGTGGTAATCTGTTTGAGATTACCAGTCCTCCAGAAAATCTGGACCCATATATACAAGATTTCAATATAATGATCCAAACATTTTAATAGGAAAGACAATAGCTCAGCTGAAAATATGTCATTTCTTGGACTGAGAATTTTGCTGTTGCATTATTTACCCAATGAACCAGGCAGCAGAATGAATGTGGTATAATATGGAAGAAACTGTAGTGCAAGTTAAATTCAAAATTTTGACTGATTTGCAACAAAGAATTGAAAGCTTTCATCTCTACTTATTTGTTTCTGTGTTTTCTGTTTCACATAATATAAAATGTATTAAGACGTTTTTTTGAGGACAGAAAGGACACAACAAACAAAGCAGAAAAATTCTGTAATTAAATGAGAATGAATTGATATAAAGATATTTTCTGTTGAATCAGCAGCCGACAATTTGAGAATATGATAAAATGAAATCTACATTTTCATTCTGCTTGTAGGTGATAAACTTCAAGCTTAGGCATTGTTATGATTAATTATCTAGGACACTGAATTTTCTTTGATTCAAAGTTTCCATTGAATCATACTCTTGTCAGCCAAGTCAAAAGAGGTAGTTAAAATAGCCTGAAGGAGTACTGGCACTGTGATGGCCAGGTTATGTTTCTTCTGTTGAATTGACTAGTTTATCTACTGTGTTTTGTAACTTAGTGCTTTTTGTTTTTATTTCCTTGCAAAAAAAGCTAACAACCTTTATAAAACATATAAATTTAAATTATATTTATATATATGTGTAACATATATGTTTTAAGACTATGCAAGGAGATCTATTGAATCCGTTATTCTAGCTGTGAGGAAATAGTGGTAAGCTTCAATTCCTATCTACCTGATATTAATGTATCTTCACTATATGCTCAGTATAATAATAATACTAACTTAAATTGGTCTAAAAAATGGATGGCAGCCATGAATCATTATGAAATTTCTCAACCTAGAGAAGTTCTTCATTTACTAATTTCATTGCAAATGTTCAGGTAGTTGAGAAATTTTCAGTGCCAGATCCTAGTTGGCTAATACATTATGAAAACTGAGTTGGATGAATTAGATGCCTATTCCAAGGTACAACGAATGGTTTCCTGTTCATTGCAAACTATACAATACCTGCAGCCACGTTTTGCTTTGGTCCTGGGAATTGGTCTGACCTGACAATTCATACTCCTGCAACAGTTGATGAAATTTGTTGTCAGGCAGTCAGTGCATTTTGGTGGTCATCTGTCAATATGGGATACCTCAGACCAGGTAGCATATCTATATCTCTGGATTCTTTCAGTCAATAGTTTTAACATCCTCGTGATTGTTTATCAAAAGTTGAACTTCCTGCAGAAGATATTAATATTTAAACATACCAAATTTGTCAACATTATTTTTCCAACTTTTAATTTTCTACTGTGATACTTAATCCAGTAAATAATCAGGCATCAAACTTTGGTATTAAAACCAAATGTTAGATAACAATGCATAGTAATCAATCCAATGGGATGACTCTTATTTGCCTGAAGATTCTTTGGCAGATCTACTCTGGTTTAATCACAGGAACAGCTATTGTCTCACTGGGAAACATTAATGACAACTTAATGATGGTGATATTCAAAACTGGACACAAACACACTTGGCTTAATTCTAACAAACTAATCTGTTTAAGGAATTCTAGAATTATTATCATTCCCACAAGTTGGATAAAATAGACCTTTTAGTTCCGTAGTATATGGGAGTAGAGCAGAAGAATGTCGAATCAGGTCAATCTCTGGTCTTTCTAGCAGCTCCTTACTCCTCCTCCTCCAGATCCAGGGAGCATTCGTTTAAGCAGTTTGTGTGTCCTAAGAAGAGTCCTCAGAAGCAGCGATTCTCTGCATCCACTTCCAGTTGTCTCATGGAACAACGGTAAGTCATTTTCTGTTGTCCCACTCAATCAATTAGCAACATTGATTCTATTCCCAATTGTCAATTATATTGAAATCCACTCCTCATTGTTAGCGGTCCCTTGATTATATCCTAACCAGATCCTTAATTATCTGTCCTGGGAAAGCTTTTGCACTGCATATTTAGGAGACCAATGTACAATGGAGATCTCGCAAATCCAATTTTCTCTTCAGTCTTTAGATTTCATGCACATTGCTTTTCATTTTCACTTGCTGTAAATTGCCACCAGACAACCTTAAATGCCCATTCTATACTGTCCAGTATCCTGGACTCTTGAATGTACTTCTGCATCAGTTTCATCCAGAGTTTGAGAGGTTATTCATTGATAAGAAACATTACTGTCAAAGGGTTGTACAAAAACTAAACAGCATGTGAAAAAGCAAATTCCAAGCAAACTCATATATCCAGTAATGGAACTCTCATATCAGATGTTTCTTTCTTTTCTGAGTATAGCTATTCCAGTGGAAAGCCGTTTTAATTTCACTCTCGATATGTCCAGCAAATTTTCTGCCATTTATGTTGGCTTGTCCATTTCTTTTTGAGTTAAATGTTGACCAATTTCAGCATCATATCTATATCTACTTCAAAATCTACTTTAAATGCACTGGAGACTTGATGTAGAGATACTGCCTTCCCTCTTAGTTTGATATCTTTGTATCTTGTCATTCCATTCTCTCTTTCTCACTTGTCCATTTGCACTCCTGTTCACCTATTAGGACTCACTTCTGGTTTTCCTGTGAATGACCAATTTTAAGACCTTCGCTTCAAAGATGGTGCCCCACCATACTTTTTAATGGCATCATATCGCTTAGATGTACTGCACAAGCCTTGCTAAACCAGTCAAAACTTATACCAGTATGGGAATCTTTTGTGTGGATTGGAATTGGTTACTGTATAAGTCATAAAAAAACTGTACAATTCATATTAGTTGTCATTAAAGTAATCCCTTTCCCCTTGTCTGAACCTGAAGATCTGTTGCATTTCAGATAGTCCACATACACAAGACTTATAAAAGGTACACATTCAAAACTAGACCTTGATGAAGGCAGTAAAGTAAATTTTTGGATTGCAGCGTGTAAGGAGAATTTTGGGTAAAAAAGGAAACAACAGAATAATATTTCAACCACTTGACTGCAGTGATGTGGCATTTTCAATCGAGGATTACAGCTGATGAAAAATGCTGTACACCATATATCTGAAGATTGTAACATTGAGTTGACACAATGTATTCTAGGTGGGAATAAATGTTACAAAGCTGACCAGATTTGAAATGGTGGCGGTGTGACATGAGTGAATGATTGTAGAAGGAGTTGGCAGGTATGATGCTATTTAGGAATTGTGACATCCATAACCATTCCAGTTAAGGTAAGTACCTCATTAGATTTTTAAAGCATTAACATCACTCATACCTCCATACCAATTAAGAGGATTTCTTTGAATCTTCTAAGATTTCACAACATTCTCCATTAGACATTCTCAAAAGGAAATAGAAGAAACGTTATGTTCACTAATGTCCTAGTTTCTCCTCTTCTTAATGCTCTACATTTTATAATCTTTCAGAGGTACATGTATTTTTCCAACAGAGAATTATTATATCTGTATGAGTAGTTAGATCATTGAAGCATATTAAATTCTGATAGCCTATCAAGGTAGGAGATCTTTAACACCTTATTAAGGTTCAGTACCTTCCCCCACAGTGAAATCCTGCTGTATGGCTGTTCTGCTTTTGGATACAACTTCTCTTATCCTTAGAATAGTTTTGATAGTTGAATGTAATGAAGGAAATATCATTTTTTTCAGATCCAACAGCTACTTCCTTTCAACAAATGTGATTACATAAAAGAATGTAAAGTCACCTGTTTCAGCCTAGACAGATGTACATGTATTTGGAAAGGCAAGGACTGATTTGGGATAGTCAACATGGCTTTGTGCGTGGGAAATCGTGTCTCACAAACTTGATTGAGTTTTTGAAGAATTAACAAAGAGGATTGAGGGCAGAGTGGTACATGCGATTTATATGGACTTCAGTAAGGCATTCAACAAGGTTTCCCATGGGAAACTGATTAGCAAGAATTGATCTCATGGAATATAGGGAGAAAAAGTCACTTGGATACAGAACTAGCTGAAAGATAGAAGATGGTGGTGGTAGAGGGTTGCTTTTTAGACTGGACACCTCTGAACAGTGGTGTGCCACAAGGATCTGCATCTATTGTTTTTCGTAATTTATATAAATGATTTGGATGTGAACATAGGAGGTATAGTTAGTAAGTTTGCAGATGACACCAAAATTGGAGACGTAGTGAACAGAGAAGAAGGTTACCTCAGATTACAACGGGATCTTGATCAGATGGGCCAATGAACTGAGAAATGGCAGAAGGAGTTTAATTTAGATAAATATGAGGTGCTACATTTTGGGAAAGAAAATCTTAGCTGGACTTATACACTAATGGTAAGCTCCTCGGGTGTGTTGCAGAACAAAGAGATTTTGGAGTGCAGGTTCAAAGCTCCTTGAAAGTAGAGTCGCAGATAGGATAGTGAGGAAGGCGTGTGATATGCTTTCCTTTATTGGTCAGAGTATTAAGTACAGGAGTTGTGGCTGTACAGGACATTGGTTAGGTCACTGTTGGAATATTGCATGCAATTGTGGTCTCCTTCCTATTGGAAAGACATTGTGAAACTTGAAAGGGTTCAGAAAAGATTTATAAGGGTGTTGCCAGGGTTGGAGGATTTGAGCTATAGGGAGAGGCTGAACAGGCTGGGGCTGTTTTCCCTGCAGTGTCGGAGGCTGAGGGGTGACCTTATAGAGGTTTATAAAATCATGAGGGGCATTGATAGGATAAATAGACAAGGTCTTTTTCCGTGTGTGGGGGAGTCCAGAACTAGAGGGCATAGGTTTAGGGTGAGAGGGGAAAGATGTAAAAGAAACTTGAGGGGCAACGTTTTCATGCAGAGGGTGGTACGTATATGGAATGAGCTGCCAGAGGAAATGGTAGAGGCAAGTACAATCGCAATATTTAAAAGGCATCTAGATGGGTACATGAATAGGAAGGGTGTGGAGGGATATGGGCCGGGTGCTGGCAGGTGAGGCTAGATTAGATTGGGATATCTGGTTGGCATGGACGAGTTGGACTGATGGGTCTATTTCTGTGCTGTACATCTGTATGACAATGTCTATGACTCTATGACTATTTGAAACGTTCTTTAATCTGGTAGCTAGTAAAGGACATATTAACGTAACTTGCATTACATCAGTTTGACCATGTGATTTTCTTATTGACTACTTTATCCTGAAGAGAAAGTGAGGATTGCAGATGCTGGAGATCAGATTCAAAAAGTGTGGCCTTCATCAGGAATGTCCTGATGAAGAGCTTGTTCCCAAAATGTCAACCTTCCTGCTCCTTGAATGCTGCCTGACCTGCTGTGCTTTTCCAGCGCCACACTTTTCAACTACTGTATCCTTAATCTTTTCCTTCTGATCCATTCAAAACAGATTTCCTTAATTGGGTTCAGTGCCATTTCCTTTGTGAAAGGTCTTTGCTATTAAGAAAAAGAGATCATTACAAGGCTTTTTCATTTCTTTACTCCTGATAGTTTACTCTAATATTCTTCATATTACTGAGTCCCATAGTGTTAGAACTAATTAGAAGAGTTGGACTAATTATTCCTAATAAATACATCATAAATACCACTTCCATCACTGTAGCTAAAGCACCTGAAGCTGCTAATTGTATTGGCTGTACCTAACATTGATTCAACTCTTTCACGTCAAGTTTAGTAACTGCATCAGCCTGACACTACCAACTAAATCATGGATGAACTTTTATTTAATTATTAAGTGACAAAATACATAAGTTTTTCAAACTTTTAATTTGCTGAATGAGGTATTGAAAAGAAATATTAAGAGGAAAACTCTCATAAATAGTTTGCTTCCTAATTTTCCAGATCATCAATTATGAGGCAATCATTCCTTTGGTCCTCCCAATGCGTATTGAAAATGCAGGTAGGGAACCTATGCAACCCCATCCCACCCAATAAGTGACTTTCTTTCATTAATCATTGATCATTTACAACTCATGCTGTTTACAAAGAATCTTCTGCTTCTCAGAATCTTCTGTTTCTATTTGCTTGAAAACTTATTCAGGTTAGTTAGCTCCCATTCAATAATTTTGGCCGTTAAATAAACAGAAGTGTCTACTTATTGCAAATTTTGTATCAGCATCTTGAAAAACAAACGTTCCAATCTGGCCAAGAGTTCATTTTAGGTAAGAACTTGCAAAACTGATATCAAAAGTCAGCACACCTTATGGTACTAGAATGTTGACACATCTACTGAACATTTAATGAATTGATTTTTGTTACCATAATTTAGAAACCACAAGTATAATTACAGTGCTGCCTATTCTCAAAATATCCAGTTCTTGAGAAAAGATTCTGTTAGCAGTAATTTGTTTTTAAAAAAAACTGAATATAAAATCACAAATATACTTTTGCTGCTCTCAAGACATCATTTATCACTTAGCTGATATAATTGTAAGCAAGTACATTCAGTAAACTGTATACAATTTCAGCAGTAAATGGAAAAAAAAATACTAGCAGAGAAAAACAGGTTTTATAGATCAGGCAGTGCAATTGCTGGTGACCTCTCTAAAGCAGTGAGGAAAACAGAAACCAAAATAGAAAGAAAGGAAATAGCTTTATTTAGATGTTGTCTTGTGTGACTAAGGGACAAAGCACTACATAGCTAATGGAGATTTTTTTTTAATAATACCTGTTGTAGCACAATAAAGGGGGCTAATCTGCTCAGTTGACTGAATATCTGTCTAGTTTTTGACACAATGACTCCAACAGCATGGTTTTAATCCCTGCACCAGCTGAGGTTACCATGAGCAACTCTCCTTCTCAATCTCTCCCCTCACCTGAGGCATGGTGACCTCAGATTAAATCACCATCAGTCATCTTTCTCAAATGAGAGAGCAGCCCAGTGGTCTGGTAAGGCTATGGCGACTTTAGCTAAAGGCAATTAAAAAAAATGGCAACCAATTTTCAAACAGCAACGAGCACTGAAGAGTGATGGGATAATTTGAATTAATACTTTATAGTGAAGAATGAGTGTCAACTCACTTACATTTCATGATTTTAATGTTTTCGAGAGTGCTATACAGCCTGTAAATCTAAAGATGAGAACAGGTCAATTTGTACACAACAATCTCTCACAACAACAATGCAATAGTGACATGGTAATCAGCTTTATGAGGTATTGTTAGTGGGATAAATATTGGCTGGCACATTACCTGGGTGGAGCTGTAAAGTGATACCTCCAAAGTACAGTGAATCATATTAAATATGCAAAAGAAATATCATGAATGAAAATCCATGATTGAGGTGACAAATATTGGAGCAATCACAGAAAAGGACCTAACAGGAAATAATAAAAGAAGCTGCGATACTTCAGAGTATTTCAAAAATGCAAAGATAAGATGCAAATATTTTAGCAAACTACTAGCTTGCGACATAAGCAGATTTCAAAGATATGGCTTCACTTTCATATGGGAACATAAAGAGATGACAGCAGAAAAAAAATGTAACAGATAAAATTGTAGAAGTAAAAATGATGAATTATTCATGTTTACACAGTGAATGTGGAATTATGAATGGATTTCAGGAATGAATTTCTCTGGCTCAAATTGGCTTTTTTCAGTCATCCTTTCTCTTTTCATTTGTTCATGGGATGTGGGTGTCACTGATGAGACTGTGGGAGGTTTTTGATGATCCCTAATAGCTCTGCAGAAAGTGGTTGTGAACTGCGTTCTAGTACCACTGCCATTCTTGAGGCTTAAAGACACCCAGACTACTGTTCAGAAAAGTTCCAGAACTTTGACCCCGTGACAGTGAAGTAACAGCAATAAAGTTCAAAGTTAGCATAAGACCTGGAAGGGATGCATGGTTTCGCCATGCATCAGCCTCACCTGCTCTGTCTAGGTAGTATGGGTTCTGAGTTTGGAAGCTGCTGTCAGAGATGTCTTGTGAGTTGCTGCAAGGTTCTAGTAGTTAGTACACGCTGTTCTGTGTTAGTAGTGAAGAAAGTGAATGTTAAAGGTGGCAGATGGGGTGCCCATCATACAGGCTGCTTTGTCTTTGATTGTGTCAAGATTCTTGAGTGCTGTTGGAGCTGCCCTCAGCCAGGCTCATGGTGAATATTTCATAACACTTCAGACTTCTGCCTTGTACATGGTGGACAGGTTTTGGAGAGAAAAGAAGTGAATTATTCACTGTAGAATTCCTAACTTCTGACTTTCTTTTAACTACTGTGTCTATATTGCAGGGTTTTTTCAGCTTCTAGTCTATGGTCAACTCTGGGATGTTGATGGTATGAAATGCAGTGATGGTATCCCGAGTGAATGTCAGGGGTTATATTCTCTTTTAGAAATTAGTCATTGCCTGGTACTTGTGTGGTCTAAATGTGACCTGCCACTGATGTGCTTAAGCCCTGAATAGTGTCCACATCTTGCTGCAAATGGACAGAGACTGTCTCAGAATCTGAGGAATTGCGAAGAGTGCCTAACATTGAGCCCTGGCTCAAATGAGAGTTTACAAGCAAATCAGGACCCAAATGGATGAGAACGCTTATTCACTCATGATGCCCCATTTATTTCCCTCACAAAGGAAAAAGAACCTAGTTGCATTCAACCAGAACCAGAGGAGTACTACCTTTAAGCACACCAAGTGTTACTATTACCTCTAATACTCTTCACAGACACCTCTTGGACTGAAATTAAGTGTCATTTCTGTCAAGTTTTGTGAAATGCTCCCTCGGCGAGGCCTATAGTCTGACCCCAAACATGCTTCATGAACAGTGTACCATGACCAATGGCTTGTCTGATGTCAACCCGATTCTCCCACTCACCATAGGCAGAGGTAATGGCCACTCCTGATTCCTAGAGTTGGTGCCATTTTTAAAGGGTCATTGTGTACCCAGCCAAGCACTGTCAATCCAGAGTTGTTCTGCACTGTTCATGATATTTGCCCTGGACTTGGCAAATACAGGGAAATTAGTGCCCTAATTTGCAGGCAGGAACGTAGAAGATTGGGTTTTGCTGAGGAAGGCAGTCCTAGTCCCCTAGGTTTGGCAAAAGAGGCCACAACATCAGACCATACCAACATGGTCTTGAACATTCATTTTGATTCTATTGTGAATCAGCTTGGGAGGGTTGGCTAAGAAGCCATGGAGTCTGTGAATGTTATCAAGTTTAGAACTAGTGGCATAGTACTGTCAAGATAGTCTATGATTTGCATAATATGTAAGATTAACATGTCCATGCAATGCACATTACTAAACACATGACAGAAATGCAGTGTGGATCAGTATATTTATTGATGTAGAATTGGTCTCAGTTATATTTAAGATAATTCACCAAAGTACTGATGGAGTGCTCCAGTTTTGGATATGCTGTTGTTGTGATGATGGGGTTAAAAATAGATAAACGTTTTTTTTTTGGCAGATAAACTGACACCACACATTAATTTTGGAGGGACAATTCAATCTGCTAAATGCTTACATGCGAGTTTTTTGGTCAGAATTTAAACTGAGTATCAATGAGCAGATTGTTGGTAAGCCAGTTTCCCTGCATTACTGTAATATGAATCCTTCACCCTTTTTGTTTATGGTTGGGAGGAAGCTGATTTGGGTGGTTGGGGTAACTGGCTAACCAAGATTACCCCTTTTATTTTTTTATGGACTGCGTAGATTGGAGCACATTTTCATATTGGTTTGATGCCAGTGTTGTAGCTGTACTGGAGCCTTTTAGCTGGGACAAGTAGCCAGTCCTACTGATCATGTCCTCTACACAGCAGGAAATTGTCAACAACCAAAGTGTCCAATATCGAATGCTCTAAAAAACAAATCTCAAAGACCTCATGCATTCACTTAAGATTGGCTAATTGTAATGCAGCAACCATAAATCTCACATTGTTAACCATTCAGTACAGTGGTAAAATACAAGAATGAAAACACTTACCCTGTAAGGGCGGTACCAAAGTAAAGTTAATTTATATTTAAAATATTGCCATCAATCTTTCTTTGTTATGTAATAAACAAAGCATCAAGGGTGGCCATTTCCTTGAATCTTTTCCAATTTCCAATCATGGTTTTGTTAACAAATCATCAGAAACCATGGAGAGAAACAATAGTAACAGAAATTTACTTCTAGATGTTTGCAGGAAATTCTAAAATAAGTATGCAAATTAACATTTAATAAAGATGTACAGGTCAAACCAGTAATAGTGTTGCTGTTATTTCAATTAATTTTTTTTAAGCTTTCTTCACTGACATTTTGGTGCAGCGTGCAGAATTCTTTTGTCACAATGGTGCTGCAGAGACCACTGAGCTGCCAGTCATGCAAGTTGGCCAGCAGCTGTCTGAGGCAGGACCTTCACTGGGTGAAGGGCAGAAACCTTAGATCCAGGCAATTGGCTGACAGGTAGCTGATATTTCTTCTGGTGATAGTGTGGGAAACCTCATTACTAACCTCAAATTCTACAGCTGGGGAATTTGATAGACTAAAAATTGACAGAGATGCTATTTTCTTAAACTTAATAAAATTAATGACTTTATGTTCCTTCCCCTCTTTAGTCCATTGGTTCCTAGCATAGTTTTTGTTTTCCACTGTGAAGAGAGAATGAGTTGTTTAAAGTCTCTGCTAATATGTCATCCCCAATTTAACTTCAATGGTAACCTGTTTCTGTATCACTTGCTAAATCTCGTCTGCATGCTGGAGAAACACATGCAATCTGCTTTTGCATACCACACTAGGTTACGCTTATAGTCTACTTTCTCCAGTTTTATACCTTTTTGCCTACTGTTTGACAGTTTTGTAAAACCATCTCCACCTTCAAGCTTATGTGTCATCTCAGACTCTTCATTATTTTATGACTTTTTAAAATCACAAGGTAGTGTTTGCTGACAAGGCTAGCATTTATTACTCTTCCATAATTGTCTTTGAGAAGTTGGTGGTGTGTTTATGGGGTGTAGATAATGAATAATGTTGCAGAGTAAGAAATTCCAGCATTTTCAGCCAGTGGAAATGAGGGAACAGCAATATAATTGTAATCCCTCACATGTCAGGAGTGTAATTGATACAGAACTTGGAGGTGGTGATGTCCTCATGTGTAATGGGGTAATTGGTTTGGAACATGGAGAGAAAAGAAGGTTTGCTTAGTTACTGCAGTGCATCCTACAGAATGATAGTACATACTGTAGCCAAAGTACACAATAGTGGAGAGTGAATTGCTGAAGGGAAAATAAACAGATTTTTTTGGGAATTTGTGCTTTTTATGGCAGTGAACAGAAAAAGTCCCTAAGCTGGTGGAGGCCTGAAGACTTCGCCATCTTGTTTACAACCCCAAGTTGTTCAGCTACCTGAAAACCAATCACCTTATTTGTTGGTAAGCTGCAAACCTCTGTCATCAATAACTGATCGTTAGTACACAGACCACTTGTGCCAACTGAATCTTCATTTATACATCATACCCTTGTGTCCAGCTTATCTGCAACTAAAACTTCCAGCTCTGCTTGAACAAGTAGCTGTGTTAACAGTATTTACTATAAGGATCAGCTTACCTGCTTTCAAAGAAATATACAGTAATCCCTTAGCTATCCTTGTATTTTCAAAACAATTATTTTCCATTTCAGTCGACAATCAAAAATACAGAAAAATAAAATGATATGGTATTCACAAAGTTTGAAGTATGGTAGAAGATTATAGGACATAAGAGTATTTAAAAAGGGATCTTGAATTTCATTATGTTGGCATTGGGAATGAAAACAGAGAAATGTGCTGAACCTTAATAAAGCTCTGGTTTGGCTGTAACTGGAAGTAAATAAGAGTATATACATATGCTTAAATCAAACATTTGATTGTATATCATCAGATGTTAATAGATGTGTTACTAAGTTGTGACATTAGTAGTAAAGATGTGAGATTTACCCAGAACCTATGTTGAGATGAAACAATGCGCTTCATGTAAGGAGAGGGATAATCATAGGTTGTGAACTGTCAGAAAAGAAAATCAATCTTTATACAGAACAAATATTCAGAGAAATAGATGAAAGTCCAAGGGTAATAGTTGAAGTAAAAACATAAACTTGTAGAATGCTTATGACGTGGCGTTGCTTACAGAATGAGAAGAGACTCTATAAAATATCACAGGTTAAATAAAATCAAGCATTTTAGAATATGGTTTGAGAATGAACACCATAAAGATAAAACATAGTTGTTAAAATGAATACTGTAGGGGAAATTAGAGTGAAGATTGAAGTGGATAGTGTCATACTGGAACTGAGTAAATGTGTCCATTGCAGACAAATGAGAATTCAGATGGGTTGTAGAGGTTAGAAGAGGGATAGAGATAACTGGATTGAAATTTGTAAAGGATGTGTTAACAACATGAAAACCCAAAATGTCACAAGAAAATAGTTGTACCATTCTACAATCCATCTGCTCTAAGTCTCAGAAACCTGGACAATTAGTAAAGACCTGTGGAAGAAAATCAAAGTTTTTGAAATTGGATGCTTAGATAAAATCCACATACAGACCAAAACACAAATGTAGAAGTATTTTGAATTGCAAAATCAGAAACCAATCCTAAAAGCAACATCCAAAAAAACGTGTCAGTATTTTGGCCATTTGACCAGAGCAAAACATTGCAGGGATCACTTCTGGGAAGGACTCTCATGGGCAACACAAAGAGGGGTCAACCTGAGTCCAGTGCATAAGGGGTGTCATGATGTGGTTTCAAATCAATTACAATGGGTGTGTGAGTATGGTGAAATGCAGACAAGTGTGGCATACCACGACTGCAGATTTCCTTGCGGGGTAACTACTGTCACCAGCAGAAAATTGTGTCTAGTGCTGTTCACCAGACTTCAGGAAGGATGGCAGAATCTTAGAGAGGCAACAAAGGACATTTGTCACTATGGTTTCAAGGTTGAGCTACAAAGTTAGTTGAGAGAAAGTGGCTTGTTCTCTTTGGATCAAAGGTAACTGAGGGAAGATTTGAGGTATATTACAGATCTGCTGTGAGACAGAACACAGCTTGCTCCTTTTCCCAAAGGAAAGAAAATTCCAGCAGATATACATCATATACAGGAATGCATTCTCATTTAACAGGCAGCAACTTTTGAAGTCGGACAAAGTGAGGACTGCAGGTGCTGGAAATCAGAGTCTAGAGTGTGTTGCTGGAAAAGCACAGCAGGTCAGGCAGCATCCAAGGAGCAGGAGAATCAATGTTTTGGGCATAAGCCATTCATCAGGAATGAGAATTCAGATGTGTTCTAGGGCTGATGAAGGGCTTATGTCCGAAACATTGATTCTCCTGCTCCTCGGATGCTGCCTGACCTGCTATGCTTTTCCAGCACCACACTCTTGACAGCAGCCTTTGAACTAACAATCATAGAATCATATTGGTCTATCAAGTGTGTGCTGATTAGACTTCTCTACATTTGAGTTCTGCTTACCAGCACTTTACCTATAGCCTTGAGTGGTACGACATTTCAAGTGCCTCATTCAAATATTTGACATTTAGTCAGTATTTTTCAATGTTAGTTATAAGCCTGTAAGAAGCTTTTTAACCATCGATTTTATTTTTAAATCTGTAAGAAATCTTTTGACTGCTTTGTCTGAAGTTTCAAATAAAATATCAGGAAGCAGGCTGAGCATTGATATCTTTCCAAGTCAGGGTAGTGCATGACTTGGAGGGGAATTTATCTGCGATGCTAATCCCATGCATCTACTGCCCTTGTCCATCTGAATGGTAGAGTTTACAGGTATGATGGTGCTGGTGAAGAAGGCTTGGTGATTTGCTACAATGTGTCTTGCAGATTTAGACACTATAGCCACTGGACATTGATGGTGAAGGCGTTGAATGGAGTGCCAATAAAATGGGTTTGATTTGTCCTGCGTTTCATGGACAAGACAGACGTGGACAATTATTCACGTTGCCAATTAGATATCAATGTGGGCACAGCTAGTTCTATGGCATAGTTCTTCAGCACTACTAACAGAAGTTTGTAAGGCCCATAGCCTTTGCAGTTTCCAGTGCCGTCAGCCATTTTGTCTTATCACGTTGAATGATTTGAAATGGTTGAAGACTGGTGTCCACAACATTAGAGATCTCAGAGGAGGCTGAGATGAATCATCCACTTGGCATTTCTGACTGATGGTGACCCAGCTTTGACAATGAGATGTACACATCAAGTAAAACAATGCCCTGAATGTCAACTCCTGGGAAGTTCTGTTGTAATGATTAACCCAGTCTGAAGTAAAGTTCACCACAAGTGCTCTATTATTTGGCCAGCATTGTATCAATGGGTCTTTTTTTCTTCTATTCCATACCTTTAACTAAATTGGCTAACTTAATTTGTAGCCTTTCTTCATCTACCATTCGTAAGTTCATGTATAACACCTCAATTACATTACCCTCATCAACCCACTCTGGCACCTTCTCAAAAAAAACTCAATCAAATTATTTAAATGATTTGCATTTCTAAAAATTTATTTTCAGAATATGGTCATTCCCTAACTGTCCAGAGGGAGTTAAGAGGCAACTACATTGCTGTTGTTCTGGGGTCACTTATAGGCCAGACCAGGTAAATATGGCAGAACAAGGTGTCCCTAAAGGACATGAGTGAAACAGATAGATAGTTTTGATCTTTTCCTGACATTCAATAATGGTTTAATAGTCAACAATGGACTCCTAATTCCAGTTTCTAAAAAAAAATAAATTCAAATTCCACCATTTGCCATATCAGAATTTTAACCCAGGTCCCCAGAATATTACCTGGGTGTCTCCAGATTAGTAGTACAGTGTTAATACCACTAGGCTATCACCTTTGTATTTAACTAATCCATGTTGACTTTTCAAACTTTATCCACATATGTCTAAGAGACTATTAATTTTGTCTCAGCCTATCATTTCTAAAAGCTTTCCCATCTCTTACCTTTTTAAGGAATAACACAGGCAAAAGGCACAACAAAATCCATGATTATTTAAACTTTAGCATTTCTGAACAATGTTTGACCTTGCTCCATGAGCTGTTCCCAAGTCGGTAGGTTTGGTCATGGCGAACTCAATTTTCACCAAACTTAGTAACTAATCAAACTGGTTAGTAGGGTTAGATCTCACGGAATACAGGGAGAGCTAGCCATTTGGCTCAACGGTTGAAAACAGAGGATGGTGGACTGGAGGCCTGTGACCAGTGGATTGCCACAAGGATCGGTGCCGAGTCCACTACCTTTCATCATGCTCACATTCAAATCATTTATATAAATAAGAGGTATAGTTAGTAAATTTGCAGATGACACCAAAATTGGAGGTGTAGTGGACAGTGTAGAAGGTCATCATAGATTACAACAGGATCTTGATCAGATGGACCAATGAGCTGAGAAGTGGCAGATGGAGTTTAATTCAGATAAATGTGAGGTGCTGCATTTTGGGAAAACAAATCTTAGCAGGACTTGATTAGATTGCTTACAGTGTGGAAATTGGCCCTTCGGCCCAACAAGTCCACACCGACCCGCTGAAGCGCAACCCGCCCAGACCCATTCCCCTACATATACCCCTGCACCTAACACTATGGGCAATTTAGCATGGCCAATTCACCTAACCTGCACATTTTTGGATTGTGCACCCGGAGGAAGCCAACGCAGACACTGGGAGAATGCGCACACTCCATACATAGTTGCCTGAGGCGGGAATTGAACCTGGGTCTCTGGCGCTGTGAGGCAGTAGTGCTAACCACTGTACCACCGTGCCACCCCAATACACTTATACACTAAACTTATACGCTTAATGGTACAGGAAGTGGTGGAGGCTAGTAGAACTGCAACATTTAAAAGGGATTTGGATGGGTATATGAATAGAAAGGGTTTGGAGGGGTATGGGCCATGTGCTGGCAGGTGGTACTAGATTGGGTTGGACCAAAGGGTCTGTTTCCATGCTGTACATCTCTTTGACTCTATGACTCTAATCAGCTTTTGTAGTCTACCAAATAGCGCACACATGTGTTCCACGTGTTTTTCCCAAGTATTAATGTAGACCAGTAGACTGATATACCGAGTGAAGTTGGGTAATCTGACAATTACTGGTTTGCCAATATTTAAAAGGTAATGGGCGCAATTATTTCAATTGACATTAACTTACATTTAGGCAGTCAGTTAAGGGTTAAAAAGTTGGGATGCTTTTGGTTCGATTTATTGTTAGAACTTGGAAATACAATTTTGTCAAATTGATCTTGCTAATAGTCTAAATTTTCAACTCCACTGATGTCAGAAAATTAGACTAAAATTTATTTAATATGGCATTAACCTATCATCAATGCAAATACCTAGTGATCCGTCTACTTTTGGAGCTGGCATGACTGGAGTGCTCCAGTTACTTTGGTTCATTGATGTCATTGTCCTGCATAAATGTTATTGCCCCTCTGATGTAAGCGAATGTTTGAGGATTAAGTTAATAAGGGCTTTGTTTGATGGGTTAAGCATTTCCCACATCATTGGGTAAAGTTTAAGAATAGTTCACCCTTGTCTATCAGTGCACAGATTAACTTTTCTTTTAGCAGCTTGGTAATGTTATGCTGAGAATTCTCTTGAATGTAGGGGGATGTTTAAATTGTAAAAGTGGCACTGGTGTAATCTGGCTGATGTGCTATATTTGGCATGATGACATTGGATTATGAACCTGGAGTCATCACATTGGTCTGCTTTAATACATTAAGCAAGCATTAAGAAATTGTCAGTCCTCCTCTAATTTTTGATAAGCCTAATTTTTAAGAAATTGACTTCGTTAGAACCCAATTTTCTGGGAAAAAAAGCTTGCCTGTGCCATAATGTGGTCGATGCATGAAACACACAATTGGGCTGCAGTTAGATTTTTTTCAGAGACTGCTGTATAGCTTTGATTTGTGACTATGCCTAACCTTAGCAGGTGACTCTGCTGAGACTGGAAATTGTGCTTTACATATCACTATTTTGTTTGATTCAGGTTAATTCCTCAGGAAAGGAGCTGAAAATAAAAATGCTCCCATCATCATTGAGCACTGCACCATTTGTGCAGTGTTACTGTGTCTCCTATGGGGATTGTACATTCTGCTAGAGGCAGCTCCTATGAGAAGGAAGAGGAAGAAAGCTGCTGGATAAGGCACATGGGCTGTGAGTTGCAAAGAAAGATGGGAAACCAGCCAGAGGTTACACAGCTAGAGGAGGCATTGTTAGGCACACATAGTGGCATATGAAACCTCGAACCTACTAATTGAGTGAGTGAATGGAATACCTCCAAAGATTGCCTTTCAAAGGAGACTGTCATATCCCACTGTACATGCTTTTGGCTGAGATAGCCAAATTGTGATGGTGGCCACCTAATACCTTTGGTCTTAACAGTGGCATTAAGTTTTTTTCACTTTTTGGCCCATTCCAGGCAATAGGTAGAGATTGCAGTGAGATTTCCCACCCTGTTGCATATAATAGCATCAGTGAAGACCGTTGATGCAATGTTTAGGTGTGTACATCAATATTTCATCTTGACTTCTGACAACATCAGTCAAGTGGAATGGTCCAGAGGTTTTGCATCCTTGGTTGGATTTCCAGAGGTCAATTGCACCCATTCATAAATAGAAAAGAATTCCACTCAATTATTAAGCAATCTATGTGCACTCACATTCAAAGATACTTCTGGGTCCCAAAGATATTTATCAGCCCAGAAGCTTTGGATGGTGGGCAGCTTGGACACAAGGAGTTCCCCTTGAGATATACCATTGGTCTGCTTAAGAAGTCTGAATAGATCAGGTTTCATTTTTCAAAATGCAGCAGCCAATGTTTTCTTTTAGTACTTGTTTGCTGTGCATTGTGAAAGCCAAGGAGGAATTGATCGCAACAACCCCATCCTCTGAGGAGGAGAGTGATGAAGAGGAGTCTGATGAAGAGGAGAATGAGTCTCAGCAGACAGCTGTACAAGCTGGTCTGTGCATGTGACCAGTGACGCTCTGACACTCTGAAAACCTCGGCAGCTGAGTCTGTCCAGCTGCATTGCATCCTAGCTCTGAGTGATTTCTCTTCGCAGCTCCCTGACATGAACACTCAGACCATGTACCGATAATCTGATATAGTTCAGTAGTATCAAAGGAATCCAAATAATAACAAATCTCCACATTAGCACCCGAGTAAACATTAGATCCAAACATTAGAGATAACCATCAAATGTAGCCAGACAATTATTTGATCAAAACAGTCATGTATGCAAACAATTGTTCTGAGCAATTATCAATTTTCACAAAAAAGATGAATAGCAAATGTAGAGTTTTCCAGATTAGTTTCCTGGTGTTGTTGCTTAGTGCTATCCCCTATCACTGTAGCAATGTTGGAGACAAATGCTGCTGACCTTTATTCCTTTATACCAGGGATGATTTTAGCTCTGAGGGCCTTGGCATGGTGGGAATCTCCTGCATACTGATACCATGGCACCTGATGCCAGTAACTGATGAGGAGGATGGGTATTATATGGGCAGAAAGGGTCATTTTGCTCATCAAAATTTCCTGAATGATGCAGCTGTTCACTTGCTGTCTTAAGGACCATTTAGCCTTCTCCCTCCTTTCCTAAGGTGGGCAAGGATGGCTGTGATTTCAGGCTTCCCAAACCCTATCTCACCCTGGGATTAGGCTGCTGAGCTCAGAAGAACCAAGTCAGAATACATATCCAGTGCTCCATCAGTCTGCTGCTGTGCCTGACCCGCCAATGACAATCACTAGCCTCTCGGCAGAGGAAACCATGTGTTTTCAACAGCATGTCATCCAAGTGCTCATGTCCTACAAGGCTCCTCTAATATCCATGCCATTGCATGCTACCCTATTGAAAGCCCTGTCACATCTTGGCAAGCTTTCTGTTTTACTCAAGTGGCTCATCATCATCCTGAAACTGAGTAGCTAGGCCACGTCCTGCAATCCTTGGACACGCATTCATGTAACACAATGTATTCTCACCATTGGGTGTATGTCTTGCAGCAGAATGGTGCATACCCGCTAAAGCCCATCTACCTGTGTTAGGTGCAAAGCAAGTCAGTTACACTGCACATTTGGAGGCATCCTTTTCCTCCTCAGAAGTTAGCATCAGTCCTCTAAGGCTATATTTGTTATTGATGTTGCACATGTGATGAGCAATAAGAGAGTTAGGAGCATCTCCCAACTTTGAGACGAATATGGCAAGTGTGCTGAGACATGTTTTTTCACTGCAAGCACGACAACCGTTCAGAGATGTGATTAATTTTTTTAACCTAACCGCATTCATCATCTAGACGTACTTTTTTTATGATCTATGTAAGCTTTCAAAGTCACAAACCATGAATACTGCCTTTCTGCTTCTTCAGATTTGTGCATCCCATCACCCCATCTGCATCGGGAATGTTTGCTGTAGTTATGATAATATTCCCATGGAATCTGATCTTCCAAGGGCCGCCTTCTTATCTCCGTGGCCCAGCTCCAATATTTGCTGAATTGCAAGACTTCGTCCTTGACATGTCAGAATGGTGAGGTTTGGAACATTATCTCCAGTTCTGTTCCTCTGTCAAGCATTGTGCAAGTTCTTTTCCTACAATTAAAGAGAAAATTAATTAATATGATGCTGTTCTATGATGTGGGCTTCAAACATATGGCTGTTATATTTTGGTAGCAGCACATACTTTTCAATGCTATTTGCCAACTAACAAGTGTGGCATTATTGGCCCCTCCCCTCACCCCATAACGCCTTGTCCTAAGCACCCTTTCATAACACAGAAGGACTTGTCTTCATTATACCATCTGTTAGCGTGGATGAAATGATCTCAGTCTGAGCCCAGAGTGTGGTTCGACAATCGGTAATTTTATTGAAGTGTTTAACGCCGGCGGAGACCAACCGAGGTCCGAATCTCGATCGCTCTTCCCTTTCCCGCGCGATGTTGCAAGTTATATACTTCATGAGTCAGGATGTAGGAGATTGGGTATGAACGAGTGTGATTGGTGGCAATCATGGCTGGAGTATGTGTGAATGTCAAGCTTCCTGCCATCCTCGGAGAGTTGGCAGCATACACAAAAGGTGTGCCTGTTTATCTTTATGTAAATGGGCCCGGGTGCTCTCTGCTTGTCTCTCCGTGAGGGCTGGAGGCTAGCACCCCCCTTTGTTACTCCCAAAGTGTCTGTTAGGTTCATCCTGTTTGTTTGGTATTTGCCTTTTGTGTAGGACTGTTTTGCATGATCAGGTTATGGGTGTGTGTCAGTTGGAACCTTGACGAGATTATAAGGTGGGTTTCGATCTGTGAGTCATGACCATTATCTGGAGTCATGACTAGTGTCTGGTCCGGTGTGTATTCGGATCTGTCTTTGGGCCCCCCTTCTCCCGATCATGTGGTCGGGCTGGCAGCTGCTGTCTTAAAATGAATACTGTTTGCTTTAAACTGGACACTGCTGGTTCTCCCAATGTGGGCCTTGCTCCACGGTAAACACAGGGCGGTTTATCACCCCCCTTCACATCTTACACACCGCCAACACACATGACATAATTACCTATTGAAAAGACAGAAATAAGTCAATATGGAAAAGTCCTCACAATAACAATGGCATTTGCTAAATCTTATGACCAAAGTTGGAGGAGGACATTGACTTTCTCAAAATCAACAATTCCACTTGCCATAAGATATACTTAAATGTTTCACTTAGTTATTGAAGTGGCCAATTAGATAAATTATCTATATATTCAACTCAAAATACAAAAAATGTACCAACAAGGTCTCTTTAGTAACAATAAAATTATTGATTTATTATAAGAACAAGACTTACTCAACAAAGATGCAAACACAATTAACACCATTTGATATATAAAAAATAAATATTAATCCTTCAAAATAAACTTAACAAAGACATACATACAAAAGTTAAATAAGAAAAAAACAAAGTTTCTCTTTAACTTTCAAAAAAGTACTTTGGCAAAGTAAATTGTTAATAATTCAGAGTCATACAGCTTAAAACCAGACCATTTGCTTTTATAATGCTTGAAGAAAAGATGATAAGTTATGAAATGTTCCAGACAGCTTTCAATGTGGCATCCCTTATACACATGCTGTTGTCACTGACATCTTTTCAGAAGCACTTCATTCAGAAGATCCCAAGATGAAGTCTTCTAGAAACCTTTCAAGAGAACTGCCTCATCAGTTTTCTAACTGGATCTAAAAGAGCTTTCTGGAAAAAGGTGGGAAAGAATAATTTGGGTGGCTTCTCTCTAAGGAGCCTACACCCAACTAACTATTTCAAACAATATCCAAGCAACCCAAATCAACTGACAGCCATAAAATCAGGGAGGCAATGGCTCAGTGGTATTATCGCTGGACTGTTAATGAGAGACCCATGTAATGTTCTGGATTTGACTCCTACCATAGCAGATGGTAGAATTTGAATTCAATTTAAAGAAAAGAATCTATGATTGTAGGAAAAACCAATCTGGTTCACTAATGTCCGTTAGGTAAGGAAACTGCCATCTTTATCTGGTCTGTCCTACATGTGATTCCAGACCCACTGCAATGTGGTTGACTCTTCTTTGTCCTCTGGGCAACAAATGCTGACCCCCATCCAATTAATGAAAAAAAGGCCATGTGACCCATCTGTGAACAAGTCCATACAGTACAATAGCCAATGGTGCGCCATTGTTTACTTAGCTTAATTGTCTCTTCCAGGAAGTGTTTTTGGAAAACATCCAAAGTGACCTTCCAGGAACCTTTCAAAATAAAATCAAGTGCAAGTTTCTCTGAAGTCTTTCTAATGAAATAATGTAGCAGCCTTTTTGATGCAATTCCTAAAAAAAAAATTAACAATGGACGCTGCTTCACAACATAAATCTCTTAGTAAATTAAACTGATTTGTATCTCCAATGAATACTATCTCACAATGTTGGCTCTTTCATCACACCATCTGGAAGTATCAAGAGCTGCCATGCCATGAACTCCACGGGCCAAGTGTCGTCCTCCTGTTCCTATTGCTTATATTTTTATTACAGAGCTTTTCTTGGCACCAGTGGGTATGTTCTGAACACCTGCACTATTAAAATGGAAAGGGCAGTGGTGTTCTTCACTCCTGTCGATACAGCAATGCAATAGGGCCAGCTGTTCTTTTTTAATCAAATGGTAGCATCTCCATACTGAAGCAATCCTTATTATCCAAGATAACTGAGTGCACTTTATTGATCATGCTGCCTGACATTGTACCTGCTGTGAATTTCAGCACTCCTGGGCTATTCTCTAATTCTTAGTATTAAATACCCAGTTTCAGCTGCTACGCTGTCCTTTATGCCGTGGACACTTCTGTCCACTTCTGCCACAGTTATACTAATCTTTCAAAACTTTCAATAGGTGCAATCATACCAGATACCTGGAGTAAAATATTTATTTTTCAGTGATCCTCCTGAATCATGAAAAACAACTTATATTTTGTGACTGGCTTAAATGCAAGGACCTTTTAAGTAAACTTGATTAAATATTTCATTCTTGGAACTTTTGTTGACATCGTGTAATCTTTTTTGGAAGAGTTGCACCCTGAAAGCATGGTGAAACAGTTGTAATGTTCTATTTTTGATGCAGTCTTTCACCTTTGCTTCTCCTCCATTACTGTTACAGTTAGCATGTTCTGTTGCTCTTTGCACTATCCTTTTGTTTTATCCAACATTAACCAGTGGTTATATAAGCAATTGCAGGTTAAAGAAACTGAAATTGCTTCTACGTTTTAAATAAACTTGAAGCTTTAGTGTTAATAAAAGCTGATTTCTCCATTAATTGATAGGCTTTTCAAGCATGGGACTAACATTTAATGAAACCAACGCATTAAGTAAAGGCAGCATTTCTAAATCCACATACCTTGTAAAAATTGGGCAGAATGGAAGTTAAAAACCAGCTGTCCACTTGCCATTCTTTTTCCATTACACATCGAGTTGAAAGCAAGACAGCTGAAATATCCCATTGACTCAGGCAGAAGCTTCATGAACTTGAACTAATTTGGTCCTTACTGTGAAAGTAAAGGATGACAATAATGTCTTAATCCAGAGACTCAAGTTAATGATGTAGGGATATGGGTTCGAGTTGCACTACAGCAAATATTGAAATTTAAATTCAATGAATAAATCTGAAATTTTGAAGAAAGCTATTCTAATGGTGACCATGAAGCCATTGTCAACTTTCCTAAAAACTTTGCTGGTTCACAAATGTCCTTTTAAGGAAGAAAAATCTGTTACCCTCACCTGATCTGGCCTACATATGATTTATGTAGTGACTGACTCTCAACTGTCCCCTCAAATGGCCAAACAAGTCACTCAGATGTATCTAACCACTGCCCAGAATTGACCAAGGCACCAGAAATGACAACGCAGGTACAGCTCTATGGGATTTATCTGAATCCTCTTCCTTCATATCTAGGGGTTTTGTGCTGAAATTGGGAGAGCTGTCCCCCAGGTTAATCATGCAGTAGATTAGTATAATCATTTTCCGGGAATCACAACTTATTGACAAAGTCCCAAACATCATCCCTGAGAATCCCTGACCTATCAACCTTTGATAGCCATTGAGTCCTGACCCTGTGAAATCACTTGGCATCAAATCAAACATGGGCAAGGAAATCTGCTGATTTCCTCCCACTGACTCTCTGCCCCATTTTGTTGATGAATCATTGCTCCTCTATGTTGAACTTGGAGAATGCACTAATGCTGAGGATGCACTAGATGAGGATCTTCAATGTTCATCACCATGAATGGTTTGGAAAGACTTTGAACAGATGCAGCAACTCAAGACTGAGCATCCATGAGGTACTATGAGCCATCAATAACATAATTGGATTTGACCAAAACCTGTAAACTCACTGCCTGGCACATCCCTCTCTACCATTACCACCAAACAGGAGATCAAACCTAGCTAAATGAGGAGTGAAGGAGAGAACGCCAAGAGAAGAAGCAAGCATACCCAAAAAATTGTGCTGTCAACCTGGTAAATCTATTATAAGGGATTACTTGCAGAAAAAACAGCATAGGCAGCATGCAATAGACAGAGCTAAAGGATACCACAACCAATGGATTGGATCTAAGCTCTGCAGTATTGCTGCATCCAATCATACATGGTGGTGGACAATTCCTCAAGTCAATGGAAGAGGAGCCTCCACAAATGTACACAGTATCAATAATGGAGGAGTCAAGTAAAATCACACAGCACTCGGTTATACTCCAACAGGTTTATTTGGAAGCACTAGCTTTTAGAGCACTGCTCCTTCATCAGGTGGTTATGGAGTAAAAGATTGTACGACACAGAATTTATCGCAAAAGTTTACAGTGTGATGCAAATTATATATTGAAAAAGACCTGGATTGTTTGTTTAGTCTCTCATCTTTTTGAATGACCATGTTGGTTTCAGGTCTTTCACATGTAAATCCCAGAACTTTTTTTAAAAAGTTACATTCTCAAGTGAACTTAAAACAATAGGTGCCATGTCAGCCCAGATAATGCATTGAAGGTGTAAGCTGCCCTGTGTGAGCCTGTCTGGCCCCAGTGTTCAGACTGATTCTATTCCTAAAAAAGGGACTTACAGAAACTTACGTGGATTCATGCAGGTTTTTAGCAAAATAACATGTAGTTCTGCAAGTACAAATCCACCCGATAATCGTGTGTGTGTGTCTGTGCACGTGGGTGTATGTCTGAGGGGGTTGTGAGAGAAGGAGTGTGTGCTCTCACAGACACTCATATCCCCACCATATATACACACACACACACACACACACACACCCCTTTTTAAATGCCTTTTTTAAAAATTGAATCAGTTTGCTATAAATTCTGTGTCTTATGATCTTATACTCCACAACATCCTGATAAAGGAGCAGTGCTCTGAAAGCTAGTGTTCCAAATAAACCTGTTGGGCAATAAACTGGTGTTGGATGATTTTTAACTTTGTACACCCCAGTCCAACACCAGTACCTCCCCAAATCTTGAAATTCAATGACATTGACATCACTGTCAACATACTGGGGTTTCCAAAAGACCAAAAACTGAACTGTACCAACCACCTAAATACTGTGGCTGCACGTGCAGGTCAGAGGCTGAGAATTCTGTGGTTAATAACTCACCTCCTGATTCTCCAAGTTTGTCTATCTTCAACTAGGCACAAATCAGAAGTAAAATTGAAAACACTTCACTTTTCAGGATGAGTGCAGTTCCAATGTCAGTCAAGAAGCTTATTACCATTCAAGACAAAGAAACCTGCTTCATTGACACCTCCTAAATGCCTTTAATATTTGCAACCTTCAGCACAATGCAATGTCATAGCTGTGGAATCATCTATAAGATGCATTGTGACAATTCCCCAAGGTTTCTTTGACAGTAACTCGCAAATGTGTGATCTTTACTATCTAGATGTTCAACAGCATATGAATGGGTACACCACCAATGGCAAATGACCCTCAAAACTATGCCCTATCCTATTGGAGAACCACCATCATTCATTCTTTGTTATTGGTTAAGATTCTAGACCTGTATCCTTCATTGGGTGTGGGTTTACATATGCACCACAGCATTTCAAGAAGGCAGCTCAATTTCTGCAGGACAGTTTGGGATAAGCAATGCATTCTGAGCCTAGTCAGCTACACCCACATCCCATCAATTAATTTAAGAAAATAAAAATAATTCTCCAGAGCTATTTTATTGACCAAGTGAGTTGACCATCTGCTATGGATACTTGCTTATCCATCACTTTGCTTGAAATGTGGTGGTGATCTGTCTTCTAAAAGTCCTTGTGGTATAGATCCTTACAAGATATTGCCATGGAGGGAGTTCTAGTGTTTTGATGGGTGGCAATGAAGGAGTATTGATATAGTTCCAAGTCAGAATGATATGTGAATTTGAGTGAAACATTCAGCATTTCCAGGTGCCTGTTGCTCTTATTCTTCATGGAAGTAAAAGTTTCAGAAGGTACTGGTCAAGAAAAAAAATGCTAGACATGTTGTAGTTGAAATTTAATATAAAGCATTTTGAAAGGGATCGTGAGGAAAAGCAATACTTGGTACAAACATAAAGAGTATGCAGCAACAGATACTGAGTGTACAGCCACAAATGCTTCAAGGTGCCAAGATTAAGGCTGTTGAAAAACGAACAGGTAGTATGAATTTTTACATAGAGGTATTAATCATTAGTTTAAGTGTTTTGTTCTCGTCAGCACAAAGCTCTTTAGATATGATATAAAAGTCTTATGATATGCCTCACATTTTAGCAATGTACAGAGATGAGTGACTTTAATTATGTAGAGAGACCAGAGAAGTTCTCCCTAGAACAAGGAAGATTTAGGGGAGAGTTTTATGATGAGTTTGATAGAATAAATACAGAGAAGCTATTTTCACTGCAATAGTTAGTAGCATTTCAGGTAAATGATAAAATAATCAGGAGACTGATAAGGAAACAGTATGCTGTTAGTATCTTAAATGCCTCCCTTGAAATGGGGCTGGATACAGTTTCAATAGACTTGGAAAGGCTAGAAGAGTGAGCAAAGAAGTGGCAGATGGTGCATCGTTTGCCAAAGTGTGAGGGTATGCACTTTGGTTGGAAGAACAGAGGTGGAGACTATTTTCTGAATCGGAAAAGACTTTGGAAATCTGAAGCACAAAGGGACTTCAGCATTCTCTTCAGGTTAACATGCAAAATCAGTTGGTAGTTAGAAAGGCAAATGCAATGTTAGCAATAATTTTGAGAGGGCTAGAATACAAGAGCAGGGATATATTACTGAGGGTGTATTACGCTGTGGTCACACCACATTTGCAATATTCTGCACAGTTTTGGCCCCATATCTAAGGAAAGATGTTCTGGCCTTGGAGGAGATCCACAGGAGATTCAGAAGAATAATCCTGGGAATAAAGGGGTTGTTATATGAGGAGCGGTTGAAGACTGGGTCTGTACATGATTGAGTTCAGAAGAATGAGGGAAGATCTCATTGAAAATTACAGAATACTGAGAGGCCTGGATAGGGTAGATGTGGAGACGATTATTCCACAAGTAGGAGAGACTAGCACCTGAGGACACAGCCTCAATGTGAAGGGACAATCCTTTAGAACTGAGATGAGAAGGAATCTCTTCAGCCAGAGAGTGAACATGTGGAACTCATTGCTACTGAAAGTTGTGCAAGGCAAGTCATTGAGTGTCTTTGAGACAGAGGTAGAGAGCTGCTTGATTATTCAGAGAATCAAAGGTTATGAGGATAAGACAGGAAAATGAGGTTCAGGAATATATCAGCCTTGATCAAATGGCAGAGTAGACTTGATGGGCCAAATGCCTAATTCTGTTCCTATATCTTATTGAATCAAGTTTTGAAAGGGAATACAATTATTGAACTATGGGGAAAGAGAAGTTGAACCAGGTTTCCTGTCCTTTTAAAGAAGGTCAAAAATCACATGACACTAGGTTATAGGCCAATGGATTTATTTGAAAATACTAGATTTTGGAGCAGTACTCCTTCACCAGGCACTAGCAGCGCTCTGAAAGCTAGTGTTTTCAAATAAAGCCATTGGCCTATAACCTGGTGCCATGTGATTTTTGAACTTGTTGAACCCAGACCCACACCGACACCTCCACATCCTTTTAAAAAGCCAGCAATGAGACCAAATGGCCCCCTCCAAAATTGTATGATACAGTAAAAAAAAGATGGGGGAGAGCAGGGAAATGGAATTAGTGCCTGCATGGTAGGTCTGATATTGGGCTTTAATTTCTATAATTCCAAGTGCATAATGGACAAAATTTTGATCAATTATCCCAAACGTATCTTGGCTTAAGTGATGACCTAAAAGCAAATGATGTACTAAAGCAAGCTCTGCAATGTATAATGTGCAGTGGCAGAATACTGCAATCTAACCAATGTGTAAAGAAACATCTTGTTGGACTGTGGATATATTAACAGCAGTATAGCTATAGTTCAGGTTTTGTTTCGTAAATAGATGTTGAAACACATTAGGTAAACTATTTGGGTATTAAATACAGAAAATATCTTTAATGATCTCAAGATAAAAAAAATTAGTGGTTTTCCCCACAGGCTTCCCATTAACCAATGCATTTGTTTCTCAGTATGTGACACACTATAGTCAAGGCCACAGTTAATTCAAAACATTGCTTGAAAGCTACTAGTTTTCGTATTTGCATCAATTTGCTAGTGTGAGTCTTGTTGATGACTAACCACAGCAAGCATTAAAAAAAATCCACATGAATACACATGACAGGCAATTTGTAAAGCTAAAGTCGGTTCTGCTGAATAAATAAATGGTGAAAGGTATGAATTAATAGAGAAAAATACTTACATTAAAGAATGCATCATACTATCAACACAGAAAAATAATTAATTTTTTTTATGTTATGCTTGTTGTTTATACTTTGGCCTTTTTTTTATCAAAAGTTCAGAACTTTACTAAAATGATATAATTCCAATGCTGTTTTGCCTTCCTGCATGACAATGTCCTTATGATGGAGGTATCTAAATTCAACAGGCAATGGAAGCCTTTCTGCTGAATTGTCCTATTAAACTTAAGGTTTTATTTTTAGTAATTCCTGTGCCTTATTTCTTTCCATTCTGAATTTGAGGTTTTTGAGTTTAAGGAAATGTTGTCTCTCTCTACGAAGAGAAAATCTACACACTGTTCGGCAGAAACTCAAATGGATTTCTTGGAAGACTGACACACAGAAATTCTATTTCAGTGGATTTCTCAGAAGTTTGTTTATTGCTGATTAGCACAACAGTGACTTTTTAAGCGAATTAGGTATCCAGCTGAGAAAAACAAAATGTTACTCGACTGTCTTTAAAGTACTCTTTATTACTGATTTACTAAAAGCTGCATGGTGTAAAGTAGAAAGATTGTCCATCAATATTTTTGATTAGTTGTATGTAGTATATGCTTTTGTATTATGGTATAGATTTATATAGAATTTGCATATTTTTAATGCCAATAGAATTGATATTCTTTGTATCCATCAAAAATTAAGAAAGTTCAACAACATCATTGCTTTATTTGTCTGTAGGTTGTTCTCATCAAGTTGATATTACCGTCTGAAATATGCCTAATGGCGTAAAGTTTTAAACTGCCAAACAAATGCCACAAGTTGACATCTATGAAATTTCATGAGAGCGATGTTCATGATTGCCTGTCAGAATGAAAAATATTTTCAGATATTTATTCCCGTAATGAGTTAAGTTCTTCAAAGTATGGATGTTTTCTGCTAAGAATTATGGAATTAATAGCAGTTTCTAATCCAAATTCTGACATTTGGTCTTAATATCCTGACTGTAACAGTCTGAGTCAAGACCCTGATCCTGCAGAAAGGTCTCTGACCTGAGACATTAATTCAGTTTCTCTCTCCATAGTTACTGCCTGATCTGCTGCATATTTTTGTTTTTATTTCAGGGTCACAGCATCCATAGTATTTTGCTTTCTCATCAATGAAATAGGGGTTGAGTTGCAAACTCTGGGTATTCTTTGGAATATACATGATACACGGCAATTTTTATTAATGGACATCCCTGTTTATTCTCACATTTTTCAGTTGAATGTTTTTCCATTAAATATGGACATACTTATCAGGTAGAGGTATACACCGAGATCCTTCTAGAAATAACATTTTATCTAGAGCTCAGCAATCCATGTGGGGAAGGAAAGTAATTGTATTATCTTTCTGATGTGTTCTCCCAATGGTCTATGCTTGTGAACATATTGTTCTTAGAGTAATATGAGAGGCAGTGTTCTGTGTGATCCACAGACTGCAGAGATTCAGAGAGGATCTGTAGTGCACCTGTCTGGCTACTTAAATGAGTTGAAATGAGTCAGAAACACTAGGTTTTATTGAATTTGAGCCATATTTGGTTTGATTCAGACTATTTTAAATTTCATCTGTTCTTTAAACAAAATGATTTTTTTATTACACAAAAAGGCCATTGTATTTTACATGGAGCATCCAAAGTTTATTTTGTACATTGATTGTTAGGTTCATGAAGGAGTCTTCTTGTAGACTTAGGTTATTTTTTGCTTGACATTTTATTTCTGCTAACGTTTTACCTTGGCCCTATTTATTTTAAGGGACTCGAGGAACTTTGCAGGACAAGGAAGTTTTGCATACAGTGAATGCAATTTTAAGTTTCTATTAAAATAATATTCCTCAATATAGAATACCCTTAGGTATTAGGACACTGTGCTCACATTAATACGATCTCACTATTTTGGTGGATCTGATTTGCATGTTGTCAGCTATATCATCTAAGATTGTGTAATTAAATATATTTCGTGAATCTGGAAAAGTTTTGATGACTTTTGATAAAACAATTTAGTTTCAAACAGAGCATTAAATACACAGCTAGCTTTCGTATTACTAATATTGCTTTCCTTCAAATTTCAAAAGAAAATGAACAAAACTACCAAACACTATAACATGCAAAGAAAGAAATAATGGCTGCATCTTACTATACAATTAATAGCATATTAGCAAAGTAATTGGTTCAGAGGATTGTCCAGTGAATTTGGGGAATTAAGAGGCGCTCCTGTTTTGCTAATTTCCAGAACTTGTTGAGGAATTTACATTGCTTCACTGTTTGCATCTTGGTCTTAGCCTCTTCATTATTTAATGATTTTGCACATTAATTGTGCATTAAGGTTGGAACAGAAAGTAACTTTACAATGTTACTTTCAATTATGTGATAATTTTTAATGCATTGCAGGCAAATCTAGGGGGATAAAAAACTAATTTAAAGTGTCTAATTTCAGTTCTGTATGCAGTAAATTGTTGCTACTTGTGTCTATTGCTCCTGCAACTGTAGGGCCACACTAACCCACCATGCATTAGCAATGCCTAGGACATCACTGTGGAGAAGCCAGTGTTGGACTAAGGTGGGCAAAGTTTATAAATCACACGACACCAGGTTATAGTCCAACAGGTTTACTTGGAAGCACTGGCTTTTGGAACACTGCTCCTTCATCAAGTGGGGCGGACTTCAGGATATGCAACAATGCAAAGTGGCCGAGCAGAGGCTGATAGCCAAGTTTGGTACCCACAAGGATGGCGGTCAAGAGTGTGGTGCTGGAAAAGCACGGCAGGTTAGGCAGCATCTGAGGAGCAGTAGAGTTGATGTTTTGGGCAAGAGCCCTTCATCAGGAAACCAGGATTCCTGATGAAGGGTTCTTGCCTGAAATGTTGATTCTCTTGCTCCTTAGATGCTGCCTGACCTGCTACTCTTTTCCAGCACGACATTCTCGACTCTGATCTCCAGCATCTGCAGTCCTCACTTTCACCCATGTGGATGGCCTCAACCGGGACCTTGGGTTCATGTCACACTACTGGTGACCTCATTACATTATATACTCTTTCATTCTCTCATACACAGACGCACTCACGCACACATACACAGACACTCTTACATACTCGCACATTCTCGCAGACCCTCTCTCATGCACATGTTCTCCCTCACACACACACACACACACACACACACACACACATTCACTCCCTCATACTCCCACCATTTCACAGGCTTACACTCCATTACACCCACATACATGCTTTACCAAGCATTCACACATGCAAATACATACACTCACATGCACTCACATTCACATGCACACTCTCTTTGCATAATTATCTTTGCAGATACGTTCTAATGCACGCAGTCGATACATGTAATATTTTGTAAATAGAAACCAATCTGATTGGGTTACAGCCAGACTCTGACCTCACACCTTTAATGCATTGTCTGGGCTGAGATGTCACCTTTTGGTATAAAATCTTACATTATCTCAAGAAGGTGACTTAAAAGAAGATCTGGGATTTACATATTAATGCACCGAAACATTCTAAAAGATGAAAGACTTAACAACAATCCAGGTTTGTTCAATATATCATTTCAGTTGTGTGACACTGTAATCTTTTGTTATAAATTCTGTGTCTTATGGTCTTATTCTCCACAATCACCTGATGAAGGAGCAGTGCTCCGAAAGCTAGTGTTTCCAGATAAACCTGTTGGACTATAATCTGGTGTTATGTGATTTTTAACTTTGGGACATTACTGCCAGTGATGTTACAGTGAGCTATGTGCATCAAGGAATCGGAGCAAGAATATGAATGTTGTTCTACTGTTTTAAAAGAATTCAAGTCATAGTATCATGATATGTTTACTACTTGACTTCATATACTTATCCACACCATTCTTGATCCATCACTGCTTTCCTGTCACTCACTTTTGCCTCACTGTCCTCAAGAGTGAGCAAGCAAGCTGGCTTGTGGAAGGTTAATAGTGGGGAGATGGGGGATTGGGGGGGGAGCTGCGAGGGGAATGTGTAAGATGGGGAGGTGAATGCCAGGAAAGGAACAGCCAGCAAGATAACAAGGGCGCTGATGAACAGCATACCAGACGGAAGAACGGGGACCACTGATTGTAACAATGAGTATAGTAATGGGGGGAATTCAGTGTAAGTGAGAGTGCGGGGCACAAAGGATGCTGGGTAAAGTTGTAGGCAGAAAAATGTAGCATGAGTCTTGTGCATCAATGGGTCCACACATGCGCATATCAATGAGTTGACAGTGGCTTCAAACTCAAGATGCACATCGATGCCATTGTTGATGCTGACCCCCTCTGCCAATGCTTTGGCAGATAATACTGTGATTATTGTTAGAGAATTTACTAATATCTCATTTCTCATTTTTGGAACTTTTCTTATCTTGATTACTCTTTTTTTTTTACCTTATTTCAGATTAAATTCATCCATTCTAATTAGTATTCCTCTGTCATTTCTTTGGTTTCTTTGTCAATCCTTAATCTCCTCAGTTAAGAAAAGAGATGGTGGGTTCCACCCTTTACTGAATTGCCAGCTGCTCGGTTGCTCTCACCACTTCATTAACATGCTAGCATCATCAGCTGATATGTTACAAATTGTTTGAAATGAAGGGGAAAGACAAGCCAGCAGAGTATGCCTCAAAAATCATCACTACAGTATGGTATAATCCATTGAGATCAACATGAGCTGGGCTGTTTTTTTTTCCATTGGATCTAAGGGATGGATTGGCCTTTTTTTGTGTTAGAAAGTTGCTCCCACTGGGAGCTGAACAGAGTTTTGCATTTTACTTTGGGTGAAACCATAGATGGAATGAAGACAGGTTTCAAACATTCCTGGCAGCTATCATTGAGGATGCTGCTTGTCCTAAAGAAGAGAAATTGTGCCTGTGCCTGGAACTGCATGACGGAGTTCTGATATGCTCTGGGGAGCCGAGTGCTATCATGATGGAAAAGAGGAAAGTCCTCTAACACTAAGTCTATTGCCAGCTGCCTCTTTGTTCAGCATCATCTCTCAATGAGTGAAGGTATAGCTGACTATTAGCGGGTAGCATACCTACCATTCTGAGCCAATGATGTCCCAATTCATAGTGATCCTGAAGTACAGTTCAATATTGGTGAAGAGGACCTCTGTCATCTATATCATATACCTGTCTGCAGTGTCTGGGAATTGCCACAGAGCTCTGTGACCATCTGTCTATGGAGACCATACAGTCTCCTTGATCACCACCCTTCCCAGATCTCGCTGTGTCTACCTTAAGATCCTGTGCCTCCTTCTCCTTTATGCCTCTTGTCCCTCTCAACAATCTTCTTGACACCCAATATTCTGCTTCTTCTGTATAGAATATAGTTCCACACCTCCAGTGGCTTCAGTCTCTGCAGGTGCAGCAACCAATACCTATTGCGGGCATCCTTACTCCCAGATGGAGTCCAAGCAGTGGAACATATTGTTCTGATGCCCATAAAATGCTAGGAGATGCTAAGAGGATGAGGAGCCCTTGAAGTGGTAAGGTTATTAATCCTGGCACTGCCCTTGACTTATGATGGAGTTTTAACTGCAAAGGGGGGAAGCCTTTTAAATGTCCAAGGCCATGTATCTCTCCTTTAAACTTCTGCCCACCTCTCATAACCTTCCTCCTCTCTATGTAACTGGTCTGAAATCCAGGAATTGCTGAACTCCAACCACCTGTCAAAAAAAAAACAACCTGCCAGGAATAATGAGCCCAGAATAATTGACTTTGGCTCATTAATTGGAGGAGGTCTTTACCAAAGCCTGGTCCCTCCCCTGTCCTTGGAAACAGATTCAGCTGAAAGCAGAGAGCTCCAGTCGTGCAATGCCACAGCCAGTTTTTGTTTTTGATCCCAACGTAGTTCCCGTCCTGAGAGGGAGCTGGGAAAATCCAGTGTCTGTCTTCTCAATGATATAATCCAAATTCAACAGTTTACATATAAACCTCAGCATTTACCAAACATTCTAACAGCAAAGCTGAATCAAAGGGAATAGTTACACTTACCTGCTTTCAGGAAAGTTGGTGAGATGTGCTAAACCACAACAAAAGAAAACAGAATGTAGCATCAAATAAATCTGCATGAGTCTGCTTCCAAGTCATTTTATTTTCATTCTCTTTTAGTTATTTCTTGTTCATATGTCATTGTAAGTTTTGGTCCTACAAACATAGAAACACAATAGGAATTTCAAGTGTTAGAATTACTGTGGAGCAGTAGAGAGACGGAGTGAATTATAAATACATTTTTTAAAACCTGCCTGACGACAACTTTTTGTCGAAAGGTACAGTGGTTTTCCCCTCAGAAGCCCACCCACTCAGTTGGTACAAAATTGACAGGAAGCTCATCCATCTTATCTAAACATTTTGCAAACACAAGGCCTGTGTTTCATACTCTCATTCATCTCATGGGGAACCCAGTGAAAACGCTGAGTTACTGTCCCAGCAGGCTTATTCACCTCATGAGTTGTCTTTTTCTGCCCATCAATGAAGTTACTCACAGGCTGTAAGTCATGTAATGTACCAAATTATTAATAATCTTTAGATGTAATTGTACTATTACAGGTCTGTAGCTGAAGCCACTGAAGTTGATCTCAACATGCGTGTGGGTCTGCATACAGGGAGAGTACTGTGTGGGGTCTTGGGTCTCCGCAAGTGGCAATATGATGTGTGGTCCAATGATGTTACATTGGCAAATGTAATGGAAGCTGGTGGTCTACCCGGGTAAGTGACATTTTTACTTCAGCTTTATGTAGAAAGATTATAAATCACTTCTAGGTAAGTACTAGCTGGCAGATGAATGGCAAGACAATTTAAGTAAATATTCAATTTGATTCAAGCTCCTAAACACTTTTGTATTGCTTAATAAATATAGTTTGCAATTAATGTCAGGATTTACATTCAGTTTCAAATTAACGGCTGTGAAATTTCAATTGCGCCTTTCCTGCCATCCCATTCACATGTTTTCATTCTTTTTGTTTTTCTTTTTTTTTCTCCCTATATTATTATTTGCTCCCATTTCCTTCTGATTGTCTTAGTAGAAAATTGAAATGAGAATGCATGGACTACTCTGGGGAAGGCTTTCCTCTCAGCTTGAAATTATAAACATGCTTCTGAAAGGCTCAATCAGGACTTCTGAAAATGTTATGTAATGAACACATTTTTCCACTCCACTTTTCTGGGTGTTTGGTGCAAGTCTCTGTGGTTGATAAATACTCATCAGGTTTGAACCAAGCAATGATTAGGTTTCAACAGACCTCTGAAACATACTTTGTGGTTTGATTTTTAGTACTACCTTGCTTAAAATGTAGCATAAGTATTCCAGAAGTCTTTCTCAAGCTGCCTTGTGGAACCACAAAACCAGAAGGAATGTAATGTGTTATTTACTATTTAAGGCCCATTTCCCTGCCAGCTGATTTTTTTTCGTAGTATAGGGGAAAGTAAGTTTCAGATGGAATGCCCAGAAGGTTAATCTGTTTGGACTGTAGGCCCTGATTCCAAAAAAAGCCCTTCTGTCTTTTAAGATCTGCCTCAGACGCTATCTCCCCACTTTAATGAGTGTATCCTAATCTCTGCCTCTCATACCAGCTCCTCATCGGCCTTTTCTCCTGGCCATCCTCAGATTCCACCTGTCCTTTACTTCCTGGTTATTTCAGAAGTCTCAGCATTGGCCATCACTCCGGGATGAGGAAGCTGCCACCCAGACAGACGTCATGGCGGTTTTTGGGGTTGGAAGTTCCTTACCAGATGGGGGTAGAAGGCTCAATTTGATCCACTAGCAATTGGCTGCAGGCAATACCTCTCATGGGCATTTTTTGCCATGCAAGGGCAATAAAACTCACCACTCACGAAATCCTACCTTTGATGTTTTTCAAGAATGAAGGAATTCAATTTGATTATGTTTAATCATGAGTCAGTTCCATTTAACCGCCTTGGTTTAATATTACTTGATAGCCTTTACTAATAAAAACTGATTGATGTCAGAAATTTCATTTTATCCATGCAATATGTTTTAACAGAGAGTTCTAGATTCCCAATATTCTTTTGTATGAAGAAATATTTTCTCATCTTAAAATATCCTACCTCTAGTTTCACACTTGTATCATTTTTTCTGAATTGGCTGAACAGAGGAAATTTCTCTATATCAAATTCCATTGTTGTTTTAAAGTTAGACTTCGCCTCAACTTTCTGAATGCAAGGGATTGCAAGCCAGATGTGTGCATGGGAGTGGGATGAGTGGTGGCGAGGCTGAGAGGATGGGTGGAAGTGGGACTCAAACCCAGTGCTCCTGGCTCAGAGGTAGGGGCACTACTACAAGAATTGTAAATCCCAAGTTTTTTTGAGTGCTGGAATATGGGGGAATGATTGGTGGATTGCAAAATGGGTTAGGTGGGAGGGGGAACGTTGGTGGCCAGGCGAAGTGCCAAAGAGAGGCTATCATCCAGAGGCTATCATCCATAGGTTGGGAGGTTTCTCCTGTGGTGCACCCACTGAATTACCTAACACCCCTTTTCATTCATTCTAATCTAGTAAGCAATTGGGTTTAAAAAAAATCCTTCTAATTCCTGTAGAATCCAGCAGGGCAGACAGCACCTTTGGAGAGAGAAACGGAGTTAACTTTTCAAGTCCAATATGATCAGTCAAAGAAGTTTCCTCTTAGACCAATCTCCCACTCAATTTCAGATTCATGTCGGAAGACTGCTACCTATTATGTTGGCTTTTATTGTTTGCCAATAACCTGTTGTGCAGAATCTTATCCAAGATTATGGAAACAACATCCATAGATGCTATCTACTATGTTAAATGACAGCCTCAAAAATCCAGGAAGGCATGTCTGAACGTTCACAAATCCATGCTGACTTTTTCAACAGCTCATTCTTGACCAAGAACCCAGTAACTCTGTTCCTTGTCATAGATTCTAAAAATATCATTGAAGTTAATAATAATCTGATGAAGCTATTGTTATTAATGCATTTGTTGCAATAGCTTCTGCTTAGTGCCACTGTGCCCTCTCCTTGCCTGAGTCTAAGGGGCTAATTGATTTATACTGATAGAGGAAAGCCACAAGTGAGTTTTAATGAGTAAAAAGTTCTTGTTTTAAACAAGGTGGAGTTTATTGTGTGATAGCAATCAGGTACAATAGCTTTAGTAACATAAACACTGCTACAAACACCATGAGGAGACCAAAGATATCAATCTTCACTCTACAAGGTCCTACGCTGTTAGAAACAATTACAAACTCGTGAGCTTCTAAACTCAAAATGCTCTGCTCAGTCCCTGTTTAGATAAGGTCACTAATTTATTGTCATTTGCAGATTTTATATGTACCATAGTAGGCAGGTAGGAGTCTGGAAAAACACAACAAGCCAGGCTGCATTAGGAGGTGGAGAAGTTGACGTTTCAGGTGTAACCCTTCTTTAGCACTCGGGGTGGATGTATGGCTAGCTGTAGATAAAAGGGTTGGTGGGGGCAGGGTGTGAAGTGGGGATAGGTGAAAACAGGTAGAGGGTATGTTTTGGTTGGTCAGTGGAAGGCATGAATCTGGTAGGTGGCTGGGAGGAATGGAAGGGAGGGGAGGGGCTGGGAAGGGAGTCGGGGGTGGGAAGAAAGATTATTTTGAAATTGGAAAACTCAATATTGAGTTGTCCAGGCTGTAGGCAATCCAGAAGATGAGGCATTGTTCCTCCAATTTGCAGTTTGCTTCATGGTGGCGATGGAGGAGGCCAAGGGTGAGCATGTCTGAGAGGGAGTGGGCAGTGGAAATAAAATGAGTGGTGACTGGGAGGTCAGGTCAGCCTTTACGGGCCTGGCTGAGATGCTTAGTGAGCTGTTCCCTCAGTTCACGTTTGGTCTCCCTGATGTAGAGAAGACCACATCAGGAGCACCAAATGTAGCAAACTAGGTTGGAAGAGAGGCAGGTGAATCTCTGTCGCATCTGGAAGGACTGTTTGGGACCTGGATGGAGGTGAGGGGGTGTGGTGGTGGTGTACTGGCTAGTTTTGTACCATGACAAAATTAAGCAGGTGTTGGCATTTTCCACAAGCTGAGATTCTGATTTCTGACTGATCATGCCCAATCATGCTGTTTTGTTTGGTACAGTCTGCAATGGGGTGCTGCACCTAGAAGTAGCACTGAAGCACAATCATGGGTGACAAAGTTTTCAGCACGGAGGCTGATTCATCCTATCTCAGGACCAATGATAGACCCACCACCTGTGCCATTTTGGTGCAGCCAGTCTAGGAATAAGATCCTAATTGAATTAGGTCATCACAAAATCACAACACATGGCTGAACTTTGACCTATGAGTATCTACGATTAATGCTATAATTTGTTACTTCTGTAAGAATTAGTTTAATATGAAAAGACATCAGTGAACTCTCAACCCATTGCTGGATCCAGTGCTTCTCAGAATTTTGTTTTATTGATTCAGGAAATATGGCTTTGCAGTCTGGACCAGCATTTATTGCCATCTGTCATTTTCCTTGAGAGGGTGCTAGAGAGCTGCTGCCTTAAACTATATTAGATTGAACTATATGTGAGTAGGTAGACTGTGCTGTTAGGAAGGGAATTCCAGGATTTTGACCCAATGACACTGAAGGAGTAGTGATATATTTCCAAACCAAAATGTTGACTTGCAGGTGACGTTTTTCCCATCTATTTGTTCCCCTTGTCGTTCTAGATGGAAGTGGTCATGGGATTGGAAGGTGCAGACTGAACAACCTTGATGAATTTCATCAGTATGTTTTATGTGGTACACATGGCAGATACTGGGGATCATTGAAGGTAGGAATGGATGGTTATGGCTGGAAATGGTGCCAATCAAGCAGACTAGTCTGTCCTAGATGGTGTCAAACTTCTTGAATGGGGCTGCACCCATCCAGGCAAATGGCGAGTATTCCATCTCACTCTTGACTTGTGCTTATGCAGATGGTGGACAGGCTTGTGCGACACGAGTAGATTCCTAACCTCTGACCTGCTCTTGTAACCACAGCTTTTATATGGCTAATTTAGTTCAGTTTTCAGTCGATGTTAACCCCTTGGAAGTTGATATTAGGGGGATTCAGGGATGGTAATACCATTGAAGTCAAGGGCTGATGGTTAGATTCGATTTTTTAGTCATTGCCAAGAACTCGTGTGTTGTGAATCTTATTTGCCCCTTTTCAACCCAAGCCTGGATATCATCCAGTTTTTGCTGCATTTGGACATGGTGTTTTGGTATCTGAAGGTGTCATGAATGGTGCTGAACATTGTGTAAACATCAGTGAGCATCCCCACTTCTGACCTTATGATAGAGGGAAGGTTATTGATGAAGCAGCTGAAAATGGTTGGACTTAGGACACTACAGTGGTAAAGAGCTCCTGCAGAGATGTTCTGGACCTTGTCTAATGTTTATCCAATCAAGGCAAAGCAAAAGCCTACCACCTTGCAATATTTTCAAAATATTGACCTCTTACTGCATTAGTGAGTGCACTGGTTTGGACAAACTTTCATACTCCATATGACTCCTAATTTGTTAACTCACTGCTTCAGCGGTTTTAATAAAGCATTCACGACTCCTCAGATACTTCAAAGACAACAAGATCTGGACAATATCCAGGCTTGGGCTGACAATTTTGCACAGGCAATGACCATCTCCAACAAAAGATAATCTAACCATGGTTCCTTAACATTCAATGGCATATCATCACTCCATACACCATTATTGATATCCTGGGAATTACCATTGACTGAAACTGAATTGGACTGGCCATGTAAATACGATGATTACAGAGCAGGTCGAAGCTCACCTTCTGTATACTAAAACTTGTCCAGCATCACAAAGGTGCTAGTCAAGAGTGTGATGAAATACTCACCACTTGCGTGGATGAGTGTAACGCCAACACTCAGCACTTTCAACGCCATCCAAGACAAAACCGCCTGCTTGATTGCTTCCATATCCACAAGCACTCGCTCTCATCCTGATGTTCAAGAGCAGTGATGTGTACCATGTACAAAATATATTGAAGAAATTCACCAAGGCTTCACAGACAGCACCTTCCAAACTCATGATGCGTACCATCTAGAAAGACAAGGGCAGCAGATCCATGGGAACACCACCAGCTGCAAGGTCTCCTCTAAGCCACTTGCCAGTCTAGCATGGAAATATTCTGCCATTCCTTCAGTGTTGTTGGGTCAAAATCCTGGAATTACCTGCTGAATGGTATTGTGGGTTTAATTACAGCACATGGACTGCGGCAGTTGAAGACAGATCACCACCACCTGCTCAAAGACAACTAGGGAAAAGTGATAAATCACCCAGGCAATGGTACCTGTCTTCCACAAGTGAATAAAAAGAAAACCCATAAGTTTGGATGGTTTGCATTTGAATGTGTTGTGGATGGTGCAATATTTTATTTTCTAAGGTACTGTGTATATAGGATATGATAAAGTAAAATGATGCAATATAAAACTGTAATAAGACATAAGATCAGAAGAAAACCATTTGCCCCCATCAAGTCTGGTCCACCATCCATGAGATCTTGGCTGAGTTTTTTAATTCTGAGCTCTACTTTCCTGCCTTTTCCCACAGCACTAGGTTCATTTACTGATTTAAAAAAAACTGTCTATTTCAGCCTTGAATACACTTAAATGCCTAGCTTCAACAGCTATCTGGGGTAAAGAATTCCACAGATTCACTACCCTCTGAGAAAGGAAATTCTTCCTCATCTCTTTCTTAACTAGGCAACTCGTTACTTTGCAATGATGCTGTCTTCTCCTCTAGTCTCCCGCACGTGAAAACAATCTCTCAGCATCCACCTTGTCAAGCTCCCTAAGAATCATATGTATTACCATTGTATAACATTTTTGTTTAATTCGTGATAGATGTAACTACAAGAAAAAGGAGTGACACAATTTCTCTACATTACCATTTTCTGGCAAAACAAAATGTCATGGAATATATTGTAGTTGAGTGTGCCACATTATTTGTTGTTTTAAAATCTGACCTTTGATCATCTGTTCACTCCCACCTGCAATTCTCTATTTGCCCACCTCGACTGCCACCTTTTACAGTGTTGCGTGTGCATGGATGTGTTCACGTGTGCATGTTGTGAGTACAAGCATGTGTGTTGGAGAGATGGGGAAGAATTTTATGTGTAGTATCTTAGCAACATCTGCTAAACAAAGAATAAGGTAAATACCAAGAATGATTGAACTACTTTTTAAGAGTCACAACTTCAGATGTCCCTCATTCTATCGAGCTCCCTTAATGACATAGCTGACAGATACAGTTAGTTCTGCTATAATGCGCACTTCTTCAATGCGAATTGACTACAGCTCAATTGAATATTTCAGACCATTATTTGTAGAATGTGAACTTTTCACACCTGTATTGGCTATAATGTGATTCCTGTCTAATTGGTTTAAATGATGCTACTATTATACGCTTTTCTTATAAAGCGGGATCTCACGGGAACAGAACTATTGCGTTATATCAGAACAGACTGTAAATCTAAAATTAACCTGCATGAGGATAAGAGGTTCAGTGAATTAGTAATAGTTGGTACTCATGGAATATTGCGCCAGTTCTAATTGCTCACTTCCAAATACATTTGTATCTATTGAGGACAGACCAAATAGAGAGTGACATAAAAGAGAATGTAATGGAAGGAAACAATATTGTAACTTCCTATAACTGGCTCAGCTACATATTTTCACCTGTGCTACAGACTTAATTTCCATTTTGCTTATGACCTCCTTCATTAAATTATCAATCGTTCAAGAATAAAATGCTACTGTCACTCGTAGTGCCAAGCCAGGTGAGGTGTCAGCTATCAGTTAATGGGTACGAGATAAGATGGCTGATGACAGTAAATGTCAAGGAAGGAAGACCATGTCAATGAGTGATTGGTCAAGGATAACAAGAGTCAGCCATTCCCTTTTCACTTGTGACAATATAATTCTCAAAATGAATATACGTTTGGAATGTTTTTAAAAATTTGAATGTATGATCCCAAAATAGTGTAACAATTTTTTGACAAATTAATAAATTGTACTCACAAGCTCTGTTATTCACCATTCTGATAAACGGGTGTCCCATGCTATATTTTAAAAATCCATCTTTGCTTCATGTCTTGTGTGTCTACAATGCTGATGATGCTTTCTACAATACTTTGCTAGTTTTGACATCCAGTTACTCATAGCTTTCAGGAAAAGAAGCAAAACCTAAACAGGATTCAGCATTTTTAAATGGCATTGTTGCCATTATTTTGTAATTGTTCAGGTTAAACACCAATAGGCTCTGTAAATCTCTAATTACTTGACAGCAATAATTAGGGGCCTTCATAACTCCCAGGTGAAGACACCTTGCTTGTATATACTAATAATACAGTGATTGGCTGCAATTTTACCTTTGTTTAATGTCTTCACTTTGGTTTTAGAAAGGTTCATATAACAAAGACCACCTTGGAGTGCCTGAATGGAGATTATGAAGTTGAAGCGGGATATGGGTACGAGAGAAACAGTTTCCTTAAAAAGCATAACATTGAAACCTTCTTCATCGTGCCCTCTCATCGAAGGAAAGTGAGTCAAAAAATGATCTATGGATCCACAGTTAAGATTTAAGCCTGCAAAATATAACATTGAAATGTCAATATGCGACTGAGATTCCAGTCGTAGAATTGTGTTGAATAACAAGAATTAATAAATTAGCATTTTAGTCATGTTTTCAAACCACAGAAGATAATATTCAATTTCTTCCCAAAATGGTCACGAGGCCAGGGAAGTGACCTTTGTCCTTTTCCTGTTGGTGTGAGCACGAGGCTTAAACTGCATTGAGACTTGTTCCCATCGCTATGATGTGAACAAACTGCAATCACCAAGTTGGTGGCCTGTGGCTATTTACCAATGGTGAAAGAGCAGGAAAGCTGGATGGATGTGGGATTGTGGATAGTGGAGGATAAACTCTGTGCATGTGTGTGTGTATGTGTTACATGGATGTCATGTTGAACAGGATGTCAGCACTCTAAATTCTTGTACATCCTCAGAAGCAGCAAACCTACTCCTGTCAGAACCATCCAAATAAAACAGTTTCTTGGACTGATTTTTGCGTAACCACTGGTTTTCACTTTAAAGTCATATTGGATAGATTCTTTAAAACATGAAACTTCATTCTATTCAACCTGGTTAAGATGAATATAACTGGAAACTTTAAATTCCACTTGTGCAATTATTGTGTATCACTTTGAAAAATTAGATTTACTTCAGACTAGGAAAGGACATAGAAGTCTGCTCAGTGATAGCAAGTGCTAGAACTTAAATTAATTCAGAATACAAGGGTTGACTATACTAACTGCAAAAACATATCTTCCATGGGGTTTGGCTGTAAATTCCACATATGATTTGAAATAGTTTGATGAGATTTATTGCCAGTTGTGTTTATCATTTCTTACGACCATAAAAACATAAGACATTGGAGTAGGGGTAGGCCATCCAGCCTGTCAGGTCTATCCTGCCATTCAGTGAGACCATGGGTGATCTGATCAGCTTCCATTTCATTTTCCTGCATTTTTTCCATAATACTTGACTCTCTTACTGATTAAAATCAATCCATCACAGCCTTGAATACACTTAATGACCCAACCTCGACAACCCTCCTGTGGTAAAAATTTCCACAAATTTACTTTACTCTTGAGAGAAGAAATTCCTCCTCATCTTGGTCTTAAATGTGTGAACACTTACTCTAAAACTAGGCTCTCCCACAGGAGAACAACTTCTCCTCCCCTACCCTGTCAATTCCCCTCGGAATGTTTTTTACATATACTCAGAAATAAAAGCTGGTCATAACGTTTTTCTCAAGAGAGCATAAATTAATGTATGCATTAAGTCCACTGCGCACACGATTAATTAATCATCAATCTTAATTTCCTGCCTAGTATTAATTAATGTCATGAGACCATTTCTGAAAGTATATTTTTGTTTGCTACCTGCTTGTTAACTTATAATTAGCATGGACAAAATAACTTTCTTTCGGATGTAATTTGTCTCAATATTGGGCTAATTTCTCCCATTAAAATTTCACACTTAAATACAAAGTAAACTGAAAAAATATTCACCAGTGAGCAGAGTAAAACTGTTGCTTGAAGGATCCTCTTTGCTGACCTCGGCAGTATGAGTTTGTTTCTGATGGATAACCTATAGGAAGAGGCACAGCAACAGAATTAGCTGACAACCAAAACCTGGGAGGTTTGGGGCAAGAAAACATGAAATCCTCCAGGTGTCATTCCCTTCTGAACACTTGGCTTCAGAAGGGAATGACACCTGGAGGATTTCTCACTGACAAGGATTAAAGCTCAGATTTATCCTGATTCTGAAATAAAACATGCAGCCACTGAACAATTTGAATAGTAATTTCAGGAGAAGTCACGTGCATCCAGCCACACAACACCCAGAGTTCAATTCACCACACCACCACTAAGCTTACAAGATTCCTACCTGTACTATAATGCGACATAAAGTATTATTGTGTCTGATGAGAACTGATTGAATAGTTTAGGCCTATCCTCACTAGAGTTCAGAAGGTGGAGAGAAGATCTAATTGAGCCTTACCAGATGGTAAATAGGATTGACAAAGAAGTAGATTGGAGGTTTCAAGTCATGGGGCTATTGAGAATGAGCAGTCATAGTTTTGGGTGAAGGAAAATCGAAAATTTAAAACAGGAGGAATTAATTTTGTTAAAGGGTAGTGAAACGGTGGAATTCACTATCCTGAGTACAGTAGATGTTGGGATATCAAGAAATTTAAGGACATGATAGGCAGACCTTTCATAAGTGACAGTTTAAAGGATCAAACAGAGCAGGCAAGAAAGTAGAATTGTGGCCGAGATTAGATCAGCCATTGAATAGTGGAGCAGGCCTGAGGGACTGAATTGCCTATTCCCACTAGTCCTGATGTTTTGGTGTTCTTATGTTCTAATAGTATTATCATGCTGCATGAGTTGGAGTGCTTACAATCAACTGCCTAAGCACAATGCTCTGGAGTTTCCTTCCTAGATCTTGTCACTTATATCCTCCTTTCAGAAACTAATTTTAAAGCATATCTTTTTGACCAAGATTTTCATCACCAGTCCTTAATGCCCTATGTGGCTCTGTGTAAATGTTTCTTCATAACTGTGATGTGAAATGTCTAGGGATGTTGAACTATTTCCATAAAAGGTATTGATCCAAATTTACTAGTCATATAGCACCCCCTACTATATAAACTAAGAACAAAATACTTTGCTGAAGTGCCTCTTGCAACTGGAATACTGTAGTCGTGGTTTACTAGTGATGGAGGGAGTGAATGGTTAAGATGATACATGAGATACCAATCAAATGGCTTACCTGTCCTGAATGGACTTGAGCTTCTTGAATGTAGTTGTGGTTGCATTAATTGAGGACAGTGGAGGTCATTGAATCAGAGTCCTGACTTCTGCCTTCTGGATGGTGGACAGGTTTGAAGAAGTAAAGGTTGAGTGATTTATAACAGAGCTTCTAAACGTTTACCTGTTCTTATTGTCAAAATATTTTTATGGCTTGTTTATTTAAGTTTCTGGTCAGTGGTAATCCTCAGGATGTTGAAAATGTGGATTCAGTGATGGCAAAAGTTACTCACCAGTTATCAGCTGAGGCCTGAATGCTGTCCACGTCTGTTGCATGCAGACTTATGCTCTTCACTTTATGAGGAGTTGTGAATGGAGCTAAATACAGTACAATCATGAGCAAATATCCCTACTTCTTATGATCTTTGGCAACAGATATACAAAATTATTAACTATCATGTGCATGTCCTCTTATTAAATGTAACAGAGGAGTAGATATCAAACTAAATTAGTTGAAGCCATGTGGTTCTTTGTTATTGTTGTTAAATGTTGCTATGTTATCCTTCATAAACCCACAGGCAGATGATAATAGTTAATTTGTTCTAAAGAATTTCATAAAGACTATTCAAAGCTATTCCCCTTTACCATGTTGACGTTGTATCCTGTTTTGATGATGTCACATCGGGAGTATTGTTTTCTGGAATACAAGAGAGGCACTTTGGAGGAGTGTTGTTAGACAGATACAAGAACGAATTCTGTATATTTGAGATGAATTATTTAGGAACAGTGTTTATAAGATTATCTATATTTGTAAAGAAGAGGATGATCATTGGGAACTGACTAAAGATATTTATTATAGTTCAGAAGAATTTGGATGCAGAAATGATTTGCTGTGTGCAGGATTCTCATACTTAAAAGAAAGTCAGCGGTAATAGTTGCAAAAGTATTTAGAAAATATGGAAAATGTTTTTGTTTTCCTGTAAGAAGGTGATAGAATTTTGGAATATGTAGGATTACTTATCAACAATCCATTTTGTTCCTCTTGGAGTCCAGGCATGCAGTCACAGTAGTTTCTTTGGATAGGTAAAAACATTGGTCAATGTATTGTAATCTTCCAAATGTTCTGTGAATTTAATGTTTCTGGAATTAGTTGCATTGCTCTCCAAAAATTTCCCCAAGAGAAATTCATCCATTCCTTCTTAAATTCTGTTATTTTAAAACTATAATATTATCATATTATAGTCTAACTATTCCTAATAGCTCCCCTTGGACTTGGTTTCTATCATCTGCTCATAGTCAGTACAGATGTTTTATCATTGTTCCGATATGTGAACGTCTTGCACTTTCTTCACACTAAAACAGCCTGGGCCTCACCTTTAACTTTCAACAAACAAGCTACCAATGTATTTTGTTAGCTAGTATTCAAAGAAATTCATGTGACCCATTCAACCTTCTCTTTTACCCTCAACTACAGAAAGTCCCAAAACACAATCTTATAAATTTTGTATTTGCAAAAGCACCCGTTAATCACACAGAGGTCAAGGGTTCACTATTTTACTATTAATGTGCCGTGTTGGAGTTTATTTGTATTTGATGATGAAGGGGTTGAAGTTGAACCCTTCTTTGCTCTGCATCAAAACTAGAGTCAGTTTTCTTGATCAGTTATGAATCACTTTCTTTATGGGGAGGTTTTCATGTGCCTGCATTCAATCATACTTATTGTTAGGGCACAATAAACATTACAACGTCGGACCAATTGAATTGTACATGTATAAAATTATCATTATATTAACCGAGCAAGTGAACTTTCCCTTGGAAATGTCAATGGATAAAGATACCTCAGATTAATCTTAGTAATAATTTTAAGATTTTCAGAAGTTTTGAAGTATGTGAAATTATGTCACATAAACAGAAGATGCAATGTGTAATTTAGTCTATGAATGATTGTTATCTTTTCTCTGCTGTTCTACCTCCTAGTGAGCAGATCTGTTTGGTTTATACTTTAATGTGTAAAGCCAGTGTTCTTAATCATTTTATGTTTGAAATGCCCCCGACCCTCCCCATCACATAAAATATTTATAGAAATTGTGTAACATGATACAAGTAATTTTGTATAAAAGATATTTGTGCCTACATTACACAGGGAGTAAATCACACCTAGATATTGCTTTTTATCCCAATGGGAGATGTCACAGTGCACCAAACCTTTTAGTGGAAATGAGATGGGGAATTCAATAAGAAAAGACTCAGATTTTCATCTGTTGACCCATGTGCTGCAACATCACAGAAAAAAAACATTTCAATGTTCACTGAGAAGTAGCAGCAGGAGTTATTTAGGAAAGGATATTTAGATTACAAAGAAGGCTGGAAATGGAATATTTTCAGATCATCCATTTTATCATTGAACACTCAAGTCAAAAATGGTATTGGTTAGTCATGTGGCAGAACTCCTTGTAATATATATCAACAATGTATTTTCAACATGCATGTGAACAGCAATCCCTCCAGCACCAATTTGACGTTTCCCTTCTCATTTCAAATACTGACTAACTTAATGGGCTCTTTTAGTGGGTCTGGATTAGTGGTGCTGGAAGAGCACAGCAGTTCAGGCAGCATCCAAAATAGCTTCGAAATCATTTCGAAGCTATTTGGATGCTGCCTGAACTGCTGTGCTCTTCCAGCACCACTAACCCAGAATCTGGTTTCCAGCATCTGCAGTCATTGTTTTTAACCTCTTTTAGTGGGTCTGCCAATTTGATGTCAATTAGTATTGGCTTGTGGATAGTTATGTGCTTTGGGCTTTTACAAAAGGGTTGAGACAGCTCAAGTTATACAACAAAATGCATAGAGTTACCACATAGAACCAAGCCATTTGATTCAATTAGTCATTGCTCATGCTTAGCAAATAGATCTAATCACATTCACTAACCCTGGTCTCATAATCCTTTAATCCCTTCTCCTATATCCACCTATGCAATTTAATACTAGAGGCTGATAGTTTGTGTCTAAGTATTAACCCTGGGTGCAAATGCGACAGTCTCACAATTCTTTGTGTGAAGAGTTTTTTTCTGATCCCTTGTAAGTCTTATAAATCTTATATTTAGTCGTGTTCATTCTATAGCTCCATATATTTGACTCAACAAATAAAAGGTATTTTATCTACTGATGCCTTCTTTACATAATTTTAAATAATTGTACTATATTGACCAGTAATCTATTTTGTCACAGTTAAAACCCCCTTAAGTTTTTTGTGTGATCTTGATAGCATGTAGCATCATAATAAATCAGTATGTTCCCTTATCAAGTTTAAATATCATTGCCTGTGGAAGTATGTTCAGTAATTTGCACATGGCTCTAGCTGCGTTATTAGTAAGAACTAATCTAGTTGATCATTAACACTTGTTTTTTTTAATTGTCGGCCGCTTGTAATAGAATTTAATTTGTATTCTTTTCAGAGCCGTAAGAACCTGAAGTGTTAATTTTAATGTTGTGTGCATTTGTGCTGTCAAACCCTCTGCTCTTCCAAAACATCAAACTTGCTTCCATTCAGCGTATAACTATTGCTGTTATTTCTTTTTTATCAAAGCTATCACCATAGACTTACTGACATTCCACCTGCTAGTTAACAGTCCATTCCCCATCGTGTTAATCTTTTGCATATCTCTTTTGCATTTTTCTTTGGTCTTCTAGAGAATTAACCATAAACCTTTTCAGCCAGTATATAGTGTAGAGAGTTAGAAAGTTTGAATTAGATTGGAATTCAGCTCTTAAAGGTGAAAGGAAGGCCTTTAAAAGTAAATAATACATTGTCTTAAAACTGCATTATGTTGCTCGTTACACATATGTTTAGCATTAATTATTTTCTCTTTTTCGGCAGATTTTTCCTGGGTTGATTCTATCAGACATAAAACCAGCAAAAAGGATGAAATTTAAAACTGTCTGTTATCTACTTGTTCAACTGATGCACTGTCGTAAGATGTTCAAAGCTGAAATACCCTTTTCCAATGTGATGACGTGTGAGGATGATGACAAGGTAAGCATTGGAACAATTTTATTCAAATTTTGTTGATGTATCTGACTTTTTTTTTCTCATGAGATCCATGTTTGACAAGGAAATGTGTCAATGAGGAAGTGTTGTTTTCCTCTTTTCCAGCCTATTTCTTTTGAAAGTCATTGCCTTCTATATATTCTTCTGTAATAGAATCGCTCAGCATGCTCATTGTGTTGATTGAAAGCTGCTATTTATTTCTCCACTCATCATCCTACCCAGCTGGCATGAAGTGACTGAAGCTTTTGTTATTAATTTCCTGAAAGACCACTGCACAGATGTGGATTAACATCAGCAAAAGGAAGATACTAATTCAAATCTAAATATAGGGTCCTGCTACAAATTAGGATATTTAAATCTATAATCACATTATCAGAAGAGTTTCATATATTTAAATCACGGCAATTGAAGAGGGTAAAAAGGACTTGTTAGTTTGTAGGTGACTGAATACAATACTTTAAATAACTTATTGAAGTGATAGAATTTATGACACACAGACATCGTAGATGAACACACTTCAGTTTCCCAAATTGTTTATTTTCAATGAAGGTACAGTGGAACATTTACAAAAGTTATTTCTAAGTAAATTATTTGCTTCTCCTATATTGCTAGTTAAATGTAGCTTAATATAGTTATTGTAGAATGTTGCTCATCCAGCTAGATAGGTCTAAGGCCAAACTGACTGGCATTCCATAAATTTTGCCTTCAGCAGTTGAAGTTTGACACTTTTTGGTCAGAATGTAAATTGCAGTACTCGGCATAAATGTTGTATTTCAGTGGAAATCAAACCTGGTAGAGCCCATGTGAAGCCAATGCAGTGACAGTGGTAGTGGAGAACTCTTGATTCTAATTACCTTCATCTATCTGCATAGCTTGCTGATTTTTAAAACATCATTGCTGAAAGGCAACAGATGAAAGAACATGGAAGAGGAAATAATGAAATGAAACCATGACTAAAGCAGGAATATAATGTTTCTTTTGCCTGAAATGTAGGGTTAAGGAGAATTGCAATAAGACCATCCTATTTCATTTCTGTGAAGAATTGAACTCCAGCACAGAATAGATTTTATCTTTTGAAACTAATATATAATTCCATTGCATGTTTTGCAGTACACAACAAATAAAACCTGTCAATTCACTGATATCTCTGTGGATCAGGGGATAGTTTATTCTGTTTATAACATTTTGCTATGCAAACCAAATTGTGCAAAGGCACAAGAATTCTGAGCATCAAGTTTTTTTTGTCCCTTTGTTTCAAGAAACCCCTGGAACAGGTTCAAAGATAGGGACCCTATCATTGCTCCACAAGAACCTTAAAAGTCAAGGCCTCTTGCTTCAGCTCCAGAAGGGGGTCAGATCTGTCATCCTTGCTTGTGATTGACTAATTATACATAATTACTAAAACTCTGTAATTTATATCTCTTGCTATCAAGCAATGAACTACCTTTTCTTGTTCAGACGTATTAGTATTTCATCTTCTACCACTGTTAACTAAACAGGCCTTTAGACTCAGTATCATAAGGAGAATTTGTGGCAGCATTGAGCCTGAAGGCAAGCTGCCTGTGCTTGGTTGTGCAATTGTACAACACTCCTAATAGTCTTTGTTGTAATGTAGAGCCTATCCTGATCACCTGTAGAGAAGCAATTAAATACATCTTGGTTTACTTGTTTGACACTGGTCCATAAAGGGCCAATACATAGATGGTATGCCTGGCAGCACACAAGTATTATTTAAATCAGCGGACAGCAATAAGTTTTATATGCTGTTTAATCAGAATGAATAGATGCAGTTAATCTTGGATTACAATCCCTTTGCCTGAATCAGCTTTTGAGGCTGATTCAGTTCTTTGCCATTATCTTCATCTGTACAATACCATGAGTGTTTATAGCCTGCTGTGTAGCATTGAATCTGGGTGACATGGCTGACAACACATGTGAAAACTTTTCTGTTTTGTGTTTAGACTACATTGCTGAATGCAATAATGTAGATGTGAAAATAATAGTCCCAGAGTTGTGCAGCTCTTATGAGCTTACTGAATCATTATTTCAAAGATTTTTGAAGAATTGGTCTGTCAGAAGAGAGAAAAGCAATTTGCACAACATAATGAGGACCATCAAGACAGTTTACACCTTCAAATTTATAATAGGTATAAATACAACAAACTAATGATTTAATTTGTTGAAGGACAGTGGGTGGTATTGTTCTTTTTGCAGTATGTGTGCATGAAAATTAAGCCCTCATCTTTAACAGGTTATTTTCTACATTCAAAATTATTTCCTGCTTTTATTTTTATAAAATGATCCAGTGGAAGATACGGCTACAGAATTTTATTATCAGGACTGTTGGATTGCTTATTAACATACTCTAAGATGTCTGTTCTATCCTTCTCCTACATAGTGACATATTCCTTGGCTAATTAAGGCAACAGGCAGGCTCTTGAAGTTAGGAGTCGCAGGGTAAGAGAGATGAGAATCTCTTTACAGAGAAGCCTTTGTCTGGACTCATATGATGGAAGATAGGGAATGGCTGTAGGCCTGTCTGTATAGCTGGCACTCCAGCCTGCCATTGGGGGCCCATCACCAGATAGTTGAACTGCTACCCTGTCACATAAATGAGATGTAGACTGACTGGCTGTTAGTGAGCCTCATTGGTTGTCCATCTTATGGATGCTTCTGGGCCCTAAATCTGCTTCCCCGAAAGTAACTAACATTGGGAATGATGTTGGTAAGCCTGCACACCAGAAAGTGCTAGTACCTTTCAGCTCTTGGATGCTGCCTGAACTGCTGTGCTCTTCCAGCACCACTAATCCAGAACCTTTCAGCTCTGTCTGCCTCCACTTCATTGCCTAATTGGGAATCAAAAATTAATTTTGTAATTTTGGGCTTTGTCCCATTTGATATGTTTTAAAAGGCCACATTAAATATTTTCTATTATATGTTTGCTTAAAAATTTGATTTAACAGAGATCTCATTACCATATGTATATAGATAACTTCAGAACTCCCAATATATGCCCCGTCCGTTACATAAATGGACCATTGATGCAATGCTCTGACATGGCCTTTTCTCTGTTCAATGTCTGGGAACCATGCCCAATATTCTGTGCAAAGTGCATACACAGCAATACTGAAGGTACCCGCAAAATGCTCACAAATTATCCTCTTTAAGATCCTTTAAGTTTTAATTTGAGGACACAATGCATTAAAATGAGCAAATCAACAAAAGCAAATAGCTTTGTCATGGATGGTGAATGTGATCACATTTCCTTGTTGAAGGAAACAATTTCTTCAGTGGTGCAACTTCACCTTCAGTCTATCTGACATGACTTTAATATGAGCAAAATGCTGCAATACCTTTCAACCAATTCAAAGATGGTGAAATAAATTTATTAAGGCAAGACACAACAGATTCCACAGTGACAAAGACAATCTGGTATGAATGACTTCTGCCGTTTCCTTTCTCCCCCATCACAAAAGGTGTAGATGTTGGCTGACTCTTCTAAATGAAGGAATTGTTACAGAAAACACAATTACTGATCAGATGTAGCGATCACAGAGAACAGTCAGTGTGGGCAGGCAAGCAGATTGGAGGGCAGCTTGTTTTTTTTTGTAGTTTTTAATTCGAAAGAAAAGGGGATACTAAACATGGAGGGTGCTCTCTGTGCATCAGAAAGTAATTGTCTTGCCCCTCCAAGCCCAAGGAGACAATTGCATGCCTAGATTTTAAAACTCACTGCAACGCCCCACCCCACCCTACCCCCCCCCCCCCCACCCACTCTGAGTTCATCCAATGATGTTGACTTATCTGGCTGGGTTTTTAATCCATTGGGATGTTCAGCCTGAGTATGCATGCACCAATCCAGCCCACTCACAGCACGTTAGAGCTGTAGGCTGGGTTTCTTATTTAGCTATGAGCTGACCACTGACTCTCCTTTGGTGAGGAGGAGGCATGTGCAGACAGTCTGCTGCCTCTTATCAATTCTATGTCGCTAAGTAGGTGGATAATATGCATGAGCTGAAAATGTGTTGCTAGAAAAGCACAGCAGGTCAGATAGCATCCAAGGAACAGGAGAATCGATGTTTCGGGCATAAGCCCTTCTTCAGGAATGAGGAAAGTGTGTCCAGCAGGCTAAGATAAAAGGTAGGGAGGAGGGACTTGGGGGAGGGGCGTTGGAAATGCGATAGGTGGTAGGAAATCAAGGTGAGGGTGATAGGCCGGAGTGGGGTGGGGGCGGAGAGGTCAGGTAGAAGATTGCAGGTTAGGAAGGCGGTGCTGAGTTCAAGGGATTTGACTGAGACAAGGTGGGGGGAGGGGAAATGAGGAAACTGGAGAAATCTGAGTTTATCCTTGTGGTTGGAGGGTTCCTAGGCGGAAGATGAGGCGCTCTTCCTCCAACCGTCGTGTTGCTATGGTCTGGCGATGGAGGAGTCCAAGGACCTGCATGTCCTTGGTGGAGTGGGAGGGGGAGTTGAAGTGTTGAGCTACGGGGTGGTTGGGTTGGTTGGTCCGGGTGTCCCAGAGGTGTTCTCTGAAACGTTCCGCAAGTAGGAGGCCTGACTCCCCAATATAGAGGAGGCCACATCGGGTGCAGCAGATGCAATAGATGATGTGTGTGGCGATGCAGGTGAATTTGTGGCGGATATGGAAGTATCCCTTGGGGCCTTGGAGGGAAGTAAGGGGGAAGGTGTGGGCGCAAGTTTTGCATTTCTTGCGGTTGCAGGGGAAGGTGCCGGGAGTGGAGGTTGGGTTGGTGGGGGGTGTGGACCTGACGAGGGAGTCACAGAGGGAGTGGTCTTTTTGGAACGCTGATAGGGGAGGGAAGGGAAATATATCCCTGGTAGTGGGGTCCGTTTGGAGGTGGCGGAAATGACGGCAGATGATACGCCGTTTGGAGGTTGGTGGGGTGGTAGGTGAGGACCAGTGGGGTTCTGTCCTGGTGGCAGTTGGAGGGGCGGGGCTCAAGGGCGGAGGAGCGGGAAGTGGAAGAGATGCGGTGGAGGGCATCGTCGACCACGTCTGGGGGGGATATTGCGGTCCTTGAAGAAGGAGGCCATCTGGGTTGTACGGTTTTGGAACTGGTCTTCCTGGGAGCAGATGCAGCGGAGATGAAGGAATTGGGAATATGGGATGGCGTTTTTACAGGGGGCAGGGTGGGAGGAGATGTAGTCTAGGTAGCTGGGGGAGTTGGTCGGTTTATAGTAAATGTCCGTGTTGATTCGGTCGCCTGAGATAGAAATGGAGAGGTCTAGGAAAGGGAGGGAGGAGTCTGAGATGGTCCAGGTCTAGGAAGGGGAGGGAGGAAACCAACCCAACCACCCCGTAACTCAACACTTCAACTCTCCCTCCCACTCCACCAAGGACATGCAGGTCCTTGGACTCGTCCATCGCCAGACCATAGCAACACGACGGTTGGTGGAAGAGCGCCTCATCTTCTGCCTCGGAACCCTCCAACCACAAAGGATGAACTCAGATTTCTCCAGTTTCCTCATTTCCCCTCCCCCACCTTGTCTCAGTCAAATCCCTCGAACTCAGCACCGCCTTCCTAACCTGCAATCTTCTTCCTGGCCTCTCCACCCCCACCCCACTCCGGCCTATCACCCTCACCTTGATCTCCTTCCACCTATCGCATTTCCAACGCCCGTCCCCCACGTCCCTCCTCCCGACCTTTTATCTTAGCCTGCTGGACACACTTTCCTCATTTCTGAAGAAGGGCTTATGCCCGAAACGTCGATTCTCCTCTTCCTTGGATGCTGCCTGACCTGCTGCGCTTTTCCAGGAACACATTTTCAGCTCTGATCTCCAGCATTTGCAGTCCTCACTTTCTCCTTGAGGATAATATGCATGATTATCTAGCATTTAACGTTAACGTAACCTTAATGGCTTTGATTTGAGATGGTGTCAATGAAGATTTCACAGATTCTGCATAGTATAGAAAGTACTGATCATATAAATCACACTTATTTCTATTTGTCTTTTTAATTGTTGTTCTTCACTGAACATAACCGACACAGAAAATATGCAGGAACAAATCTGCATCTGTGTGTTCTTCACCCTTTAAAATTGATGTACTTCTTTCCATTGAGAGCTTTAGTGCAATGTGTAACATTCTGCTGACTAAGTTCAGGTAAAGGTAGGAAGGCTGCACCATTTCATCCAATACAGCTGAAGCTATTATCTGGCGATTACTTGGTTGCTAAAGTAAATGAAGTAATTATCAAGACTGACTAAACAGATGAAGCAAGAAGAAGTCCTCTCTCCCATCCTGTTCTCTGGATGAGAGGGTTTTGCACTGGAGCAATAAAAAATGGTGTGGTTTGAAAACTGCTCTTTCTTCCACCTATCACAAATTAAAATATTTTCTTTTATTTACAAAGAGAAGAGCCTTGAGGACAGCATCTGAAAAAGTCAGAAACCGATCATCTTTCTCTGCAAATGTTATGCACAATGCTCCAGGAACACGGGTGAATCGATACATCAGCCGGTTAATTGAGGCTCGGCAAACAGAGTCTGAAATGGCAGATTTACATTTTGTTACCTTAAAGTACAAACAAACTGAAAGGGAACAGAAAGTAAGTGTTTTTTAAATAAAACCAAGTAAACTTACAATGTGTTTTATAGTGCATAGAAGTCTATGTTAACCAAATAATTTTCTCAGTTTTTATCTAACTGCATCCTCTACATTGCCTGTAGCATCCATGAGTAAATTGCACAGATTGCTCTACAGTCAATCATTCTGGCTCCAAGGGATTGGTGTCAATATCAACAAATGGGACAGTGAAAAGCCACGCATAAGTACAGCGGCTTTTTAACTGACCCACCTAATTATGATTTTACTTTCAGCTTTGTACCTAATTAACATCAGTAGGCATGATCAAGATATGTATTTCATCTCAGGTTAAAGAAACAGCAAAAGCATCCAGGTTGATAGAGTTAGGATGAGGAGACACCAGCCTGCTGCTATGAAGTCAACACAGGCAATGGCTGCACTCTGCTTCATTTACCCTGAGCTGGATGCACTCCCAGATTCCTGGAAACTGAAGGATGCCTGAAGAGAGATGATCTTCCCGAATGACATGAGGGAGAATCTTGCAGTTAGCTCAAAGGCAGCCTTGCTTGAGTTAGTCCAGAGATCAGCAGCAGGAGCACGGCACCACCTTCCTTGATTCAGTACAAGAAGCAATTTATTAACATAAACAAGGCAGGAAAGGTAATACTTTGCCGTATTCAGCTACACACTTGTATCTCCCCATTTCCTCATGCTGTTTTCTTCTTCGTGCCAATTTATTGTACGTTGTCAGTGTAATTTTTGTCTCCCCATCCATTCATCCACCACTGTTAGTCCCACTTACCTTTGTGTATGGTCATACCTGTCCCTTCTAGTCACGATCAAAAAATGTCAGCTGTCCTTGGATGAACACCCTAATGTACAATGATTTGACCTCAACTACTTTCTGTGGCAGAGGATTCACAAGCTCTCCACTCTCTGGGTGAAGAAATTTCTTCACTTTCTTTCCTAAATGGTCTAACCGCTTATCATTAGACTGTGACCCCAGGTCTGGACTTGGTGGTCATTAGGAACATCCTTCTCGCATTATCCCTGTCTGATCCTGTTAAACATTTATAGGTTTCTATGCAACCTATGAAAATAGTTCCAACCAATCCAGTCATAGAGATGTACAGCCTGGACACAGACCCTTCGGTCCAACCCTTCCATGCCGACCAGATATCCCAACCCAAACTAGTCCCACCTGTCAGCACCCGGCCCATATCCCTCCAAACCCTTCCTATTAATATACCCATCCAAATGCCTCTTAAATGTTGCAATTGTACCAGCCTCCACCACATCCTCTGGCAGCTCATTCCATACACGTACCACACTCTGCATGAAAAAGTTGCCCCTTGGGTCTCTCTTTTATCTTTCCCCTCTCACCCTAAACCTATGCCCTCTCGTTCTGGACTCCACGACCCCAGGGAAAAGACTTTGCCTATTTATCCTATCCATGCCCCTCATAATTTTGTAAACCTCTATAAGGTTACCCCTCAGCCTCCGACGGTCCAGGGGAAACAGCCCCAGCCTATTCAACCTCTCCCTGTAGCTCAGATCCTCCAACCCTGGCAACATCTTTGTAAATCTTTTCTGAACCCTTTCAAGTTTCACAACATCTTTCTGATAGGAAGGAGACCAGAATTGCACACAATATTCCAACAGTGGCCTAACTGATGTCCTATACAGCCGCAACAAGACCTCCCAACTACTGTACTCAATAGTCTGACCAATAATGGAAAGCATACCAAACGCCTTCTTCACTATCCTATCCACCTGCGACTCCACTTTCAAGGAGAAGAACTTGAGCTTGAGGGAACCTGATGCGATTTGAACACGCAACCTACTCGGCTGGAGTCAGACCTGCTGCCGTTACACCGCAGGCCCATAAATAGGTTTTGTTGCTCTCCTTCTGTGTTAATGCATTCACATGTATTTTGTCCCACTGGGGGCATCATGCAAGAGGTGAATCAAGTTTTCCATGATGAAAATAACAATTCCAATGAGCTGACTCTCTTCTGAAGGTGCACCATCAAATGACTTGTTTAGGTTTTGTGACGGTGCGCTTTGTAATTTCTTGGGTGAATATTGGCAATTTATTGGATTTTCACCTGGTGACTCTCAATTCATATCTGAGCAAGACTAATTGCGAAGTCAGGGACACAGTTTACATTGGAGGCTACAGCCTTATCCATGTTCTGCTAAGCTATATCTAACCCCCATTGATGGCACAGTTTTAAAGTGAGTCTGAATTACTTGCTCGTTGAGAGATTGGATGAGTCTGTCTTAAGCATGGATGACATGGGATCATAGACTTTGTGATGAAGTCATCTCCAAAGGCTTGTATTGAGAATAAAAGAAAGCAATCGTGTATGCATGTAGATGTCTTCCATTGACCCATAGACAATTAATGTCACCTTAAGTAGAATGAGTAATATCCAAAGTTTGATATTTCATGGACCAAATTGGAGTGGTTGAAACAATGTAAGCCAGGTGGACCTCTTAGAATAGAAGTACCCTAATTGGGGCTGTTAATCTGTTCCAATCAAGGAGCCCTGGCTGACAGAGATAAACAGAAGTGTCAGAGGTTCTGTTCACTCTTGACAACCGACTCTGAGGGAGCTGGATCAATATCAAGGACCCTCCACGTGTAAATAAAGGGTGACTTGGTGGCAGAATATGGCCCTCTATGGACTTGTTTCACTAATAATCTGCAAAGATGTTCTGCAGACATTGTTGACAGGAAATTATGGATGTGACTGAGAGAAAATAATGGTAAATGTGGACATGATAATTGGGACTTCATTCAAAGCACTTCCATTTCACATACATTCATCCATTTCCCTGCACTGCACCCCAATAAGTATTCCAAATATTACCTTGTCACCTGAAGGGTCAATTTTATCTATGATCTGTACACTTAAGTCTTTGGCCATGGTCCTCATGAATCCAAATGTGAAGAAGACTTCAGCCAAGAGAATCTCAGCACTAGGGTAAGGGTCTGAGTATCTGAGAAACAGAAAATCAATGTTTCAGGCAAAAGCCCTTCATCCGGAAAGAGCTTTTGCCTGAAATGTCGATTTTCCTGCTCCTCGGATGCAGCCTGACCTGCTGTGCTTTTCCAGCACCACTCTAATCTCCAGCATCTGCAGTACCCACTCCTGCCTAGGGATCTGAATCGCCAAACTGTGTACCTTGTCATCACAGATATTGTGAAAAGCTGTTTTAGTAAAGCAGGTAAGAAGGCAGTTGAATGCTCAATGGTAAGACTTCAGCCCCCTCATTTATTGCAATGCTCTCACTTGACTTTCACTGATGAGTTCCAGAACAGCCATGAACCAAATATTACACCATAAACTCACATCACAATTGCTGTTATTGAAGGATTAACATCCCCTCGATTGACAACCCACCCATCCCGAAGGGGTGCACAACTTGCAGCAAAAGTGAAGATGTGAGTGGGTTGTAACTGCTTCCCAAATGAAACATTTCCTGAACTAACCCTCTACTTATATAGTCATCTGTGTAACATTCCCCCACTCACGCCAACCCCCTACCTGATATCATTTCTCAAAATCTCTTAGTGAGGGTGGAGGAAACATCTGTCAGTACTGATTGCTATCCTTTTGCTTAAATTGAAAGTGCACATGAGTTGCTGTTGAACCCATTACTTGATTGTAAAACATCTTCTGGTAAAACTAGCTGTCTAGATTCGTGTAGGAAAATGGTGAGATACTATAACTCAGTTACGTCCGTGCCTGCAAGACAAGAACGAAAAAACTCTATAATTAGTTCCCAAGTTGCGGAATCTTTGGTGAAGCAGAATGTAGAAATCCCGTCAAAGTACGTTAAAGGCGATATGGAAATCACAACTATATTGGCATTGCTTTTCTGCTCACAAGTTATCCAGAGGGTTGTCTGACTAAATTTCTGATTCTCTGCAGTAACATGTAATAATACCATGTGACATTTTAATTAAAAACACATTTGTTGTTTCAAACAATTTTGCTTAATTGGGTAATTTAATTGCTTGAACAGATTGATTTCTGTGTGGAAAATGTCTTGTGGTTAAAATAAAGACTAAATAAATTAGTTTTTTGTTTGCAAATAAACCACAACTGTGATCACAAAGGGTTTCATGCAAATGTTGCAACCGAATATTCCAAAGTATTCCTTCCCCTTATTGGCTCTGGATTTTCTTTTTTGCTCCTTTAAGGAAAATACATGGTGATGAAAAGTTGAGGTGAAATCACGAGGAATGGTGGTTGGGAAGTGGAGCATTGAGTCTTTCTCTGCCTGGCAACTTTGTTCATATTTTTCAATTTTGTAAAATCCACACATGAACATTCAAGCAGGATTCATTGCATAGTAATAATAGTCCAAAGATGTGCAGGCTAGGTGAATTGGTCATGCTAAATTGCCCATAGTGTTAGGTGCATTAGTCAGAGTGAAATGGGTCTGGGTGGGTTATTCTTTACAGGGTTGGTGTGGACTGGTTGGGCCGAAGAGCCTGTTTCCACACTGTAGGGAATATAATCTAATCTAATAAGCTATGGGAACTTTGGCTGATATATTGCTGCTCAATTGGTTAAGAAACGCAGTGGTTATTTCTCCCATTTACTATTTGTACAAAATTCTAAGTATAGAGATGTGGTTTGTGATTTCTACAAATTCTGAACAGGCAAGCTCCTTCTCAAACCAGAAACCAGACTTTCCTTTACATAGCAAACAGAGAGGAAGTAAATCTACTAGTGAGGCTGATTTTGATGATCGACTTATCAGTGCTCTACAACCTAGCTCATCAGTACATTTACTGCCTGGACACTTAGCTTAAATATGTCTGCAGGTTAGTTAAAGAAGGTGAAGATCATTTGGCCCTGAGGTTTCCCATTGCATAATCTAGATGCTTGCTAAATGATTCAGCGACATATCTGTTGGTCTATATGACTATAAAATGTAAGAGCAGAAGTAGCCCATTAGTCTGCTCATACAAAGGGATCTTGGCTTAACTGATAACCCATACAATCATTTTCCCTTTTTTTCCAGTTAATCCTCAATTATTTTACTGGTTAAAAATTTGTCTCTTTCATCCTTGAGTATCCGTAATGACCCCACCTCTACAGCCCTCTCCAGGAGACAATTCCACAGATGTGCTACCTTCAGATAGAAGAAATTTCTCATCCCTTTCTTAAGTGGATGACCTTTTATTCTGAGAAGGTCTGGGCTGGTCCAAGATTCTTTCATGAGGAGAAACAACATCTCCACACCTACCTTGCCAACATCTCTAAGAATCTTGTCTGTTTCAATAAGGCCACCTCGCATTATTATAAACGCTAATGTGTACTGGTCCCACTAATCAATCTCTCCACTGTTTGTTTGAAAGGGATATTTTTCTGATAAAAGCTCGAAACTTGCCTTTTAGTAATTTGAACTGAGGCCATCTTGTTCCTGCCACATTTTAATTCAGTGTTCCTGAGTTGCCTTTCCCAGACTTTGAACTATCATATACTTCTGTAAGTTCATCTCTTAGATGTCTCATTATGAAAAGCCCATGTTATGTGAGTTTTCTTGATAATGTGGACATATGACATGATGGATCTGTTTTATGCTACATTTCTGCACCACCGTCAAAGCCTATATATATATTGCTTGTGGCTTAGTGACTTGAATAGTACTGTACATCTGGTTTGAACAGTGAATTGCACCGTTAGATAACCTGTTCTGTTAACTTGTTCTGTGTTTGGTTATGCTGTCCAACATTTGATTGGCTTTTTTAATTGCTTTTTGGCACAGTTTGGACATGTTCAGTGCTGATTCATGAGAATTTTGTAAACTTAATTCTTCAGAATTTCATTACCATTCATGGAGTATGTATTACTGCTTATTTTGTTAATGGAATGAAAATCAAAATGGTTTTCCACTGATTTCCACTGCAAAGTCTTCACACCATTTATTTTCTGTCTGCTGCTTCAATTTGACATAAGGACAGGCTTTTATGGGATTGTACAATACAATACAATAAGATATTATCAGATAATGGAATACAGAGGAACCTCAATTATCCAAATGAGATGGGCGGGCACTATTTCATTCAGATAATTGATTATTCAGTTAATTGGTTCAATACCTTTCCTCTGGGGCTCGGAGTTTTCTGTTACGTCTGCTCCCCGCTCAGGAAATTAGGCAGCAGCATACCACATGCGAACACTCACCCCCACCCTCTATCCAACACTGCTATGCCCAAACCCTGTTCAACACCGCCCCCACCCGTTGTCTGACTGCTGTCCACACCCTTGTCCCCAGTCTGACCAGGCCGCCCTGCCCCAGTGCACTGCTGGGAGGGGGGGGCGCAGTGGGCTGGACACCTACACGAAGACTGCTGTTGCCTTTGGGGGGTCAGTCTCAAAAGTGTACAGGACAATGTTGGAAAGATTATCTGGGGAAAGGGGGTGGTTCAGGGTAAACGCCCCTGCCCCCCATGTAGAACTCCAGGGAAAGTGTGTGGGGAGAGAGAGAGGGGGTGGGTGGTCAGTCATTCGGACATGGTGCCTGGGCACCCATCGATGTCCAGGACTGTTCTTGGCAGCATTTCGATAAGCTGAGTTCACTTTTAATCATTGTAAACAAAATACCTCTTTGATGTAATGTTTCTATCGGGATCTTGAGATCTTCTTCGGATAATCCGAAATTTGAATAATTGAGGTTCCTCTTGTGTGTGTTTTTTTTTTGTCTGTTTAGAGAAAAATAATGTTTACTGAACACCAAAGCACTTTTACTGCAGTAGAATAACTATATGATAATGCCAGAAACTAACAAAACCAAATACTTATGTTGCAAAATCTGTAGCCATAAAGAATCATGGAAGGTTATTAATATATTGTAAGGCAGTAACTCAATCAAAGGTGATAAAGATAGCATTTTTAAAGATCATAATGTTCCTAAATTATTTTGCACTTCCAGTCTAAGATGATTTTTTTTTGATAAAGTAGATACTGGTTCATTACTAGAATTCACTGGTTTGTCAAAGTTTGCATTTCGATGGATCATTTAATATTCCCTTCAATAATTAATGGCACAGCTAGTTCAAGTCCAGGAAATCTGAACTCATTGATTTTAACATGCACATATTATAGCATTGCTTTAGCTCAACCCATTATCAGCATACATAAGTTTCGCTCTGTCCACATTCTGAATAGACCAGTGCCTATCCAGATATGACATATAGCACGGAAGCAATAGCCTAAGTTGTTTGCTTTCTTGAAACAAAATGATTACTGTGAACTGTCCAATATTTTGTGGGAGTTTGTGTTTTCTTTTCAGCTCTTCATTCTGTACTAAGTGCCTTGAATTTTGCCAAAAGTTTAACATTTTATCTTTTTCCTCTTTAATGATAAAATACAGCATTTAAGATCATAAATGTCTCATTAACGGTGGCTAGTTCAAATAGTGTGATCTAATGTTTTAATTTGTACAAACTATTCACTATTCTGCATCTGTGGCCCAGATTTTGAGGCAAAAATAATGATAAGGCCAATATTATTGAGTAAATTGGACAGAAAATTCCACTGTCCACACATGTATAGCTGAAACATGGAAATGAAGATGTTGCTATTTGAGTTCCTTTTATTCTAGTACAAGCTTCACTATCCTGTAAACCCAATGGGAGACTGAGCATTTAAATACACATGACATTGTGGCACTCACTCAGCAGACACACCAGTCCAGCAACAGTATGCTAGCAAGAGTAACTGCAAATTGTCATCTGAACTGTTCAATTAACTTGCATGATATTTTCAAGTGAATTGAATCCATGCTACTTAATCTGTGTTACTTACAAATAACACAAGAAATGCAACTCCTCCATAGCAGTGAACTGGGTGTTGCGTCACCACCTTGAGGATCTGCTCGATGATCTGACTCCTGGCCTTAGGGCTCTCACTGTATACATGCTAGATATTTAAGGTTTGGTCATGGGATCCTGAGTCTTGAGGCAGGTACAAAACTGATCACCCTTGTTGTGCAGCAGTCATTCTCTTATTTAAAGTGGGAGCTGAAAGTTTGAGGGAACGGCAAACTGACACAGAATTCAAATAACAGGATTGCTACCAGGATAGCAGGCATTTCCCAGCCTGATGTCGTAGCTTGCAGTTACCTGGGAAGTACAGGAGAAAAGATTAGATTAGATTAGATTACATTACAGTGTGGAAACAGGCCCTTCGGCCCAACAAGTCCACACCGCCCCGCCGAAGCGCAACCCACCCATACCCCTACATCTACCCCTTACCTAACACTACGGGCAATTTAGCATGGCCAATTCACCCTGACCTGCACATCTTTGGACTGTGGGAGGAAACCGGAGCACCCGGAGGAAACCCACGCAGACACGGGGAGAACGTGCAAACTCCACACAGTCAGTTACCTGAGGCGGGAATTGAACCTGGAATCCTGGAAGTAATCCTGGAAAAGTTATGTGCACACTGTTCAGCGCGAAAACAATGTCCTCTCACCTCACGTAAGGAGTGTCTGTCATCTCTTTGATCAGCAATGGATCTGGGAGACATTACAATGTTTCTGACCCTGTCACTAGCATTGCCAACCTCGCCCTGTTCTGCAGTTGAAGGTCTGGTTGCCAAAATTGATAGTGTTCTGTAAGCATCTTCTCCACAGAGAGCAGATGAAACGCACTGCTGCTGACCTCTGGGAGATAAATGCTCAAAGAAGAGGTGGATAAGGCTTCCTGCAAAGAGTTCTTCTCCTCACTCTGAGTCAGAGTCTGATGCAAGTGGTTTTTTGTGGTTCATCTTACTGCAGGACACATGTTTATGGATATGCGATTAGATCTGAAAATGAAACAGTGGGTTTGAAATGGCAAAACTGGTATTAAATCATGATATCTTGATCGAACATCTTTGTATGTTTTCAGCATATACTCCAAAAACCATTAATACATTACTACTCTTCCCAAATGTGCTGACTGCATTGAAAGTGTGTACACATCGCACAATTTTCATTTTGGCACCATAATGGCACTCCTAGTTCCCATGGCATTGGGAATATAAGTGCACATTTAATGGTATGCATTTGTAATTCACTGAGGAGTCTTCAAATGAGATACATTGTTGCTTGCTCTTCTCGTGCAGATTCCAATGATCCTTGCTGTTTCAGTTCTTTCATGCCTAGAAATTACAGAATATAAGGAAATCATTGAGCAAATGAAAATACAATAGGGATGGCAAACATTCACTTGTCGTTGACACCAAAATCTAAGCCAATATGTAAACAATAATCTTAATCTCAATCAAAAGAAAAACTATACTTGTGTCTTATTTAGAAATAATTTTTTGATTAAGTGCATTCAGTTTCTAAATAAACATTTTGCTGCTTTTATTTGTCTAACCCCTAAATACACTAAGGTGGATGGATAGTGATTTCTTTCTAGTCACAATTAAGATTTTCTTTCACTCTTCCACTCACAGTATCATCAACTTCATGATGAATATTTTACCAGTGCAGTCATCCTCTCATTGATACTTGCTGCCTTATTTGGTCTTCTGTATCTTCTCATAATACCACAGTAAGTAATATTTATATTTTCTTTAATATAACTGCCCTTTTGAACCTACTATTTATTCACAAGTACAAACTTGTTTCCTATTTTTCATTTAGGAGCACGGTGGTCCTTGTCCTCTTAGTATTCTGCATTTGTTTCCTGGTTGCTTGTATTATGTATCTCCATGTCACTCGAGTGCAGGTAAACTAGGTTTTACTTTACAAACTTTGAGTATTAAATGATCCATGTAACATGTTTTCTGGTATCAGTTCCCAAATTGATCCACAATGTTTCTTCATAGCTTATGAAGAGAGTGCTTCAAATTCAAAAGAACTTGGGATACTCTTGCAATTGAATTAAGAATCCTTTCTGTCCAGTAAGACACGGTGGCTAGGTTGCCTCACTGTTGCCTCACAGTGCCAGAGACCTGGGTTCAATTCCAGCCTTGGGTGACTGTGTGGTGTTTGCACATTCTCCCCATGTCTACGTGGGTTTCCTCTGGGTGCTCCGGTTTCCTCCCACAGTCCAAAGATGTGCAGGTTAGGTGAATTGACCATGCTAAATTGCCCGTAGTTTTCAGGGGTATGTGGGTTAGGTGCATTAGTCAGGGATAAATATAGGGTAGGGAATGCGTCTGGTTGGATTACTCTTCGAAGGCCCGATGTGGGCTTGTTGGACTGAAGGGCCTGTTTTCACACTGTAGGGATTCTATGATTCTTTGTGACAATGCATACATTGTCCTCTGCCACTTCCACGACCCACAAACAAGTCCCACCACTAGAGATATATTTCCCTCCCCATCCCGGAGAGACCATTCCCTCCGCGACTCCCTTGACAGACTCATGCACCCCCACCAGCCCTTACCCCACTCCTGGCACGTTCCCCTGCCTCTGCAAGAAGTGCGAAACCTGTGGTCACACCCTCTTCCCCCCCTCCCCTCCACACCCTCCTCCCCCCCTCCCCTCCACACCCTCCTCCCCCACCTCTATCCAAAGCCCCAAAGGATCCTTCCACATCCAACAGAAACCTATCTCTACCTCCACCAATGTCATCTACTGTATCTGTTGCACCTGATGTGGTCTCCTCAACATCAGGGTGACAGGATGCCAACTTGTGGATCATTTCAGATAACATCTCTGGGACACCGCACCAACCAACCCCACCACCCCATGACCTAATCACTTCAACTCTCCCTCCCACTCCACCAAGGACATGCAGGTCCTGGACCTTCTCCATCACCAAACCCTAAACCCCCAACGCCTGGAGGAAGAATGCCTCATCTTGCACCTTGGGACCCTGCAACCACACCAGATTAATATGCATTTTACCTGTTTCCTCATTTTCCCTCCACCCACACTATCACTGTCCCAAGCCTCCAACTCGGCACTGCCCTCTTGACCTGTCCATCATCTTTCCCATCTGTCCACTTTGCCCTCCTCTCCATCATATCACCTTTTCCTCCACTTTCATCTACCTATTGTGTTGTCAGCTACCTTCCTGCCAACCTAACCTCCCCTCCCATTTATCTCTCAGGCCCCCAACCCACAAGCCTCATTCCTGATGAAGGGCCTATGCCCAAAACATTGATTCTCCTGCTCCTCGGATGCTGCCTGAACTGCTATGTCTTTCCAGCACCACACTCTCGACTCTGATCTCCAGCACCTGCAGTCCTCACTTTCTCCTGTTCCTTAAAACACACCTCTTTGACCACATTTTTGGTTATCCATCATAATATCTCTTTGCATAAGTCAATGTCAGATTTTGTTTTATAAACATCTCTAAAGCACCTTGGGATATTTTATCACACTAGCAATACTGTGTGCATACACATTGCTGTCATTCCTGTTTCTAAGTCATGCCTGCTTCAAAGATATTCTACTAGGAAGGATCCCAATGCCTCAATCACTTTCCAAATGTAGCCTATGTAAATAACTGTTCCTGCAATTACCAACCAATATTCTTTTATGTATAAATCAATCTCCACCAAAAACTGTATACTTCCTGTTTAAGTGAAAGAATCCTTTAGCAGCAGCTGTGCCAATGTTTCCAATCCTCCACCACAAGTTTAGTTGGTCAAGATTTATTTGTGCGGGTAGGGCTAAGATACTTATGTCTACTTGCTGTATTGAATTCAGTGAATTATTTCAGCACAGCTATACCTGTCAGGGCAATACATTTATTGGCTTTATGTTAGAAATGTACCCTATTAATATACACTAATGGAGCTGTTGTATATTGATCATAGTGAGACTGAGCATATACTGTGTTTGTTAAAATGAAGTGTTATACGAGATACTGTGCAATGTAATATTGTACAATGTACTATTCTGCTGTGAAGTGATAACAGTATGTGTAAATGACTTGTTCCTCATGTCCATAACATCCCAAGATTAACTGGAGGCTGATTTCTTAATGATAACGTTTGATTTCAGTGGTAACATTTTTAGTGTGGAGGCTTGATTTGATTTGATATATTATTGTCACATGTACTGAGGTACATTAAAATAGACAATAGACAATAGACAATAGACAATAGATGCAGGAGTAGGCCATTCTGCCCTTCGAGCCTGCACCGCCATTCAATATGATCATGGCTGATCATTCCTAATTAGTATCCTGTTCCAGCCTTATCTCCATACCCCTTGACTCCACTATCTTTAAGAGCTCTATCCAATTCTTTCTTAAAAGAATCCAGAGACTGGGCCTCCACTGCCCTCTGGGGCAGAGCATTCCACACAGCCACCACTCTCTGTGTGAAGTAGTTTCTCCTCATCTCTGTCCTAAATGGTCTACCCCGTATTTTTAAGTTGTGTCCTCTGGTTCGGCACTCCCCCATCAACGGAAATATGTTCCCTCCTGCCAGAGTGTCCAATCCTTTCATAAGCCTATACGTTTCAATCAGATCCCCTCTCAGTCTTCTAAACTCAAGGGTATACAAGCCCAGTCGCTTCAGTCTTTCCGTGTAAGGCAATCCTGCCATTCCAGGAATTGACCTCGTGAACCTACGCTGCACTCCCTCAATAGCCAGAATGTCTTTCCTCAAATTTGGAGACCAGAACTGTACACAGTACTCCAGGTGTGGTCTCACCAGGGCCCTGTACAGCTGCAGAAGCACCTCTTTGCTTCTATACTCAATCCCTCTTGTTACGAAGGCCAGCATGCTATTAGCCTTCTTCACGACCTGCTGTACCTGCATGCTTGCCTTCATTGACTGGTGTACAAGAACACCCAGATCTCTCTGAACAGCCCCTTTACCTAATTTGATACCATTGAGGTAGTAATCTGCCTTCCTGTTCTTGCCACCAAAGTGGATAACCAGACATTTATCCACATTAAACTGCATCTGCCATGCATCTGCCCACTCACCTAACTTGTCCAGGTCACCCTGTAATCCCCTAACATCCTCATCACATTTCACCCTACCACCTAGCTTTGTGTCATCAGCAAATTTGCTAATGTTATTGCTGATACCATCTTCTATATCATTTACATATATTGTAAAAAGCTGCGGTCCCAGCACGGATCCCTGCGGTACCCCACTGGTCACTGCCTGCCATTTCGAAATGGAGCCGTTAATCACTACCCTTTGTTTCCTATTAGCCAACCAATTCTCTATCCAATCTAGTACTTTGCCCCCAATCCCGTGCGCCCTAATTTTACTCACTAACCTCTTGTGTGGGACTTTATCAAAAGCTTTCTGAAAGTCCAGGTACACTACATCCACTGGATCTCCCTCGTCCATCTTCCGAGTTACATCCTCAAAAAATTCAAGAAGATTAGTCAAGCATGATTTCCCCTTCATAAATCCATGCTGACTCTGTCCTATCCTGTTACTATTATCCAGATGTGCCGTAATTTCATCCTTTATAATAGACTCCAGCATCTTTCCCACCACTGAGGTCAGACTAACTGGTCTATAATTTCCTGCTTTCTCCCGCCCACCCTTCTTAAAAAGTGGCACAACATTAGCCGCCCTCCAATCCTCAGGAACCAACCCCGATTCTATTGAACTCTGGAAAATAATCACCAGCGCATCCACGATTTCCCGAGCCACCTCCTTCAGTACCCTGGGATGCAGGCCATCAGGTCCCGGAGACTTATCAACCTTCAGACCTAACAGTCTCTCCAACACCAAATCCTGGCAAATAGAAATTCCCTTAAGTTCAGGTCCTTCAGCCACTGACCAGATAAATCATACCTTATATAAGTACATCAAGAGTAATAGAACAGAATGCAAATATAATGTTACAGCTACAGAGAAGGTGTAGAGAAAGATCAACTCTAATATGAGAGGTCCATTCATAAATTAGATAACAGTGGGGAAGAAGTCTTGGATTTCCTCTCTAAGATTAAATATGTTTATTTTGACTTTATGAGTGATTTTGTGATATTGTGTTCTCAAAAGGGAATCAATTACATTTGCAAAGAATGTGGGTATGGAATAATAACTGTTATGTTTGAGGCCTTATTTTTTGTACCACCCTGGTACTCCCTGGACTGTTCTGGGACTGAGTGATCATGATTACAGCTTTTCTATACTTTGTCCCTAAAATATGCAGGAAAAATTGCATTTATGACACCTGAAGTATGATAACCACATCACTGAAGTAGAAACATTATATTTGAATTCTATTACAAGTATAACTTGCTGAAATATAATTACCTTTTTAGTGTTTTCCAGGGTGCCTGACAATACAAATTCGAACTATTATCTGCGTATTCATAGTAGTCTTAACCTATTCAGTGGCCCAAGGATGTGTGGTAAGCAAATGTCAGATTATTTTAATTATATCAAGTGCATTTCTGCAGTGAAAACAGCACAAACAGATTAGGGATTGTCATTTGGCAATTAATGCAAATCCTGTTCTGAAATCTAAGCCACTTTACTTTTGAGGTCTTTGGCTTGGTAATTTCCAGTATGGATATACTTAGATTTATAAAATTAACTGTGTTTAGGATGCAATTTCAGCGTCCACAGATAGGTCTCCCTCATCCTTGCTCAAAAGGATCTAATAACCAAAAAGGACCTAATGTTAATTCCTAGTCAGAATTACGTTTGTGGATCTGAGACTGGGGGAATGGTACATATACTAGATCAAAAATGAATATTTTGCAGAATTCCTGCCCTTTGTGCCACTTAGTATTCTTAGTGGGAATGCTGAGGATGAGAGAAGAACATTAGTCAGGACATCAGGAAGATAGAGGAACTGCCCCCATATCTATGTCATCTGATAACAAAATCAGGTTCCGGTGTCATAACCTCGCAAATGTTTAATTATTTGTAAAATGTACTGACACCTAGGGTTCGTCCTAGGAGATTGGCCAATGACATGAAATTCCCCAGGTAAGTAATGCAAGAAGAATGAAGATACAATGGTGAGTCAGTAACTGCAGAATATTGGGGTCCCATCACTCACTGGCAGAATTGTAGTGATGCACCAAGAGGTTTACAGACTCTGGTAATTGTATTTGTGATCTTCCCTTTGAAACTCCAGGATGATATCATCCAGAAGAACTTGTAAATCAGCACCTCAGAAATTACTTCAGCCATCACTGGTCAAGGTTAACAAATGACCAACAAAATCGAGATAAGTTGGAGTGATATACAGCACCCTGAACTTTATAATTAATCAGACTTTAAGTTAAAACTGTGCAAATGTATCATTAACTTTTATGTTCGACAATTGTCCTTTTTGATGTTTACATGTGATTGCTATGTTTATTCTTTATTGGAGAGCTTCCATTTGAAGATTTCTCAATGTTTCAGCTTTATAGGACACATAAGAAGGGGCATCAGATTGTGGGATAAGAATTGCTATAGCAATAGAGGAGCAGTGTCCTTTGGATAAGACAATATATTAAGGCACTGCTCCCTTTCAAATGTCAAGGTAATATTTGAAGATGCACAATATTTGAGAAACGGAAGTGTCCTGACTAATATTTCTTACCCAGAAAAAAAAACAATCAGATGTGTTTGTCTTCTTTATCAAACACATTTGGGGAACATTGAGGGACATTGCTAAATTTCAAATACTAGTTCATTTTGTGAAGCACTTTGAAACAATAAGATAAAGGATTTTTTAAAAGGTGTTGATGTTTATTACTCTGGAGATTTTGCTCAAACATACAAACATAGGAATTATAAGCAGGAATAGGCCAGTTAGGCACTTAAGCCTGCTCCACTATTCAATAAATACGTGGCTGACTTTATTACCCCACATTGCCAGCTACTATTGATGTCCTTTCACCCCCTTGCTGATCAAAAATCTATCTACATTAGCCATAAATGTATTCAAAGAATTTGCTTTATTGTATCTCAAAGAAGAACATTCCAAAGACTCATCATCCTCTTAGAATAAAAATCTCCTAATCTCTATTTTAAATGGATACCCCTTTGTTTTTAAACAAGGACTTCTGATTCTTGATTCTTCCACAAGGGGAAACATTGTTTCTAATCCATCATGCCAAGTCTCCTCTGGATTTTATATCTTTCAAACAAGTCACCTTTTACCGTTCTAAGCTCCATCAGCTATAAGCCAAGCTTGTCCAGCCTTTTTTAAAATAACCCATCCATTCCATGCATAGTCTAACAATCTTTCTTGGAACTCTTTCAAACACTTTTAAATCCATTCTTAAATATCTGTACACAGTACTTCTAGTGCTGTACCTCCCCGCTTCTTCAATGCTACCTATCCGTCTACCTAACTTTGTATCATCTGCAGACTTAGCCGGAATACCCTCAGTTCCTTCACCTAGATCATTAATGAATAAAGTGAAAAGTTGTGGTTCCAACAGAGCCTTGCAGAACACCATTTGTCACCGGCTGCCCCATCCTGAGAAGGACCCTTTTATCCCACCCACTGCTTTCTGCCAGACAGCCAGGCCTCTATCCATGCTAGCACCTTGCCTCTAACTCCATGTGCCCTTATTTTACTCAGTAGCCTCTTGTGTGGCACCTTGTCAAAGGCCTTCTTGAAGCCCAGGTAGATAACATCCATTGGCTCTCCTTGGCCTAGACTGTTCACTACTTCCTCAAAGAATTGTAGAGATTTGTCAGACATGGTCTCACCTTGATGAAACCATGCTGACTTTTCCCTATTTTACCATATACGTCCATGAATTCTGAAATCTCATTCTTCACAATAGATACCAGGATCTTACCCACAATTAAGGTTAAGCTAAGGTCTGTAATTTTCAATCTTTTGCCTTACTCCATTTTTAAACAGGGATGTCACATTAGCGATTTTCCAGTCCTCTGGGACCCTCCCTGATTCTAGCGATGACTGAAAGATCACCACTAGTACCTCCACTATCTCTTCAGCTATCTCCTTGGAACTCTGGGGTGCAGTCCATTTATCCACCTTCAGGCCATTCAGTTTTTCTAGCACTTTCTCCTTGATGATGGCCCCCCCCCTACTCAGCTCTGTCCCCTCACTCTCTTGAATTTTTGGGATATTACTTGTGTTTTCCACTGTGAAGATTGATGCAAAGTAATTATTCAGTTCCTCAGCCATTTGCTTGTTCTCCACCACTATCTCTCCAGTGTCATTTTCCAACAGTTTGATGTCCACTTTTGCCTTTCTTTTGCCCTTTATATATCTAAAGAAACTCTTAGTCTTTTGTATTACTGACTAGCTTAACTTCATATTTAATCTCTCCCTCCTTATCTTTTTTTTGTTGCCTTCTATTGGTCTTTGGAAGCTTTCCAATTCTCTGGTATTCCACTGCCCTTTGCCACATTATATGCTTTCTCTTTTGCTTTTATGCTATCCCTGACTTCCCTAGTCAGCCATGGTTGCCTCATCCTCCCTGTACCATGCTTTTTTTTTTACTTGGGATGAATCTTTGCTGTGTCTCCTGAATCACTCCCAGAAACACTTGCCATTGCTGTTCTCCTGCCTTTATTTATGTTCAGTTGCAATAACTTCTTGTAAGGTCATTCAGATCCACTGATAGTTGAATTTTCAACTGTTCACCTTTATGCCTTACTCCTTTATGATATAAATAGGAAAATTTCAGCATTTTAAAAATTCTTTCATCATATCAATAATTAGGGGTTGAGTTGCTCTTTCATTAGAGAGAGATGACTGGTGATGGTTTAATGTGAGAGTCAACACACCTCAGACAAGGGGTGAGGTGGGAAGGTGGGGGTCTTTATTGACCATGCTGTTGGCATTGTTCTGCATGGCAAACCAGCTTTCCAGCTAGCTGAGCTAACCAACCCTCCTGTATGAGTAATGGAATGTAAGAGTGCCAAATTCAGCAAAGTAATTAAGAAGCAACTGTCTTCTGAAGTACAGAATTGTTCAATTGGTTTGCTTCAAAGTATCGTAAACTTGTAGAATAATTATCTAAGAATGTTTCTTTTGATGAAAAGAATATAAATCCTTATGACTTTGTGTTTACACAGGTTGGCTGCATGCCTTGGCTATGGACTACCAACTCTAGCAGCTCCATTGTTATTGTTACCCCTGACGGACTCAATAAAACAATGACTGAATTGCCTTGTGATGCAGCCCATTATGCTTTTCTTGCTTGTGTTGTTGGAACACTAAGTCTTGCAATATTCCTGCGCATATCTTCATTACCAAAAATGATCCTACTCCTCATTGTCACAATTTTGTATATAGTAGTTTTTGAGATTAGTGGATACAGAAGAGCAATGGGGTAAGTATTTAATTACTTCACAGTGCTATCAATTCAGATGCATATGATTTTTAAGTTTTTCCTGATTTATTTGTCAATAAATTAAAAATCAGTGAGGCTAAGTTAAGCTTGTTGCAGTAACGGGTTTATGTTATGAATAATGTAGGCAAAAGTTTTATTTTTGTATGGTGGTCCATACTAACTTGCATTGGTATAAGTAAAAGTATTACACTGTTAAGCTTTAAGAGAAAACAAAACTCATATTGTTCACTAACAGTTTGTTTGTTTTTCACTAAACACCTCCACTCTTCTACGTAGTCAATCAGCTTTGTTTAAAAATAGGCTTGTAAATGTCCCTGAGTTTAGTTTCCAGAATATTTCATAAAGCAAGTGCGAGAAATTGTTTATTTTTCATATTATTTTGAGTTATGTATTTAACAAATTAAGACACTTTGTTTGTTCTAACCATGGATACTTAATTACCTTTCTAACCTGATAATATATTAATTTCTTATGTCCATAACAACGTATCTCTCGTAATGAATAGGTATTACTGCAAAGTTTTAATGAATGTATTCTTGTTTTTATTTCTTTTCTAAAGACGTGACTCATTTTATATAAGAGGATATGAATCTATTTTGGCAATTCTACTTTTCTCTTGTGCACTTGCACTTCACTCCAGACAATTGGACCTGAAGTTGCGTTTAGACTACCTCTGGGCTGTGCAGGTAAGCTTTTACTAAAACTGCTGTGTGTTTTTGAATTCAACCAAACACAACATGGGACATAAATGTTAAACTTATTTACAATGTGTAGATGTTAAATGTTGGAAATGTAAAATAAGAAATAAAATTGTCAGTTTAAAAACAAAACATCTTGCTTAATAGTTTTCAGAATATTTTGTTTAATCTTGCTTTGACGCATCTTCTACTATCCTGAAATCAACAATTTTACTTCTTTCTTTGAAGTATGTCATGCAGGAGTGGCTTTATATTGATTTCATTACATCAATTTTACGGGAACAATGCAGTCAGTCAAAGGTGCAGCATCCCTAGAGAGAGCGATGCCTTGTTGATAACAGTAAATGAATAGGACTGAAATTACACACGTTGCAATGAAGTGTGCACAGCTTTTATCATCTGAGATGTTTGTAAAGAAATGAAATTGATAAATGAGAGAATACATGATGAGTCTTGTATTGGGATTGACATAAAGTTAATTGGGATTTGCGAAAGTTAGAAGTAGGGTGTGCAATTTGAATTATCATTTATATTTTTGGATAATCCATTGATTTCAAATTTTCTGGAAGAGGAAGGAGTGAGATATTAACCAAACCAATTCTGAAATGTCTGATATTTCAATTTAAAGAAGAAGTTTCTATATTTATGCAAATTCCCCAATTTATATACACTACATTTAGGTTCTTAAGATGCAGTTTTAAAATAAGGGTTTCGGTATTGTTTTCAAATCTTTTACACCTTTTTTTTGTTTGCTTTGGTGCATAAGGCAACTTTGATTCAGAATATCCAATTGAAGCAGTAATGTATCCTGACAGAATTGTTTTAGGACCCCACAGAAGTCCTGCCACACTCACAACTTCAAATGGCCAATTACCCAGCATCTGGAACCTTCAAAAAAAAATGTAAAACCCTGAAGTCAAACCAGAGACTTCAGAGGGTTCTGACTTTCTTCCTTGAATAGCTATCAAGGAATTGTTAGAGTGATAACCTTGCTTGATTCCTGGCTAACTTAAAACAAACACCCCAGACTCACCACTAACTCTCCTGTATCTGCCTTGACTGACACAACTCCAATCTGACCATCACCTCCCCAACACCTACTCTGATAACCTAAACCCCATTCCCCCAAGGCTGATCTGGCTCAACCCCCACATGAGTTGGCCTACTCCCAAAACCTCCTTCACCTTCACTACCCAACTCCTCTCGACCTGACCTGACTGTCTCTTTCCTGTTCTACTCCACCACCGACCTGCCATCCTATCCCAACACTCATCTGGCAGCCTGCGACTTAGCTTACACACTTATCACTGATCTCAATAGCTTTTCTAAGAGACTTTAAGGAATTTATGCTCTTCATTTACTGGAATGCAATGGTAACTGCTGCAAAAAGATTGTAGACATCAAGGAGATGGCTGGATTGAAGATACACTGCATTTTTCTGAAGCTTCCAGCTACAAGAACCCAGGGCTCAAAAATGTGAAGCCAGATACAGGGAAAGGAAGTAAATGTAAGAGCAGCAATCTGTAGGTGATTGCTGGCCTCATAAGCTTTCTACCAGTGGATAATTTACTGAGATGTATCGTCAATGGTGCCTGATACCAACAGAAGTGATTACCTTGGAGATCTGAAGAGTGAATAAAATTTGACCACTGATTATGGGATACAACAGAGTTTTGGCACTAGATGTTTTCTTAGATTTTGTTGAACTTGTCTCTGTGAATTTGAGGACCTCTGTGTGCACAGGGATGTTTCTGCCTCTGCCGACAGTAAACGTATTGGGCTTTCATTTCTTGCTATTTTAAAAGCAATGAAAATGCATGAAAAGTACCACACAGAGCCGATTTTTCTGCTCAACCTGCCCAGCATTGACATTAGCATCCACATGACTAATTAGCTCTATTTACACCAATTGAGCACTGACTATTGAATCTAACAAAGAATTTTAGCGCTTTGGTATTTTTATGGATACTGTTGAACTTAATTTCCATAGGAATAAGAACAGTTTCAGGATGAAGTAAACAAGATTGATACATTTTTTGAAGAAGCAAAACATTACAGATACCATCTCCACCTGCCCATTTGTAAAAATAATGAATTTTTAAATGGCACAGATTCTATCATGGTGTCATTTGAAGAAACTCACATAGCAAGCATGTGCTTTGCCAAAGAAGCAGTAAGGCATCTGAAATAAAAGCAAAGTACTGAGAAAAGACAACATGAGAGGCAGCATTTGTGGAGAGAGACGGAGAGCAAGACATAGTTAACATTTTAAGGTGAAATGAGTTCCAAAGAAGAGTCATTCTGGACTTGAATTGTTAACACAGAGGTGTTCCTGCATTTTCAGTTTTTATTTCAGATTTTGGCACCCATGGTATTTTGCGTTTATCACAGTAAGGTATCTATGTCAGGTATTGTAGTACAATGTGCTAGGCAGCATTGACTGTAGCTGTAAAGGTGATGACTGCACTCAGCCCACCACAGCCTCCGTTCAAGCAGTGATGAACTAAAGATGTGTACAGTAACTATTAGGGTGTCTACCAGCAAGGTACATGTCAGATAACCCATTCACTTCTCAGTAGATCTGAGGAATGTATCCAATTCAGCTATAGTGACATAAAACTGTTCCACAGAGAGAGGTGACAAGGTGCACTAATTCTCTTCTCTTTACATGATACATGAGAGACTTTTCTGAAGCTTTCAGCTTTGGAACAATGACTCGCTCTCTCTCACTCTCTCCTTTGTGGCTTTTTACCCAATTGTCTGCAGGTTAACCTCAATAATATTTGAAGGTATTACCTGTTTCTATCCAGTCCTCTGCTCCATTTTGTTGATTGTTATTGAAGGGAGGTCTGCGCTTTACTGGGTTATGCCATCTGCCTGACAGTTAGATCAGTCTTTCCATATGTCAGCACTCAGTACTGCTACTCTGCCAGTCTGTTTGCTATATTCCATTCCCAACTTGTCAAATACATCCCAGGCCCTAATCGCCTTACTCAGCAAAGTTGTCTGATGATACAGTAGTGTTGTAGAACTGAAACTTAATTAGAATGGATGGCTTTGAAGTATGCAGGGAAGAGGTGTTGGAAAATCTGGAAAGGGTGAAAATAGATAAGTCCCCTGGGCCTGATGGCACTTATCCTAGGATTCTCTGGGAAGCAAGGGAGAAGATTGCAGAGCCATTGGCCTTGATTTTTATGTCCTCGTTGTCTACAGGAATAGTGCCAGAAGACTGGAGGATAGCAAATGTGGTTCCCTTGTTCAAGAAGGGGAGTAGGGATAACCCTAGTAACTATAGGCTGGTGAGTCTCACTTCTGTTATGGGCAAAGTCTTAGAGAGAATTGTAAGGGACAGGATTTATGAACATCTGGATAGGAATAATGTGATCAAGGATAGTCAGCATGGTTTTGTGAAGGGCAGGTTGTGCCTCACAAACCTTAGTGAATTCTTTGAGAAGGTGACTAAGGAGGTGGACAAGGGTAAAGCGGTAGATGTGGTGTATATAGATTTTAGTAAGGCATTTGATAAGGTCATGGTAGGCTACTGCAGAAAATATGGAGGTATGGCATTGAGGGTGAGCTGGAGGTTTGGATTAGGAACTGGCTGGCTGGAAGAAGACAGAGGGTAGTAGTTGATGGTAAAGGCTCATCTTGGAGTGCCGTTACTAGTGGTGTTCCGCAAAGATCTGTTTTGGGACCATTGCTGTTTGTCATTTTTATAAATGACCTGGAAGAGGGGCTAGAAGGTTGGGTGAGCAAGTTTGCGGATAATAGGAAAGTCGATGGAGTTGTTGACAGTGAGGAAGGATGTGGCAGGATACAGCAGGATAGAGATAAGCTGCAGAGCTGGGCAGAAAGGTGGCAAATGGAGTTCAATGTAGCTAAGTGTGAAGTGATTCACTTTGGTAAGAGTAACAAGAAGATGGGGTACTGGGCTAATGGTCGGATACTTGGTAGTGTGGATGAGCAGAAGGATCTTGGTGTCCATGTACACAGATCTCTGAAAGTTACCACCCAGGTAAATAGTGCTGTGAAGAAGGCATATGGCGTACTGGCTTTTATTGGTAGAGGAATTGAGTTCCGGAGTCCTGAGGTCATGTTGCAGTTGTATAAGACTCTGGTGCAGCCGCATCTGGAGTATTGTGTGCAGTTTTGGTCGCCATACTATAGGAAGAATGTGGAGGCACTGGAACGGGTGCAGAGGAGGTTTACCAGGATGTTGCCTGATATGGGAGGAAGATCGTATGAGGAAAGGCTGAGGCACTTGGGGCTGTTTTCATTGGAGAAAAGAAGGTTTAGGGGTGACTTGATAGAGGTGTACAAGATGATTAGGGGTTTAGATAGGGTTGACCATGAGAACCTTTTTCCACATATGGAGTCAGCTATTACGAGGGGGCATAGCTTTAAATTAAGGGGTGGTAGGTATAGGACAGATGTTAGGGGTAGATTCTTTACTCAGCGAGCCAATGCCCTGCCAGTAGCAGTGGTGGACTCTCCCTCTTTATGGGCATTTAAACGGGCATTGGATAGGCATATGGAGGATAGTGGGCTAGTGTAGGTTAGGTGGGCTTGGATCGGTGCAGCTTTGAGGGCCAAAGGGCCTGTACTGCGCTGTATTTTTCTATGTTCTATGAAACAGTTGTGGGTAACTTAATTAGCTGACTGCATGGTGAACTCATGATTGCAGGTGATCAGTGGATGAGCATTCACCCTCAGTTGAGAAATGTAGATATAAACTGTGGAATTTCAAGGTCACATTATATGAGTGAATAATTGATTAACCTGTACATAAACTGTAGCTTTTATATTGTTTGATAACAGGAAAAAATGAATAGTGGGTTTCAAACATATCTGGGATTTGTTTGCAAATCTAACCTTTATAGATAGCACAATGTCTCATTACCTGCAGGTGTAAATGAACAAATATTAAAGGTCTCAAAGCTTCTAGAATGCTTATTTCTTTAGAATATTGTGCCTCCATCAATTATTATTTGAATGCTTCACTCAGGAATCTTATTGATTGGATGGCCAGCAGGAATTGTATTAGTGCTCCATGAGGGTAATTTAAAGTCAGTGTTGCACTACTGCATGTGTGATATTGCAAAAACAAAAGGAGCAAAAAATATACAATGACATTTATTATATTGTTTATTAAATAGAAAACAGAGATTTATTCAGGCAAACCACAAATGTTGATTTTCTAAGGAAAAAGAGCACAGTCAATGTATTAACACTATTGTTCACCAGAGAAAAGTTTCAAAACTCCAAGAGTTTTTACAAAATACAGGGAAAAAAATCCCATTATAACTCATCTTTTTTTAATTATGAAAAAGTTTGAATTGTCTGTTAGTTTATTAATTTACTTTGCCACTCCCCTGCCCATCTCTGAATTTGGTGGGTGGCTAATGAAATAATCATGTATGTCAATGGTTCCCTTCGAATTTATAACTGCTGTACAGTGTCTATTCAGATTAATTTTCATTTTAAAAGGTCTATGATATGTTCCTGTAGTTTAACGCAAATGGGTTTCTAATCTGCGAGAAAAGTAAAAAAGGCTCGGCTTGAGATGAAGTACTCGAAGACAAATGAGAAGACATTGCAAATTGAAATTGAGTTACTTGACAGAATGTAAAGGAACTGCATGTACTTTAGTTTTGATGAAACGTTATTCTGCACAAAAAGCAAGTGTTTGAGTACCATCTTTATCAAGTACTTTCTTTTTGTCTTCATACTACTTTCTACGCATTAAGTGAAGTGAAGTTAATAATGTGTTGGCAGACGGAAGCAGTGGGAGAAAAATGCTTATTGATAGTGCAAACATGGCAAACCAGACAGGAGGTTTGATTAAAGACAGTAATCACTGTCAAGAATTTCTATATATTAGGCACAATAAGGAAGGATCCACTTAGATAAAGGTCTTAAAATGAACGTAAATATATAAAGCAGGGCATGCATACACTGGGTTTTGGGGGAGGGTTGTATTTCAAAAACAACTTACTTGATGCTCAGCATGCTATATCATTTTATTATTCAACAGCTTTCACAGTGGAGTGTATACTTACATTTATATCATTTTATAATATAGTGTTTTTACACATTTAATAAACAGACTATAAACCACAATACTATACATAGAAATATTGAAAATAAGAACAGGCATAGGTCAGTCGGTGCTTTGAGTGTGCTCTGCTATCCGAGATGATCATGTTTGATCATCCTACTCGTTATCATGTTCCCACTTTTGCCCCATATCTTTTGATCCCTTTAGCCTTAAGAAATATATTGTCTTCTTGACCTCAAACCTTTTCTGTGGCAGAGAATTCCACAGAGTTACTACTGTCTGAATAAAGAAATTTCTCTTCAGTCCTAAATGGTCTATGCTGTATTCTTAAACTGTGACCTCTAGTTGTGGACTACCTGGTCACTGGGGACATCAGTCCTGACTTACCAGGTCTATTCATGTTAGAATTTCATAGGTTTCTAAAAGATCACTCCTAATTCTTTTAAACTCCAGTGAACACAGTCCTAATTGACCCAGTCTTTCTTCATATGTCAGTCCTGAATCTGAGGAATTGGATAAACCTTCATTGCATTCTCTCCATATCCAGAACATCCTTCCTCAGGTAAGGAGACGAAAACCACTTGCATTGCTCTAGATGTGGGCTCACCAATAACCTGTAAATTTGCAGCAAGAAAATCCCTGCTCCTATACTCAGATCCTCCCACTATGAAGGTCAACATACCATTTGCATTCTTCACCACCTGCTGCACCTTCACCCAGGCCTCGTTTCACCTCCTATTTTCCCAATCTATCACCATTCAGTTAATAATCTTCCTTCCTGTTTTTGCTATCAAAATAGAAAACTTTGCATTTCTCCCTATTGTTTTTTTTCAGCTGCCATGCATTTGTCCATTCACTCTTGTCCAAACCATATTGAAGCATCTCTGGATCATTCTCACAGTTCACCCTCTCTCTGAGCATTGTGTCATCTACAAACTTGAAACTATTTCATTTAATTCTCTCATTTAAATTATTAATATAGGTTATGAATCACTGGGGTCCAAAACTGATCCCTGCAGTACCCTACTAGTCACTGCTTGTCACTCAGAAAATGACCTGTTTATTCCTACTGTTAGGTTCCTGTCTGCCAACCAGTTCTCTATCCATGTCAATACACTATCACACAATCACTTGCACATTTCATTTTATTTGTACATCTCTTATATGAATCCATATCAAATGCCTTCCGAACGTCCAACCACATCCAGTCTTTATCAATTCTATGATATGTATCCTCACAAATTTCCAGTTGCTTTGTCAAGCATGATTTCCCTTTTGTAAATCCATGCTGATTCAGTCCAATCTATCACTGTTTTCCAAATGCTTTGCTATCACGTCCTTAATAATGGACAAGCTGCCCCCAATCCACAGGAACTGGTCCAGATTCTATAGAATTTTTAAAGGTGACCACCAATACTCTACTCTTATAGAGACACTTTCTAAAGTATTCCGGGATGTAGATTATCAGGCTGTAGGGATTTGTTGGTCTTTAATCTGATCATTGTCCCAAGTGCCATTTCTTCATTAACACTGATTTCCTTCAGTTCCCCTCTTTCACTACATTATTTCTGTCCTCCTTTTGTGAAGACAGAAGTAGTTATCTAATTGATCTGCCATCTGTTTGTTCCTCATTGCAGCTTGCCCTATTTCTGATTGTAAGGGAACTACATCTGTCCTCACTATCTTTTCATACACCTATTGAAGATTTAATAACCAGTTTATATATTTCCTATAAGCTACTCTCATATTCTAATCTTCCCCTCTTAATCAGTTTGGCTTCCTTTGCTGAAATCTAAACTGTTCTAGTCCTCAGGTCTGTTGCTGTTTTTGCCCAATTTGCACGCGCCTTCCTAGGATCTAAAACTGTCCCGAATTTCCCTTGTTTTCCATGACCAGGCCACCTTTCCCATTTTGTTTTTTGTTGCCAGACAGGAATGCACAATTTTTACAGTTCATCTATGCATTATTTTAAATGTTTGTCATTGTCTGCCCACTCTCATTCCTGTTAGCATTACTTCCTCATTTATCTTAGCCAGCTGACACCACCTACCATCACGGTTATCTCTATTCTGGTTCAGGATCCCAGTCTCAGAATCAACAATGTCACTCTCCACCTTAATAAAGAATTCTTTCATATTCTGGTCACTCTACCCCAACCACTAGATTAGAACCATTCCTCTCTCATTACACAATATCCAGTGAAGAATGGCCTGTCTTCAACATATTGATACAGCATTCCTCCTCTACAGTATTGTTACTGATTTAATTTGCCCAATCTATATATGGATGAAAGGTAACCATAAATATAGCTGTGCCTTTATTGGTTGCATCTCTAATTTTCCACTTCATACCTTTCCCAACATTCCCACTACAATTTGGAGGTCTGTATATAACCTCCAGTATTGTTATCTGCCCCTTGGTGTTTCTAACTTTAACCCCTACACAATCCACTTCACCAGAGCACATATCCTTCCTCGCTATTATGCTAATGTCCTCTTTAATCAGCAATGCTACCCATCTCCTTTTCCTCTCTCCTCCTTAAAAGCTGAATTCCCTTGGATATTCAGTTCCCATCCCTGGTCACCCTCCAGCCGTGTCTCCGTGATCCCACTATGTCATACCCACTTATATCTATTTGTGTGACAAATTCATCCACTTTATTATGTATGCCATTGTCTTGTTGTTTTAAGATGTTTCATCCTGTTCACATTATTTTGCACTGAAGCTTGACTTCTCCCTTGACATCACTTTTCTTTTTCCAATGTCTCCTTTTGTTATTGCCCTTATTTCCTTGTCTACTGCCTCGCTGTTTAGATTCCCATGCCCCTGCCATTTTAGTTTAAACCCTCCCTAACCATACTCACAAATACTCCCCTTGGACACCAGTTCTCTTCCTGCCTAGATGCAATCTGTCCAGTGTGTACATGATCCCACTTCCACCAGAACTAGTTCTAATGCCTCAGAAATCTGAAACCCTGGCTCTTGCACCATCTCTTCAGCCATGTATTAATCTGATATATCCTCCTATTTCTACTTTGAGCTTATGGCACTGGTAGTAATCCATTTGATGTTCTAGTTGCTTCCTAACTCCTCATATTCAGCTTTTGGGACCTCATATCCTTTTTATTTAAACCAAAGTTGTTGCTACCAATGTCTACCATGGCCCACTGGTTGTTCACTTTCCCATTCCAGAATGTCCTGTAACCACCAGCGTTCCCTCTAATTTTCTTACTGGCTGTATGGTCTTTCAAGTTCTGCACATGGTAACCATTTCCAGATTTGGAAGTCAATCCCATGATCATTTTGCTGATCCTTTTGGTTGTGCATGGGATGTAGAGTCATGCAGCCAAGAGGGACCATTGATTGCTGCTTCATCTTTTTTTCCTCGCATTTGGGAGGCAACACGTTATCCCAGAGTTTCATTTGTGGCCACATTGTATACGCAACGTATTCAAAACATCTACATTTCTAAAGCACACTATCATCAGCGCTGTTCATCATTTTCAAAGTCCAAGTAGGGTGTCCTCTCATTGAAAATGAACGGTCTTGTGTTATTTAGGTGGTGATGTTTATAATGAACTAAAATATCCAAATAAAACTTGCAACAAGAATAAAAACATTTTAAAAACTGTTATTAGCAAACTGTCATAGACTCGGGTTGGAAACAAAAGCAGAAATTGCTGGAGAAACTCAGCAGGTCTGGCAGTGACTGTGGAGAAAAAAAGCAGAGTTAACATTTCAAACAAAGTGACCTGAACTTCTCCAGCACTTTCGGTTTTTGGTTGTTTCTATCTCCTGCATCAGCAACTTCTGCTTTTGTTTCATTATGCACCTCAATTTTCTGCTTTCAGTGTAGGCATCAGTTCTAGTGAATATTGTTGTAGTTTTGTTACTGTTGTTAGTTCTAGAAGGCTTTTTTTGCCTCACATTTCCAAATTATAAATCAGAGGTTGTTCTGACAAACCATGATTAAATTGTTTGAAGATCTGACAACTGTAGAGAGAAGTGCAATGTCTATGGATTATTTATATAGATTTTTATGGAAGTGAAGATAAATTATTGATCTGGTTAGGAACTTGATAGGCCAGCAGGAAATTGAGAGAAAGGGTAATGAACAGGTATGTGAATTGGCAGAATGTGATGAGAAATATTCCTTTAGGACCTCTTTTGAGGCTTATATGCACCCTTTTTATTAATAGTTTAGGTTATGACTTAGCCATATTTCCAATTTTACCAAATTTATTAAAGTTCCTTGAAGATGTAACATGGGTGGATGAAGAGGTATAAGTAAGTGTATCATGTATAAATTTTCATTAATCATTTCACAAGGTGACATATAAAACATTACTGTGCAAGGTCAGAACTCATGGTGTTAGGGTATTATTGGAATGGTTAGTGGATTAGCTAATAAACAAGAAACAAAATAATCAATATAAATGCACATTCTCAGTCGGGCAAAGTAATTAATGGTGTGCCACAGAGATCATTCCTGGGTCCTTAACTATTAGCTGAGCTATTGACTTTGATGAAGGGGCTGTGTCCAGAGTGCCATATTCTCTGACACTGCAAATATTGGCAAGCATGCAAATTGTGAAGATACAAAATATCTGCAAAGTGATAAAGGAACGTGGAAAATGTATAATGCAGAAACATGTGAAATTAACCACATTAGCAGAAAAATGAAAAGTAAAATATTTAAATTTAAATATCCTGCATTACAAAGGGATCTTGATGTTCTCATCTATGAATTGCAAAAAAAAAGGTGATGTGCTGTGCAGCAAGTAATTAGAAAGATAAATTGAATGTTAACTTTTATCACTGGGAGATAGATTATAAAAGTAAGGAAGTCTAGCTGCAACTGCTTGGAGCATTATTGAGGCCACACCTGGAATGCCGTACAGGGTTTTGTTCCCCTTCCTGAGTAGGGATATACTTGCACTGGAAGCAATCTGGAGAAGGAGAGTTCAGTTTCTTGAAAGAAGATCTTGTCTTACAATGAAAGATTAAGCAGTTTAGGTCTATATACATTGGAGTTAGAAGAATAAGAAATGATCATTTTGAAACACACAATATTCTGAGAGGGCTTGACGATGCTGAAAGGATGCTCCCCCTTGTGGAGAAATCTAGAACTAAGCAGCACAACTTCAAAATAAGAAATCTCCCTTCTGTGGTAGTGAGGATGAATTTCTGCTGTCTGAGTGTTATCAATCTTGAAAACTCTCTACTGCAGACAGCAATGGAAATGAGGTCGTCTAGTTTCGATAGAGCTTTGTCTCCGAGGACAAATAGGAAAGTGGAGTTACGTTCTAGTTCAAAACAACAAGGTGTAGAATCAATTTAGGTGAAAATAAGAAAAGTAGGAATTCACTTGTGTAGAGTATAGAGTCATAAACGATAGTTACACTATTAGACAAAAATTATAGGATGCAGTAACTAGGGCCTGTAAGCAAGGTATTTTAATAATCATGAGTAATTTTAATCAGTATGTAGAGTAGATGAACCTGATTAACAAAGGTAGTCAAGAACTGAGTTGAAAGCATAAGTTTGGTGATGGTAATTGTTTCAATTTCCTCCCTTTCTTTTTAAGTGTCTTTGAAAAGTTTCTAAGTCTTCTACAGTGAAGACAGACAAAACATATCTATTTCAATGTCTCCACAAATCCCTAATTTTCATTATGAAGTCTCAAGACACTCTGTCTCTAGAGGATCAACATTATCACTCCTTTTATGTTCAAATACTTATAGAAACTCTTACTATATGGTTTATATCACTGGATATATTTCTCTCAGACTCTTATTTTCTCCCTCTATCATTTTTAGTCAGTCTCTTAAGGTGGCAAGCTGTAAATAGTGAAATGGCACAGGGTTCAGTGCTAAAGTCTCAACAAATTACAATAAATATCAATGACTTGGATTTGAGGACTGAAAGTATGGTAGCTAAATGTGTTGATTGTATTAAAGTAGGTGTGAAAGCAAGTTATCAAGAGAGTGTTAAAGGCTTTACCAAGTGATAAACATGGGTTAAATGAGTAGGCTGAAAATTGCCAGGCTGTATTTTGGAAAAATGTGAACTTGTCCACTGTGCTTGGTAGTACATTAACTGACTAGAGAAAGATTGCAAAACCCTGAGGTACAGAGGGACCTGGGTATTCAAAAACATTAATCACCAGAAGTTTAATTTACGATACAGCATGTGATTAGGAAGGCACATGGAATGTTGATGTTTATGCAAGGGGAATGGAATGTATAAATGATAAATGTTTACTGCAGCTGAACAGAACCTTGGTGTGACCATATCTGGTGGATTGTGTATAACTTTGGTCTATTTATTTGGAAACAAAAGCATACAAATAAATTAAAAGCAATTTAGGGAAGGTCAACTCAACTCATTCTTGGGATGAAGAATGGCTGAACTGGTTAGGCTGTTACCCACTGGAGTTTTGAAGAATGTGAAGTAATCTTACTTAAACATACAAGATCCCAAGGAGATTGAATAGGGTGGCTTCCGAGAGGATGTTTTCCTTTCTAAGTGTGATTAGAACCAGGGGACTTTAAGAAACTAGAGGTCTCCCCTTTATGAGAAATAAGGAGATATTCTCATAAAGTTTTCAGTCTGTGGAACTCACTTCCCCAAAAGTAGAGGCTGTGCCATGGAGTTTATTTAAGCCTTAGTTAGATTTCTTTTTTCAGTTAGCAAGGGAATCAAGTGCTATAACTGAGACCACAACCAGAACAGCAGTGATCTTATTGAATGGTTATGCAGATTTGAATGGCCTGCTAGTGCTCCTAAATTTTATGTTGTCCTTTCACAGTTTGATCAGCCAAGATCTTCCTGAATGATGGGGCAAACTCTAGGGGCTAAATGGTTGACTTCTGCTCCTATTTCTGATACTCTTGTGCTTTTATTAGAAAGTTAGGCCACATTGTAAGCAATGGTAAGATAACAAAGAGATTTGTGAGCATAAATGAATAAACAAGACTGCAACAATAGGTGAAGCCCTTCCTGATGAAGGGCTTTTGCCCAAAATGGGGATTTTCCTGCTCCTCGGATGCTGCCTGACCTACTGTGTTTTTCCAGCACCACAATCTCGACTCTACTTTCCAGCATCGGTATTCGTCCCCCCACCTTGCCTGATTGTTTACAACACGTAGGTGTCGATGTCAACAATGTGAGTTCACACATTATGGAGCTAAAAAGGGTAGAAAATAATACCTTCTAAACTGTGAAAATCCAGTAATATTTGAGACCCAAAGAGTTATCAGGGTCTAAGATTGTTATGACCAGGTAAAGAAACTTATCAAAAAGACTCGTGACACAAGAGGGTAAAAGTCATGTTTTAGTTAAACAGAACCTACTTGGACTTTGCCTCAAACCATGGACAGTTCTATGCACTGTTGTAAGACAAATCTTTTGAAACAAAACATAAAAATAAATAAATTAAAAACAATTTAGGGAAGGTTCACTGAACTAATTCTTGGGATGCACATATGGTCAACTTGGTAGATTTGTTGTCATCATATAGTTTCTGTGTCGGGAGCTATAAGGCCAGGTTGGTCTAGTGTGGTAGAGGAAAACCATTAGGTAATCAAATGAAAAGAAGCTCTGTACAAATAAGTTGCAGCTTGTTGCTGTCATGCAATAAGTTATTAGTTTCATTAGTGTTATAGACATTGTTACTGACAATATAAGGAGACTTCAATGTTAGGTTCTTAGTCCTTCAAGATCCAAATCTATTCCCCCATCCAAGGGGGAAACATAGGACATGTGACAATATCATAATAGATGGTGCTTAATATAATCTTTACACATTTAAACCCTGATATAGCATCTACCCCAAGCTTTTTGTTCCCCCAATATTAACATCATACATCTATGTAGCTGTCCTGCTGAAACAGGTACTTTAATTTTTCCATATCCTGGATCTCTGAACCAGGCATTTATTTTTCCTTTTTCACCATTTCCCAAATCTGCCGAAAGTGGTTATTCCGTCTCCATGGTAGTTTCCATTGACCTGCATGCACCACATCCTTAGTTTATGTGAGCAGAGTTTTACTCTCAATCTGCTAGTAAATCTGTGCAGAAGTGCATGGACTCAGTACTTAAACTTGTTCATTAGGTTGGACACTTTCATTTACTCTTAATGCTTGTATTTATGTTGAAACTGACAAGTTCACTTCGTCATTGTTCTACTTAAGGATTGCTTCATGCTTGGCATACTCACAATCACTGGTTCTACTTCATGTGATGATACAAAAATGAAATATTCTGTGTGAACTTGCATCTTTTCAGCATCTGATATCAGGGTTTCAGTATGGCAACACTACCTGTTTGCAACTTTATATTTCAGTCTGAATTATGTTTCTTAAGGATTCATCAATGAGCTCATTTGGGAAATACTGTACATTTGCTATGTCATACTTTGTTCCCTTGTAAACTTTGCTGATTCTTTCAGTCTGAACTCTTCTCAGTGTTGATAGGAGTGCAGTCCAAAGATGTGCAGGTTAGGTGAATGAGCCATGCCAAATTGTCCATCATGTTTTGGGGATGTGTAGGTTAGGTGCATTAGTCGTGGGGGGTAAATGTTGAGTAATATGATAGGGGAATAGGTCTGGGTGGATTACGCTTTGGAGGCTCAGTGTGGACTTGTTGGGCTGAAGGGCCTGTTTCCACACTGTAGGGATTCTTCTATGGATTCTTCTTCTACGAAGTGGCAAACCTTTCTGCCAATCCCATATAGTTATAGGTTTCCATTTTGCTGGCGGGATGAAATAATTTTCTCAGCTGTAAGTACTCCGCTTACTTCTAGTTTTCCCAACTAAGTTATGCTTTATTTTTAAAATGCTTTCCCCTCTCACGTAAGGAGCTTTCAATTTCCGTTATCTCTCGCACACATCATCAACACCCAATGTAAGTTGATGTGATCAAGCTGAATAGAGTTCCTAGCTCTCACACCCTGTTAGACATCTCTCACCAGATCTGAAATGGGAGGCTTTTTTTGGCATCAATTGTTGAATCTTCCTTGTTCGTTCATGCCCTAGAATGTAGGTCCCTAAATGCTCAGCTCCTTCAGCTGCTAACTTTCTGCTCAGGCAACCTTCTGAAGGATATAACTGAATAATTTTCTGATCTTCATGACTGCTAGCATTTTGCATGCTGCAGCTAAATAGAGTCTGTATTGCTTGCCATCATATTGCAAAATGAATATTCACCACAGCTTATCATGATGTAAGATCCATCTGGTAGATTTGCTGTGAACATTATTTTTCCTGATAGGGTTCTACACAGCCTGTTTAACCTAGTATCATAGAGGGAAAAAAACACCAGGTAGTCTGTTAAGAAGAAACTTTTGCCTTAAACATGATGTAGTTTACTGCATGATAGCAACTAGATGCAAGTTACAGTGGTATAATAGATATTGTCACTGAGAGGACGAGGGAGATCTCAATGTTAGGTTTTATTCCTTTGAGATACAAAGCTATCTTGCCCCTGTCCTCCAGCAAACTGAGTCCATTGGAGAACACCATATTTGGCAGTGCTTAATGCACTCCTCAACATTAACACCTTTCAGATTCCCTAACAGGGGATTGCCTAATCTCAGCAGGGCCTCTTCGTCACAGTCATTTGGGAGCTTGGACATTAATGGTCAGATGTCCATATGACTACAGTCTAGGGAGTTCACCATGGTCAGTCTGTATGTCCAATGTGTTCAGTTTGGAGGCTGGTGGTAAATAAGTCCAGAAGCTGCACACAGGTCAGACAGGGGTCTGATCATTCATTGATTGGGGCTGTCCATTCATTTTGGTCAGTGCAGTGGGCCACGGCCAGTGAAAGTCAAGACAAGGTATCAGGGGACACAGATGTATTAGGAAAACATGGAGAACTTACTTTGGAGGGTATGAGGCAAGTTAGAATGCAGAATTGACAAAAATTGAGAAGGGAAGAAATTAGATATGTAAGTTGGGGAGACAATAGTGCATTTGAGGGCCTGGGATTCTTTGGGAAGGAGAATTATGAATGAACACTACCATCAGGACCTCATTGGAGGACCTTGCAGCACAACGGGGAGCAGACTAAACTGATGGACCAAGCTGCAGGGGGTCGTGTTGATAGTTTAAAATGTAATTCCAGGTGGTGTGTGAGAACATGTGGAGGATCAGTACTGATGGTTTGGTCAGGGAGTGTCAGAAAGGAAGCGACCTGGAGGTGCAGGGAGAGCCAGCCTTGACGACCAGGCTGAGCCTGAAACTTACTGTGCCAAGGACAATTTGTGTTGCTTTCCAGATTCCAATGATTCATTAATGCACTCTGGAAATGGAAAACGACTGCAAACACACCCAAATTGAATGGGATCAGTGTTTTTCAAGATAGAAGCAGAGGTAATCACAAATAACTTTAAAAGTGCAACTTGACTGGGGGTATGGAATTGATTCCTTCTCACCCTGAATTATAAGAATTCATCAAATGCTGTTTTATGCAAGGATGCTGTTTTTGGGGGATGCAGGCCTGGGAGGAGAAGATGTTAGTACTCATACAATATTAACAATTGTGTGTCCTGTGTCTCTGTGACATGACTGTGCTGTATTCCTCAGAATAAAGACCCACATCAACGTTTCCTATAGATGTCATTCTATGGCCCTCCGTATCAGAGTGCTGCATGGAGCCGTATGCCAAACTGTCCTGTGAGCATGACACAAATGTCACCTGTTCATGGTCCTAAGGACCTATTGTGTTTCTTTTGTACCTCTGAGGTTCATTACAAGTGTGACTGATGGATCCAGCCACAGCAGGGATTATGGTGTGACAGAGACGAAGAGAGATAATGGAGCATCAGATGCTCCAGGACCAGCAACAACTTACAGCATCTGTCAGGCAACCTCACCATGAAGAGATTGCAGCTGAAGGTTCCCTCAAATGTGCAGGAGGTACAGCAGGGACAGAGTCTATTGTCCTTTAGGTCCTTACCTCCAGTTGAACAAGGTATTATGTTGGCACAGACTGAGGATGCCCTGGGATGCTCTGCTGTGACCTGAATGTATGTGTGACCATCCCAACTCAGTAGCCATTAAGATGACACTAAAGCTTTAAGCAACAGGCTCCTTCCAAGGAAACAGCATTGTGGGATCTCTCAGTCATGTTACATTGTCCAGATCATATCTCAGCAGATTTTATCAATAGAAAATCTTTATATTCCATCAGTGTGCATGTCATCTGTGATCATTAGTTTCACATCTGCAGCAGGTACCCTTGGGAGCTGACGTGATGCCTATCTCTTAGGGAAGGATTCCCTGCTTCATTACAAGGGTTGGATACATCATAAGGATGGGGACTGTGAATCAAGGGCTACTCTCTGTGACCATGGCTAATGACAGTATTACAGAAACCCTGACTGGGTTGGTGCAATCTATTCTTCAACTAAGGCCATGGTGGAGCAGAGCAAAGACCTCTGAAGAAAGAAGAATCTGATATTTGAATTGGCCTGGAGGTGTGACCTTACAATACCTTCTGGACAGATAATGCAGTCTAATCCCTGCATCTTGTGCTCTTCATAACTGGTGCAGGCAAAGAGAGGGTGTGATGGAGGTTGAAGAGCTGGGGGAAAGAGGTAGGAGGAGGAAATGAGAACTTTGAGCAGGAGGAATATAACCTTGAGCCTGATGGAACATTACAGCATCAGACACTACAAGCCAGACAGAACTTCTTTGACACTTGATTTTAATAGATGATGAAGGCAGGCTTATGCCCGAAACGTTGACTCTCCTCCTCGGATGCTACCTGAGCTGCTGTGCTTTTCCAGCACACCCTTTTCAACTCTGACTCTTGAGCATCTGCAGTCCTCACTTTCTTTCAGTAGGTGAGAGTTGGGTGCATTGATTATTCAGCATATGTAAAATTGTTGCTGCTCCAAAAGCAAACAGTCCTTTGTTTCTGTTCCAAGAAATATTTGTAGCTTCTGTATATCTGTTTATTGTTCACTTCTACTGTCGCAGAATTAAGGTGAAAGTTTTTTTTTAAAAGCTTCCCTTTATGTATTGAACCCACATTGAACAATGTTAAGTCGCTAGACAGCAATGGACACAATGGACAGAGTAGCACTGACTTTGAGAGATGGGATTTAGCTAAGGACAGGTAAGCTTTGATCCTAAACAATGTGAGATTGTGCAGGCAGGTGTTAGTGGTGCCATCTATGTGCCTGAGAAGCAAGGGTTTGTGCTTGCTCTCCCTCTACGTGCATGACGAAAGGTATCTCTGGACTGTCCCAGACCTTGACTGGGGCACCTGGCTGGGCATTAAACATGGTGCTGGGAGATCCTGGCAGTGGCAAGTACTTCCATTTACAGCAAATAGGAGAATTTGATGAGAATTTGCTGCAAAGATAAGGAGGCACGTTTGGAACCAATCGTGCAAGAAGACCCAGTACGACTTGTAAAGAGAAACTCTTCATAATATTCACCAAAAATTATACTTCATCGAATTCTGATCAGATTCAATCCCATGTTTTCCTCCACCTTAATACACACAACAGAGAATTACGTATCAAACTTAACATTAAACATCTTTCCACCACTTTTGAACTCAAGCACTGAATAATAATACAGTGAGGAAAATGTAATGATGCATTATGAACCTTCACCATAATGCTGTTCCATGTCCTTCTGTTCCACAAAATCAAATTTGCTTTAAGAGTTTGCAGGAAAGCCTGCAATCAAGAGCAATATGGAAAACCAATGCCACAGTGATTAATACAACCTGGAGATATGGCCAGCTTAAGACAGGACTTTCTCTAGCTAATGCAATTTTTAAAAAACGCATACTAATTTAGCAGTGGAAGGATGCTTTTTGGAATGGAGAGTTGTGACTATCGGTGTTCCTCAGGAATCAGTGCTGGGATCTCTGTTCATGGTGTACGTAAATGATTTGGAGAAAAATGTAGCTGTCTAATTAGTAAGTTTGCAGATGATACAAAGATTGGTGGAGTTGTGGATATTGAGGAGGATTGTCGGAGGATTCAGTAGCATATAGATCAGTTGAAGCATGGACAGAAAAATGGTAGATGGAGTTTAATCCAGACAAGTATTAGATGATGTATTTTGAAAGGTCAAGTACAGATGGAAATTACACAGTGAAAGGCAGAACCCTTAGTAATTTTGATATGCAAAGGTATCTGGCTATGCAGGTCCACAGATTACACAAGGTGAATGTGCAGATTAGCTAAAGGAGTGAAAAAAGCTTATGGCATGCTTGCCTTTATTGGAAGCGGCATTGAGTATCGGGATAGGCAAGTTTTGCTGCAACTTTGTGGAACTTCAGTTTGGTCACACTTTGAATATTATGTACATTTCTGGTCACCACACTACCAGAAGGATGTGGGTGCTCTGGAAGTGGTCCAGAAAAGGTTTACCAGGATGTTGCCTGGTTTGGGGGATTTTAGCAATGAAGAAAGGTTGGATAGATGGGTTTGTTTTCACTGGAATGCAGGGGTGATGTTGAGGGACGAACTGATGGAAATTCAGAAGATTGTGAATAGCATGATAGAATGGGGCTTTTTCCTCGGGTGAAGGGATCCATTACTAGAGGACACAGGTTCAAGGTGTTGCGGGGTGGGGGGAGGACAGTTTAAAAGAAATGTGCGAGGCAAAGTTTTTCACACAAAGGGTGATGAGTGCCTGGAACATACTGCCAGAGGAAGTGGTGGAAATAGACACAATAGCGGCATTCAAGAGACACTTGGACGAATACGTGAATAGGAAGGGAATAGATGGATACAGATCCTGTAAATGAAGACAGTTTTAGTATGGAAGGGCAAAATGCGTCAGCACAGGCTTGGAGGCCTGAAGAACCTGTTTCTGTGCTGCATTATTCTTTGTTCTTTATTGATACTCCATTTGTACTGGACGTAATTTTGTATCAAAATTCCATGATCAATCGTGCTGGTTTAGTTAATTTTGAGTGAATTGCACCCTAAAGGCTAATCTAACCAAACAAAAAGTTTAGGAGCAACTTTTTGATCATTTTATGATTCAATGAGATTATGAAGGAAAAAGAAGCAGATGAAAAGTAGAGAGAAGCTGGAGGCATTGCAAGGTGGTGTAAATAGAGTTGGGAAAAACATGGTGAACAAACTAGCCTCCTCATGCTGTCAAATCCAGGTTGGCCCACTGGAGGTGAAACTGCAGGTCAACACAAATGCAAATATCATCCTGACCTCTGCTTTGGAACTTTGAGAACATGTGTTATGAAAGAGTATGATTACCCCACTGAAGTGGTGCATGCGTACCCCCTCTCACCCGCCTGCCCCACCCCCCCATCTCTACCCTCCCCTCTATTCCCAGCACAGTTGAGCTATAGAGGTGAGAAGCTTTAAGGCTTTAATTGGGATAATATTTGAGTGATGGCTTGCTGCTGGTAGCAGAATTTGAATGGTTCCATTTCCCAATCCCTTGTATCCCAACAACAGATAGGCATACAACTGAGGATGTTCCAGGGCTACCCTGGGATCCCCAAATCTCTGAAAGTTCCTGAAGAACCTTCTAAGATGACAGCAGGTTTCCAAAATGTTCTTTCATGTAGTTTGAATGATACTGGCTATGCCAGCAAAGGTAATTCATCCCTCATTAACATTGAGAAGGCTTTTTAGATCATATTAGATTCCCTACAGTGTGGAAACAGGCCCTTCAGCCCAACAAGTCCACACCGACCCTCCGCAGAGTAACCCACCCAGACCCATTTCCCTCTGACTAATGCACCTAACACTATGAGCAATTTAGCATGATCAATTCACCTGACCTACACATCTTTGGACTGTGGAAGGAAACCGGAGCACCCGGAGGAAACCCACACAGACACAGAAAGAATGTGCAAACTCCACACAGACAGTCGCTCGTGGCTGGAATTGAACCTGGGACCCTGGTGCTGTGAGGCAGCAGTGCTAACCACTGTGCCACCCCAGATGCAATTTTCATTCTGGCCTGGAAGTCAATCCTTAAAAATGTGTTGCTGGAAAAGCGCAGCAGGTCAGGCAGCATCAAAGGAACAGGAGAATCGACGTTTCGGGCATAAGCCCTTCTCCTGTTCCTTTGATGCTGCCTGACCTGCTGCGCTTTTCCAGCAACACATTTTTAAGCTCTGATCTCCAGCATCTGCGGTCCTCGCTTTCTCCTGGAAGTCAATCCTCTCAAGTGACAGCAATATTTCTTTTTGTTCTTGGATGATTCCTTCCTCCAAATTCTGCTCATCTCACTCCCCCTTCTCAGATTGTCACATTTCCGTGTATTTCCTTTAGACTTGCTTAATGGTTTCACACAGACAGTTATTCTCCAGTCAGTCTCAAAGATCATTTCAAAAATGAGATAGATACCTCCAATTGAGAAGGGCAAGCAGGTAGAATTACTAACCGATCAGGCCTAATAATACATTTTCCTTCAGATTAGAACCCAGTTTCTACACTGGGAACTCCGTCTTGACTGTAAAAATTTCGGCTTCAGAAACAAAGTGAAAGATAAACGTTTGCAATCTTCAATAAATTGGGCTCCAATTGTTTTGGCTAGGAACCTGGAAAGCACACCAAATAAATACACTTTGTCTAAAAGCAATTTAGTTATAATGCCTATATTATGTTAACTCACTTTTCAAGGAAACAGAGATACAGTAATGCATTCGAACAGTGTCCTTGCATTCCTGCATTCTAACTGAATCTGGTGAAGGCATTGTAATAAAGCTTGTCTCTCAAGGAAGGTTAAACTTCTAAAAATGTCCTGAACTAGTCTGGGTGCATTTTCCAGTTGATTTGAGTCCACAAAGCAGAAGTCCACTTAAATTAGTGAAGTTTCTGATTTAGGTTATTTTCAGAAAGGCCCCGGCCCAAAAATAGCCCGTTCTGAAAATTCTGTTATGCTTCTAGCTGGGCTGCACCATTAATATTTGTAGTGTGGTTATCTTTTAGTTTTCTGACAAACTCTTTTGTGTTGTACATGTTTCCACCCTGGATACAATCACCATTTTAGACATCTCACAGTTCATAGATGTGGTTGAATGTTTTTTAGTTCAGGACACTCCCCAAAGAATCAGTGTTTCATTTAGAGAGGGTTTAATGGCAGAAGAATTGCTCGATAAAACACAGTTCTTTGATTAATTTACTTTAGTTTTCCAGCTAAACATGTTTATCCAGGGTATTTTAAGCAATATTATAGGTACTCAGGAGCTGATGGTAATCTTAAAAGCAACACTTGGCTGGAGCGCTCATCTGCAACAATTGTTAGTGGTTTCCATAAGAATTAAGTTGAGCACCTAGGGAACAAATGTGGTCATTAAGTGCATCTGTTGACAGAAATTATTCTGCATAAGTAAGCTGCTAGTAGATGAACGAGTCTGCTGAGGATCATATGGACCTATGAAATGTTTGACTCTTCTGTGTATTACAAAAGTGCAGTTTATAGCCATGGTAACAAGGGAAGCCATCCATTCTGAATTATTAAAGATTGAAAACTCAGATTAAATGGGCATGACAACTATCACCAAAGGTAAAAAAAATCTGCAATTTTATGTGTCAGGATTTACCTGCTGAAAGTCTCTGCCATTGACCAAATCACGGTATTCAGGCTGTTGGAAGGTTAATACCAGGAGATTCACTGAATACATAAGCAATGATGACCCTTGATCCAGCTTGCTGGTGGGTCTGCCTGTACGTGAACAACAGCTGCACCAGTACATGCCAGTGCATTGAAGTGTCTGCCAGGATTGCTTGCATGCAATGTTCTATCACATGGTGTAGCACCACTGTATTGGATTCTCATAGTGACATTAAATCACAGCAGTCACCAAGGAGTGGTAATCACTGGGCACTCAGTCCTTCATCTGTGGACCTTTGGTGTCATCATTGCTGGTAGCTACCTCAGCCTGCTTCTGTTTCAGCTCTGGGTTTTGACGTCACTTCCAGCTTGCTAAGCATCTGGGAGATATGAAGACAGGATACCAAAGTGTCACCTGTGTTCCACTCATTGCTTGCTCACTATCCCCAGTTTTGAGTCCTATGAATTGGCAGAGAAAAGGCGAAGTACATTATGGTTCTTCACAGGATGATATGCTATATTGTCCCTCTGTCAATGCTTCTTTAGAGTCATAGTCATGCAGCATGGAAACAGATACTTTGGTCAAACTGGTCCATGGCTGACCACAAACCCAAACTAAACTAGTCCCACTTGCCTGTGTTTGGTCCATTTCCCTCCAAATGCCAGCTTTACAGGACTGTCCTGACAGTACCAGATAATGGTCATTTTGCAGTCTTCAGCCAAATTCTATTGTGACTGAGTCTCTTCTCAGGACACTGCAGAGGTTGTCTGACCCTCCACCTCCAGCCAGATCCTATGTGACAACTCCTTCCAATCTCCAAGATCACTTGGAAGTTCAGGCCAGGGAGAGTCCACTTGACTTTATCAAGGAGTCCTTCAACATGTGAGGACTGTCCAAACACATCAGTCACCTGACCAAGCCTCCTGGGTCAAAGGGCTTGATGCTGGGCAAGCTCCCTCCACTAGAGCTGCAGAACCTGGGAATACACTGAGTGGTATTGGGAGAGAAAGAGAAAAGATAACCTTTCAAGAGCACTTTGGTGGCATGGAGTGATATTGTACTGTATATCGATACTCATGCTTCCATCTATATTAATGATTTGGAAAAACATCTGTTTGTTTGACTCTTTCTGTTTAGTCTCAGATGTAACAATATCAACATGATGCCTAATATTATATCTTTATATAGTTTGGTATTGATGTTGAGAGTTGAAAAATGTGACACTGGAAAAGCACAGTAGGTCAGGCAGCATCTAAGGAGCAGGAGAGCAATTTAAAATGAAAGTCAGTGAACTAAAAATAATTGAATGTTCTAGAATGCTACCATCTCTTTTCCACTTACTTCACCCGGTCCCTTCAACTGCAATTAATTTGGATTTTGTTTGTAGGAATTAGGTCATATCATAATTTCATAACTGAGAGGTTCAAGCAAGTAAACAGCTTTTCAACCTTTCATTGTGTAAAAGCTTTGCAGGTTGATTTTGTGTCTTTACATATACAGTTACATAATCATAGAGGCCAACAGCACAGAAAAGCACCTTTCAGCCCATCAAGTCTATGCCAATCAAAAACAATCATTCTCATTCCATTTTCAGCATATTCCTGACGAGGGGCTTATGCCCAAAATGTCGATTTTCCTGCTCCTCGGATGCTGCCTGACCTGCTGTGCTTTTTCAGCGCCACATTTTTTTGACTCTGAACTCCAACATCTGCAGTCCTCACTTTCTCCTATCTATGTTGAGAGCTAGTTGCAGTGTGTGCAAGCAAGTGGAACCAGGTGTATATGGTGCAATGGCCTCTGCTTGCACTGTTGTTCCTCATCCTCAAATATTCCTATCCTTTCCTAAGCTGTGTCCAAAAGTGCTACTGTGAATGAAGAGGTCAGCAGTGTCTGGAACAGGGAAATGTACAATTCACAAGAAGCCAATGTATGAGAATTGTCCGAGATTAGGGCCCCTGCAGACCTGCATCCTGTTCAGTGCATGAGTCTCTATGTAATTTTGTGCCATCTGAAGGGCCTTGTGTTGGTGGGCCTTGCATCCCCTCTCTCACAGACAATTTCCTGCTTGGTGTGGCTGTAGCTATTTTCTTTCCTGTTCCGTACTTTTGATTTTTGCCAATCCAAAGGAAGGCAACAGTGAGCGATTTTTGGCCAATGGCTTCCAGCCTGTGGCTCAATGGGTCAGTGAGGACCCAAACATTCCGATCCACTTTCTGATAAACCATCTTGTGAATTCCATAGGCCCAGCACCACTCCAGGTGCCCAGCAACCTGTCTGTGTGCATATGTCCACCATTCCAGCCTATTCCCTGCTGTATACTGCCCACCCCCACCACCCCAAAAACCGAGATGCTCCTGACCATTGACAATCCCCCACCCCCACCCCAACTCCTTCATATACCTGTTTGCATACATGCTTTACCATGTTCCTCCCAACAAATATAGTTGAACCCCCTTCCCACCACACAATTGCCATCCACCTTTCCTCCCAATCTGCAGACTCCACTCCCCACAAATAAGTCCTCAAGGTAGCAGACCCCCTTGTCCTCCCAATTGCCTTATTTCCTGATTTCTGTGAACTGACCTCACAGATGACGCTTGAGTGATCTAACCAGACAGGCCTTGATTGATGCCTGTATATGTCCCCACACGAAAACCCTTTCATTGAATAAGAAGAACAGTGAACCTCGACACTCATGTTTCGACAGTAAGCACTCAAAGAAGAAAGAACACATAAATGAAAAGGACAGCTTTGTCTTTGTGATGACAAATGTATTTTTCAATTGAAGTGATTCATATCATAAAGCAATTCCAATAAAGCTAAATTAGGTCACTTTCAAAAACTTGAAATAACTTAAATTGTCATCCCTAATTGGTTGTGATATTTTATATAAAAGCATTGCAACTTCAACTGCTCAGTTTAGGTTTGAAATAAAAGTCAGTGAACTTCAAAGAATCTAATGTTTTAGAATGCTATCACCTCTCTCTTTCATTTACTTTACCAGATCCCTTCAACTGGAATTCATTTGGATTTTTTTCAGAAATTAGATCATAGCATATCATTTCATAACTGAGAGGTTCAAGCAAGTAAACATTTTTTCAACCTTCCATTGTGTAAAAGCTTTTCAGGTTGATTTTGTGTCTTTACATATACAGTTACATAATCATAGAGTCCGACAGCATAGAAAAGCATCTTTCAGCCCATCAAGTCTATGCCAATCAAAAACAAGCACTGAATCATTCTCATTCCATTTTCCAGTACATGACCTTGTGTATGCCTTGGAATTAGTAGTGCACATTGAAATACTACTTAAGTGTTATGCAGATCTCTTCCTCTACCGCCCTTAACAGTCAGTGAGTTCAGATTCCCCCACTCTCTGGGTGAAATAAGTTTTCTCACAACTCCTTTAAACCTCCTGCCCTTTACATTAAATCTATGCCTCCTGGTCATTGATCCCTCCACCAAGGGGAAATGTTCCTTCCTGTCTGTCCTATCTACATCCCACATAATTTCATAGATGTACATCATGCACCCTCTCAATTTCCTCTGCTCCGATGAAAGCAAATCCAGTATATACAACCTCTGCACAACTAAAACTCTCCAGCCTAGGCAATATCCTGGTAATGCCTTCTCCAGTGCAATCAAATCCCCCTGTGGGTATATTTGCTAAGCTGGCAAGTTGATTTGCAGACAGTTCGTCCCCTGTCTAAGTGACATCCTCAGTGCTTTGGAGCCTCCTGTGAAATGCTGCTGTACTGTGCCTTCTGGAATATTTTTGGTTCTGTTCCTGCTGCTTCCATTTGCCAGTTCTGGTTGTTCATTCGAGTGCCCAGTATATTGGGTCTCGGGTCCATGTGTTTGTTGATGGAGTCTGTGGATGAGTGTCATGCTTTTAGAAATTCTCTGGTTGTCCTCTGTTTATCTTGTCCTATGATCTGCCCTCCCCACTGACCTATCATAATCACGCCCCAACCTACATCTACCTATCTGGATTAGTGGTGCTGGAAGAGCACAGCAGTTCAGGCAGCATCCAAGTAGCTTCGAAATCGACGTTTCGGGCAAAAGCCCTTCATCAGGAATAAAGGCAGTGAGTCTGAAGCATGGAGAGATAAGCTAGAGGAGGGTGGGGGTGGGGAGAAAGTAGCATAGAGGGCAGAGGAAATGACCTGGGAGTTGCAGTGGGAGAGGGACTCCCTGAGATTCTTGTAGAGAGAGGAGGAAAACTTCTTCAAGGCAGAATCCTCTTGCCTCTCCTGCTCCTCGGATGCTGCCTGACCTGCTGTGCTTTTCCAGCTACACACATTTTGACTCTGATTTTCCACTTTCTCCTTGTCCTATGATTGTTGTGTTGTCCCAGTCAGATTTGTCATCCTTGTTGTCTGTGTGTATGGCTACTGGGGACAGCTGCTCATAGCGTTTAATAGCTAGTTGGTGTTCGTGGATGCGGATTGCTAGTTGTCTGCCTGTTTGTCCTGTATTTCATGCAGTCTTTGCATGGAATCTTGTAAACTATGTTTGTCTTGCACATGATGGGTATTGGGTCTTTTGTCCTGGTGAGTTGTTGTCTGAGCGTGGCTGTCACTTTAAGGGCTATCATGAATCCCAGTGGTCAGAGAAGCCTGGCTGTCAGTTCTGAGATCATTTTCATACAAGTTACTGTGTTGGGTCGTGGCATGTCCTCGTCACATTGTTTGCCTGGTAGGCATCTGCGGATGAAGTTGCAGGGATGTCCGTTCTTGGTGAAGACTCTGTAGAGGTGTTCTTCCCTTCGCAGGTCGGGAGTGCTGCAGTGAGTTGTAGTCATTTTGAACAGGGTCCTAATGCAGCTTCTCAAATGCATTCTCTCAAACATACCCACAACGACAGCAATGCAAAATCTTGACTCCCCCTTTAATGTGAATTCCACATTATGTATCTTTCTACATTGTCTCACTTTACAAATTCACCATTTAGTACATTAAATGCTCACAGCATCTGCCAATATAAGGAATGGAGTTTCAAGTATGTTTTCTTTGTATAAATAAACTAAAAAATACAGAAAGCAGGATTTCTAACTGCCCCTTTGCTGTGGCCTGGTGTCATGCTACATACAAGGAGAATCACTAAATCCCTGCAGTGTGGAAGCAGGCCATTCAGTTCATCAAGTCCACACTGACCCTTCAAAGAGCATTTCACTCAAGTCAGCCCTCCTAGCTCTGTATTCCCAATGGCTAATCCGCCTAACCTAAATATCCCTGGACACAATAGGACAATTTAGCATGGCCAATGCACCTAACCCTTTAAACTCTGGAAGGAAACCGGAGCACCGGAAGAAACCCATGTAGACACAGGAAGAATGTACAAACTCCGCACAGACAGTCACCCAAGGCTGGAATTTAACCTGGGTCCCTAGCATTGTTACCAGCAATGAGCTACCATGACACCCCGAGGGATAGAATGCTTTAGAATAAAGTAAGTTTGTAAGTTATGACTAGAATAAATTATCCTTGAGAGCAGTAATATTTTCAAAGTCTCGCTGCTCCTTTAATGGAATTGAGGAACTGCAGACTAGTCCTGAGCTTCAATGACCATTAGTTCATGTGTTACACATTTCAGAGATGATATGCAATAGCCCTCCACTTGAGTCAAGAAGGGTGCCAGTAAAAATCACAATAGTCACTTATCCCTGGGATCCCATTTTTGTCATGTATTTTCTCAAACTAATCTGTTCCTATGAACAAATTACCAGGAAATTAACAAGAAAGTGAAATCTTAATTTAAAAATCACAGCTGAAGCCTAAGTGAGCTAGAACAGTATCAGCTTCCCAGTTCGAAAGAACTGTAACCTGGGCAAGAGGAGGAAAGGTAAAGTCGCCGTAGTCTTACCAGACCCTCAGGCTGCTCTCTCATTAGAGAGAGATGACTAGTGGAGTTTAACCTGAGGATCGCCACGCCTCGGTAGAAGGGAAGGTTGAGAAGGAGAGTCCTTTGTGGTAACCTCAGATCATGCAGGAATTGAACCCAGGCTGTTGCTGTCACTTTGCATCACAAACCAGCTGTCCAGCCAAGTGATCCCAACAGACTCCCTACTTATGTTCCTGCTGTGTGCACACAGCCTCTCCAAGGTTGTGCACATGGGGATGAGCATGCTGGCTGTGTCATTGGTTTCAGGTTCTGGCAGGCAGTGTCATGCACAGCCTTGGAAGCTCATATAGCTGAAAAGAAAATGGATGCAACCACACTAATATGCCTTCAACAGGCCATCTTTTCTCTAATCTCTTTCACTACTCATACATCTTGGTGTAGTTGTAGGTTATGCAGCAGGGGTGAAGGGACCCCACTCAGCATTAAGCCCGTTGGCGCTGGAGGCTTGCTGTGGTAACTCCAGGGTCATTTGTATCTAGGCAGCCTTGATGGACTGATAGTGCTGATAGGGTCAAAGGGAGGGGCAAGCAATGTGAATGTGGGGGTCCAACCACCGCTGGAGTACCCTGAGAGGAGACTCGTGAGGGGCCTATGTGTGGTTCTTCACTCTGTTGGTACTGCCTGTCTCCTTGTGAAGAAGGTGCACATGGAGTATATGCCAGGCTTCTTCTCTCCCTCTTGCCATGCTATCAGTCCTGAGGATCAATGTCTGGGGAAATGGAGTACATGTCTGTGTGTGTATCTAACAGATCCTGAAATGATTGTGTTTTTGAGCCATTGCTTCCTAAATACCTGTTTGCTATTTATTTACCACCTTGTACATTTGGATAGAGTCCCTGGTTGTTTTTCATGAACTATTTGATGACACTGAAGGTTAATTCAGCTAGCTCCCTTGCCAGTTCAATGAGTGATTTTGAAGTTTTGGTAAGCTTTTCCTTTGAGCCCTATGCAGTGGTAGTTCGTGATGACTTTACAATATGACCACCAATAGCTCTGTCCAGTGCTATAAGGCCATCTTTTGGAGCAAATTTGAATACATTTTACATTGAATCAAAGTTAAATTTGAGCTTAACATTCATTAAAACACATCGATATCGAAGGCCTAGTTTTTCATATGAGGATAAAAATCAAAGGCATATCAAAGGGTTCATTCATCATGGTCAATCCAATAATCCTCAAGTCCACTTTTCCCCATAATTCTTAATTATCTTGGTGATTAAAAAATTTTCTTTCTCAGCCTTGAATACTCTTAATTACCCCTCATCAATATCTTAACTGAGTCAACCCTTTATTCTGAGCTTATGTCCTTTGACCCTAGATTCTCCCACAAGGGGGAAACAACCTCTCTGCATTTACCATGTCAAGCCCCTTAAGAATCTTGTATGTTTAACAATGACATAACCTTGTTTGTTCATGCATTCTCAGATACAGTTTGTAATGTTTGTCTCACTGGTCATCATGAACTCTTCATTATAAGTTAGTGGAGCCACCAACACATGTATTTCCCCTTTCAGGCTGAGGAAGAGAGAGACGATATGGAACGGGTAAAACTTGACAACAAGCGGATTCTCTTCAATTTACTTCCAGCACATGTTGCACAACATTTTTTGTTGTCCAATCCACGAAATATGGTGAGAGAAACCTGAGTATTAAAATCATCTTGCTACTTCAACAAATGATTGTTCTTTGAAATGTCAGCAAGGTTTTGATCGCACTGTACATAACAGATCCACAATATTGACTGAGTTTTGTTTAACTGAACAGTGGTAATTCCCTATTTGATTAAGGATTTATTTCTTATTTTGAATTGATTTTTAAATAAAAATCAAGAAAAATGCACATGGCAATGAAATTACTTTTGTCGCAGCATGTTGAGCTATGAACAGGAAATATTCAGTTTATTTTGTTCTGCCTTATCTAAAACCCATTGAATATATTAGATTCAAGGAGAGAGAGAGCTTATCGAAATAAAATACCAAATTACTTTATTAAACATGAATCATTTCCAAGAAGACTGATTCTAAGAATTTGTAACTTAAATTAAGACCTATGCAGGGATTAGTCATTAGCTTTGCCTATTTCTTACATAGAATCTTTGTGCTTTCTGACGATTTGCTATTTTTAGCAATGTAATCCCCAGAGTACCAGCTAGAGGGCCAAGTTTCAATATCAGCTTTGATACAGTTGTTAACCCTCTCATGAGTGAGTTTTTTTATCCACCTCTTGAATATGCAGCCATGTCTGTCATTTTACTGCTGTCACTTTGTTTAGAGTTTCAAAAAATTAAATAACACAATAATTATTTTTGTGGACATATATTTATGTCTGGAATGCAATAAAATATAAAATTTTGATTTAAAATATATAACCTTTTGTATTAACATTTAATGGTCACAAATGGACCTGAAGTCTTCAAGAGCAAGTAAACCCTGAAATTAGTTCGAGACAGAAATGAAGAGAAAAAGTAATGTTTGCTGATGATGCAAAGCTAGTTGGGAATGCAGACTGTGAAGTGGACACAGAGTTTTAGAGACATAGAGATGGGTTAAGCAAGTCGGTAACAAGACGGCGGACAGAGTGCAACATGAGAGAGTGAGGCTTTCCACTTTGGTTGCAAGAATAGAAAAACAGAATATTTTTTCGGTGATATGAAACTTTTCAATGCCAATGTTCTGAGGGTACCTGTTTGTACTGAATAAAGGAAGATAACGTGGCATACAGGTAAAATAAGCAATTCGAATGGCAAATGATATGGTGGTATTTATTAAGATGATTGGAGTGCAAAAACAAAGAATTGCTACAATTGCACAGAGCTTGGGTGAAAGTGTCTGTTTGGTCTCCCTATTTAAGGAAGACCCACTGGTATTGGTGAAACAAAGGTTCACAAGTTTACTTCCTGGGATGAGAAGGTTATTCTTAAATAAGAATCTGATTAAATCAGGTCCATATTCCTCAAAGTTTAGAAGAATGAGAGTTGATCTCATTGAAATATACAAAATTTTGAAGGATCTTGATATGGTAAATAATGGGACGGTGTTTCTCCTGGATGGAGAATGTAAAACAAAAGGTCACAGTTCCAAGATAAAGGCCCAATAACTGAGGAATGAAATGAGAAGGAAGGTGTTCTCTCAAAGACTTGTGAATCTTTCAAATTCTCTATCCCAGAGGGTTATGAATAACTCAACATTGAACGTGTTTAAGGTTTGAAAGCCATTTTTGTTTTGGCCTTTTTGGAAATCACGTGATGTGGGAGCATGCAAGAAAGTGAAGTTGATGCCAAAGATCAGCCATGATTGTCCTGAATGGCTGTGCAAGTTTGATGCACCATATGATCTCCTGCACATGTTATAATGTATTCACTTTTAACACAGAGTCATGGAGATGTACAGCATGGAAACAGACCCTTCAGTTCAACTCATCCATGCCAACCAGATATCCTAACCTCATCTAGTCCTATTTTCCAGCACTTGGCCCACATCTCTCTCAACCCTTCCAATTCATATACCCATCCAGATGCCTTTTAGATGTTATAATTTTACCAGCCTCCATCATTTCCTCTGGCAGCTCATTCCATACACATATCATCCTCCTCGTGAACAAGTTGTCCCTTAGGTCCCTTTTATATTTTTCCCCCCTCACCCTAAACCTATGCCCTCTATTTCTGGACTCCCCCACCAAATACATTCTGGCTGTCATCTGTTAAATCCAGTTCTTAAAGTGGCTATCAATTTTGTTGCAAATTATCTCCTCATAGTCTGACTGGCCTGTAGCTAGTGGGTTTATATTTCTTCCATTTTTCTTTTGAATGGGGATATAACATCTGTACAGTACAGAAGGAATGATCAATACTTGGTGAGGGTTGACAGTTATTATAATTGAAGAAATGATATGATTTCAGATTTAGTTCATCCTAGATCAAGAAATATTAAACCATTTAAGATTCTGCATTGATATTGAAGTACTACTGTAACTGTGAGTACCTCTAATGGAGCAGTGCAGTAACTACAATGCTATTATCCCTCTTCCAGTTACATCGATATACTTTGAATTAACCACATATGAAACAGCACAGTCGTATTACATTCAACTGTCTACAGCAATACAGAAAAAAAGTCCAAGGCCTTGAACTGCATGTAGCAGAGTTCTTGATTGTTAGATATAATTCCTCTCTCTGACAATCCTATTTTATTTTTGTAAATATATTTGCACATACCAATGATCCAGATGATCCACCATTAAAATTGACTAATTATTGTGCATGCTGAATTATTTTGGCATACCTAATATTAAGCCAGTTTTTAAAAACAATTTACTAAGTTTGAAACTTTATTTTTCTTTCACAGTGTACATCTGATAGTTCTTTTTTAACTTTTAGATATTTCACAAAATTGGATTAAATATATTTGAGAGATAGCTCTGCTTTTGTGCATGCACTGAGATGTCAGCAAGAGCAAACTGTTTTATCCTTGGCATATTCTCAAGAGGACACATATGTTATCTCTTTTTCAAAAATACATTTGATCTAATGTTAAACTTAATATCTGTGTGTTTTTCATTGCAGGATCTCTACTACCAGTCATATTCACAAGTGGGTGTGATGTTTGCCTCAATTCCCAATTTTAATGACTTTTATATTGAGCTTGATGGTAATAACATGGGAGTTGAATGCTTGCGCCTCTTGAATGAAATAATAGCTGACTTCGATGAGGTACATTTAGTTCTATATTAACCTTTTCTATTTGATAAAAGTATAAATTTATAACATATATGAACAGAACTCTTAATTAGTAACTCTCAAAATGTATTTCCATTTTTTTGTGTAAAAGTTAATGGACAAGGAATGCTATAAGGATATAGAGAAAATCAAAACAATTGGCAGCACTTACATGGGAGCAGTTGGACTTGTACCCACAACTGGAACAAAGGTGAGTAATCATGGTATTTTTGGTTTATTAGTTAATGATCAATAATTATCTTCAAGCACACATCACAAAAAAACAGTCAAATAGTTACATGTCTTTATCCTGAAAATTTAAAGATCAACCAAAAATACCCAGGAGCGATGGAGAGAAGTAATGCACAGATACAAACCGATCCCGAATGAGTTTTTCAATGCAATTACATAGCAAATTGGATTTGGCTTTCCTGTTAGACTTTGATTCTCTCATTGCTGTGCTTGCAGTTATAGACAACAAAAAACCATAGATGCTGGAATGCAAAGTAGACAAGCAGGAGGCTGAAGAACACAGCAAGCCAGGCAGCATCAGGAGGCAGAGTAGTTGATGTTTCAGATCTCATTCTTCTTCAGCAATTTCTGAAGAAGGGTTATACCAAAATGTTGACTTCTCCACTTCCTGGTGCTTGCAGCTATGCCATGTAAATCCCCTCAGGTTCATAGGCAAAATTAACTTAGTAATTATGAGTAAAGCAAAGGATTCTGTATGTGCATCCTGTTAATGAATGGTTTATCATTGCACTTCATTTTGATTTAAGTTTGAGCTTTCGAAATGCAAGTTGTTTTGAGTGGAGACTGTCCTTCCAGGTTTGGGTACTGTTATATTCTGCTAATAGTTTCTACTAAGGAGTTGTCTTGTATGGTGGAACTGTTGTTATTGCTATGTTGGAAAGCATCATTTGTATGAGTATAGATAACATACATCAACAAAAGTATAATTCAGAATGCAACACTGCATAGATATGAAAGGCCTTGGTCATCTATTCTAGAACTATTATGCAAAGGAAGACAGAAACCAAAATGCTGGAAACACAAAGTGATTCTGACAACATCCACGAAGAAGATACAGGCTGACCTCTTACTAGTGTAATTTTTTTTCAGAACAAGACAATTTAACAAATGAACTGCTTTTGTAAAGTAGAAGAAACAGTGGGGCGTGGGGGGAGGTGGACGATGGTTGGGTTGAAGAAGGAAATACAGTGACAAGACATTGGAGAGATTAAATGAAATAACTAATGAAACGCTGAGTTACCAGCATTCGTTAAGTAACCCAACTGATTTATGCTTGGAGCTCCTTTAGACACCATGGATTCTCTACCTAGCAGATTCTCTGCAGTTCATTCTATTTTTCCCACTATACCTTATTTGTGGTCATTTTCTGTTTTTTTTGCCATTGGCAAAATTAATCTGTGTTACATTCTATTCCTGAGGAAGGATTCCACATCCTGAGCATTTCTGCCATTTTCTGTTTTTGTTTCATTTGGCCATCATCTTCAGTAAGTTACTTCCCAATGGTGAAAACCAGTAAAACCAGGAAATGAAGTCCACAGGAGAAGTCAGATCAGTATGTGTCATTTGCTGGTTTTACTGGTTTTTCTTCAGAGTTCATGCTCATGTTATGTAGGAAGAATTTTCCTTCATGGCAACACACATGCATGTTGCGATGAAAAAGAAATTTTAAAGTCTTGAAAAATAATGCCAGAAGCAGATACAACAATTTATTAAAATTGAATGCAATTTCTTTTTCTCTGGGTATCTCATGTTAGTAACCGGGCAGTTCCCTTTATTCTTCAATGACCAGTTCCAGCAAGATATGAATTTGTAAGAATTGAGTCTTACTAAAGAAAAACCTATGAGTCAGATGAGTGCAATTCTGCTTCCTTAGGTAGCAACAATAAATGGCCAGTTGAAATAATATTCAGTAGTTTATATTGTACAAGTGTCACACATTTTATTATACCCCAAATATATTTTGTTCCATGTGATCTGACTTGAGTATTTGACAGATGTTGTCATGGAGTGAATCTTTAAAAAAAAAATCTGTAAAATCATTGACTACTTAGTTTTAAATTGGGTGGTGGACTCTGATTAGAAATGCTAATTTTTGTGATTAGTCCATTTTTTGGTTACTAATTAAACTGCACCAAATTACATATTTACTAATATTTTAAAAGTTTATTTTGAAGCAATGCCTTTTAACATCATCTTAAATGCCTTGGTCCTTGGCAAATGGTACATTTTGGTGACATGTGAATGAGATTGAATGGACATTTGGGGGGAAAATCTTTGGAAAATCAGTGCCCATTTTTTAAACACAATTTGCAATTTTTTCCCCAATTGGAAACTGTACATAAAGGATTTCCACCTGATTGTAGTTTTACAATTTTGAGAAAATAGTAAATGTCTTCCATCAATGTTAAATTAGTACTGAGTGCAAATGCCAATTTTGTGGATTGGTCCTTTTGAATTAAATGACAGATACCCGAAATAGTGGAGATACCTACATTGATATTTCAAGCAAATTACTAAGTTTCTTATGTGTACCAAATTGCTTCAAGTTGCGTTTTCCCCCGTGTTTAGAATATTGAGCGTCTGGAAATGATTACCAGACAGTGATTTAACCAAAGAGTGGAGATGTCAAAAGCCATTAGTGATTTAATTTTTTAATCATGAAATCCAATAACAATCGTCATCTGGACCTCCAACGTTTGATTACAACTTCCAAATCACTACATTGAATTTGATGTTTTTATTTGTGATTTATCCATTTTAACAACAAAGTGGGATTTGGATTTATTTATTTGGATGTAATCAGTCTTCAGGTTGGCAACAAATGTAGTGTGTCATCTATTGGTGTTTGCAGATAAGATATACAGGAGGTAAATTAACTTTCTAGGCTGATTGCTACAGTGGACATGGAAAAGAATAGAATGTGTTCTTGCTATTTGGATGAAATATGAATGATGAGGGATTGTTTTTGAGGACTTGAGGATCACCATGCCTCAGACTATGGGAGAGATTGAGAAGAAGAGTCCTTCAGCGTAACTTCAGCCAGTGAGGGAATTGAACTCAGAGTTGGCGTCACTCTGTATATGATGCCTACCTGACACAAGTGCTGAGTCTCTGGAATATGTAAATCAGGGTACATATTGATGTTTTGAGCCACTTCTAAAAGATTATAGAGATGTGTTTACGTTGATATTCATTTATGCATAAAATTCCACAACTTTTGCAATTTTCCCAGAATCAACTTTATTTGATCTATTCATTCTCATTGGAGAGAAGAAGGCTAAGAGGAGATGTAATAGAGACATACAAGATGATCAGAGGATTAGGTAGGATGGACAATGAGAGTCTTTTTCCTAGGATGATGACGTTGGCTTGTGTGAGGGGGCATAGCTGCAAATTGAGGGGTAATAGATTTGAGACAGATGTCAGAGGCAGGTTCTTTACTCAGAGAGTGGTAAGGGCATGGAATGCCCTGCCTGCCAATGTAGTTAATCCTGCCACATTAGGAGCATTTAAACAATCCATATATAAGCATATAGATGATTTTGGGATAGTGTAGGGAGATTGGCTTTGATTAGTTCACAGGTCGGTGCAACATCAAGGGCCGAGGGGCCTGTTCTGCGCTGTATTGTTCTATGTTCTATGTGTACCTTTTGAAAACAGTTTATAAGTCCAGTTAAATAGATCTATTACATTATATTTGTAACTCTGTTTTCTCCTTATACATTCAATAGTATTGCTTAAATACGTTTTTACTTTCAAATCTATGCTGATTATTTATTACAATTTTTGTGAGCCAATGTTATTTTCTTTCCTTTTGTCAGGATTCCATCAGTTTTTCTACTATTGATGTTAAACTGACTGCTTTATAACTGCCTGGGATTGTTCTTGGCCTCTTAAGAATTTATATGAGCTGTCTGGTAGTTTTCTTGCACTTTCTTCAAATGAACTATTAAGTATGAGTAGTAATGTTCCTATGATCTCTTCCCAGATGAATGGACCAAGGTTGCATCCTGTTTTGAGAATGCCTACTTTATTCGATACAAATGTTATTGTTCTAAATGTACTTATTGCTCCTCTCATCATTCAATGCAATAATTACCTGCTCAATCTCCCAAATAAATACAAACACCAACAACTGATTTCATGGGCCATCTGCCATCTCTCTATATCATTCTGATATTATTCTATCTTAAAATGGTCATATTCTTGCGCACCTTCCTTTTTTTGTGGTTTTACCTGTATAGTACCACACTCTTTTATTTTGTGTAATCAATAATTTAATTTCATAGAACCCTTTGTCTTATTTATTTCTTTCATCATCTCATGATATTCTTTCTTATATGAACTTTTCTGCTGTCTGTACACTTAGAATGTGTTCCATTCCCAACGCTCAAATTGTTCCCATAATTGTTTACTCGTCCACAGAATCTAACTCATGCTCCGCGTGATATATTTTTCCCTGCACGTTGTTGAGGACATTTTTAAAATGTTTCCAGTCCATGTTCTGCATGGTTGATTGCTAATGTTGCTGTCCATATCTGTTTTCCAAGTTCTATTTTGAGCTTCTCGAAAAAAAAGAGCTTTCCTCTAATATTTGTGTCATAATTATGTAATTCTCTATTATTACCATAAAGCACATTATTTAAGGTGATCAATATCAAATCTATGGTTCTATTGCCTACAGGTCCCTTTTACTTCCTTTATCTGTTCTGGTTCACTTTCCATTGTTAGATTCAGTAGCCAAGCAATTTTTTTAATATACATCTCAGATTAGAAAGTAGGCCCAAGCCCCAGCTGACACATCGCTGCAGTGTTAAGGGTGTGCTGCCCTTCTGATGTGTAATAATTGAGGCCCCACCTGTCCATTTAGATGATGGTCAAAAGGTCCCTATGGCACTATTTGAAGTAGAAAGAAATGGCTTTCCCAGGCATCACAACCAGTGACTTCCCTTGATTGTAATCGCACTGTGATTCAGAGATCCTCCTGTGTACTACTTTTTGTTACAAAGCAATAGTGGCTAGATTTCAAAAATGTTTTATTAGTTAAAAATCATTTCAGCACATCATTAGGAATTAAAAGTGCTACATATATGCAAATCCTCTCTTTTCTCGAAATGCATCCTGTTCAAGATTATTGCAGTGAGGTATCGATTTGTGCAGTTGCATGTTGTCTTTTTAGGTTCCGTTGCTAAAACATGAAACACTCTCCTCCCATCAGTGAAGGTCAGAAAGAATTCTCAGAGCAGTTATATTACCATCTACCCAAAGTCTGACTAGTTTCTCAGACCTCTTGCCAAAATCAGGACTTATTTTAATATCTATCCTGCCATTTAATTTATAGGATTTTGTGGAGGCTTCACTGATAATATTTCTTTAGGACCTTGAGCAACATGCTGTAATCTCTCCAACACATTCATAAGGATGAGCAGCACTTTGGACAATGAGCCCAGTTCAGGATTGGAGGTCTTAATTATTAAAAATATGGGGTGAATCTTATGGGGTTTTGGCTAAATCCAAGTCTCATTGGGTTTGATGGAGTGATTCTTGCTGTGAGACAGAGTGAGATTTTCCACCAAATCTTATCAAACTTGTCACACTTATTGCCATTCTTGCCCCTATGATACGTATCAAGTCCTGTTTCTGTCTTCTCTTATCACATGCCATTCCCAAAATAACTCATCACTCAGCTTCTGTAACATCAGCACCTATTGTAGCCATGCTGTTTTTGAGGCCCTGCTGCTCACCAGGAGTATTGCTGTCATTTGGCATCTGCCTTGTTAAGTTGTGCAAGCAATGAGGATGGATGGTAGGGAAGGGGAGGCTGGCAACACACCACTTAGAGAGAACCAGTGGGGGTCCTGGTGAATGTGGTGCAGTGAAGAGATGTTCTTCCAGGGAAGATCACCAGAGGAGCCCATGCCAACAGATGATGCCAGCCTGGTTAGAGATGGCCACCAGTATTATTTCCAGGATAACGAGCACTAGGGCAGAAGTGCAGAAGGAAGGTCAATGACCTTCCCAGCTCCATGAGGCTTAAATACCATAAGCTGTCTGCTGCCTCACACAGATAGTGTTTGGCACACACATTGCTGCCTTCCGATATGGGTGCTGGGTAATGTGGCAAGATGTACATGTCCTTGTCTTACCTTTCTGATTTTTGACTGTGCCAATTGTCAGTGCAGGGCACAATAGGGCAAGGTAAGGTATGCATGCTATGGGCATGCAGAAGGTACCAAATGAATGCATGCTTAGAGAGCAGTGGAGCAGCTTTGGTAGACAGCCTGAATTATGCAAACGTCCCTCTGCAGTGTCTGTGCCCGATACTGCAGTACACTGCTGTACTCTGTGCCTCGATAGACCATTCGGGGCTTGGAGCCACAATGCCAGTGCATTGAACAGATGGCAGCATGGTGGTGATGGCTACCTGCAACTCAGATGCCAATGTCCATGGTGCAAAGCTGTGTGGAACCACTGCTTGTGCATCACGACCTGCTCTGGAGTTTGGTTGTGGGCAAAATGGAAATCATTTGGAGTACGGGGCAAGTTAGACTGCAAAATCTGCTTTTATTTCCATGACAGCTTTTCCCAATGACTAATTTTTCAGCATATTTCAAAGATCATAGTCTGAATATCGAGTTTGATTGGGGTCTTAACAAAGACCTTAAGCATGAATTGTCATCAGTTGGCAATGTGCAGCAACCGAGGATAATATCACTTCATTGCTTGTAAGAAGTTTAAAAGATGAGGTCAGTTTATCTCAATGTAAGATGCACCTCACTAGACTTCTCTACCTATTCTATCACCCATCTAGCCATGATCCATGTCACTCAGACCCTTCAGGTTTTGCCCTGTGTGCTTCAGATGATGAAAGGCTGTGCTGGCATCTCAGAGGCAATGTTGAATTTGATCAATATGTGCCCTCACTAAAAGGAGGCCCCAAAAGATATGAGGGTTTAACAAATTGTCCATTGGCTGTGTTATTAGATCAGGGACAGTGTTGAATCGTATTAGGTCAGGGATAGTGTTGTACAATGGGAGCAGGCTGGTAGAGAACCTTTTGAATTGTGAGTGGTTAACCCAGGGCCTTTCTCATACACCTTTACAAACACATAAGTGTTTTGGAGTTTGACCTTTCAGCTTACACTTGGGCTGATCTTGGTTTTGGACTGGCAACAACACAGGTTGAACAGTTTCACATTCATCCTGTAGAGGAACACCACTAAAGTAGGAAACATCATGGAGATGGAGTGTTACAGCAAGAAATTTGGAGAAGAATGCCTGTGTGATGGCACAATATTGTTTGACCCCAATTTGGACACATATATTGGTTTGTGATGGACCCATTTTTGAGGAACAGAGCATGCATATTGCCATGCAGCAGAGGGAATAATATGAGGCGGTTGTTCCATATCTCTCCCAATGCACAAGTGTCTTTGTGAGTTTGAGGACTTTATGAAGTTTAAGGTAGCTGTGTATAAAGACCATTGTTGTATTTACATTTTTCTTGGACTTGTCTTGCTGTGAACATTATGGCCACTGTGCCTTCAGATGAATTGAACTCACATTGTGACTCCAGGATGAGCTGCTGTGAGAAGGTGATTGAGGAGAATTTGTGTGATGGCCTTCATGTGTCAGAGAGCAGGGAGACCCCTTTATACCACATTCAATCTAATTTTCTTTGAAGATGGTAAGAATTAAAGCTTCTCCAAAATCTCCTAGCCTGCTGAACTCTTCCCAGATATGGGAAGTGGGGTCAAATATTCATGCCAAGAGCATATTTCTCCTTATTTCGGTATTTCAGCAAGGAAGCAGTCTGCTCTAGTCCCCTTGTTGGTTTCTAGCCTTAGATGGCTTGGTCAGCCACATGTTAGCTAGGATAGTGGTAGGTAGCCTGTTGTGGAATGTGTTCAATGGCACATTCTTTTGAGCATTGAGTCACAGCTGAGAAAATCCTCCAAGTACTCCTTCCAAAGAGCACTGACTGCCATTCTGTCCATGATAAGTTCTTTCACATTTTGCCTAACCGTTTTCTTTGATTCCTGTCCTCAAACTCGACAAGTTCTCTGTGAGTTAAATCCTGATTGACAGTATTCTTTGCTAGGCTGTCCTGTCCTGTTTTACAAAGAACAGTACAGCACAGAAACAGACCTTTTGGCCCAACAAACTTGCAACGACACATGAAACCTTTCTATTTTAAATGCCTCTTGCCTCTAAGCAGACTGTATCTGTCATGCTTTTAAGGTCATGTTTTTTCCATTCAGAACCTAAATTTAGATACTCTTTCAACAGGATGTCTAACCTGTTGTACATTTGTCATTTTTTTTTCATTATTCATTCATGGAATGTGGGCTTCTGTGATATTGCCTATCCTAACAGTTAAGAGTCAACCACATTGCTGTGGATCCAGAGTCACACATGACCAGATCAGATAAGGATAACAGATTTCCTTCCCAAATGGATATGAGTGAACTAGATGGGTTTTTATGACAGTCAATATTGGTTGCCATCTACAATGGGTTTCAAACCCGTGTCCCCAGAACATTAACTTGGGGTTTTCAATTTAGTACAGTGGCATTACCATTATGCAGTTCCCTCTCCTTCCCGTTGTTCCATTGTGGACTACAACAACTAGGATTACTCCCTTCAATTCCAATTCCTCTCCAGCTTCTGTGAGATATTCTTACTGTGGCACAGGGTAGGTAACAGACTCGTCAGAAGTCGCCTTATTGGATGCAGAGGAGATCAAGTTTGTTCCTAATTATAAAGTCCCCTGTTAATATTTCAGGACTCCTTCCTCCTCAATCCAGTGTTTTGAGCAGTGGTGCTTTGATTTACATTATGGTTATCGCCTTACAGTCTTTCCTTAGATTACTGAAGACTGATTTTAGGAATAACAATGTCTTAAGTATGGTGTTAAATCAACACCTCCATCATTTAAATTGTATAAGTATAAGCACTTCTATGTAAGTCTAAATGTATTAAATTTCACCATGTGATATGGGGGCTACAATCTGTAGAAAGCATGTTGTATCTACTAAAAAAAATATTGCCCTCAGTTTTTTTCATCATTAGCAGTGGCATCGTGTTTTACATTAAACAAAATGTCATTACATCCATGCCCAACTGATTGAGAATGAATGCTTTTCATTTTGACAAGTTGAAACTCAGTTCCAATAAACAGCCAATTCAGCTTGAAATGTCTGCATTCTTGCTGCTGGTTCAAAGGGTGATCTGAAGACTCCATAATCCAAAGAATGTGATGCATTTCTTTTGTTCTTGAGCTTGTAAACCCAACCAAAGACCTGAAGCATATTTGATGTAAGTGCAACTGTTGTCATGATTCAGCTGAGAAGAACAGGTTCTTAAAAATCTGATCTGGTTATTGCCCAGCTTTTAATGCTTATTTAAATCCAACCTTTAATTTCCAGTGCTTCCTTGGATACAACAAACTGTTTGTGACAAGCTGAACAATGTGACATAAGTTCACAGAGTTTCAGTATAAACTGTATGGAAATTTTATCGTAATAGGAGTATCAATTATTCATGTACATGTATCAAAATGCAAACAGTGATTAGTATCTTCCCATCATCAAACTATGTCTGTAAGCGGAGGAATTTAACAGAAAGAAACTGAGACCTGTTAGGATATGAACTCTGTCAGATCTGTCAGAGCAATCAGGCGCTGAGCTGGTGATTGATGGGCCTTCTACTTGTATGAGGATCTCAATGGATGAAGTCATGGTCATCGTGTGCTGCCAACTAATAAGTGGCCATCAGCGCTGGCACATAGCAGTACAATGGAGGAGGCTGCTGCTGACTATATGATGCCCCAGGGTGGAAAAACAAATACAGAATATAAGAGTTTCATGGGAGGATTGTCAGGCGGGCTTGGGGTGGCAGTGAAGGGAGGGTCATGAGGTCAGAAGTAAGGACAAAGGGGTGGATCAGAACAGCCATCCCTGCCCCATGACGTCAGTTGTGCACAAATTACTACACATCAAGAAGAACATTCCTCCCTCACCCCCATACCAGCCAACTTGGGAATAGGGGCTTAAATGGCTCTTAAGTGGCCAGTAAGAGATCACATAAGAGCCTCAACTGGCTGCAGGGTAGGAATGTCAAGCTTGGGCTTTTTCACCAAATTTTATTTCAGTGAGAGCAGGAAGATGGTAGGACTCTCATGCCTCTCTATTCCAACTAATTAAGTTTCCCACTGCCTCCAGGCCTGATGCCTCTGATACAGTAAGATTCTGCCAATCATGGATTCCCTATGGTGCAGAAGAAGCCATTTGGTCCATTGAGTCTGCACTGATCCTCCAAAGAGCATCCCACCGAAGACCCAGTTCCCCACCATAAACCCCACATTTGCCATGGCTAATCCACCAAGCCTGCACATCCCCAGACATTGGGTAATTTAGCGTGGCCAATCCACCTAACCTGCACTGTGGAAGAAAACCTGAGCACCCAGCAGAAATATGCAAACTCCTCACAGACAGTCACCCCAAAAGTGGAATCGAGCCCAGGTTCCTGATGCTGTGAGGCAGCAGAGCTAACCACTGAGCCACCATACCACTCTCAATTGAAGTGATTTGTTAGCACTGTGAGAGCAATGATCCAGTTCATTTGTGTATGAGAATTACCCAGCTTCAACATTTTCTTCACATATTAATTGTCATTTGTAAGTTTTTTTTCTCTTCACCCTTTCAGGGGGGTGAATACCATTGACAAAGCCAGTATTTGTTGCCCACCCTGAATTGCACATTTTCATATGGCATTTACAACTTAGTCACATTGCTGTGTTCTGCAGTCCATTAGGCACAGGAGGAAATGTAAACTATTCAGTCCGTCCTGTCTGCTGTACCATCAATGAGATCATGGCTGATTCGATAACCCTCAACCTCATTTTCAACTGCCTTATATCCATAACCCGGAATCTCGTTACTGATTAAAAATCTCAGCCTTGAATATATTTACTGACCCAGCTACTACAACTTCTGAGGTAAAGCATTCCAAGAATTTGTACCCTCTTAAAGAAGGATTCTTCCTCCTCTCTGTCAAAACTCGTTGGTCCCTAGATTGAAGAAGGTTGGCAGATTTCTTGACATAAAGGATATGAGTGAAGCAGATGAGTTTTTAATAATAACTGATAATATTTTTATCATAATTTACTGATACTAGCTTTATATTGCAGATTTATTAATATTTTGCATATTTTAAATTCCACCAGATGCTCTGGTGGAATTTGAACACTAGCCTGGGCCTCTAGATTATTCGTGTAATGGTAATGTTTCTCATTTGTGTGACTGCATATTTCATTGTGATTATTACATTAGAAATACATTCAAATTTGTGTTTTTATCTTATCTGTGTTGTATATCAGCTTTCCAAAACTCCATTATTCTGGATAGAATTCCAGCTATAACTAGAAAATGCTATATATCAAGAATGCAATTCTCTTTCCAATGAAAGCAAGATAAATGGAAAATTGAAAAATTTAACATTATCATCTGCAGTGCTAGTTTTCTGGTAGCACCCCAAACAATTTTGTTTAAAGGTTCGTTGGGTGGCTTGGGGGAGGTTAGGGGGATAGAGCAGTTTAAAGCTAATTAAAACAATCTTCTACTCTACTTATATACCCTATGTATAGCTTTGTGAGCAGTTTAGCTGCTGGTGTTGTTTAGCTGCAGAATGAATCTAAGATGCTGATTGTTTCAGCTCCCTGGTCATAGTCATAGGCTCTAGCTGTCCTGTGAAGTCAGAACTCTTCCACACTGGTGACCATAGTCAATCCTTTCTGAAAGGTGCACAGTCTTAAGATGATTACCTCTATTACATCCAATTAACTCCAATTTGCCTTTCAGCTTTGGGAAGCTGCCATCGCAGTCAATTAGCCAACTCCGAAACAGCGAGCCATAAAAAAAAAGGAGCAAGAATAGGTCATTTGGTATTTGAGCCTGATCTGTCAATCAATGTGATCATGGATCATCTTCCAACTCTGTTCTCGCTTTTCTCTATACTCATTGATCCTTGAAAGCATTCAGTGTTTTGACTTGAACCACCTTCTGGCAATGAATTCCACAGGCTCACCACTCCCTAGGTAAAAATATTTCTCCTCACTGCAGTCTTATATTGCCTAGTCCATATCCTTAAACTGTGACCCCTGGTTCTGAGCACCTTGTTCAATGGAAACATTTTTCCTGTATGTACCCTCTATTGTCCTGTTTGAATTTTATAGGTTTCTGTGAGATCCACCTTATTTTTCTAAACTTCAGTGGTTGTGGTCCTAACTGATCCAGTATCTCTTCATACATCAGTACTGCTGTTCCAAGATTAAGTCAGCTAAACCTTTGTTGCATTCCCTCAAAACCAGAACATCCTTCCTCCGATAAGGGGACAGAAACTGCACACATTACTCAAGTTATGGTCTCACTGAGGTCCTGGACAATTGCAGCAAGACATCCCTGCTCCCTTACTTAAATCTTCTCGCTGTGAAGGCCAACTTACCATCTGATTTCTTCATTGCTGCACCTTCGTGCTAATTTTCAGTGACTGGTGTACAAGGACACCCAGATCTCATCTCTTTCCCAATTTATCACCATTCAGATAATAATTTGCCTTCCTATTTTTCTACCAACGTAGATAACCTCACACTTATCCACATTATACTGCATCTGACATATGTTTGTCTCTTCAGTCAACTTATCCAAAGATCCAAGTCATGGGATTTTTGACGAAACAAAGCTGGTCAGGACCCTGATTTGATCAAAAAGCTTGACAAGGAATGTAACATCATGTCCCAAGTATTCCCTCTTAACCTGTTGAAACAAATCTTCTTTTGGTTTTATGATCATATATTGTGCAATTTACTTTTGTGATGTAAGAGTAATAAAACTGCTCTGGAACAAGTGCATCACTGAAGTTTAAAGAACTGGAGACAATGAAATATATATGTTGCTTGCCTGATTTCCTCCTGGGCTCCATCGTGTTTATTTTTAACTTCAGTCTTAATTCCATCCTCCCATCCAATTTCATTTTATATTTTTTAAATCTATATTTTTCGAAGCATTCAACCTGTACCTCACATCCTGCTTTCCTACTCCCAGCATTCAGTTTAGAAATAGGCATTATTATTTTCCATGTTTATTTTTAAAAGCATGAAGGTTAACTTTTCAGTCACTGCAACTTGAAATTTCTGAAGATCAAAAATTAGCTAGTCAAGTTGTTGATATGAAACCTATCTCCTTCAGACATGGAGATACTTGGACATGGAAGGTAATTTCACTGATAGCATTTTAAATATAGCCTAGATATTTAAATACAAATTTTCTAATATTATTCATCCAAGTTCAAAGAAGTATACAGAAGAATTCTATACATTGCTTTCACATAACAAAGGAGACAGCAAGTGATAATAGATTACTTCATCATAAACCACATTGACCTTACTTTACTGTTCATGGAATCTCCTTCAGCTAAACAGCTCAATGTGGTTGATAACAAAAAGAATACCAGAGCGAAAGAAATCATGCACCAAGAACAGCCACTTAAACTTTCAATTAACGCAGTCTTTCTGTCAGAGCAGATATTATTGGTAATTTTCTCTCTAATTTGTATAACATCTTCAGGGCAAATAATCAGTTTCTTCTGCGCTACAGAGGTTATCAAAGGAACTCCAATTACTAAATTCACCAAACTTGCCTGAACAAAAATATCTTACATATAATATTTCAGTCATTTACTCTCTTGTGTTATAGTTCCACAGATGTTTCTTTTTATTTTAACCTAACCCCCCCTCTTTTAAAATTGTATCTAATCCAGCTCCCTTATAAAAGGATTCCTGTAATTTTTTTTGGAATACACAATTGCTATTCCATGCAAGCATTGATGATGCTTACTGATGAATCTTCCTAATTAAAGGTCATGCAACTAATGTTGTCATGCCTCAAAAATTCCAATGTACAAAATGTAAACAAAACAAGTCTTAATTAGCTCAAATGATGTTAAACAAGCTAAAACCTCCGATATCCTTTTGATTAAATACAAAACAACACCATCATTAAGCAGGTCGGAGTCCTACAAATTAGTAACCAGGAACTGTCTCAAAATCAGGCAGTCCCTGGTTATGAATGGGTTCTGGTTTGGAATCCATTTGCAAATTGAGTTGTACACAAGTTAAAACACAATACAGGACAATGTACTGTGAAGCATTGTTTGTATGTTGCACCTTTACAGTTACACCCCTGTATGGGATCTCATTCGTAAGTATAAATATTCACAGATGGAATATCCATAAATTGGGATCTCTGTATTCAAATGGATTGGTTTTGATTTCAAAGATACAGTTCACAAAACATACCACAAGACCAACTAACCAATTTTACCTAGACTGGTGTGCCCCAATTGGGAAAAATAGTCTGATTCTGTTCAGGAAATTTTATGTAATTTAAATATCTACCTTAACATGAACATTAAATATGATTCTAAGTGTAAAGAACAGAGCAATTCTGAAGAATGGTCACTGGACCTGAATTGTAAACTCTGCTTTCTCTCTACAGATGCTGCCAGACCTGCTGACTTTTTCCAGTACTTTCTAATTTTTGTTTCTGATTTCCAGCATCCACATTTGTTTTGTTGTTTGCAAATTAACTGATAATTTATTTCATTGCTGTTTGGATCCTTGCTGGGAGTAAATTGTTCACTATTGTTATCTGCAAAAGGACAATAATTAAACTTCAGGAGTAATTCATTTACTTTGAAATATTTTGGGATATCCTGAGGTAATAAATAGACAGAAGAAGTAAAACTTTTTTTTCAGTGGTCTGGTACCTGGCTATACATTGGGTCCCTGATTTATGAATGTCCAACTTACAAATACTAATAGTTATGGATGCAATCTACTACTTGAATATAACGTTAAAGATGCAACATACAACCATTTCCCATATTTAGAAACATCTGCATTGTGTTCCAATTTCTGCATAAATCAACTTTCAATCAATGGAATCCATTTACAACCCAGGGACCACCTATACTTCATCCTGTAAGTAATTTTCCTCAGTGGGTATGATATAGAAAAAATAAATTTGCATTCAGAAAACATCTTTCATATCAACGTACTTTATAGTTAACTGATGAGATAATCTATTTATGTGCCGTTGGCAATGGATAAGTATGAGTCAGAACATCAGAAGAATGTCATTTCTCTCTTCAAATCATGTGAAAGAAAATTTTATATTCACATGAACCAATGTGGCATCAATGTCCCAGTGGAAAGGCTGGGCAGGATGATCACAAAGGTGTAAACCCAGTAAATGCTGGGGAGAACTTCAGGGTAGTCCACACTGTTTCAAAATCAAATATCATTGCATACTAAAGAAACAGTCAGGAATCTTACTTCACATACGGCAAGGAATGGGAACATTATAAGAAGTTTATTGATTAAACTGAAAGAGAGAAATAATAAACAGGTGAATAAGGCATCAGGTTAAGTGTATAACCGAAATGAAAGTTCTATACAGAAGGAACTCGATTATCCAAATGAGATGGGTGGGCACTATTTTGTTCAGAAAATTGATTATTTGCTTAATTGATTCAATGTCTCTCCTCTGGGGCTCGGAGTTTTCTGATTTCTTTTTTCCTCACTCTGCCTGCCTTGCTCCCTCTCTCTGTCTCACAGTTTGTTTCTGAGCAGACACACACTTGTGTGTAAGGGACCTGCCACATTTCAGAAGATGAGGCAGCATAACACTACGCATGAACCCCTGCACCCCTGTCTGCCCCGCCCCCATCCCCCTGTGCACCACCCAACCCCATTAGCCACCCACCTGGTGTCCGTGCCCAGCCAGACTGCACACCAAAAGTAAACTTCTGCTGCCTTTGGGGGGGCTGAGTCTCCAAATAGCGTACACACACACACACTTTGACAGGTTCCACCTCTACCCTGTACAGGACAATGTTGGAGGGATTATCTGGGGAAGGAGGGGCATTCAGGGTACACACCTGTGTAGAACTCCAGGGGAAGTGTGGGGAGAGAGAGAGAGGGCGTGTACCTGGGCTCCCATTGATGTCCAGGATTGTTCTCAGCAGCATTTCAGTAAGCCGAGTTCATTTTTAATCATTGTAAACAAAAGACACAATCAGTGTTGAAACACCTCTTTGATGTAATGTTTCTAACGGGACCTTGAGATGTTCTTCAGATAATCCAAAATTCAGATAATTGATATTCGGATAATTGATATTTAGACATTCGAGATTCCTCTGTATACAAATGCACGGATTAAAAGAGTTGCAGGCACAAATTCAAATGAGAGATTATGATACAGTAGCCAATACTGAGACACAGCTGCAGGATGGTTGGGATTAGGAACTGAATATACCATGTTACAGGTTCACAGCTTAGAGAGAAAATGACAGATGGGGTGGAGTAGCCTTACCAACTAGAAACAAAGTTACTTCAATGGTGAAGGAGGATATAATGAGGTAAAGCATCTGAGACCCTATTGGTAGGACCGAGGAACAGTAAAAGATCTAAAAGGTAATAGTGTTGTGAACAAACCCCCAGGAAGCAGCCCCAAAATGCTGGTTTGCGTAAATGCAGAAATAAGTGTAGAACAGAAGTAACGAGGGATTTTAACTTTAACATAGATTTGGAGAAATAGATAAGCACCTTTCAGAAAGGTAGTACATTTCTGGAGTGTGTCTGGGATAGTTTCTAACAGCACTATATCCTAGTTTCAACAAGGAGATATGCAGTATTAGATTTAGTAATGAGAAATGTACTGGGTTTAGATTAGATTAGTTTCCTTACGGTGTGGAAACAGACCCTTCGGCCCAACCAGTCCACACTGACCCTTAGAGTAACCCACTCAGACCCATTTCCCTCTGACTAATACACCTAACACTATGGGCAATTTAGCATGGCCAATTCAGCTGACCTGCACATCTTTGGACTGTGGAAGGAACCTGGAGCGCACCCACGCAGACACGGGGAGAATGTGCAAACTCCACACAGACAGTCAACCGAGGCTGGAATCAAAACTGGGACCCTGGTGCTGTGAGGCAGCAGTGCTAACCACTGAGCCACTGTGCTGCCCACTAATTTAATTAGTAACCTAATTATGGGTCAACATTTATCAATAGTGATCATAACATTTTTGAGTTCATTGCAGTGTTTGAAAGTGAAAAGCATTAATCAACAACTGAAGTTCTGGATTTAGATAAGATGAGCTTTAATGATATGAAGCAGAGACTATTCACAGTAAACTGGGAAAATCTGCTAATGGAGAAAACAGCTGAAGAACATTGGAGGATGTTTAAAGAAACATTTGACACAAAAAACAATTTATACCCCTGAGAGAGAAAAGCTCCACTTCACAGAAAAAAACAACCTTGGTAACTGAAGAGATAAGAGACAGCATAAAACGAAAAGAAAAGGCTTACAAAAAGGCAATAAAGAGTACATATCTTGCTGAATGGGAAATATAAAAAAACAGCGAAGGGCCATAAAGTATCTTAAAAAGAGCTACTAAAGTGTTTATGAAAGGAAACTTGTCAGAGACATTAAAATTGATCAGAAGTTTTATAGTTACACAAGGGGAAAACGGGCGGTCAGACCCAGACTGAAAGTGAAGATATTGTCAATGACAACAGGGAAGTGGCGGGTATATTGAGTAATTTGCCTCAGTATTTGCAGTTAGAAATGAGGATAGCTTGTTGAGGCTTCTGAGGAAATTAATACTGGATCAGGGGCAGGGACTAACCAGAATTAAGGTAAGTAAAACATTGATAATGAGAAATTTAATGAAATTAAACAGTGACAAATCCCCAGGACATGACTATTTCCATCTGAGGATGTTCAAGGAAATAATGGAACATATTGTCAACACTCTAACTATAATCTTTCAGAATTCTCTAGATACAGGAGTTGTTCCTCTGAATTGGAAAATTGCACAAGTCACTCCATTTTTGTAAGAAGGATGCAAGAGGAAAATCAGGGAATTATGGAGCAGTTAGCCTAATATCTGTGGTGTGGAAGTTGTTGGAGTCCGTTATTATGGGTGTGGATAACTGAACGCCATGAAAAGTTTCAGCGAAGTAATCAGGGAGAGCCAGCGCATATTCTTGACGGGTAGTTCATTCCTGACAAACCTCATTGAATTTTTCAAGAGGTGGCTAAGGTCGTGGACTAGGGAATGTCTGTGGATGTTGTTTACATGGCCTTCCAGAAGACATTTGATAAAATTCAGCATAATTGCCCACAGAATTGAAGGCAAATTACTGATATGGCTGGGAAATTGGTTGAATAGCAGATGACAAAAAGTAGTGATAATGGATACGTACTCAAATTAAGAGGTTGTGACCAGTGGTGTCCCACAAGGATCTGCTTTAGAGCCTCAATCATTCATATTCATTACTAATGAAATGGATAATAGAAAGTCATATATACAATTTTGCTGATGTGTTCAAATAATCCTAATTGCTGTGAAAAAAAGTACCTACCTGTTTAGTGTTCGGGAGGCTTTTGAAAGTGCAAGAGGGTTCAGTTCAACCTCTAAATCGAAGAAGAGAGCTGGGAACAGATGAGACATGTTGACATCCCTCTGCTTTCACTTGAATTATATTGAATGCATCCTCCAGTTTCAGGCAAAAATATTCTGGCTCCTCAGGGAGATGTGAAAATGCACAAAGTACAAAGGAAATAGAAATCTGATATGTCTCTTTTTCTTTATTTTTCAGCCAGTAAATAGGCATGCTTCAAGGTCAAAGTAAAGGAACATCAGTGCCAATATCTTGTGCAGCATTCTGATTGTTAAATGTTATGATGATGTTAAATTTTGGGGACTATTAGAAAGCCAATGTTCTATATTAGCTTTAAAAAATCCCAAAAGAACTGCGAATGCTGTAAATACGTCACCCCTTCATGAATTTCGGGTTAGACTTGACATCAAATTCTTCTTCCATGATCTTCACCTCTGTGCCTATTTCTTTGGATATGTGACCTCTCCCTGTCCCACCCCTTCACCCAGCTCCAATACTCTCCCTCCACCTGGACCCCACACTCCAACCCTCCAATCTCCCTCGATCTGTTCCTTTGAGAACAGTCAACATGATATTGGTCATCTCAATTTCTCTGTCCACCTCTCCCCACCCAATCCAACCTATCTCCCTCCAATCTGTTTACTTAAATCCATTCCTGACTTTGTCATTAAGCCTTCCGATAAGGGTGGTGCAGTTGTCTGGCACACTGACCTCTACATTGCAGAAGCTGAGTGCCAGTTCTCAGATACCTCCTCCTATCTTCCCTCGGACCATGACCCCCCCACCCCATGGTACATCAGGCCATTGCATCAACGACAGTCACTGTCCTCATTTTATCTGGTGATCTCCCCCTCACTGCCTCCAGTGATAATCTCCCAGCCCTGCACAGCTTGCTTCCACCTCCTTTTAAAAATCCACAGGCAGATCATTATTTCAGTCTGCTCCTGCCCCCACAGAACTCATCTCTTCCTATCCCGACTCAGTCTTTTCTCCCCGGTCTAGTCCCTGCCCATATATATCCGTGGTTCCTCTGCTGCTTTACACCAGTTTTGGAATTTCCAGTTCACAGGCTCCAGCTGCCTCCTCTTCACAATGGATGTCCAATCCCTCTACACATCCACCCCCCACCAGGACGGTCTCATGGCTCTCCACTTCTTCCTGGAGCAAAAGCCTGAATCATTCCCACCCACCACCGCACTCCTCCACTTCACCAAGTTAGTCCTCACCTTCTTTTAACTCCTCTCAGGTCGGAGGGCCCTGGTGTTGCCTGTCTGTTCGTGGGGTTTGTTCCAGTCCTATTCCGGCCCCCACCTGTAACTCTTTCTCTGATATATTGATGATATCATTAGTTCTTCTCTTTCTCATCTGGAATTGGAAAAATTCATCAATTTTGCTTCCAGTTTACACCCTATCCTCACTTTCACCTGGTCTATCTCTGACTCCTCTCTTCCCTTCCTTGACATCTCTGTTTCCATTTCTAGGGATGGACTAGCCACTAATATCCACTATAAACCCACTGACTCGCACAGTTACCTGGCCTATACATGCTCGCACCGTACTTCCTGTAAAGACTCTGTTCCATTCTCCCAGTTCCTCCATCTCCATCGCATGTGTTCCGACAAGGCCAACTTCAACAAGGGAGCCTCGGAAATCCCCACCTCCTTCCAAAACTAAGGATTCCCCAGCACCGCTATCAAGAGGGCCCTCAACTGGGTCTTACCCATCTCCCACACTTCCACCGTCACCCCCTGTCTCCCCCCCCCCCCCCAAAAAAAAGCAATAGGGTTCCTTTTGTCCTCCCCTATCATCCACACACATCCACATCCAGAAGATGATCAGCTGCCATTTCTGCCACCTCCAGCAAGATGTCACCACCACACACATGTTCCCTTCCCCTCCCGTGTCTGTCTTCTGCAGCAGCCACTCCCTTTGGGGCGTCCTGGTCCACTCTTCCTTCACTCCCTGCCCACACCCCACATGGCACCTTCACCTGCAACCGCTGAAGGTGTAACACTGGCCCATTTATCTCCTCCCTCCTTAGTATCCAAGAGCCCAGACATACCTTCCTGGTGAAGCACCATCAACACTTCATTTTCCACTTGGAAACCCTGCAGCCTTGTGGACTCAATATTGATTTCAATAACTTAAAGGCTTGAACTCTCTCATGTCCTATGCCCCAACTCTACACACCAGACCTTGTTATCACATGGTCTGCCATTACACACTACCTATTGTTAGCCACTAACAGTTTTTGTTAACACCTATTCCCCCTTTCCAGCCAGATCATTATCTATTCCTTTGTCCAACTGCTCCTTTCTCTCTTTGGGCTCATTCCCTACCTATTGTTTACTCCTTATCCCCTCCCCCCACCCTATCTTCTGCATATAAACTAACATTTTCCTGGATCCCATCAGTTCTGAGGAAGGGTCACCAGACCCAAAATGTTAACTCTGATCTCTCTTCCCAGATGCTGCCAGACCTGCTGAGCTTTTCCAGCAAATTCTTTTTTTTGATACTACATAGCTGTTGAGCTGCAAAAATAAAATCACAAGTGTTTAAATATTTAAATTGATCAGAATCTTCTCCCTGGCACCTTCCAGATTTTGGTCAGAGGACAATCTACTCATTTGAATTGATGGAACCATCTGTGAGTTAAGTCAACAAATCTGTCTGCTCACAATCAAAGAAATCAACAACATTAATCTTCATCCCATGCATGAACCCTTTTTATCCAATCTCAACTAAAGAAGAAATTGAATATATTTAGTAAATTAGCAGTTTTATCAAGTGCAGTGTCTCAAAAGATTTGCATGTGATTTTCTTATTGGTATATAGTTGTATATCTGGTGCTGTTAACTGTAACTTTAATAGAGATATTAGCACTGACCATTTTGAAAATATTTCATCTTTTTTAAAACTATAGGCAAAACGATCGATTTATTCCCACCTGAGTACCCTGGCAGATTTTGCAATTGAAATGTTTGATGTTCTAGATGAAATCAACTATCAATCATACAATGACTTTGTCTTAAGAGTTGGTAAGTAGTTGTCTTAGAGTCAATAATAATAATTTACTTTGTAATTAAGTGAATAAATGTCTGTAATACACATTACTAACATTGTCTATTTTTATGAATTTGTATATAGAAATGCTCAAACAGATTCTTTTTTTTATGGATTAGTCATAAATGCTATGTGCAGCATGAATTTAAAAGAACCATCTGCTTGGCAGTTTAAAAAGAAACATTATGAAGTGTCATCGAAAAAGATGAAAGACATCCATCCAATTTCTCCTGAAATGTAACAAATGAAAAGCAATTGCAAACTATTAATCTTCTGTTGAGTAAATTTAGAAATTTCCCTTGAGATATGAAAGGGAGAAGTTCCAACTGGATTGCCATTTCAATTTGCTAGCCAATGATTCCTTCTGGAAAGCACGGGTGTTTAACTGAATGTGCATTTCCCTGTTGTGTGAAGCTCAATACAATGCTGAGCCCTACATTGTCAAATTGCATGCCAGCAATCATTGTCAATGAAATTTCTTTGCATTATCCCTAATTTATCATGAAGAAAGTGAGCACCAAGCATCTAATATGACTGACAGCACACACTCCTTCACACTGTATTGAAAGGAGCAAGTCCCGTCTTATTGAATTAATTTGCTTGTTAAATATCCAGAAAGAGATCCAGAAATATGTTAAATAATGGGTAACATGCTTGTTAAAGGGTTTTTTTGCAACATTGGAGCGCCTATCTACGGACTAGCCAATTTCTCAGCAACACTTTGCACTAACTACCAAAGAGGACACTTTAGCAGCATCACTTACTACAGGCAAAAATAAGCCTAGACTAGTTATACCAGTCAGCAGGATTTAATTTCTTCAGCTTGATAACATTCTAGTGAAACCAGTCTTGTGCTAACTCCAAGATCAATACATCCTTCCTGGGGTATAGTGTCCAAAACTGAATGAAGTACTAAAGATGCAGCCTGACTAGAACTTAATCAGGTAGAAGTTAATGTCCTGTTTGCTATTCATTGTTGAATTAATTGAAGGTAGAAGGAAGAAGTTTACATGTAAGTAGGAAATTCTAATCCGCCCCACTCCCTGCCCAAACCAACCACGTTCAATACAGAGAACTGAGAGAAGTCTAAACTTAAATATTACCTTTATTTGGTTTTGAAATCACAAATTTGGCACTCCTTAAAGCTCAATCTTCTAGACGACTGCCTGGTTTGTCTACATTGTTGATTTGGCCATGCAAGTTAATACGACTATTAATGCTTAACACCGTAAAATTCCTCCCGACTAATTTAGACAGTTGCTGGTCAAAGAATCCAAATTTTATTTTCTTGATTGACTGATAGATAGATACTACAGTGTGGAAACAGGCCCTTTGGCCCAACAATTCCCACCAAAGCGCAACCCACCCAGACCCATTCCCCTACATTTGCCCATAGTGTTAGGTGAAGGGGTAATTTAGCATTGCCAATTCACCTAACCTGTACATGTTTGGAGTGTGGGAGGAAACGCAGACACTGGGAGAATGTGCAAAACTCCATACAGACAGTTGCCTGAGGCGGGAATTGAACCTGAGTCTCTGGCACTGTGAGGCAGCAATGATAACCACTGTGCCACACTGAGAAGATAGTGAACATCTTGCACTTTTCTTGCAACAATTATCTGGAAAAGTTAGGAGTGGGGCACGGTGGCTCAATATTTGACACTGCTGCTTCAGTGTACCAGGACCTGGGTTTGCTTCCAGCCTCGGATGACTGTTTGCACATTCTCCCCATGTCTGCATGGTTTTCCTCTGGGTGCTCCAGTTTCTTCCTGCAATCTAAAGATGTGTAGATTAGGTGGATTGACCAACTGTAATTGTCCATAGTGTTCAGGGATGTGTAGCTAGGTGTATTGGCCATGGGAAATTTGGGGTTATGGGAGCATTGTATGGGTCTGAATGGGATGCTCTTCAGAGGGACACTGCTGATTCAATGGGCCGAATGACCACCTTCTGCACTGTAGGGGTTCTATGCTTAAATGCAGCTGAGAAGAATGTAATATTGCAGATTGTACTTGTTTTATAGAGTGTGAGGTCCAGAAGGTATTTGTATCCCTGTTCAGTTTTTTTTTATGTCTTTATATTGTTTTTGTTGGAAACCACATTTGGCCAAAAATAATATGCTACATGAAATTAGCTTTATTTCATTTGCATTTGAAGGATCTACTGTCACTTCCTGCCTGTTTTTGGTAGCATTTACTTTCTTCAAGCTTGTAAAATTAAAGTTGAACATTCAGATTTTCAACACAACATTCTTGTCTTTCCACCACTGCAGGTATAAATGTCGGACCTGTAGTGGCAGGTGTGATTGGAGCAAGGCGGCCACAATACGACATCTGGGGAAACACTGTAAACGTTGCCAGCAGAATGGATAGTACGGGGGTTCAAGGCAAAATTCAAGTTAGTAATTTGCTCTTACAAAGCACTATAGGAAATTCAGAATTGAATACATAATTTCTTTTGATTCATACTTTTTTGAAATCTAGGGAGAATGTTTCCTCAATGAGGTATGTTTTTTAACCCTCAACTTTTTGTTATTTTGTCTAATTCACCTCAGTACTATAAATAATAAAATCTCCATATTTTAAATATCACTGAAAAGATAAACATGTTGCCAAAACTTTATGTCTTGTGTATGTCAGGACAAACGCAAGGATGCCAAACTTTAAACAATTTCAACAATCAACGCAACAAGAGAAAAGGTATTGATTGGTCGATAAGTCAATTTTAATTGGCTGGGCGTTGCCATGAAAAGCTGATGTGGAACTATAGGCTCCTTTAACTTCCTGGTCAGGGTTTACATCTTGCAGTCAGTTCTTCTATAACGGGATAGTTGCATTCTTGTGCAACCCTGCATTATAGAAAAGTTGCACTTTAGAAACAGTGCTTAAAGTGTTGGCGATGTAATCACATTACAGCCAACACACGTTTTAAGAGTTTGCTCTTTAGAAACAGCATCCCCAATTCGTCAATCATGTTACAGTGAATTTGCATTGGCAAAACGTGCATTCTAGCAGAGCGACCTGTACTGTCAATTACCAATTTGCTACTCTTAGTACCAATAATTTATAAAATTGCATAACAGTCTAAAGTTCCACACGTGGAATAGTTGGTGTTTGACAATGAATGCTGAACTTAAGTGTCGGCACCTTGCAGAGTGAAAACTGTTTCTGGAAAACGGAACATTATGCTGATTCCAAGAATATATTTCTTACTCACACTCTTCAATCACCTCATATAGAACTTTTTGGTACTAAACATAAATATGTCCATTGTCCTCAAATCCCCTAATGCATTATACCTTTGAAATCAATGTCCTGGCCCCTTTCAGATTCCTCAACATGCCTATCAATTCTTTATATGTTATTTCTATTACTCTTACTATTTACTTGACTCACATTAAAATTCGACTAACATTTTAAGAAGGAGCCCTTTTACTTTTTGATTTGTTTACCTGTTCCCATTGCCTTACCACTTTAAATGTTCCAATGAATACACCCTGTTTGGAAGGACTAATACCAGTAAGTTTTACCTTACCTTTAGTGGAACTCTTTTCAGCTGATTAACGTCTTTCTGTCTCAGGAATTATATAGTGTCCTAAAAATCAAATAAACTTTATTTTTATACCATCACTTAGTTGCTATATTTCCATTATACTTTATTTGGCAGCAAGAGAAATTGTAAAATTGATACCACTGAACTCTTGATCTTTAATGTGACTTCACTTTCTAAAGGTTGATCTGAGTGATACTATCTTAGTTTTTTGTTGTACGGTTGATTTGTAAATGAGCCACAGTTTTTATATTACCATTTCAGAAATTCTTCCATTGGTATTCTTGTCAATATTTTTCATGGTTAATTCTTTGAACTGTGAAGTGACCATCTTCTGAAACATGTTTAACAGAAATCATGTTTCTCTCATGTTTTGGTGTGTAGCTATAGGGGCTGCAACTAGTTATTTCTCTGCACAAACTGCAAGCCTCACATATACATATCCAAGAACATATATGCTTTCAGTTTGCTCACACCCTGGGTGCCATGCACATCATGAATTCCCTCTTCCACTGCTACATCATCTTATTTGTACATATAGTCTGGTGATATTACCTTGCGTTGGTTTGCGTGTAACATTAAAATAAGTGGCTTTGAATTTCTTTCACATCTTTCAGATCATATTAATACTAATACAAAAGGGTGAAATTTTCTTTTTTGTTCCAGTTTTAAACTATTGTGATTTATTTTTACAGAATCATGCAAAATTACGAAAGAGATCATTCAGTCCATTTTGTTTGCACTAGTTGTATAAACTAGTTGCCCATTGTCAACCCACTAATCTAGCTGTCCATTCCAATCCATTACCGTGCTGTTAACAGTGCTTCAGGTGCAGATCAGCTACTTTTAAAACAGTTGATGGCTTGCTCTTCAACCACCAAGTGAGTTACAGAAACCCACCTCCCTCGAAAGAAAACTTATTTTTTGAATGTCCCCTCTAATTCTTCTGTCAATCACCTTAAATCTGTGCCCTTGGTGACTGGCCTCTCCACCAGGCAAAGTAGATCTTGCCTGTCCACTGTATCCAAGCCACTCATTATTTCGTACACCTCAAATGAGGTAAACAACCCTAGACTATTTATTTTTCCTCATGGCTACAATATTTTTGTAAATATTCTGCCAACTTTCTTGTGTAAGTTTCCTCTATACTCTCTGTCAAACGATACACTAAATACCAGCTGTGGTCTAACCAGCATCTTTTATAGGTCGAGCATTAAGATTAAATTAGATTACTTACAGTGTGGAAACAGGCCCTTCGGGCCAACAGGTCCACACCGCCCCGCCGAAGCGCAACCCACCCATACCCCTAAATCTACCCCTTACCTAACACTACGGGCAATTTAGCATGGCCAATTCACCTGGCCTGCACATCTTTGGACTGTGGGAGGAAACCGGAGCACCCGCAGGAAACCCACGCAGACACGGGGAGAATGTGCAAACTCCACACAGAGTCGCCTGAGGGGGGAATTGAACCCGGGTCTCTGGCGCTGTGAGGCAGCAGTGCTAACCACTGTGCCACCGTGCCGCCCACAAATCCCTGCTTCAGTATTTAGTACCATGCCGAGTGAAGGAAAGCTTCCCATATGCTTTCTTTATTGCCTTATTTACCTGTCCTGCCAACTTCAGGATCCTGTGAATAGGCACTTCAAGGTCTCTCACTTGCTCCACTGTTCCCAATATCCTCCCAGTTATTGCACATTCTCTTGCTTTGCTTGTTCTGCCCAAATGCATAACTTCACACTTCTCCAAACTAAATTCTATTTGTCACATTTCCACCAAAAATCAACCAAATCAAACCTCAGTCAACACCTAACTCCTTCACTGTCAACTACATGGTCAATGTTTGTGTATCAAACTTCCTAATCAAATTTCCTTCCACTTTCAAGTCTATACCATTAATATGTGCCACAATTAATAGTTTGCAATATGCTGCCTCACTGCGCCAGAGACCCGAGTTGAATTCCTGCCTCAGGCGACTCTCTGTGTGGAGTTTGCACATTCTCCCCGTGTCTGCGTGGGTTTCCTCCGGGTGCTCCGGTTTCCTCCCACAGTCCAACGATGTGCAGGTCAGGTGAATTGGCCATGCTAAATTGCCCGTAGTGTTAGGTAAGGGGTCGATGTAGGGGTGTGGGTGGGTTGCGCTTCAGCGGGGCGGTGTGGACTTATTGGGCCGAAGGGCCTGTTTCCACACTGTAAGTAATCTAATCTAATCTAATCTAAAAAACAGTAAGACACTCAACAAAAATCCCATGGAGTGCAACTAGAAACTTACCTTTATTTCCTGTAACTTAGTCAATTTTGGATCAAACTGTCTACATTGCCCTTAATTTTTACTTTAATTCTTCTGTTATTCTGCCACGTGGAACCTTTTGAAATGCCTTCCTAAAATCCATGTAGATCATGTCCACGACACAATTCTCAAAAATTTTGTTTTCTACTTGCTCAAAAAGAATAAGCTTTTAAGACATGACCTTCCCTTAAAATCATGCTAATTACCCCAGATTATTCCATGCCTGTCTCAGTAAGCGTGAATCCTCTTGCTATTGTTTCTAGTAATTTGCCCACTGCCAGAAAAACTGGCCAAAAAATACATGGCTTACCTCCTTTTTAAAAATAAACGTGCAACATTTGCAGACCACCAGTCCTATAATATTTCATCTGTGCTCAGTGAAGATGGCAAAATGATGCTCAGTGCATCCACTTTTTCATCCTAAGATTTTTTTAAAAGCTTCGGGTCCAGCCATGGTAATTTATTCACCTTTAAGGTTTCAGTCCCTCCGGTACTTTCCTTCTCTTTATGTTTAATCATCTAATATTTCACAATCCATTAACTACAATGTCTGCAGTAACACAATGTTTTGTAAAGACAAAAAATCATTAAAAGCCCGGCCCAAATATTTTGAAGTGAGACACAAATTACCATACAGACTTCTGATAGCCCCTGCCATTCCCTTAGTCATCCTTATGCTTATAATGTACTGATCAGTTATGTTTGAATTTTTCTTACTTTTACATTTCCTGACTTTGCTGTCCTAATTTCCCATTTCACTTCACCCTGTATTTTCTATATCCCTCTAACCTTCTTAATGGAAGGAGGTTTTGCTATTTCGAAATTGACATTAGCTCAATTGTTCTGCTTTGTCTTACCCTGGATGCTTCTATAGAGGTAGGTGGCTTTTGGTTTGACAATACCACTTTTTTGTTTGTCTTCCTGAGGACATATATACCCTATGTCATTAGAATCATGTTTTTGAATACCTCCCATTGATTTGTCATTGACATTCCTTCAAATAGCTGTAGCTAGTGCACTTTTGCAAGATCATCCCTCAACTTTGTAAAAGTTGTGTTCCCCTAATTTAAAACTTTTACTCCGATTCTATCTTTGTCCCTTCCAGTAATGATGCTAAGTCAATTGTATTATGGTGACTATTGCAAAAAAGTCATGGAGTGCTATTTCATTCACCAGCACAGCTTCACTTTTGAAGACAAAGTCTAAAATTGCACTGTGTCTCATTGGGCTTGTTATGTGTTTGTGAAAAAAAAGTTCTTTTGAATGAAGTTCAAGAGTTTTCTATTTTTCACACTATTTATATCCCAAGCAAACTTTGGGTAATTGAAGTCCCCAAGTATAACTGTTTTGCTGTTTTTAAACTCTTACAAGTCGGTCCCACTATTTGGGGGTCTAAAGCTCGTGCCTTGAATTGTTGCTGACCCTTTTTTCCTGACCAACTTCTTGTTTTATTCCCTTGTTGAATATTAGAAAGGCACCCAATTTTGAGGATTGCTGTGAAGGTGTGGAGTCTAAACCGTGCACCCAACACCTCTGATGTAGGCAGCAATTGCTACTAAACTAAAGAATGTACATCTTGTTTTCATTTAAGGACAGAAAGTAAGGACTGCTAAGAGAGGCTTTCTAAATATTATTTTTGGCCAAGTGGTCCCCAAAATCATTTGTCTCTCAGGCTTAATGTACTTATTTCAGGATAGGACTTAGCCAATTAATGGTGGGACCTTGGGTAGTGTTGTAAAACAGAGGAACATATAGGTTCAGGTGTATAATTTATTGAAGTTTGCTTCACATATAGACAATGGTTAAAAGGGCATTTAGCACGCTTGCCTTCCTTGCTCATTCCTTTGAGTACAGGGATAGGTGTTGGGAAGTCATGTTGAGGATATAAGAACACTGGTGAGTCAACATTAGAGTGACACTGGAAAAGCACAGCAGGTCAGGCAGCACCCAAGGGGCAGGAAAATTGACGTTTCGGCAAAAGCCCTTCATCAGGATTTGCCCGAAACGTCAATTTTCCTGCTCCTCGGATGCTGCCTGACCTGCTGTGCTTTTCCAGTGCCACTCTAATCTAGACTCTGATTTCCAGCATCTGTGGTCCTCACTTTTGCCTAGGAGGATATTGGTGAGGCCTCATCTGGAGTGCTAAGTCAGTTCTGGTTGCCTAGTTATAGAAAAGATATCACTTAGCTGGAGAGGATTCAGAAGAGACTTACCAGGATATTGCCAGATATGGAAGGTTTGAGTTATAAAGAAAGGCTGGATAGGCTGGCACTTTTTAAACTGGAATGTGGAAGGTTGAGCGGTGTACTTATAGAAGTTTATAAAATCATGACGGGTATAGATAGGATTAATGGTCGGTGTCTTTTCCCTAGGATGGGGGATTTCAAGACCAGGGATAACATTTTTTAGGTGAGAGGAGAGAGATTTAATATGATATTTGGGGCTTTCTTTTACACAGAGAGTGACTCACATATAGAATGAACTTCCTGAGGAAGTGGTGGATGTGAGCACAATTACGATGTTTAAAACATTTGGACAGGTATGTAAATAAGAAAGATTTGGAAGGATATGGGCCAGAAGCAGGTAGGTGGGATTAGTTTAGTTTGTGATTATGTTCAGCTTGTGATTATGTTCAGCATGGACTGGTTGGACCCAAGGGTCTGTTTCTGTGCTGTATGACTCTGTGACTACAAGGGCCTTCAGGAAAACAGACCAGCATGAAGGATATTTTGCACCGAATTGCATAGACCATAACATACAGGAGGAGAATTAGGCCATTAGAGTCTGCTCTGCCATTTGATCATGCGCTGATACATTTCTCAACCCCATTCTTCTGCCTTCTCCCTGCTCCATAACCCTTGATTGTTTTATTAATCAAGAACCTACGCTGTCTCTACACACACTGACTTGGTATCCACAGTATTCTGCAACAGTGAATTCCACAGATTCACCACCTTCTGGCTGAAGAAATTCCCCCTCATCTCAGTTCTAAAAAGTCACCCTTCACTCTGAGGTTATGCCCTCAGCTCCTAGTCTCTCCTACTAATGGAAATATCTCCACATCCACTCTATCCAGACCTTAGCTGAATGAATTCAACTCATTTGTTTATGGACGTTCTGTTTATGCTGTCTAATAAACGTCCACTTTTGCATGGGTCTTGTGAATGTTTTCGGGGTTTCCTGATTATTTGCTGAGGCGTGAGTGACTGGAGTTTTTGAAATATGTGTGATGCATAATACGTGCCTGACTTCTAATTTCCAGGTAACAGAAGATGTCTATCGGATGCTCAATAAAAATAATTATGAGCTTGTCTGTCGAGGCAAAGTCAGTGTTAAAGGAAAAGGAGAAATGCTGACATATTTCCTTGAAGGAAAAGTTAATGCAAATCCACAAATAAGTTCAACAAATTTAGTAAGAAAATTATATCCAGATGGAAGAGCGAAACTGGCAGCAAGCTGTCCCTCAGTGTCATCAGTAGCCAGCTTCACAATAAAGGCTGGACTTGGAGCACTCCAGGCATCTACAATGCAAACAAATCAATCTGTACACTATCTTCCACCCATACCAGTTGTTGAGCAAGCATAATGAATTTTGGCATTAAAAAAATTAAAGCTTAACTTTGAGCTGTTACTTGGGTGGAAATCAGTTAATGATGACAGGATGCACTGATCTCTCCAAGTCGGCATTTGGAAGTCAGACACTGAAAAGAGGAATATTTGCCGAGAGCAATCCCCAGGAGCATGTGGGTCATCAGCGCCAAGAATCGCTATGATCGAACCAAAGATTAAACTTTGGGTATTGTTACGAGTGCAATTCTTGGAGTGAAAATTAAGGGCTAACTATCTGTTAGAAGAAGCAAAGAACTACATTTCGGGAATAGAGAATTATCTTTCTAAATAAAATGAATCTTGGAAGTCTGAATCAATCATAACTAGTTTGTATATTTTACAGTTTCTGCATGTTTTCTAAATGTACAGAACACATTTTCCCACATCATTTTGAGTTCTAAAATTAGTACTCACTTTTACTTCAGTGGCCAATGGATGGTTCTGACATTATGAAAATATCCATATAATATTGCCTTACTTGTGTTCTTATATAGCATTTTCAAAGTCTGCCTTTTTCATATCATACTCTGTACGAATTTATTGTATGTAATGGATTGTGTATGACCTATGAGAAAGCACATGCCAGATGAATATTTCATTAATTTTTATAACAAAGTTTTCCTTATGTAAGCATGACTACTGACATGCTGTAAAAGCTGTAGTATTCATTCTATTGTTCTGCCTAACACATATCCACATGTATCAAATATCAAAGCTATAGAACTCCCTCTAATTTTAGGTAACCTTTGCAAGAAGTTTACTGGCAGTTTACAGTAAAAGAGCACTCGCTGAATAATGAAAACCTGCCCTTACCATTTTGTCCTCAAGCGCCAATACTATTACTCTGTAGCAATAAAACTCAGCTATGACAATATATATTGAACACTGTAGAGATTAAAGGATGCTAGAGGGTTCAACCTGCACTGTTCTGATACTTTCACAACATAGTCAGTAGAGGCATTATATAATGAAGATTGCAGCTCTAAATGTGAGAGAAGCAGGTTGGGGAATAACATTTTTTTCAAACATTGTGGCCTATGTAGTATGTCAGATGTTTTATAGACTATTTATTTTATGCTTTATCACACAAATAAAAACACTGCTATGTGTTTTTTTAAACTGTAATTAGCTTGCTAATTTTCCATATTTAAATACGGGTCTATTTTTATGTGCATCTTGAATATTGTAGAATATCTTTCAGTCTCTTTTGGAACTGTAAGAATGACCTAAAAAAATCAAATACTTGTTCTACCTTTTATGTTAAAAGTGGATAATATTCATGGAAATGTTTAATGTGAACGTAAATTTCTAATTATAAATTTTATACTGAGTGTTTGCACTATTATAATTTCTTCTGAGTCATAAAAAAGTAAAGAAAAATGATTTGAAGAAAAAATATTTTTGTTTCTGTGCATTTTAAGTATTTGCAATAGTAACTTTTATTAATGTTATTTTATTAATGTATCACTTTCAACATTACTTCAAGTGCAGAATGTTTCAATTATGAATTTGAGTGAGACAACTTCAAGTCGTCTTCTATTGTGTGTCTCTTATATTGTTATCTTAGACATTGCTACCAAGAAACTTTAAAAAATACTCTTCACTGAATATTTGTTCATGGGATGTGTATTTCATTGGCTCGGTCAGCAATTATTGCCCATCCCGAGTTGTATTTGAGAAGGTGGTGATGAACTGCCTTCTTGTACTGCTGCAGTCCATTTGATGTAAGTACATCTACAATGCTGTCCAGAATTTTGACCCAACAACACTGAAGGAATGGCAATATATTTCCAAATCAGGATGCTGAATGGCTTGAAGGAGAACTTGCAGGTCATGGTTTTTGCCATGTATTTGCTTCCCTTGACCTGTATTTAGTATTGTTAGTGGTTTGGAAGGTGCTGTCTAAGGTTCTCTAGTGAATTTCAGCAGTGCTGCTACTGAGTGTCGGTGGGGGAGACAGTGGATATGATGCCAATCAAGTGAGTTGCTTAGGTCAGGAAGGTGCTAAGCTTCTTGAGTGTTGGAGTATTTTATCATGCTACTAATATCTGCTTTGTACATGGTAGACAGGCTTGGGGAAGTCAGGAGGTGAGTTGGTCACTACAATATTCCTAAACTTTGATCTGTTTTGTAGCCACTGTATATGCCAAGTGAATTGGATTAACTATAGATATATCGAGTGAATCCCATTCAGTTTCCAATGGTGATCCCCAGGCTGTGGATATTTGCTGATCTGCAAAATGTGCATTTGTTATTGTGTGACAAATTATAAAGAAATCACCAAAAACTGTATTTTACAACATGTCAGCAGTTGTTTTAAGAGAGGCATTATTTCTGTTATTAGAAGTCACTCAAGTCAAATAAAAATTATAATATACATTTTACAAAGATATCAAACATGAAAGTATGGGCTCAAAATTATTCATTATTTACCATGAGCCCGGAATATTTATTTAATGTTATGGCATTTTCAGGTGTGGACTTTGGACAGAACTGATTTCTACCAGGTCGTCCTATTGAACTAAGGTCTCCATCCTGGTATTTTACAAGAAGACATTGATACATTAAATACATGAGCAAGAAATTGTGGCAGATGGAGTACTTGTAGTTATCAGGTCATCCCTGGTGAACCAAAAAATGATTAATATCCCAGTATTGTCGAAATGATAAAATGCTAAGAGCAATGGAAGCAATCCAAAGAGAATTCTGGATCATATGCACAAAACACAACAATGTACGAGTCAACGCAAAACACCAGCAAATATTTTAATGGACTTTCATGTTAAAGGGGTTACCATGCACTCACTCACCCTCTACAAGAAATATGCAGATTGATCATAATATCAATCTGCACTGCCATTTTGTAACTCCTAAGCTCGTGAAACACACATGTGACACACACAAGCTCATACAGTTAAACATGACATTAAACAGCTTGAAAGATGCTACATAAGTGCTACTTAAAGGTATCATCAGCCTACAAGCTAGTTGATGGTTTATTTATTCTGTCTGTGGCTATAATTTTACATGTTTTTTTGTGCTCGCATAATTGTTTCAAGTTTTAATAATTTACAGGGAGTGATGTGAAGGCTGCTGAAGCATTTTTAATTTGCTGACTCCAAGTATTCTGCGGAAATCTGTTCTGCTCAGGTATGGATAGAGAGGGTGAGTATTCTGTTTTCAATCGCATACAGCAAAGAGAATTTTCAGGAACAACAAAAAGTAGTAAAGTGCTAGAAGAGGGATGAGGAGGAAGTGAGAAGTGCTGTCAACAGATGGCTATAATCACCCTGTCCTTCCTGTCTGCCATGATTTTCTGAGAGGAGTTTTCCCTTGTGAATTTCAACAATTTTCAATGTTTGAAATGTATGTTTTACGGAAGGGGTCATCACTGAAATATATTAATTCCCACAACCACAATTCCAACCTCATATGAGAGCAACAGTTGTATTGCCAGTGACTATGAAGATAAATATGACTTTGAATTTTCATCCATCTGTTTCTTCCCACATTGCTGCTGGAGCTATCAATGGCATATTATTACTTACAGTGTACTGCTGCATAAAGGAGACCCCTGAGATTCTCCATACAAAGAAAGATAAACACATTTTGTTCCCTCTTGCCAAAAGTTGGCATGCAGAGGGGGTACAAGAGTTTTGCAAAGTAGTAGGATTTCCCATGAAGCACAGCGTGATTGTATGCATAATACTGAATCAAAAGGAACTTAACTACATCAATATTAACTGGCAAAACTTTGCAGATCTGGCAATACCTATGAGCAGAAAGCAAAATTAATTTTTCAAGTCTGATGACTCTTCATCAGAACATTGATTCTGATGAAGAGTCCCCAAACTCAAAACATTAACTCCACTCTTTCCACGTAGATGCTGCCAGACCTGTTGAGTTTCACCAGCAATTTTTGTTTTTGTTTCAGAATCCATCATCTGCAGTGCTTTGTTTTATCTCAAATTTTAGCTGGTGTGCATGACTATAGGCAGCAAATCAATGCTCACTGTCCTAGGAAAAGTCCTGATACATTCGTTCTGCAGTAACCCTTTCTGTCACTCTGCTATGCCAAATTTCTTTCTGACACTGCAACAAATGAAAGGGTAGTTACAGACTGCCAAAGGGAATCCGCCAACAGACGGCTCCACTCTATAGTTCATGCACAAGAGGGCAATATGCATGCAAGCAGCTATGCTGTCACAAGGAGTTTTTTTTTGTTATTATTTGATGCAATGAGAGCATCACTGGCAAGGATAGCATTTGCTGCCAATCCCTCATTGTCCTTGAGAAGGTCATGGTGAGACACCTTCTTAAATCACAGCAATTCCAATGCCTGGACCACTCTGGACAGGCCGTGTAATGGTCAACTGAGCGTATCTTAAGGTTTGTGCTGATCTGCTGCAGTTACACAGCCTTGCTGTCATGAGGCAACAACTTTTACCACAAATTTAAGTGAGAAGGTTAGGTGCTGGAGAGGGTTATGGAGGTTAGGGAGAGGGCAAGACAAGAGGAGGAAGGAGAAGGGAGGCTAGAGTTTCGACCACCACCATCTGCCCAACCTTTATGTAAATAACTAAAGTGAAAGACCAGTGTCCACAACTCAATTCTATGCTTAAAAACAGTCCTGCACTTCTTCCATCACTGATCATCCCACCCACTTTTAGTCACAATATAGAAGTACGTCAAATTAACTTTAATCATACACAGATTAAATATAACCTAACTCATATATATTTTGTGAAAACTTAAATCAATAATCCCCATGGTTCTTTTAACATCTGCCCTATTTGTGCCTTTAGCTGTCCCAGGGTGCTTCAATGAAGTGCTATTTCATCTGCTGCAGATTTTCAGGTGGCCTTTAGCATGCCTATTATCCACCCCTCACCCTGTCACCCCCTCACCCCCTCATCTGGAAGAAATTCAATTGTTCAGTCACCTTTGACTGAATAAAGTTTGCAGATCTAGGAATTTTCCCTGACTCTGCTTCAGGGCTCAAAATATTTTCTTTTCAGTGCTCTTCGTGAGACTTTCTCAAGGCCTAGTTTTGATTTTCAGGCTAATTCTTTTCATTCTTGGTATTTGTTTTAAAATATAGGGTATTCTGACTCACATCAAATCAGTATTTGAGTATTTCATCAATACCATAGAATCCCCACTGGTGTGGATGGAGGTCATTTGGCCCATTGAGTCCACAAAGCCCCTCTGAAGAGCATCTCATCCAGTTCCAACACTCCACCCTATCTCTGTAACCCGACATTTACCCTTGTTTCCTTTGTTGTTTCCATTTGTGGGAGAGTCTAGGACAAGAAGACGTAATCTCAGAATAAGAGGTCGCATATTTAAAACAGAGATGAGGAGGAATTTATTCTCTGAGGATAGTGAATCTGTGAAATTATTTAACACAGAATGCTGTTGATGCTGGGCGATGAAGAATATTTAAGTCTGTGGTAGACAGATCTTTAAACGTAAGGGAATCAAGGATTGTGGGAGGAAAGCAGGAAAGTGGTGTTGAGGATTATCAGATTAGCCATGTTACCATTGAATGGCAGAACAGACTTGATGAGCTGAATGACCTCCTTCTGTTCCCATGCCACATGGTGTAATAGTCTTCAAACAGAAGTTTATTGTTTTAAAGAAGAAATGAAGATAGAACAGATGAAACTATTTACTTGTGACACAATTGCATTGATTTTTAAACACCGTGAAAGTATAATCCTATTGATCCTCAAAACAATCCTTTACAAATTGAAAAGAAAAAGAACATTTTCAATAGTATGCAAAATACATCACTGGGACAGTATCCAAAATTACATCTTGTATAATCCCCAAACTCTTCTTGTACAGTACTCACACCAGAGTAATACAGAACAAAGGAAGGTAGCTTTTGAAGATCTGAAATAAAAACAGAAAATGCTGAAGGAACTCAATAGGTCTGATAGCATCCGTGGAGAGAAAGTAGCATTAACGTTTTGAGTCCAATGACCATTCAAAACATGACAGCGTATCTGTTTCTAATAACTCAGTAAGTTCAAGTCACTCATTACTTATCATATAGAATGGAATTGCAGATAGATTATTTCTGTAACAATTGTACACCCACATCTCAGCTTCTTGCTTTCAATTACTTTGGAAAATAACTGACAGAGTGTTCCATCCATCTCACCCTCTTATAGTAAAACAGCCCCATGTGAATGTCACTGACATCAGCAGCCAGTTCAATAGTTTTGTATAATTTGACGTGGCTAAAACCAGCTCAGTTGCCTGCACAACCTTTACGTTTTCAAAGATAACTTTATACCCTTAGCTCCATCTCAGTTTTCTACAATTCTTTCAACAAGTTTGTTCAACTTGCAACAACAGTGCTGAAGTTCAGACTGAACTTGCAAATAACTCACTCATGCCAATATGGCATAAAATTTTGCATATGAAAAATCAGCATATGAAAAATAATGTATAGTTTTGTTTCTCTAGGTAATACTTGAACCTATCCCACAGTAAGGCCTGAATAAGTTATCTCACTCTCCCCAGATTTACTCATGGTTAAATTGAAAATCAAATTGTTTTTTTTGCAATCAATCAAACAGTTTAGTCTAATGGTGTAAACATTCTTTCCAGGTTTTTGATTAAAACATCCAAATCATCATTGTGCTATTTACAATGATACAACCCATTGATTATTTAATTGATGACTTATTGATCAATTTGTGCATTTTTCATGCCAAACAGTAAGATTTTTCACTGATAAAGTCTATCCAATGTTACCAAAGCCAATATTTCCCAGCAGCCTCAGTTAAAGGAACTTGACAATACCTCTTCAGCAAGTACATTTTTATGACAAACCAAGCATGTCCAATTTGTTTGATACATTTGTCCAGTCTTGGTCTAAGATATGAGTCTACCTTCATTGCCGCATTGATTTTATGATGATCAATATAGAAACTTGCCAGTTTTTATTTACCATCACATAGGTGAGCTCGAGCCATTTTGACTTGCTTTAATAATGTCATTGGCCATGAAATTAGTTCCTTCCCTAACCTGAGTTAACCTCACTGGATTGAGTTTGCAAGGGTATTGCTTTATAGGTAAAACACCTCCGACAACAACACTGCAAACCCTAAACAATTTTTCCTGGCCTATTCCTACAAATTGACATATAATTCTGAAATTCCCTTCATAGGTCACCTTAATGATTTCCTGAAGATAAGATGCAATGCTAATCAATTTTTTAAAGTAACTCTGTGTTTTTCAGTTGATTAGAAAGTTAATATTTGAATTTTCCATTTTAGATTCATTCTCACATTGCTCTGATGTTTCTATTTCACTTCCTGCTTCCTTCACTATCGTAAGCACTTTTTTTTTGACAATAATCACTAATGTAATATATTTTCAACAGGTTAACATGATACACTTGCTGATTTTGTCCTGTATGGAGTATTCACCACAGAATTCATATAATTGAGTTCCTTCTTGATTTGGTAAGGTCAAGCAAACTTTGCTTTTATCAGTTTCCCAGAGACCGGAAACAACAGGAGTACCTTGTCTACTGCAGCAAAAAGTTGAAATTTGGCCTTTTTGTCAGCTCTGTGTTTCAATGTTTGTTCAACATCTTTCAAATGTTTCATAGCCACCTCTCATGCATTGGTTAGTTTCTCTCAGAAACTTGAGGCATTGATTTGATGTATTCTTTCTGACCTTTAGTTCATTAACATTTTCTGAATTAATTTAAGTGCTCCTCTTACCACAGGTCCATACATTAATTCAAAAGGACAAATCCTGTGGACTCATTGGGTGCATCCCCAGTGGTAAATAATAACAAAGATATTCCATTATCTAATCATTAGGACATTAATGGCAATAAGCTCTGATCATAATCTTCAAAGTTTGCTGCCATCTTTCCAATACTCCTGGAGAAATGAAAATTGTTTAATTCTGAAACTTATTATCATTTCTTTGGTGCAAGAAATTACTGTTCTGTGATCTGAAAACCTCTTTCACTCCTTGTGTTCCCAAAGTAGGTCATTTCTATTGAGAGTCCTGCACCCAACCACTAGTGGGATGCTCTTCAATTTAGCTGCCTTCTGAAGGAGGTGAAGGTGGCTGCAAGAGAAACAATGCTGATGGAAAGCTCAGGAACAGCAACAAGCATCTATGGAGGATGCTCCATGAAGAGCATCCAACTCTGAGAAGTCACAGAAAAGGGCCCTCAGGATGTATGGGGGGAGGGGGGAATCCTCTGGAAGAATTGTTCAGCCCTGGCTCCATTTCCTGGATTGAGCAAGGAACAGTGTTGACACAGGTTCTGTATGCCATGGGACACTGTGATGGAATTGTGCTGCTGGAGTGGGGTCTGAGGGCTTGCATTGGGATCAATCATTTCCCCTTGGTTGTGGAAGGTGACAGCTACTTTGAACTCCTATGCTACTGGAACCTTCCAGAAATCAGTGTGTGTCCTGTGTGGGATCTCTGTCATGCACCCATGAATACATCGGAATAGTGATGCCATCTGAGTAAGATCATACTGGTTCATTTTGTTCTTCAATGCTGAGGTCAGTGCTGTGTCTGGGCAGTAAGATTCAAGATCATAATTGGGATTCCACACATAGAGGTTGCCATCAACTGTACACATGTGGCACTGAGAAAGCTGTATCACAACAGTATAGAATTTATCAACAGGAAGAGGTTTCATTAGATTCATATTCATGTGATCTGTGACATTGGTGAGTTCAAGGATCCATGAGGGAGATCAATATAAATGATTGGGGCATCATTTTTATAATTAGCCAAGAGTTAGGGCAGTTTTTTTTCTCTTTTACTTGGAGAGAAGGACTATGTTGATTTTGTGGCAGGGCTTAGCCCTTGCATTCTGGTTTTCTTTCTTTTGAATGTGTTTTCACTTTGTTGGTGTTTGGATTGTGAGAAAATACATCTTTCCAGATGAGCTGTTCCTGTTTGGGTAGCCTGGCTCTTTGTGGGTGACTAGGCCTCTGTAAAGATTGAACACCTGTGTGTGTGCTGGGAGATGAGCAATTGCTGTATCCTGGAGTGGACTCTGCCTTCGGGAGGTAACCAAACCTCTGTGAGTTAACTGCACCTACAATGCATGGTGTTCCTGAGAATGGGCCTGGTTCTCAGTGGATTGACCAGGCCTCCATGGAGACTGAACACCTGTGTGTGTGCAGCAGGATGAGTGTTTGCTACCTTCAGGAGTGGACTCTGCCCTCAGTTGTAGACTCTGTTTTTGGCAATGGACTCTGCATATTGGAGTGGATTCTATTTCTGACAATACAGTTTGTATACTGGAGTGGACCCTCTTCCTGGGAATGGACTCTACATTTGAAGAGAACTGTTTATGGTAACAGACTCTATACCAGAAGGGACGATGTTTGTGGTAATTGACTCTGTCTTCTTGCTTGTGGGGTTTATCACTTGCACTGTCTTGTATGTCCCAGGGTCTGGCAGTCCTCACTGTGAGCTGGGAGGGTCATAGGTCATCCTGAAAGCTGTCACCCCAAGCTACTGGGCGTGTCTGTATTCTTATCTAATTTGGACTGTCTTGTATGTATTTGTGACTGCTACTTTTAATGATGACTGGAATTTGAGGATTGTCCTTATTTTCCTGAAAACTGCTTCAATGGTGGGATTGAGGTTTGGCTTTACTGCCCTTTCCCCTGTATGTACAGAGGAATCTTAGTTATCCAAATGAGATGATCGGGCACTATTTTGTTCGGATAATTGATTATTCAGTTAATTGATTTCCTCAGGGGCTCAGAGTTTTCTGTGATGTCCGTTCCCTGTCGGGAGAGTAGGCAGCACACTGTGCACAAGACCCCACCTGCCTGCCCCCAACCCCGTCCATTCCCACCTGCCGCCACCCCCCCCCCCCACCCCCCATCCACTCCCACTGCCCTGCCCGCCCCCAAACATGTCTGCTCCCACCATGTCCCCAATCCCATCGGCACCCACCCATGCCCTCTCCTAACCCCGTCGGCTCCCACCTGCCCCAACTCCATCCACTCTCATCCTGCAACCTGCCTGCCCCCAACCTCGTCGGCACCCACCCATGCCCCGTACCCCGTCCACTCTCACCTTGCCACCTGCCCACCACCAACCCTGTTGGCTTCCACCCCACCCCCAAAACCACCCAACACTGCCTCCCCACTCCACCCCAGACTGTAACCCAACAGTTAGACTGCTACTCTCTTTGTAGAGTAAGTCTCCAAATTGTGCGTGTGCAAGCGCGCTTACACACAAACACAACGTTTTGACAGGTTCCACCTCTGCCCTGTACAGGACAATGTTGGAGAGATTATCTGGGGAAAGGGGAGGTGGTTTAGGGTACACCCCTATGTAGGACTCCAGGGAAAGTGTGGAGGGAAGAGAGCGAAGCTGGGAGGTCAGTCATTTAGACACGGTGCCTGGACTGTCCAGGACTGTTCTTGGCAGCATTCAGTGAGCCGAGTTTGTTTTTAATCATTGCATCTTTGCAGGTACAATCAGGGTTGAAACAGCTCTTTGACGTAATGTTTCCAATGGGACTTTGAGATCCCCTTTGGATAATCCAATATTCGGATAATCAAGGTTCCTCTGTAGTGTTTTTTTTTCTGAATGATGTTTTCTGTTCATTGTTAACTCTATTTTGTTCTGTTTAATAAAATTAAAAAATATATAACCAGGAGATTTAGAATCTCCTCACTTATGGGGACTGACTTATGGGCCACAATCAGTGTGTTACTGCTGCTGTTGGTTTCTGCATTTTGGGGAACCTGATTCCAGAACTGGCTGGTTTACAAAACCAGTTTTGTTAACTGGTATTCCATCTTTATTGAGGACTGATTTTGAAACTGCCTAATTTACATAGTCAGTGTGTTTCAGATGTAATTTAGCCCTCATTAGGAACTGTTGTTTCACTGGCTTGTTATAGCCTGTATGTTTCTCTTTGACATTTTCTCAAAGTAAAAGCGAATTGCTGATTTTGTGGCAGGACTTAGCCCTTGGACTCTAGTTTCTTTTTTTGTATGTGTTTTTACTTTTTTTGGTGTTTGGGCTGAGCCCTGTGAGGAAATGCACCTTTCCAGATGAGCTGTTCCTGTGGGTAGGCCTGGTACTTTGTCAGTGGATTAGGCCTCTGTACAAACTGAACACCTGTGAGTGGGTGGGTGTGCTGGGAGGTGGGCATTTGATGCATTCTGGAGTTCAGGAGTGGACCAAACCCCTGTGAGTTAACTGCATCTTTACAATGTACTTTGTTCCTGTGAGTGGGCCTGGTTCTTTATGGATGGGCCAAGCCTCAATGGACACTGAACACCAGTGTGTTGTGGGGGTGTGCATTTGCTGCCTTCAGGAGTGGACTCTGCCCTTGGTTGTAGATTCTCTTTTTGGCAATGGACCCTGCAGATTGGAGTGGAATCTATTTCTGACAATACAAGACAATACAATTTGTTGCCTAGAGCGGACTCTGTTCCTGGGAACAGACTCTACATTTTGAAACAAATGGTTTATGGTTATGGACTCTATACAGAAGGGACTCTGTTTATTGGTAATTGACTCTGACTCTGTCTTGTTTGTTGGGAAAGCAAATCTTAGCAGGACTTATACACTTAATGGTAAGGTCCTAGGGAGTGTTGCTAAACTAAGAGACCTTGGAGTGCAGGTGCATAGCTCCTTGAAAGTGGAGTCGCAAGTAGATAGGATAGTGAAGAAGGCATTTGGTATGCTTTCGTTTATCGGTCAGAGTATTGAGTACAGGAGTTGGGAGGTCATGTTGCAGCTGTACAAGACATTGTTTAGGCCACTGTTGGAATATTGTGTGCAATTTTGGCCTTCTTCCTATCGGAAAGATGTTGTGAAACTTGAAAGGGTTCAGAAAAGATTTACAAGGATGTTGCCAGGGTTGGAGGATTTGAACTATAGGGAGAGGCTGAATAGGCTGGGACTGTTTTCCCTGGAGCATCGAAGGCTGAGGGGTGACCTTATAGAGGTTTACAAAATTATGAGGGGCAAGGATAGGGTAAATAGACAAAGTCTTTTCCCTGGGGTCGGGGAGTCCATAACTAGAGGGCATAGGTTTAGGGTGAGAGGGAAAAGATATAAAAGAGATCTAAGGGGCAACTTTTTCATGCAGAGGGTGATATGCGTATGGAATGAGCTGCCAGAGGAAGTGGTGGAGGCTGGTACAATTGCAACATTTAAGAGGCATTTGGATGGGTATATGAATAGGAAGGGTTTGGAGGGACATGGGCCGGGTGCTGGTAGATGGGACTAGATTGGGTTGGGAAATCTGGTCGGCATGGATGGGTTGGACCGAAGAGTCTGTTTCCATGCTGTACATCGCTATGACACTCTGACCTGCACTGTCTTGTGTGTCCCTGGGTCTGGCAGGCCTCAATGTGAGCTGGGAGGGTCATAGACCATCCTGAAAGCTGTCACCCCAAGAGCCGGAGGGTGGGTAGGCTGTCCTGTGCACTAGAAGGTGGATAGGCCACCCTGACGCCGGTTGCCCTGGAGCCAGAAGGTGGATAGGTTGTTCTGAGTGCTGTCATCCCACGTAGAGATAATCAGGACAAGCTGTGTTACACATGGTCAGAAGGTGTGTCAGAGTGGTCACCCTCTCATTTATCCCTCAGCCTCCTTGGGCCACAAGCCTCATTCCTGATGAAGGCCCAAAACGCCGATTCTCCTGCTCCTCGGATATTGCTTGACTGGCTGTGCTTTTCCAGCATGACACTCTTTGACTCTCCTTAGTTGAGGACTAATTCCAAACTGGTTGGCCACAGCCAGTGTGTTACTGTTGTATGTTTTGAGACCTCTTTTTGAACTGGCTGATCACACAGTCAGTATGTTGCTGTTCTTCTTTTTTGAGGACTAATTTCTTAGCTGGCTGACCACATAGTTGTATTTCATATCTCACTGGGGAACTGTTATTCCACTGGCTGGTTGCAATCTATGTGTTCGTCTTTTTATTTTCTTTTGAGCAAGGATGATGCTGATTTTGTGGCAGGGCTTAGCTTAGCTTAGTCTTTCCTTTTGCATATGTTTTCTATTTTTTGTGTTTGGACTGAGCCCATGTTAATCAACTGTACTTTAAAAAAAAATTATAACTAGAATATTAGAATCTCCTCCATGAGGGCTGACTCTGAGCTGGCTCATCACATCCACTGAATTATGCAGTAGTAAATAAAGTGCCTTGGTGTCAGGATGCTGGCCTCTGTGCAATTATTTCAATTACATTTCTAGTACTTGAACTCTAAGTCTTTGCTGAATTCATCTCTGAAACATTTTTTTTTAAAATGCACCTTTCACCAAAAGCCTGGAAAACTAAAGTTCTCCACCCACTAACTCCCACAGCAAAATATCTTCCCACAATTAATTCTGATTAATAGTGAGATCCTTGACAATATGGACCATTTTCCATGTTTCAGTCTCTTAACTTTTGTCATCTATGTCTGCCATGATTATCATCACCTCCAATATGCCAGTTCAGCCTTTGTTCTGGATCAGTGGTGCTGGAAGAGCACAGCAGTTCAGGCAGCATCCAAGTAGCTTCGAAATCGACATTTCGGGCAAAAGCCCTTCATCAGGAATAATTCCTGATGAAGGGCTTTTGCCTGCAACGTCGATTTTGAAGCTACTTGGATGCTGCCTGAACTGCTGTGCTCTTCCAGCACCACTAATCCAGAATCTGGTTTCCAGCATCTGCAGTCATTGTTTTTACCCAGTTCAGCCTTTGGCCAACTACGAAAAAGAATACCCAAGGAACAGGACCTCTAATGTCTGATGAAAACAGTGCATTGCTATAATGCTGAGGTAAACACCTGACTCCTGTGGTGATTAAGTGCTGAGTTTCTGGCTGCATTGAACCTGAGTATAGATCATGAACTTGCACTTGCCTGTGCAAGCAAATGAGGTGCACTACCAGTAACACCCCAAACACCAGAAGAAGCATCACAGGAAAGCAGGGAAGAAATTGTGACTATTGGGTTTGGATCCTGGGAGATTTTGGCTCTCGTGCATCCTTTCCTAAAAGAAAGGTCTGGCCATGTAGGGATAAATATTTGGCATGTTGCTTCACAGCAACTAACTCGCAAGCAGAATGCATCTGTATAGGAGTTAGAGAAACTTTGGCTGGTGTTAATACCAGATTGAATGTTCCAAAACATTCTTTGTACAGTGATAAACGATTAGTGCTGGTGAATTAAAAAGACCAAGTTAGTCAATTATTCTAGGTAGACCTTTGAACTCAAACGTGAGAGCAATATGAAACGACTCACAGAAGCATCATTAGTCGTCTTAAATACTGACAAAGTTTTAACTTCTAGAATATTGTTGATTAAGCTAATCTATTTCAACACTGCTCTAGTGCTGTGTCTAATCAAGAAAATAGGCAAGTTGAGAAGGCCAGAGTTTGGTCCAATTCTAACACCTCAAGCAAAACCAGTGACAGGACGGGGTGAAATTATATTGACCAGGAACTTGCTGGTTTTTAACGGTAAAACAGAGAATTTAACAAAGGCGAACCGGTTTCCACAGAAGTTAATTCTCTAATCCATAGCAATGTCATTTCAGGTGATGATCCATTATGGAAGAAAAGGACAGAAACTTCTTGCAAACTCTGAACCCACCTTTTCTGCATTTAATAAAAGCTGAACTTGTATATCCCAACAACACCAAATGAAATGGAAAATAATAGTGAAATACCATTACCACAACTAGTTTGCAAAACATCTGGCAAACTGTTGCAAAGAGGAATTATACCTTAAACTTCACACATATGGCAGTCAAAGCTCCGCGGCATTATCCAACCAGAATCCTGGAGGAATTTCACTCCCTCAGTGTCCGGCTTATTTGTAACAACAGGAACCAATCCTTCTACATTTATGCCCACATTCAGAGGAGGATTGCAGACACTTCAATGGCCCACATGATCATAGATGCACAGAATGTCACCAGTTTTTTTAAAAAAACGTGAACCCCAGATTATGGAGTCACTGTGGTGCATCCACAAACTATGGATGGCATGTGTAGATGCTCACAACTCTCATATTCCTTTATTTGCTCCATGACATCATCTCCAGGGCTGCCTCATGAATGAGAAGGGATTCTCCCTAACCCTCAGACTGATTCCAAACTGAGTTACAATGCAGTCCACGCATCCACTCTTGTCATCATAGAACAGATCATTGGCCTTCTCAACATGTAATTTTGTTGCTTGGGTCACACAAGAAAATCACCGCAGTACTCACCAGACCAGGTCTCTGAATAATGATTGTCTATTGTATCCTGCATAACCTAGGTCAACAATAGAATGAGAATGGAGAAGAGAACAAGATGGACTGGCCAGGCCTTTCCCTAAATGAAGAAAATGGGGAATCTCATGGAAGAACTGAGAGAGCCATTGCTAATGATATTGCTGAAAAAACCAGGCACAACAGTGGCAGGAGGTGGACAGGCCTGCAAGAACCTGATCGCAACTAGTGTTGAGGCTAAATGACTTAACATTTCTATAAAGAAGTAGGAGGGATAAGGATACTGAAACAGGCAGTCAGCAGCATTTTGAGGGGTAGGTGAGCAGAGGACCCTGTGACAAGTAGTCAGCAATACCGAGAGGAGCTTGGTATTGAACAAACCGGCGCCGCGAGAAACGAGGGCAGCCAGGAAGTTTTTAAGTGGGTGAGATCTAAACCCAAGTCCCTACACCGTAGTATCTTCCTCCCACTCACCTCTTCTAACCTTACTAAGGGTCTGTAAACTTGGTAAATTTTCAGGTTTACTCTTTTATTTTCATTTCTTCCCTTCCTTGTTTAGTCCTGGGTGGGCTTTCTGATTAGCAGGGTATGGCTGATAGGGCAGTTGCATGTTCCTAATGCAGAATGTGGCAGGTGAGAGACACGACACATGTCTCCACTGGCTTCAACTGTGGAAAGTGCACCCAACTCCAGCTCCTCGAAAACAGAGTTCAGGAACTGGAGCTGGATGAACTACGGATCATTCGGAAGACTGAGGGAGAAATTGAGAGGATGTACAGGGAGGTGGTTACTCCCCAGACACAGGATAAGGACAGCGGGGTTACAGTCAGGGAAGGAAAGGGAACCAACCAACTCAGCAGGGATCCCCTGCGGCTGTTCCCCTTAGCAATAAGCATACTGTTTTGGATACTGCTGGTGGGGACGGCCTACCAGGGGAAAATCATAATTGTCAGGCCTCTGGCTTTTGAGGCTGAGAAGGGAAGGGGGGAAGAATAGAAAAGTGCTAGTGGTAGGGGACTCAATTGTTAGACGGATTGACAGGAGATTTGGTGGTCAGGAACAGGACTCCAGGAAGGGGTGTTGCCTCCCTGGTGCCAGGATTTGGATGTCACCAATTGGGTTTACAGGATTCTGAAGGGAGGGAGGGTGACCAGCCAGAAATTATGGTACATATTGGCACCAATGACATATCCAGGAAAGGGATTGAAGATCTGAGAAGTGACTACAGAGAGCTAGGTTGGAAGCTGAAGAGAAGGACGAGTAGAGTAGTGATCTCAGGTTTGCTACCGGTGTGACAAAAAGGTGAGGAACAGTCAGCAAATGCAGCTTAACACATGGCTGCAAGGCTGGTGCAGGAGGGAGGGCTTAGATACCTAGACCATTGGGATGCCTTCTGGGGAAGGTGGGACCTGTACATGAAGGACGGGTTGCACCTGAACTGGAGGGGCACAAACGTCCTGGGAGGAAGATTTGTTTGTGTGGTTCAAGAGGGTTTAAACTAGTTTGGCCAGAGGGTTGGGGCAGTGACAGGATGTAGTGAATCTATCGAGAAGGTTTTTCAGGTGATGAAACAAAGGAAATGGTTAAAGTATGTCTGCTTTAATGCAAGGAGTGTCAGAAATAAGAGTGACAAACTTCAAACATGGATGAGTACTTGGAGATATGATGTTGTAGCCATAACGGAGACGTGGGTTTCACAGGGGCAGGAATGTTTACTAGATGTTCCAGGGCTTAGAACATTTAAAAAGTACAGGGAGGGTGGAAAAAGAGGAGGGGTTGTAGCATTGCTAATCAGAGAGGCATCACAGTTATAGAAACCAAGGTTGCTGAGAAAGATTTGTCTACTGAGTCAGTATGGGTGGAAGTTAGGAACAGCAAGGGAGCAGTCACCTCATTGGGGGTTTTCTACAGACCCCCTAATAGCAATAGGGAGATTGAAGAACTCATAGGCTGACAGATTTTGGACAAAAGCAGATGTAGCAGGGTTGTTGTTATGGGTAACTTCAACTTTCCCAATATTGACTGGAACCTCCTTAGTGCAGATGGTTTGGATGGACCCATTTTTGTCAGGTGTGTTCAGGAGGGTTTCCTTACTCAGTATGTAGACAGGCAGACGAGGGGAGAGGCCATTTTGTATTTGGTGCTCGACAATGAACCAGGATAGGTGTCAGATCTTGTGGTGGGAGAACACTTTGGTGACAGTGACTACAACTGTCTCACATTTACCATAGCCTTGGAGGAGGAAAGGAGCAGTTACCAAGGGAAGATATTTAATTGGGGAAAAGGAAATTATGACACTATCAGGCAGAAGTTGGGAAGTACAGATTGGGATCCATTGTTCCACAGAAAGGCACAGCAGACATGTGGAGACTATTTAAGGAGCAGTTGTTGAGAGTGGTACACAAATTTGTTCCTCTGAGACAGATAAGAAAGGTAAGATTAAGGAGCCTTGGATGACGAGAACAGAGGAGCTTCTCATCAAAAGGAACAAGGCAGCTTATGTAAGGCGGAGGAAGCAAGGATCTAGCACAGTTTTAGAGGATTTACAGGCTTGCAAAAAGCTGCTCAGGAATGGACTGAGGAGAGCCAGGAGGGGGCATGAAAAAGGCTTTGCAGGAAGGATTAGGGAGAACCCAAAGGCATTTTACACAGACGTGAGGAATAAGAGAATGATCAGGGAGAAGATAGGGCCAGTGCTTGGAGTCTGATCAGTTAGGGAAAGCCCTAAATGAGTTTTTTTTTGCATCGGTTTTCATGAAGGAAAGGGATCCTGTTGTAAATGAGAACTTTGAGGAGCTGGGAAACAGGCTTGACCAGATCAAGAGTGATGAAGTTGATGTGCTGGAAATTTTGGACAAACATTATGATTGATAAGTCCCCAGGGCCAGACCAGATTTATTCTAGGTTGCTCCGGGAAGAGAGAAAGAAGGTTGCTAAGCCACTGGCAAAGATCTTTGCTTCCTCACTCTCCATGGGAGTCGTACTGGAGGATTAAGGGAGGTGAATGTTGTTCCTCTTTTCAAGAAGGGGAATAGGAAAATCCCTGACAATTACAGACCAGTCAGCCTTACGTCTGTGGTCAGCAAGGTTCTGGAAAGAATTCTGAGGGATAGGAATTATGACTATTTGGAAAAGCATAGAGTGATTAAAGGCAGTCAGCATGGCTTTATGAGGGGCAGGTCACGTCTTACAAATCGTATTGAGTTCTTTGAGGAGATGATGAGACCGGTTGAAGGTCGAGCAGTGAAGGTGGTGTATGTGGACTTCAGCAAGGCATTTGATAAGGTTTCCCATGGTAGGCTTATTCATAAAGTCAGGAGGTATAGGATACAAGGAGATTTGGTTGTCTGGACTCAGAATTGGTTGGCTCACAGAAGGCAAAGAGAATGGTTGTAGATGGAAAGTATTCTGCCTGGAGGTCAGTGTTGAGTGGTGTCCCGCAGGGCTCTGTTCTTGGGCCTCTGCTTTTTGTAGTTTTTATAAATGACTTGGATAGGGAGGTTGAGGGGTAGATTAGTAAATTTGCCAATGACACAAAGATTGGAGGTGCCATTGATAGTTTCAAGGGCTATTGCAGGCTGCAGCGTGACATAGACAGGATGCAGAGCTGGGCTGAGAAACGGCAGATGGAGTTCAACCTGGATAAATGTGAAGTGATGCATTTTGGAAGGTTGAATTTGAATGCTGAATACAGGATTAAAGGCAGAATTCTTGGCAGTGTGGAGGAACAGCGAGATCTTGGTGTTCAAGTGCATAGATCCCTCAAAGTTGCCTCCTAAGTTGATAGGCTTATTAAGAAAAGATATGATGTTTTGGCTTTCATTAATAGGGGGATAGAGTTTAAGAGCCGCGAGGGTTTTGCTGCAGTTCTACAAGTCCCTGGTGAGACCACACTTGGAATATTGTGTCCAGTTGCCCTACAATAGGAAAGATACAGAGGCTTTGGAGAGGGTGGAAACAAGGTTTACCAAGATGCTGCCTGGACCAGAGGGCTTGTTTTACTGAGAGAGGTTGACTATGCTTGGACTTCTCTCTCTGGAGAGAAGGAGGAAGAGAGGTGACCTGATCGAGATATACAAGGTAATGAGAGGCATGGATAGAGTCAATAGCCAGAGACTTTTCCCCAGGGCAGGATTGGCTGACACGAGGAGTCATAATTTTAAGATATTGGGAGGAAAGTATAGAGGAGACATCAGAGGTGGGTCCTTTATGCAGAAAATTGTGAATGCATGGAATGCGTTGCCAGCAGTGGTGGTGGATGCAGAGTCATTAGGGACATTTAAGCGACTGGTGGACATGCACATCGACAGCAGTGAATTGAGGGGTGTGTAGGTGAGGTTATTTTAGCTTTGGAATAATCCTCAGCACAACATCATGGACACAGAAGGGCCTGTTCTGTGTTGTACTTTTCTATGTTCTATGAGCTGCTGAGAGAAGGTCACCAAGACAAGCTGTGAGACGCAGTTAGATTCATTGGAGCTTATTGGTGAGTAATTTTCCTTTCTTCTTTCTCATCTCCAGTTTAAAGTAAATAGCCCAAAAGTCAGCTTAAGGCATGGCAGAACAGCTGAGCTACATGGAATGCCCATTGTGTGCAATGTGGGAAATTGCTGACACTTCAATAGCCAACATGATCAAAGATGCACAGAAAGTCACCAACTGTATTTAATAAAAAGAAGTCAGCCCCAGATAGTGGAATTGAGCAATGTTTAGAGTCACTGTGGTGCATCCACAAACCATGGATAGCGTGTGTAGTAAAATTGTCCCACTGCAGTTTAAGACCAGGAAGGCAGAGAGGCAATAGGTGTCTTGAAAGACCAGATAGTGACTGCTGGAGCTGCTTGAGTCTATCTTAGTCAGTAATTGATATTCCACTTTGGATTCTGATGACAGCAATGATTCACCAAAGGACTGTAGCAAGATCCAAGCTTATGGTATCGTAAAGCCTCACTGTACAGGAATGGAGGGCAGGCAAGAAGGGAAGAAGGATGGAAGGGAATATGGTAGGAGCTCAATAATTTGGGAAAGAGACAATGGTTTCTATGGTCATAGAGGTTGATTTCCTGGTGTCAGGGTCAAGAATATTATTGTCAAGGACTTTCTTTTATGGGAGAGTAAAAAGTCAGAAGTTGAGGTCCACATTAGCACCAAAAACATAAGTAGAAAGAGTACTGAGACAACTTTGAAAATAGAACTTTGGGAGCTACGTAAGAGACTAAAAGTAGGACTTGTAAGGCAATAATCTCAGACATGTTCCTAGTTCTTCATGCTGGTGGGCACAAAAACAGGAAACTTGAGCAAATGAGCACATGACTGTAAAAATGGTGTAGGGCGGGCTTGTGATTTCTATGGCATTAGGACTGGTTCTAAAGAAGGTGGGACCTCTTCAAAGAAAATGAGTTATGCATTATCTCGACAGAGATTAATGTCTTCAAGGGGAGAGTTGCCACTGCTACTTGGGAAGACTTAAACTAACTTCTCAGGGAGTGTATGGGAAACAAAGAGAGAATTCACATAGAGCAAAAACAAAGCTGATTATAAGAAATTGAAAAGCTGTAAATGAAAATGGAAGACAGGAGAAACAAATCCTGGATTGAACTAAATTACCGAATGGTGTTAAAAAGGTAGAATTAAAAGCACTCTATTTAAATGCACACAGCATATGCAATAAGGTGAATTAATGATGCACTCAAAGTGATCTAATTGTCAGTATAGAGATGTAATGCTGCAGGATGACCAATATTGGCAGTTGCATATTTTAAAATAATATTTCTTATTTCGGAGGAATAAACTGAAAAGTAAATGAAGTAGTGTAGTCCTGATAATAAAGGACTGGATCCGTTTATTCATAATTGAGCATCGCTAATTGGAAGACAAGATTTAGAATCTGTTTTGGGTTGATCTAAGAAACATTGAGGGGCAGGAAATATTGATAAGAGTGGTAGAGAGGCCACCAAGCAGTAATAGTAATGCAGAGTCCAGCATAATTAAAGAAAATAGAGGTGCTTGAGGAAAGGAGAGTGCAATAATCATGGGTAATTTCAGTCGCGGGTGACTGGGTAAATCTAATAACCACCAATATTATAGAGGAAGAATTCCTGAAATGTGTTCACAATAGTTGTCTCGATCAGTATGTTGGAAACCAATTAGGGCATAGGCTGTTTCAGATCTAGTAGTATGCAGTGAGAAAGTGCCTATGAATAATCTTGTTCTGTCAGAACCTTTAAGGAAAAGGGTTCATTGTATGATAGAATTTTCCAATAAATTTGAAAATTTAGTTTGATCTGAATCTAGTGTCTTAGATTAAAATGAGAGCAATTATAAAAGTATAAGGAGGAAGTCAGCTGGGGTGAATTGGAAAATTACATTAAAACATCAGTCGTAGATAGATAATTGCTTATATTTGAAGAATTAATATCTGGCTTTCAAAAACATACATTCCTTTCAGACAAACGTACCTAACAGGGAAAAGAGAGAAATCTCTGTCTAATAAAGGAAGTTAATATTAGATCAAAGGAAATATAAAGCATATAAGGTTGCCAAGAAATTTGGAAAATTTTAGGATTCAAAGGAGTATAAAAAATGATAAAGGAAGCAAAACAAATTACAATTATAAAATAGCAATAAGCATAAAATTGCATAATAAAAGCATGTAAAAAGGGAAAGATTATCCAAGACGAATATTGGTCACTTACAAGCCGCGGCAGGAAAATTCACAGGAGCAAGTTGCTGCAGGTACGAGAATCTGAACGGAAAACAAAAAAATAGTGCAGATCAGAGCGGGTCAGGCAGCATCCATGGAGAAAAAACAGCTCATGCTTCGAGTCTAGATAACTCTTCATCAGATCTGATGTGAAGTGGAGAGTGGGCAGCATTTATGCAATAGCAGCAGGGGGGTAGGGAAGGTGGGGTGCTAGGGGAGAAAGGTGCAGATTAAATGAGCGGAATGTGTGAATGGCAGAACAATGATATATCTAACTGCCAGACTGGAAAGAACAGACATTCTAGGCCCATCATATCAGCCTGTTATTCCTCCACTGAGCTCATTGCCTCATAGCTTGACTCCATCCTCTCTCCGTTTGTCCAGACCCTGCCCACCTATCTCCGTGATTCCTCTGATGCCCTCCACCATATTAGCAATTTCCAGTTCCGCGGCCCTAACTGCCTCCTGTTCACCGGGGATGTCCAATCCCTCTATATCTCCATCCCTCACCAGAATAGTCTGACAGTTCTCAGCTTCTTCCTCGACCAGAGGCCTAAACTATCCCCAACCACCACCACTCTACTCCGCCTGGCTGAACTCATTCTTTTCCTGAAAAATTTCTCCCTTAATTCATCTCACTTCTGCCAAGTCAAAAGAGTAACTATGGATATTTATGGGGTATGTTCCAATCTGATACTGGCCCCTCCCACAATTCCTTTTTCAGAACATCAATGACTGTTTCATGCTCCCACCTGGACCTTGGAAACTTTGTGCATTGTGCCTCCAATTTCCACCCCTCTATAACTTTCACGTCATCAATTTCTGGCACTCCCCTTCCTTTCCTTGACCTCTCTATCTCCATTTTGGGGAATAGACTGCCATCCATTACAAAGCCACTGACTCCCATGGCTATCTTCATTATAGCTCATCACACCCTTTGTCCTGCAAAAATTTCACCCAGTTTTCCTAGATCCTTCACCTACATCACATCTGTTTGGATGATGCCACCTTCCAAAACAGTGCTGCTAACATGACTTGCTTCTTCCATGACCATGGTTTCTCACCCACTGTGGTCGACAGGGACCTCAACCACATTCAACCTATCACCCATGCTTCTGCCCTTGCCCCTTCCCATCACTCTCACACTCAATGGTGTTTATCTGAAAAGCTGAAAAGTATGACTGTAGTAGGAAATTGGAATTGGAAGAACTTAATATCAGGAAAATAGTAATTTTGAATAAATTTGACTAAAAGTTCCATTAATTTATTCAAAGTTCCAATTTTACTGATATTAATGGGACTAAAAGACCCATTAATCAAAGACTATTCCATGGATTAGTTCAACAAGGGAGAAAACAGACAACTACAGACTTTTGTCAGTAGTTGGGAAAATAGTAGGATCTATTCCAAAGAATTGTCTAACTGGATAACGTCAAGGTGGAGTTATGAGAGAAACTCATGCTTGATATACCCGAGGGAGGTTTTTTTTGATATAATTAGCAGAGTCATAATGGGGCAACCATTGTATTTGAAGTATTCAGATTTTCAAAAGGCTATTGATAAAGCCTGACACTGTGAGTTAGTAAACAAAATTAAATTGCATAGATTGGGATAATGTGTTAGAATGGGTTGAGATTTGGTTAACAAGCAGGTGGAGCAGCAAATTTCATATTTCCAGGTTTGCAGTTGATAAAAGTCTCGATGGGAATGTAAATTGTGAGGAGGACACAAACAGCCTTCAGAGGATTTGCACAGGCTGCATGGAAAGACCATGTCAGATGGAGTATAATGCGGAAAAGTACAAAGTTATGCATTTTGTGCGGAGGAAATAGAATCATGTCACTTAAAATTCCTCCATTCTCGAGGTTATGTTCCTCCAGAGGACAGCACTGAATGCTAGCCTCAGTGCTGGTCATGCTGCTGCACATGATGCATAAGTGAATGTCCAGGATAGTTATTGCCTCTCAAGTAGTCTACAAGGATGACATGTACAGTCAGAAAATTTTCCAAATTGAAATGGACCACATGAATTTAGTACAAAGTGCTATATTTATTTTAAAGTGTACTTTGTATAGATGATTAACACCCATGCATCCAAAGTGACGTCAGTGCCATTTCTACTTCCCTTTCTTATTACAACCTGTTAGTAACAGCTCAACTGCTGCAGGTAAACTTGAGGAAGCCTGCTAGCTATTTTCCTGCTAGATTGAATTATTTTGCTGGCTATTCTCTGGTGATTCGAGCTCCAGAAGACTCTGGCTCATTTAGGGTTTCCTGCACAGGCGAAATGGTACCTCCTCAAACTGACCTGAGGGAGGCATTTAAATCAAGGACAGGGGCCACCTCTATTATGTCCTGAGACGACAATCACCAGATTGTCACTCATCCTCTCTGACAGTGCGCAAGGGTGCTTCCCTCCACCTTTGAAGGGATGACATTCCTAGAGAGAAGCTTGGGTTCTTTGAACCCTCTCACGAAGTCTATGAATAAGAATATCAATGGAATACGAAACTAAGAATTAATATCCTTCAAGGGATTTGCACAAGCTGCATGGGAAAGAACATGTCAGATGGAGTATAAAGTGGATAATCAAGTTAATATCCTGCTGATAGTCTCTGTTCTCGTGGGCCTAGCTCTCCTTTGCAAGCATATCCTTGTATGGAGAGACAGGTATGCACTTACATGTTGCAGCAATGACAAAAGACAAAACTTGCCCTTCTCTTCAGTTTTTGCAAGGCCTCTGCTTGCCTACCTTGGCATCTCTGTTGGCTCACAAATGGATGAGGCCATAGGTTCATCACCTGTATTGGGTTCTGCAGAGTCTTGACTCCAACAGTCGTCTGACTGTGAGAGACCTCAGGCATTTCTTCCTTCCTTAACTGTAGGTCTGTGTCAGTGATGCGCTCACCAGGATCTATACTGGATAAATTACCCAGTGAGTTCAGAGACTCTATATTAGTAAAGGGTAGGCTGAAGGCCTTGATAGTACTTTTTCTTTAAGATTTCTGACACTTCCTCCTCAGAGTTGCACTGAGAGATTTGCTATGGATGGACCAGAGGGCTGGGCTTTTCCAGCCCTCTTTGTCCTTCTGTGGGTGTGGGATCTATATTTTGGAGAGAAAACATATCGATTTGTTATTGTCATGAGCTGCACCTTAACCAAATTACCCATAATTCAAGGTTTTTTTGAGATGTTGGTGATGAGTAACTGAGAGGAGTAGATTGGAGATGTTTTCATTTGATAGTCCTTAGATACACAATATGCCCATCAATGTAAACATGTGCCCCTTGCTTCTTGAATGGGTGAAGAGTCTTATGTCAGTCAGGTAAGCTTGAAGAACAACAGCTCATTTTCTGCTTGTGGACCCTCAAGGACTCAACATTGAGTCAAATTTATAGCTTGATTCCATCCTTTCAGGTTTTTTAACCCACCCCATACCCAGTCCTGTTATGACATGGGTTGCTTCTAGCACAATCCTCCATTCCCAACCAATCCTAGGCCCATTAATACCTTATTTGGATTGCCCTCCGCACAGCTCACCCGTTTTCTCACTCTTAGATCTTGTTATCATGTATCCAGCTTTTTTTCTGTCCTAATCAGATATCCATAAACTCCTTGTTTACTTACCCCTTTTGTCTCCTCTGTCTCCTCGCTCTCGCCCTCTCTTCTCCATTTACCACTTGTTCTGACCCATTAACAGTTCTAATGAGGAATCACTGGACTCAGAATGGTAACTCTGCTTTCCTCCCACAGATGCTGCAAGGCCTGAGTTTCATATACAGAGAGGATGCTGCCACTACCTCATTGTGCTGGAGTTTATGTCTTTGTTTCAGATCTCCAGCATCTGCAGTTCTTTTATTGTTTAACCAACAAGCAGACTCAGTGGTCTGCTGATCTAGAGAGGCCAGAGACAATCTTCTAGCAATTCATTTACAGGGTGACAGAACTGGATTGAGACCATTATTTAATTTACACAGTTGACTTTTACCCCTCTGCTTTTCGTGTGCCATATTCCTCAAGGATTGATTCAGTATTCAATTGAATATTTCACTGCTTTAAATGCCTATTTTGATTTTGTCACTTCTGAAAATGTTAAAACATGTTTACAAATCTTGCCTGGATCATTGTTAGTGTGTATGTAGCTGTGACAGATTGCATACTTCCATGATCACGCACTTCTAGCTGGTTGCTCTAAAATGACCGTTATGTAAATGACATATGATTCATATTAGAAAGTCCACTCTCTGGTGCACAGTACTGAGTTATCGCACATCCTTACACTGTTCCTTATGTACCTTACACCCTCACTATCCCTGTAGTACTACAGAATGTAATAAGCCTTCATTTACCTTTGCAAAGCCTGGGCATCCTCACTGACAATGCTTCCACTACCATGAAGATTGGATCATTCCCTCCATTTGGTTCCACTCTTAAGTAAAAGTGATCTATGCTTTGACATTTGAGCATCTCACGACCTTAAATGTTCTCAGTGTCACTTTGAAAATCTTGAACCACTCACTCCAGGGCCATAATTGACAGAATCTGCCATTGCTTCCATGAGGTCTGTGCATGGAATCCACCAATTGGACTTCTCAGATCATGGTTCCTCTTCCAGAGTTTATCATCATCTTGTCTCTGAGAGTAATCTGCTGTGCCATGATTCTAATTCACAGCTGAATGGGTTAAAACAACAAATAATTTGAAAAGCCAATGGAATATTCTTGAGAACTAACCAAAACGATTGATGAGAGTAGATTGGTAGATGTAGTTTACTTGGATTTTAGTAAAGGCTTTGACAAGGCTCTGCACGCTAGACTAATTAGTAAAGTTAAATCACATGGAATTCAGGGAGAAGTTGCTCATTGAATACAAAACTGGCTTGACAGAAGGAGACGGAGGGTGGTGGTGAGGGTTGTTTTTCAAGTTGGAGGTCTGTGACCAGCAGTGTTTTGTTGGGATTGGTGCTGGGTCAACTTTTGTTTATAATTTATATAAATGATTTGGATAAGAATTTAGGAGGCATGGTTGTAAGTTTTTGGATGACCGCAAAGTTGGTGAGAGAGTTGATAGTGAAGAAAATTCCCTAAGCTGACAAAGGGATTTTGGTCAATTGGGCCAATGGGCTAAGGAGTAGAAGACTGAATTTAATCTGGATAAATGTGAGGTGCTGCATTTTTGGTAAAAGAAGCAAGGGCAGGACTTATACAGTTAATGGTAGGGCCCTGGGTAGTGTTGTTGAATAGAGGCCGAGGGGCTCAGGTGCATAGTTCTTTAAAAGCTGCATCACACATAGACAGGGTGGTTAAGAAGGTGTTTAGCATGCTTACCTTCATTGCTTAGACTGCTCAGTGTCGGAGTTAGGATGTCATATTGAGGTTGTACAAAATGTTGGTGAGGCCACTTTTGGAGTACTGTGTACAGTTCTGGTCAGATGTTATAGAGTGAATTAAAAGGATAGACTATAGACTAGATAGGCTGGAAATTCTTTCACTGGAGTGTAGGAAGTTGAGGGGCGACCTTACAGAGGTTTCTAAAATCATGTGGGGCAGAGATAAGGTGAATAGCAAAGGCCTTTTCCTGAGGGTAGGTGGTTTCAAAATTAGTGAACATCTTTATCGGGTAACAGGAGAAAGATTTAAAAGGGACTGAGGGGCAACCTTTTCATTCATATATGGGATGAACTGCCAGAGGAAGTGGTTGATGAAGATCTCATTACAATATTTAAAAGACATTTGAACAGGTACATGAATAAGAAAGACTTAGAAGGATATGGGCCAAACACAGGCAAATGGCACTAGTTTAGTTTGGGAACTTTGGTTCGATGAGTTGGACAGAGGGTCTGTTTCCATTTGACTCTATCAATGAGGGAAATTGAATACAAAAGCAGAGAGGTTATGTTCCATTTATACATGTGATTAATGAGACCACATCTGAAATACTGTACATAGTACTAACCTTATGTAGGGAAGGATATAAATGTGCTGTAGACGGTTCAGAGAAGTTTTGTCAGACTGATACCTGGAGTAAAAAAATATTTTGAGGTAAGATCTGACAGGTTAGGCATGTGTGTGCTGCAGTTTAGAAGATTAATAGGCAATGTAGTTGAGATATATAAAATTGTGAAGTGTCTTGATAGGGCAGATGTGGAGAGTATATTTCCTTCTCTGAGAGACTCAAGAACTAGTGGTCACTGTTTAAACCTCAGGAGTTGTTCATTTCAATCAGAGATTAGCCAAGCATTTTCTTTAAAGATTGTGAGTATATAGAACTCTCCTTGAAGACATGGTGGATCAATGTCCTTGAATATTTCTAAGGAAGTGGTAGATACATTCTTGTTAAGAATGCAGATTTGAGGTTGAAATTAAGTCAGTAATAATCTTAATGGATGGCAGACAAGGCATGAGGGCCTGAATGTCCTGCTCCTTTTCCTAATTCAGAGGTGAAATACAGTTTAGATAGAGATCAATCATGCAGGACAGAAAACTGGAGGGATATCTAAGCATTTCCATTTATCTGTCAAAGTGCAAAGTAAATGTTTTGTAAAGAACACAGTTGCTTACTTGAATGACTCTTTTCTGATTTCATGGACTGGATTTTGTCAATGAGGCAGTAAAGTGCTGCTGGAAACAGGAAAAGGCTCTCAACTCACCCCCCTGAGAGCTATATTTGACCTCTACACAAAATGGCTGGCATTCCACTTCACAACTATTTCCAAGTTGGTACAGTAGCCTGAAGATGATGGATACCCAAGTAAAGGGAAGATCCCACCTCCCAGCCTCTCCCCAGAGGCTCCATATTCAGATCCATATATTCCTACTAGTTCATAATATATAGGAACAGGATTAGGCCATTCAGCCCATCAAGTCTGCTCTGCCATTCGATCATGGCTAGTATGCTTCTCACCCCCTTTTTTCTACCTTCTCTCCATAACATCTTAACCCATTACCAATTGAAAATCTGTCTAACCCCTTCTTAAATTTACTTACTCTCCCAGCATCCACTGCAACTTGGGGTGGAAAATTCCACAGAATCACAACCCTTTAGAGGAAATAGTTTCTTCTCAACGTTGTTTTAAATTTCTTACCCCTTATCCGAAGACCTATGACCTCTTGTCCAAGGAGTGAACACTGGGCCCTTCACTAGTTACATCTTGCCATCCAGAAAAAAAAGTTATCCCGACTATCTGTCTTCTGACCATCAGTTACTCATCTATCTATAATTTCCCATATTTTGCCTCCTTCTCTTTTTGAATAAGGGTGTTGTATTAGCCATTTTCCAATCCACTGGAACCTTTCTCATATACAGGGAATTTTGGAATATTGTAACCATTGGATCTACTGTCTCAGCTGCCACTTCCTTTAATATCCTAGGATGTAGACCATTAAGGCTGGCGAATTGTTTGTCCTTAATCCTAATAGATTGCTTTGTATCTTTCCCCTATCAATGTTGATTATTCTAAGTTCTACCTTATCTATTGCCTTGACTTGCCCGTTCCAACAGGAAATGTACTATTGTCCTTCACCGTGAAAACTGAAGCAAACTACTGATTTAACATCTCTGCCAACTCCGTGTTCACCAGTTTGGTCTTCCAAGGGACCAACATTCACATTACTGATTCTCTTCCCTTGTCTATACCTATAGAAGTTTTTTGCTTTTTTTTGAGATTAAGTACTTGTTTTCTTTCATAAATTAACTTCGCTCTTTTCATAATTTTTTAGTATCCCTTTGTTTATATTTAAAAGTTTCCCAGTCTTCCAGTCTGCCACTGGCCTTTGCAATGTGATATACCTCAGCTTTTGACTTTATATTCTCCTTGACCTCCTTGTTTAGCTGTGGCTTATTTTTATATCCCTTACCATCTTTCTTTCTCACTGGGATTATATTTTAGTTGTGAGGAATTGAGTAGCTCCTTAAACATTTGCCCCTACTCATCCACTGTCTTACCATTTAGCCTACCTGCTAAATCTGCTCAGGCCAAATCTGTCCTTATGCCATATACTTCTCTGTCGATTAATGCCTTCAATGCTTGTTAGCCACTTATAATAAATTATTGATAATCACTACAGGTTGAAAGAAAAGAAAGGATTATATGTTCACTGGCTCTCAAATTTCAATTGAAGTCAAAATTAAAACAAGCAACTCAACATACAATTGTAGTGGAAGGCTTGTTCACATTCTGGTAAAGCAAGAGTTAAAATAATCAATGTCCATCAGGGTAATCAGTTCACATGTTAAACATAAACTATCTGCAATCTCCTGAGCTAATAAAGAACAAGTTCAATCCAGATGCACAATTGAAGCTGGCACCATTGCAGTGTTTAGTTATAAATTGACAGGTATTTATAGCCACCCATTTAACTGCAAACTTCATATGTTTACATTATCGTTATATTTGTTTTTGTTGCATGATAATCAAGATCCATGGGAAGCAGAGGTTGTCACATGACCTTGAGGGTCACTATCCCCACAGATGCTCCCTTTAATCACACGATCCTTGTGCTTTCTGTGGCTGCATCAGAACACTTGCTCTTGATGCTCAATATTCTCTCTGTAAAGCCTGTACATGTGCAAAAAACCTGATTAAACTCAGTGGAATGTGACCCTATGTCAGCCTTTGTATTTTGGATCTTTGACACCTAAGCTTTTCTGTAGTTAAGTAATTAGTATAACACCTAGACTTCTAGAGACCCTTTCAATATGTATTGGCTGTACCATGATGTTCATGGGTGACAGGATATGGCAACTTCACTTTGAAGTTGATAGGTTTCACTGTGATACAAAGAAATTTACAAGATCATGAATCAGTTTGCCAAATTACATCTTACAAAAAGCACCTTCCAAATTCTTAAAATAAGCTATTGACATGCTGGCAAAAGGAAATGTTCACTACAAGGATTGGAACATGACCAGAGGCTAACTGACATTTATACATTTGCCCACGCAAAGAAATTAGGTTAAGACTGCACACTGATGGTTAAAAGTCGTGGAAAATATATTGAGGGAATGTGTCAGAAATGGAACAAATCATTATTTTTAACAAGTCCTTGAACAGGCCTCTTATGTAGGTTTGCTTCATCAGAAGCACAAATAAAATATGTGAATTTGCCAAATTACAGGAAAGGACAAACGGTATTTGCAGCCATTAAAGCATGAAGTGGGATAAGAAATCCGTGATATATGTGCTATAATTTTAACCTATTACTTTGTTGGAGAAACTGGCGTTACGAGGTTGCCCAATTGTTTTGCATGCTGCCCACTTTTACTTCCTGTTGAAGTCAGTGTGCAAATGGGTCTTATAAGCATACCCAGCAACATATGGGTAGAACATGCCCAGCAGCTCTAGAGTATTGCAGTCTTTCATAAGTGAGCAGGCCATTAGGTTTATAAAAGGTACATCTATAGAACTTGATGGGTCAGCTGAGGGTTAGCCCAAAATGGAACATTTGTTTCCTCCACCTCTCAGCCCCATGGCAGCAGTTCATTCCATCTCCAAGATGCGCTGTGGTAACTCATTAGGAATCCACTGAGCGAACCTTCCAAACACATGACCTCTACCAATCACAACATTGGCAGCATGTGTGAGACACCACTGCCATCACCACCGCCTATCAGTTCCTCTTCAAGCAATATGCCATCCTGAAGTGGATCTATATCACCATTGCTTCACTATTGCTGGGTCAGAATCCTGGAAGTTCCTTCCTAACAATGTTGCGAATGTACCTGCATAACAAAGACTGCAACAATTCAAGAAAAGGGCAGCACAATGGCTCTGTAGTTAGCACTGTTGCCTCACAGAGCTAGGGACCTAGGTTCGATTCCAGCCTCAGATGATTGTGTGGAGTTTACACGTTCTCCCTGTGTCTGCATGGGTTTCTGCTGGGTGCTCCGGTTTCCTCCCACATTCCAAAGATGTACAGGTGAAGTGGATTGGCTATGGAAAATGCAGGATTACAGGGATAGAGTGGGTCTGGATCTAACGTTTTTTGGTCTAGATGGGCTGAATGGTCTGCTTCCATATTTCTATGAAACTGGCCCATCATCATCATCTTAAGAGCAATTAGGAATGAGCAATTAATACTGTCTTGGCCACTAATGCCCGCATTTCATGAATGTGTGTAACAAAAATAAATAAAGTAAAACTCAGATAAAAAGCTTGATTTTATTTGCTGTTGACTGTTACTGGCCTACAGAAAGTGCTGACACATTGGTCACATAACCACCTCTGTATCGGAAAATCCTGATTTATACCTTACCTCCCCAGGACATGTGATGTAATATGTCTGAACAGGTTCAATTAGAAATATAAATTTTAATTTGAAAAACCCATGGAGCCAACAATGAAGATCCAGTCATCAGGAAACCGTCTCAGTGACTGCCAGGCAACAACTCCAGTGCTTACGTTTGTTTGTTGAAATGAACTGGCCATTTTGAAAACTCATGCAAAATTGTCTGCCTGAAATGTGGTTGGAAAATTGGCAGGAGGTTACTGCAAATGTTAAGGAAATTGGAGTTCACAGAAATGGTGTTGACTGTGGTGGCTGAGGATGTGATACACAGGAGGACAATGACATGTGGCACTAACATAGAACAACTAGTCTGAGGGAACGAAGCTGATCAAATGTATAAAGTTTCACTGCATGAGCAGTTTAAGGAGGGTGACCGTAACTCAAAGTTTCAGTCAAGTTAAGTGTTTGAATTGGGGGAAGGCCAATTTCAATATCATTGGAAAAGATCTGGCAAACACAGACTGGGAGCAGCTACTTGCAGGTAAATCTACATTTGGAAAGTGAGAGCATTTAAAAGTAGTATAGTGAGACAGAGACAGAGTTTACCCATAACAATTAATGGCAAGGGTAACAAGTGCAAGAAGCTCTAGATGTCAAGGGATATGAAGAGTTCAAAAAAGGAAATGAAGGAGATATATGTTAAGTACAGAACATTTAAAACAACAGAGGCCCTTCAAAAGTAGAGAGTGTGTAGAGGTCTACGTAAAAGTAAATTAGGAAGGTAAAGAGGGGCCACAAAATATCTTTGGCAGATAGGATTAAGGAAAACCTCTAGGCATTTTATAAGTATATTAAAAGTAAAAGGATTACCACAGAGAGAGTCTGGCTACATGAAACCAAAGGCTTTAGGTGACGTCTTAAATGAATATTTCTCATCTGAATTGACAAAGGAGAAAGTAATGGTTGCCAGGGATTTAAGTTAGGGTGGTGAGGTTCTAGAACATATTTATACTTTGGTGGCTACAGATGAAGTTCCAGATGACTGGAGTTACATGGACTTCAATAAGGTCCCTCGTGGAAGACTGGTCCAAAACGTTTGGAGCCCATACAACCAAGGCAAGTTGGCAAACTGAATCCAAAGGTGGTTAGAAAAGTGTAATTGTGAAGGTTGTTTTTGTGATTGGAAGTCTAACAACCAGTCGTGTACCACAGGTATCGGTGCTGGAACCCTTGCTACTTCTTATGTACATGAACAACTTGGATGTGCATGTAGAAAGTGTAATTAGTAAGTTTGCAGATGACATGAAAATTGAGAGTGTTATTGATAGGAGGATGGTCTCAGGCTACAATCTAAAATTGATTAACCGATAAATTGGGTAGAGCAGTGGCAGATGGTATTTAATTCTGATAAGTGTGAGGTGATTTATTTTAGGAGATTTAATAAAGAAAGCATTTACATGATGAATGGTCAGACCCTGGGCAGTACTGAGTAGCAAAGGGATCTTGGTGTAGATTCCCTGAAGGTGTCAGCACAGATAGGTTGGAGAAGAAGGCACACTGGGTGCTTGCCTTCATTAGCTGAGGCATAGAATATAGGAGCAAAGAAGTCTTGTTACAACTTTATGAAACATTGATTAGGCCACAAATGGAATACTGTGTGCAGTTCTGGTTTCCACACTATCAGAAGTGATTGCACTGGAGAGGATGCAGAGGAGATTGCCTGGAATGAACAGTCTGATGTCAACTTTCTCTCTGGCTGTAGCCTATATTCTGCACTCTGTTCTACTACCCTAATGTGCTTTATATTGTCCAATCTGCCTGTATAGCACACAAAACAGCACTTTTCACTGTATCCCACTATGTGACAGCAATAAATCAATCAATCTATCTATCAACCAGGCTTGAAACATTAACTTTATTTCTCTTCACAGATGCTGCCAGACCTTTTGAGTTTCTCCTTCTTTGTTTATGATTTCCAGCATTTGCAGTATTTTGTTTTCATTTAGCAAGTTTCTTGACCAGTTTACATGTCTATGCCACCAAACTATTTAAACACATGCCCCTCTTAAGTCCCAGACACTGGTTAAATCCTTAGTCTACCTTTGCATTCAGTCAGGGATAATTTTAAATTGACTCAGAAGGATTGTTCAAATTTCTCACAAAGGCTGAAATGTGGCCTCCTAGCTCTCTGATAATTTCTTGGAGGTTTATGATAGTTAAAATGAACTCATCAAAACAGTGCCTCCTGCTTTGGCTGCATCCTCTCCTCCCTCTGTACTCTATGGGTTGTTTGTTTCCCTCACCCAGACAAACATCGACTGCGCCTGCAGGACCATTAACTCAGTGAAAGATGCTCTTTGGTCTACCCAAAACATATTGGTTTTCCAGAGCAAGGTGTTGACCTTGATTGGGTGTTGCAGACTGGCACATTCCAAAGCCCAGGACCACATGCTGAGGGATGCACTAAAGCTTGTGGCAGCTGCTGCCAAGGCACAGTGGGAAAGATCACTGTCTAAGGTCTTTTGGCTAGCAAATCCTCCCGGTGCCTCAAACATATATAAGTAATATGTTGCATCAATAGTAAATGCCATGGATTTGTTAGAATAGTAGAGAGAGTTAAACTTCAATGTTTTTTGATCTTAATATGCTAAGACCGTGCAGAATCAAACTGCTCTAGTGACTATGTTTGTATATGAAGATATTTTTATGAATAAAGTAGGTTTTTGAAATGAATAAAGCAGCACTTTGTCCCTGCCTTCTCCTTGGCCTGACCTACATCAGCTGCCAGGATCTGCACTTGGCATCAACCTAATGGTACCATTGCAAATGGCCCCTAAGAATAGGCAGACCAATTCCCCAGGAATTGACAATATGTCCTGATGCTGTTATTTCTCCAGCTCCCTGATCTCCTGTCTTCATGACAACTGAGAAGCTACATTCCCTTGTGTTCAGTGAACAATGTTTACCTCGTTCTGATCTGCTTGTTTGCCAAATAAGCATTTAATTCTCTCATAACTAGATGGTGGGAAAGGAAGCAGAAAAAGCAAAGAAGGCAGGAACAGTTATGTCAAAAGGCCGGGCTTCATTAAGGAGGCTGTAACTGGGCTGTCTCTTACTGAAGCCATAATCACTGTGTCAAGCCAGGTCATAACCAATACCTGCATCCGTTAGTGTCATAGTGGCCCTTAATTTTATGGCAAAGGATTGTTCCTGGCTCTAGAAAGTTACATTAATAATATGTTCAAGACTATTCTTTGCTGCAGCAGCAGGAAGGCAACTAATCTTTTACTTCTAAAAGGATATCTACCTTTCTTTTCCAATGGACTCGCAGAAACAGAGCAAAAGGACATGAATTTCAAGTTTCTCTGCAATCCTAGGGCTTATAGACTCTTAAAAAAAGAATCATGACATGTTGACATTATGAACTAGGCCATCATTTATTTCCCATCCCTAACAACCCCTAGGTTGTAAAAGTAGAGATGAGCTGCTTTCTTGGTCTGCTGCAGTCCATGTGGTAAAGACGCGCCCACAATGATGTTAGGGAGAACTTTTCAGGATTTTGACCAACTGACACTGAAGCAAAATTAATTTATTTCCAAGTCACAATGGTAACTAACTTGGAGGGAATCCTGCAAATTGTGGTTTTCCCTTTTATCTATTGCCCTTATCCATCTAGGTGGTAGAGGTTGTGGTCTTGGAAAATGCATTTGGCGTGTTGGTGAGTTACTGCATGCATCTCACAGAAGGTGCACATTGCTGCCAGTGTGTGTCAACGTAGCTGTAGATGTTAAGGTGGGGTAGGGGGAGACAAATGAGTGTTGGATGGAGTACCAATCATGTGGACTACTTTATCCTAGATGGTGTCAAGTTTCTTTCATGTTGTTGGGACTGTACAAATCCAGGATAGCATTCCATCACACTGTTATGACTGACACTGAGAAATAAGGATTTGATTTATTCTGACCTGATATGGTAGCTACAATATTTATCTGTCTGGTACAGTTCAGTTTTTGGTCAATGGTAACTCTCAGGTATTGGTAATGGAGCTTTCAATGATGGATGTGCCATTGAACGTCAAGAGATAAGAATAAGATTCTCTCTGCTTAGAAATGGTCATCGCTTGGCCCTTGTGAATATTACATGTCATTTCTTTTCACTGCTTTTGAAACTATTGTCTCGATGATTTTATCACTACAAGGAGAGCAGGTTCAACTCAAGGTCAACCAAAAGTTTAACAAAGAATCTGTGTGACTTACATGCAATCATTTTTACCACTGAAGACATTTCCTCTGACCTAAAGCTACAGTGCCAACCCTCTCTAAAGGTTTGATGCTAAATTACCGAATCCTTCAAACAGACATATGATTACTTAGCAATACGGGCAGCATTGCTTTACAGGTAATGATTTCCGAGCACTATTTTGATCTCTTGTTAGAGAATAAAACCACAATCCCCATCATGTTACTTTTCCATAGATCAGCTAGCCAATCAAATACAACATTTTAAATTAGCAGTGTTTTTCTCAGAAATTTAAAAGTCAAAATTAAGTTTTAATGCAGGGTAAAAGAAAATTATTGTGAAATTGGATACCAATTTTAAAAAGCATAGAGAAGATGGTGCATATAGGAGAGGGAAGAGCAGAAGGCGCTCCACATAATAATCCATCATCTGTTTTTTAATGAGCACTTCTGCTACTTCCACCTCAGCCAAGAGCAGCAGCTGAGCTGACTTAAATTCAGCGAGGAGGTGGTCACTGACCTGTAGTCGGAATGGTGCTGCCAGCGACCATGAAGTTTATAGTCACATCAAATTCCTGAGGAACTGATTCATTCCAGCTGGAATAGGATGACATATCGAAAATCTCCCAGTACTTCATACATACCTGCATCAATAGTTAAATAAAGCCACTATATCCGGAGGGAAATTTGTCTTGCAGGAGGAGAAAAGCAAGAGGTCAAGGTATGTGGATTTGCTAGCAGAACTTCCATATGTGTCAAGAGTAATCAATGGCAGGCACATGCTAACAGCGGTAGAAGGACAACTGTAGTTTTCCAATCTAACAGTGTGCAGTTGGTATGTGACAGTACACAGATCATGATACTGTTCAATGTTCTTCATCCTGGTAGTGTGAGGCTGTCTACTGTTGCTGCCAACTGTGGACCCAAGAAGAAGCCATGATGTCCATGAGAGAGAGACTGCCTTTTCCACATCTGACTGCTGAGCCCTCACCTGCACTCCGAGGACATGAGAGGTTTGTGCACTGTAAAGGCTATAGCACATTGTGAACATCACAGAGTAGTCTCTCAACTTGCTAATGTAATGCTTCCACTGCTTGAACTGTTCCAGGCAATCCTGTGGCACATGCTCAACTTGGTCTCTACATTTTAGTGCTCTGCTTTGGTTTCCAGCTCAGTTATCATCACCAGACATCTGAAGGCCTCCTTAGGAAGATGTGGAAGAGGACAAAAGAGAGGGGAGTCAAAATGACTACCCTCTTTGCTCTGGAATAGCTACCTGCTCATAGTCTGCTTCCTTTATGAGAACATCCTTTCACCACTGATGCTCTGTCATATTCCTCTAGAGTGTCTAGCATGCTTGTTTCATCTTATCTGAGTTTGGTTACAGTCCACACAGGTCTGGTGACTCACAATGTACAGATTTTGATTCTACACTGGCCTCTAAAGTTCAGGCTGAGCTGGAAGATATGAGTGTAGACTCAAATGATATGCATTTGTCATCAGTGGTCTACCTCTATTCTCTCCTGAGGCCCCTGTGGTTGTGTATCTGTCAGCAGCATTTGGGCTGAGAGAAGAGGAAAGGGGAGGAAAGCAAAATGTCTGTAGCTACGCCACCTGCAGCTAGTATTCAGTCAGAAAAGCAGGATGATGCTTGGATGGGATTTGTTGTTTACTCTTTCATGGGTTGTGGGTGTCTCTAGCAAGGGCACCATTTATGGCCCAGCTCTAATTACCCTTGAACTATGATTTGGAGATGCCGGTGTTGGACTGGGGTGTACAAAGTTAAAAATCACACAACACCAAGTTATAGTCCAACAGGTTTAATTGGAAGCACACTAGCTTTCGGAGCAACGCTCCGAAAGCTAGTATGCTTCCAATTAAACCTGTTGGACTATAACCTGGTGTTGTGTGATTTTTAACTTTGTACCCTTGAACTAAGTAGCGTGCTAAGCCATTTTAGAGGGCAGTGAAGAGTCAACTGCATTGTGGGTTTAGAGTCACATAAAGTTCAGTCCAAGTAAGGACAGCTGATTCCCCTTCCCTAAAAAATATTAGGGAAACAGTTGGGTTTTTATATCAATTGACAGATTATGGCCACCAACACGGAGTCTAACTTTATATTCTAGATTTTTTGATTAATTCAATTTAAATTCTGCCAGCTGCCATGTTGCTGTTTTAACCCCATATTAGCTTAGACATTTGGATTACTATTCCCATGGTACTCTGCTAGCCTTCCTTAATGTTCTCAGTGATGCTGGATGAATTAGGCATTACTTTAGCCAAGTCCAGAATGCAGAGTATCCTCCCCTTGATAGGGCTCAAAGGATGCAACATACCCATCTGCTGCTTTTACTTGGTTCCTTTTTCTGCAAGATTGTGTTGTACTGTTTTCGGTAAAGTACCAATTATGAATAATATTTGGAACTATATGGAAGTAGAGGGAGATGACTGTATTATTGTTGAGTATATAAAGGTGAGATGGAGTTCTGAATGTGTCCAAATTGTTAGTTACTGCAGATTGGCATATTGTAATGCATTGAGCAGTGTGAGAATTCGATCACGTATGTGATATTCTACTTGACTGCCCCTTGTGCCGCCTTTACTAATATGTGATATTGGGTAAGAGTTGATTGAGGTAGCTCACTGTCACCTATCCTCCTTATCTTAGATCTGTCTGGGGTCTATCTACTAATTAATGTTTGAGGGTACAACATCACAGAATTGTGAGTTTTGAGAAGATTTGCAGCTCCAGTTGAGGTTCTGGATGTAGGTTTTGCTCGCTGAACTGGAAGGTTCGTTTTCAGACGTTTCGTCACCTTGCTAGGGAATATCATCAGTGAGCCTCCGGATGAAGCACTGGTGGCATGGCCCACTTTCTATTCAGTGTTTAGTTTTCCATGGGGTGGTGATGTCATTTCTTGTTTTGATGTCATTTCCTGTTCTTTCTCTCAGGGGGTGGTAAATGGGATCCAAGTCAATGTGTTTGTTGATAGAGTTCTGGTTGGAATGCCTTGCTTCTGGGAATTCTCATCTCTGTTTGGTTTGGTCCTCGGATGGATATGTTGTTCCAGCTGAAGTGATGTCTTTCCTCATCTGTTTATAGGGATACTGGTGAGGATGGGTCATGACTTTTTGTAGCTAGTTTGATGTTCATGTATCCTGGTTGCTAGTTTTCTGCCTGTTTGTCCAAGATAGTGTTTGTTACAGTTCTTGCAAGGTATTTTGGAGATGACATTAGTTTTGCTTGTCATCTGTATAGTGTCTTTCAAGTTCATTAGCTGCTGTTTTAACGTGTTGGTGGGTTGGGGACTACCATGAGGTGTGAGTAGTCTGGCAGTCATTTCTGAGATGTCTTTCATGTAGGGGAGAGTGGTTAGGATTTCTGGACGTGTTTATCTGCTTGTTGGGCTTTGTTGCTGAGAAATCGGTGGACTGTGTTCATTGGATACCCATTCTTTTTGAATACACTGTATAGGTGATTTTCCTCTGCTCTTCATAGTTCTTCTGTGCTGCAATGTGTGGTGCACCCATTCTCACTAGTATCCTTATATCCTTACATAAGGATGAGGAAGGACACCACTTCAACTGGGGCAACACATCCATCTTAGGACAAACCAAACAGAGAAACGCAAGAGAATTCTCTGAAGCATGGTATTCCAACCGGAACTCTATCAACAAGCACATTGACTTGGACCCCATTCGCCACCCCCTGAGAAAAAGAACAGGAAGTGACATCACCACTGGAAATGACATTACCAACCCACGGAAACCTAAACACATGAATAGAAAGCGGGCCCTTGTACCTTGTATAATGACAAAACGTCTGCAAATGAACTTTTGAGCTCAGCAAGCAAACCTACATCCAGAACCGTCATAGAATATCGACAGAAGAAGCACCATATTGAGATAATAAGAAGGCTTATTGTATGATAGCAATAAGTGCAACTACATAATTATTTGGACCTCAGGGAGCTGGTACAGGCACACATGCTCCCTCCAAATGCTGACTCCTTATCTCCATCTACAGACTACATATGACATCAGTAGAATAGGTAGAGCCAATGTAACATGAACTTTAATCCCTTCAGAACTATTGCCTTTTACAACAGTGTGACAGAATCAGAGATGCATTTTGAAACACACTGACTTTGATGACTTGTTAAGTTCAACTGCTTGCCTTCTGTTAGTGAGCCTACCATATAAGAGGGGAAGACTGTCTTTAAGAGCTTGGGTTAGCTAGAAATCATACTCGCCTCACATAACGTGAGTTCTGCTGCTGAGGATGAAGCCAGTTAGCAGCCCAAGTCATATCCAGCTTCTCACTATCAGGTAAATGAGGGCTGCACAATGTTTTGCATGCTGCCTACCTCAATAGAATTAAGCATAGGCAGCATGCAGACATTGCATTTTTAGCTTTTGACATTTTATAATAATCTAATGAATTGTATTCCTGAATGTATTTTGCAACCTTTAATATGTTCATTAGACTGTTTACTTCAAGGCTCCAAACTCTTCCAAAAGCCTGGGTTAGATAACATATTTTTCCCAGGAATACTTGGAAATTTGTCAAGGCTATTTGTGTGTTCTAAGCATTTGCAGTTTGGAGAGGTTCCCAGGATATATCTGCAGTATTCTGTGAACTGAAGTAAACTGGTGTCTCCCCTTATCATTTGAGGATCTGCGAGGTTGCAATTTTATTTTTATCAAAAAAACTGTTCAAGAGATTGGAGAGATTGAAGTTCAAAGATTTATTTTAGGAAAGCTTCACATTTTAAAATATTAACTTTTTATTATAAACTGCTGAGTTTTGACAGTCAAATAGAACTCTGATTATCTTGTCTGTTGTTACTTTGATCCATATTTAGGTCTCCACCTTCTTAAAAATCTTTGTCTTCGGGTGGTCTTCTGGTTAATCTGTAATATCTTTAATAAACTTTCTCAGAGTAAATAGTTATAAACATTGCAAACAAACATGAATCACCATGGAAGTGTGATAACAGGGCGCCTCCTTGGAAAAAAATACATAGATGCACCAAATTGCCAATTTTCTTGCTTTTATGCTTTCACGGGATATGGGGGCTGCTGGCAACACCGTCAATTGTTACCTACCATTAAATGCCCTTAAACCAAAGGCTTGCTCAACCATTCAGAGAACAATTAACCACATTCCTGTGAGTCTGAATTTACATGTCAGCTAGACCAAGTAAGGACAACAAATTTCCTTCTCCAGACAGTATTAATAAGTTCTTATGGCCACCATTACCACAACAATGGTGAGATCTTAACCCATGTCAAGACATTAGCGTGGGCCTCTGGATTATTAGCTTAGTGACATTACCAGTATCAAGAGTGTGCAGCTGGAAAAGCACAGCAGGTCAGGCAGCATCCGAGGAGCAGGAGAATTGACATTTCAGGCATAAACCCTTCATCAGGAATCCTGATGAAAGGATTATGCCCAAAACGTCGATTCTCCTGCTCCTCAGATGCTGCCTGACCTGCTGTGCTTTTCCAGCACCACATTCTTGACTCTGATCTCTAGCATCTGCAGTCCTCACTTTCTCCGCCTGACATTCCCAGTACACCACCATCTCTTCTTCATTAAATGGCTGTAGGGCAAGCAGGCAAAGCAGGGCTGAGCTCATCTCTGACCTTTATAGAGCAGGGACACATTGCTGTTGTAAATCAAGCCCAGGTGGTTATAAAGCCATGGGAGGCCATTCGACCCATTATGTCTCTCTACAGCAATATAACCAGTCCTGTTCCCCTTCTTTATCACAATAGCCTTGCAGGTTTATTTTTCCCTCCAATGTCTTTCCAATTTTCTATTAAATTTATGCATCATCTCAGCCCCCACAACACTGTTAGGCAGAAGATTTCAGGTCATTATATCTTATTTAAATGTATTCATTTTGAGGGACATGGACACTACTGGCTGGCCAGCACTTATTGCTTGTCCCCTAGTTGACCTTCAGAAATTAGTGGTGAGCTGCATTCTTGAACTGTTGCAGTCTATCTGCTGGCAGTTGACTGATGATGCCATTAGGGAGGAAATTCCAAGATTTTGACCCAACAACAATGAAGAAACAACAATATTTTTCCAAGTCAGGTTGGTAAGTGGCTTGGAGGGAAGCTTGAAGGTAGTGGTGTTCCCATATATCTGCTGCCTTTGTCCGTCTAGATGGAAGTGGTTGTGGGTTGGGAAGGTGCTGTCTGAGGATCTTCAGTGCATCTCGTAGATAGTACACATTGCTGCTACTGACCGTTGGTGATAAAGGGAGTGGATGCTTATAGATGTAGTACCAATCAAGTGGCAGCTTGGCCCTGGCTAGTGCCAAGCCTTTTGAGTATTATTGGGGCTGCACTCATCCAGGCAAGTGGGTAGTATTCCATCACACTCCTGACTTATGCCTTTTAGGATGGTGGGCAGGCTTTGGGGAGTGAGGAGGCGAGTTACTCGTATTCCTAGTTTCTGATCTGCTCTTGTAGTCATTGTGTTTATGTGGCAAGTCCAGTTGAGTTTCTGGTCAATGATAACCCCCATGATGTTGATAATGGGGTATTCAGTGATATTAACACCATTAAGTGTCAAGGGGTGGTGGTTAGATTGTCTCGTATTGCTGATGGTCATAGCCTGGCATTTGAGTGGCATCTCTTCAACAGGGAATTTGGAGGCAACGTGGAAATTTGATACAGAAGGGAAGAGGTGAACTTGTTTGTATTTTTTGGCTCATCCTTTGTAAGGTTTCTTTTAAATGGGATCAATTGCAGCACGGGATCATGGGCCCAGCACAGAAGTGTGATATCATAGGTAAACCACAAGTTCGTTGGCTTGTGATAGCTGTTAATTTCACAGTGTGAAATTAAACTAAAAGACCAGTACAACATTTTTAAAAATCAAATTAAGAACTAAGTAATTAAAATAGAGATGCAGGGCCAGTTGAATGTGAAAACCTAGATGTTGTAGGAGCCCATTGTGACTCATAGTGACCACATCTGTAGCAAATGTTAGTTGCCTGAGGAACTTCAGCTTAGAGTTGATGAGCTGGAGTCCGAGCTTTGAACACTGCGACACATCATGGAGTGGGGAGAGTTACCTGCATGCTGTCTTCAAGGAGGCAGTCATGCCCCTTAGATTAACTATCTCGAATTTGGTCAGTGGTCAGGGACCGGAGGGTGTGGCTACCAATGAGGTCAACAGAGGGATCCAGGAGATAGTGTTGAAGGAGACTCAGCCCTTGAGCTTGTCTAACAGGTGTGAGAATCTTGCTCCCTGTGTGGATGAGAGTGAGGGATGCAGGCAAGATGAGCAATCTAGCCATTGCACTGTGGTACAGGTGAACAGGTAATCAACAGAGGGATGAAAGGAGAAATGTAGTTATAATCACGGATAGTATAGTCAGGGGAATAGATGCTTTCTGTGTGATCAGATTGAGAGTCTGAAAGCTGTGTTCCCTGCCTGGTGCCAGGGTTCAGAATATCTGATCTGGACTGCAGAAAAATTTTGAATGGGATGGAAAAGACCAAGTTGTTGTGGTCCATGTAGATATCAATTTTCTGAGTAGAAAGTGGGAAGAGATTCTGCTGAGGAAATATAAGCAGCTGGAGGCTAAATTTTTAAAAAAAGCAGAGCCAAAAATGCAATAATCTCTGGATTATTAACTGAGCCACAAGCAAATTGCGCAGTGTCAACAAGGTTAAAGAGGTAAATGTGTGGCTCGAAAATTGATATGTAAGAAACAGGCTTGGGTTCATAGGATATTGGCACCAGTACTGGAAGGAGCAAACTGTTCTGATAACATGGGCTGCACCTGAATCAGGCTGGGATCAGAGTCCAAGCAAATCGCATAGTTAGGGTTATGGATAGGACTTTAAGCTTAATAGCTGGGAGGGTGGTTCAATTGCATGGAAAATTGTGGTAAAGTTAAACATGAGGAGGACTAAGCAGAGGTTTTAAAGTTTCCAAACAAGTAATAAGACAGAGAGTGTGGAAAGTGTCAGGAATTTAATTTCATGTACAGCAGATAAAGAGGACAATTATGAGAAGGAGGACTGTCAATGCAGGACTGAGGGTGTTATGCTTAAGTGCACACAGTACATGAAACAAGGTGACTGAGTTTGTAGTGCAGATTGAAATTGGCAGGTGCGATGTTGTGGGTATCACAGAGACTGCAAGGAGCTCAAGGCTGGGAACTAAATATCCAAGGATATGTGTCCTATCAATAAACCATTTAGTTGGGCTGAGGGATGGGTTTGCCTTGTTAATAATAAATGAAACTAAAGTGATAGAAATAAGTGATATAGAGCTGAAAGGCATAGAATCTGTGTGCGTAACATTGGGGAACCACAAAGGGAAAAAGACTCTGATAAGAGTTGTGTACATGTCTTCTAGCAGTAGTAAGGATTTGGGAAGGAAAACAATTCAGGAGTTGGAAAATGCATGTAAGAAACATTCTGATACAATAATTGTGAGGTATTTAACTATGCAGCAAAAATCGGATTGGTAGCAGATCTTAAGAAAAGGAATTTGAAGAATGTCTTCAAGATGGTTTATTGGAAACTAAAACAGAAATTAATGGAAAAGCTCAGCAGATTTGGAGAGTTAATGTTTCGGGTCGAATGAGCCTTCCTCAGAACTGAAACTACTTCAGGTTTTGGTAGAGCCCACTAGGGAACAGGCAATTTTGGATTTAGTGATGTGTAATGAGACAGAATTGATTAGGGAGCTTAAGGTGAAGGAACCCTGAGGAGACAAGAGACCATAATATGATATAACTCACATTGCAGTTTGAGAAGGAGGAACTGGAATCAGATGTGATAACATTATAATTGAATAAAGGTAATTACAGAGACATGAGGGAGGAACTGGCCAGAGTTGATTTGAAGAGGAACTGAGCAGGGAAAATGGTGGAGCAGCAATGTCAGGAGTTTATGGCAAATTCCTACCCATGCCGCATTCCTCTGGTTCTGTGCATAAGGGATTATGTATCACAGTGGTTGAGCTGATACGTTGAATGACCAGCTTATTCCTTTTCCCTCATTAGGATGCTGGAAGAGTGAGAAAGATAGGGAAACATTCTCTTCAGATTATGGAAGCATGGAAAGAGTGTGACTGCGATCAATGCCAAGGGAGACAATACATCTTCTTAGTTACTCACCGACTACCTATGGAACAGAAAGGACAACTTTTTTTAAGATAATTAGCTGCAGTTCAAGACACCTGCAGTTCCATAATGTTATGTTTTTATATGAAAGAAAGTCAAAGAAGGTTCCCTGCCCAAGCCAGTTTCAAATTGCAGAGTGAGACACCAATCTTCATATTCAATGTAGAATTTATAAAGCTTCAAGCTGGTAGTGATTTTAGAATCAGCACAAAGCAAGGGGGTATCTGTGGGCAAATCTCCCAGGATATTTTAATTGACCTTCTGTCTGGTTATAATAGCCTCTAATAAGGTTTACAACCAAAGTTAACGCTGAGTCACCATGCTGTTAGATTCATTCAGCCTTGTCTGGTGTGCTTTCAATTTAATGAATGTATTAGCATCATGATTACCACTTTCTTTCCCAGCTGCATGTGAACTGCTTGACACTTGAACTCCAAAACTGTACAATCAATCCACATCAGCATTTAATAAATATGTACTTAAAAAAAAAGAGGATGATAAAAGCAGGTACTTCAGATCCTGGAAATTAAAAACAAATTTAGAAAATAAATGAATCTGAAAAGTTTGCAAGGGCAGAAGAGGAGGTGGAAAATATGGCAATGCAGGAAAAACATCAATTAATGGAACGGGATGAGGGATTCTGCAGGAATCTCTTGGGTGGGTGTCTGTTAAGGTCTGCTTTACGAGCAAAGCCACCCACAGCCTGTAAACAGTGGCACTCAGACCCAAGAGTCGTAGTCATGGTATTGAGATAGTTCCAGCCTACAATGGACTTCAGGTGAAAGTGAGGACTGCAGATGCTGGAGATCAGAGTCAAGATTAGAGTGGTGCTGGAAAAGCACAGCAAGTCAGGCAGCATCTGAGGAGCAGGAAAGTCGATGTTTCGGGCAAAAGCCCTTCATCAGGAAGCTGCCTGACCTGCTGTGCTTTTCCAGCATCACTCTAATCTTGATTCTGATCTCCAGCAGTCCTCATTTTCGCTTACAGTGGACTTCAGTCTGAGCTAACTCCATTGGGTGGAACTCAACACTGTCTGCCACACATGAAACCTGACTGAGGGACAAATCCCCCCCCCCCCGCCCCCCCAGACACCCAACTAACAATTACAGCCATCGGGAGAAATTTGCCTCTGTATCACTCAGGTCAGTGTTGAGGGGTTTCTTGTATAGGCTGTTGCTGCACACCCTTCATTGTCTTTCTGTCATTCGTCATCCAGGCAAGCACTAGCATTCCACCTTGCCATCCGGTTGCAGAAGTCACCATTGGAGACTGTTGTATGTGGGGTCTCATACCAAAGTCCTCAGGTACAGGTACCAGAGATTTATCTCTCTGGCCACTTGTGCACAATCTCCCTCTAAGGATAATTCATGAGAATATCTGGTGGAACCATGGTATCTCTCTGTGCTGTTCAACTCTAACTTTAAGACCTCCAACATTGAATTTGTGAGTTCAGAACCCTTACTCTGGCCTCATGCTTCATTCTTCTTGTGTAGACATGCAGTTGACTCTTGTAATCTATCTGTCTTTTAAGAATGATCATCCAGCTGGCTGTGCCACATACTAACTGCTCAGCCCCTGGTCAGCAAAGTTCAACAGCAACAGTACACAAGTTGTTCAGACAATGTTTCCATCAGCTTCATGAAGCGATGGCACCAATTCTAGGTCCTGCCTTCCTGCAGAGGAAGTCAGATGGGTTAGATATCATGTCCCGCACCCCTTGCCCACAACCCTGCACCAACCTCACTTCTAAGAAATTGGTCAAATTAATGATTAGTCCCAACAGTTTTAGATTTGGGAGGATGGTTTGTCACATTTTGGTGAAACAATACATGCATGCTCCTTGCACCCACTTTCCCTGAAATTGTGAAGGGAGACAGCAGCAATATCACACCATTCAGGGACTGACAGAGGATGCACAGGTTCTCTGATTCTGTATTGCAGATGCTGGTGGAGGAGGGCCAGAGGAACCTTAGGGTGGAAGGACGTTGCTTTGTCCTCTTGCTCCTCTCACCTGCAGTAGCTAATGCTGCTTTTACTGGCTTCATGTCCTCTTCCCATTCACAGCAGAGACCTCCTCACACATTGCTCATGGACAAACATTCCCTTTGTTTCAGTGACACTTACAATAAAGTGGAATACTGCAGTGCTTACATTTTTTTTGGATAAATACCTCAGGAAATTTGCAGAATAAATGTTGCTGAAGTTCTGACAAAATCTTCATGGTTTTCCCAAGTGGTTGGAGATTCTCTTCACAACTTGATCAGCCTTGATCATAAAATATTTCTTTAACTAGATTTTGATGCTGACAGCAGCACTGGCTTTGCTCCAAAACAGTTTGTTTTTCTCAGAGAGGACATTAGGTCAAATGTTAAGCACCAAATGCCATGTAACTTGTTAATGAGCACGAGCATGCAATTTAGGCAGCAATCAGCAGTTTAATGAGTCTGAGGTTGACTGTTTTGAGAACAAGCTTCAATTCCTTTGCCAAGGTAATGCCTTATGCTAAACACATGTTCATTCAATTTAAGAATCCATCTTGATTGGACATGATCTATTTGAATTTCCAAAAGACTTTTTACAAGGTGTCACACAGGAGGTTGCTAAATAAGATAAAAGGTGCTGGTATGGATACAGTCGTAGAATCATACAGCACAGCAACAGACATCCCAATCTGACTTAGCTCCATTTGCCAGTATTTGGCCCATATCTTTCTAAACGCTTCCTAATGTGTTGTAATTGTAATCACTTCCACCATATCATCTGGCAGCTCATTCCATATATGCACCACCCTCTGCATGAAAAAGTTACTCCTTAATTCCTTTTTAAATCTTTCCCCTCTCACCTTAAACTTATGCTGCTAGTTTTGGACTCACCCACACTTGGATAAAGACCTTGGCTATTCACCCTATCCATGCACTGAATGATTTTATAAACCTCCTCTCAGCCTCTGATGCTCCGGGGACAAACCCAGGTGGAGTTGCAGATAGATAGGGTGGTGAAGAAGGTGGCTGGCATGTTTAGCTGCCTGGCAGAAGGCAGAGAGTGGGGATAAAGGGGTCTTTTTCAGGATGGCAGCTGGTGACTAGTGGAATTCTGCAGGAGTCAGTGTTGGGAACACAACTATTCTTTTTATACATTTATGATCTGGTCAAAGGAATTGATGACCTGGGTGATAAGTTTACAGATGACACAAACATAAGTGAAGGGCCAGATAGTATTGAACAGATGAGGAAACTATAGAAGGATTTGGACAGGCTAGAAGAGTGGGCATTGAAGTGACTGATGGAATACAATGAGGGAAGTATGAGGTTAGGCACTTTGGTAGGGAGAATAGAGGAGTAAACTATTTTCTGAATGGGAAATGCTTTGGAATTCTTAAACGCAAAGGGACTTTAGAGCCATAGTTCAGAATTCTCCAACAGTTAACATGTAGGTTCAGTTGGTAGTTAGGAAGGCAAATGCAATGTTAGCAATCATTTCAAGAGGGTTAGAATACAAGAGCAGAGATATACTGCTGAAGCTGTTTAAGACTCCAGTCAGACCACATTTGGAACATTGTGGACAGTTTTAGGCCCCTTATCTATGAAATAATATGTTAGCTTTGGAGGGAGTCCAGACGAGGTTCGGAAGAATGATCCCAGGAATGAAGGGCTTTTATGTGAGGAGCGATTGAAGACTCTGGGTCTGTACTCAGTGGAGTTTCAAAGTATAAAGGGGAATCTGAAATCTACAGAATACTGAGAGGCCTGGATGGAGCAGACTAGAAGAAGATGGTTCCACTTGTAGGAGAGACTAGGACCTGAGGGCATAACTTCAGAGTGAAGAGAAGACCCTTGTGAACTGAGATAAAGAGGAATTTCTTCATTCAGAGTGTGGCAAATCTATAGAATTCATTGCTGCAGATGGCTGTGGCGATCACATCATTGAGTGTCTTTAATTCAGAGATAGATAGGTTCTTGATTATTAAGGAAATCAAAGGTTATAGAGAGAAGGCAGGAGAATGATGCTGGGAAACATATTTGTCAAGATTGAATGGTGGAGCAGATTCGATGGACTGAATGGCCTCTTATATCTTATGGACTACGATCACCTTAAAGGCTATTTACTGCCTTAAATGTTTCGTGAAAATGCCTTGAGGCCCTTGTTCCTATCATAGAATGTTCATTGATCTGTTTATTGTTCATTTGATTTCACTGATATAAGTTTTGTTCAGTGAATTCGACTAGCCTCCAACATGTAATTCAGATGGAGAAGTGCAGCTGGCTTTCAAACCTATTGGGCAACTGCAAGAAAAAAAGGAGCTCTTACCTGAAAGTGTTTTTCCTTACTTTTTTCTTCTTTCTCTCTTTATATCCAGAAGTAATCTGATTGAATGCCTCAATTGAATGCCTTTTGTTTGTCCCCATCACCAAGTCACCCGTGGTATTTTTCATTCATTAACTACCACCAGTAAAACATCTGTGTATTCCAATTGAATAATTGCATGTTAAAGGCAAGGTAAACTGTAAAAGATGGAGGAGAATTATGGAGAGGGGGTATAGGTATAAATCAAAATGTAATTAGAAGGGTAAAATGTTTACCCTTGCTTTGCAAACTGGCTCTTGAAAACTTTCAGGTCAAGGCCCATCAGGACCTGGTCCTGTGTTTGCAATGGGTGGGGTTAAAGTCTACTCAGAAATTCAACAGGAATCGGTGGATATGTCACAGTGGATAGCGTGTGTTGTGTCTAGGTCTGAACAGGTCTGTATGGGTTCATATTTGAGCGAGTGCAGTAAGCATCATCCACTGTAATGACATCATGGGGACATGACACTTCTAGTGTGATGATGCTGTCACTCTAAAAGGTTATTTTTTCCTGTTCTTTTTTTGAAGAGAGGTTGTAAGACAGAGGTACCAAACTGGATGATGACTTGAGTAAAAAGTTTGGGAGGCTTTGAGTTTTTTAACAGCCTGAGTCAGTATAGACAGCTCTCTTAGATCCAGATTTCCATGTTTGGGTTTTTTCAGTAACATCAGAAGATATTAGAGGATCAAAAGAGTTGAAAGCTTCAGTGAATGTCTCTTGACTGCTACTCTCTCTGAATCTTCTCCTGTTGTTTTTCACTTCTGGGTTAGAGAACTGGGATCCTGATCTGATGGGCTGATGAGCTGAGGAGTGGCAAATGGAGTTTACATTAAATAAGTGGAAAGGCAAGTCAGGACAGAACTTGTAAACTTAATGGTAAGTCCTGGGGAGTGTTGCTGAACAAAGAGACCTTGGAGAGAAAGTTCATAGTTTCTTGAAAATGGAGTCGCAGGTAGATAGGATAGTGAAGAAGGCATTTGGTGTGTTTTCCTTTATTGATCAGAGTATTGAGTACAGAGGTTGGGAGGTCATGCTGTGGCTGTACAAGACGTTGATTAGGCCACTTTTGGCATATTGCGTGCAATTCTGATCTCCCTCCTATTAGAAGGATATTATGAAACTTGAAAGGGTTCAGAAAAGATTTAGAAGGATGTTGCTATGATTGGAGGCTTTGAGCTATAGAGAGAGACTGAATAGGCTGGGGCTGTTTTCCCTGGAGTGTTGGAGGCTGAGAGGTGAGGTTTATAAAATCATGAGGGGCATGGATAGGATAAATAGACAAGGTCTTTGTTCTGGGGAAGGGAATCCAGAACTAGACGGTATAGATTCAGGGTGTGAAGAGAAAGATTTAAAAAGGACCTAAGGGGCAACTTTTTCACGCAAAGGGTGGTGCATGTATGGAATGAGCTGCCAGAGGAAGTGGTGGAGACTGGGACAGTTACAACATTTAAAAGGCATCTGGATGGATATATAAATAGGAAGCATTTAGAGGGCTATGGGTCAAATGCTGGCAAATGGGATTAGATTAATTTAGGATATCTGGTTGGCATGGACATCTTGGACTGAAGGGTCTGTTTCCATGCGGTACATCTCTATGACTCTTTAATTGCATGTGAGAATCTGTGTCTAAATTTTCCACTTTGCAAAAGGGTGTGTTTGTCAGACATTACTGCATTGGAACAGCTAATTAGTAACAGTTATTTCATCTATTATTCTGTAAAGTTTCCAAACTGTTAAGTTATTCTAAGTTCTTTATTCTTTGGTTGCATTTTGACTGAAGTGTTTAAATAAATTGTTTTGCTTAACATTGAGTAATTTGACCAGTAGTATTGCATCTGAGACATTTTATTTTTGCCTTTAAAATAATAAAAGGTTAGTGTCTAGTCTACCTTCTTAAAATATTTGAGTAGGTCTGAGCTGGTCCATGACAAACTCAGGTCCCTTGTCAGGATTGAAATCTATAATTCCAAGTTGGGTTCAGGACTGTTGATCACAAAGGTTGCGAATGATAATTGTTGGTGTCCTTTATTTTGGATGTCAAATTCAGTTGGTTTAAACAGGGTGTGTCTTGTGTAACAATGGCTCTTTCGGTCACTACGAGTTTACTAGGGGTGGAAGAATTGACTTCATGAGTTTTGTGAGGTAAAAGCTCCTTGTATGCTGCCTGAACTGCTGTGCTCTTCCAGCACCACTAATCCAGATTCGTGAGTTTTGCAACAAGTGAGCGAGGCAAAGCTTTTGAAATTGGCAAACAAGCTAGAGTTAGGGCTGCCTGGCTCTGAGAGGAAAGGAAAGATTGTTGTGGCAATTGCACAGCATTTAAAATTGCTGAAAATGCCATCAGAGTCTTTGGAAATGGCAAAAAGCAAATGCAAATGAAGCCGTTTGAACTAGAACAGCCCAGGGAAGACAAAAAGAAAGTGAGAAGGAAATGAAATGGTTTGAATTATGATTAAAAGCAGGGGAAAAAAGAGATGATGACCCTGGTAGAAGAAATAGAGATAGAGAGAGAAGAAAAGCAGAAAGAGAGAGAGTTTGGCAATTAGGGAGGAAAGTCAATTAAAACAGCGAAGATGAAGGTAGAAGGCTGGCTTAGTGAGGAGGATAGTGATAATAAGCCAAATTATCATAGTCAAAGGCCTGGTGGGGATCTGTTTAAATATGTCCAAGTATTGCCTAAATTCGATGAGAAGAACATAGAAGCCTTTTTCATTTCATTTGAGAAAGTAGCTGAACAAATGAAGCGGCCGCTGACTATATGGGTTTTGTTGATCCAAATAAGATTGGTAAATACAGCCAGTGAGGTATTTGCATAGCTCTCAAATGAGGTACCTGAGGCATATATGAGGTGAAACATGCCACCTTAAGCTCATATGAGCTAGTGTCAGAAGCATACAGGCAATGTTTCAGGGATCTATGGAGGGGCCCTGATCAAATGTATATTGAGTTTCAGAGCATCAAACAAAGTAAGTTTGGTCGGTGAAGAAGAGCATTGAAAATAAATCAAACATATGACTATCTTAAAGAGATGATTATTCTGGAGGAGTTCAAAACTTCACTTCCTGAAGTAGTGAGAAATCAGGTAGGTGAGCAGAGAGTTAAAACTACAAGACTAGTAGCAGAAACAGCAGATGATTGGGTTAGTTCATAAATCAAAGTTTGGCTTTTAACATCCATTTCAATCTGAGTGAGATAGAAATTGGAGAAAAGAGAAATCCTCAGGTGGGAAGGGAAGAGGAGATCTCACTGAAGATAGATTATCACAGGGTAAAGGGGAAGGAGAAGTAAAAAAGCTCAATAATTTCACCGCTATACAGTAGGCCACATGAAGTCACAGTGCTGGCAGTTTAGAAAAGCCCTGGGAAGATGGATGTAAGAAAATAGATTAAGCCAGTGCATTTTGTTGAAGTGCAAAGGGAAGCTGTAAAGCTGCACCAGAATGTACAATCTGGTGAGGAGTTGGTTGCTGGATCATCTTAAACCATTTACTTGCGAAGGTAAGGTTTACTCGTATATACCATGAGGAGCAAGTAAAGAAATTAAGATCTTCAGAGATACGGGAGCATGTCAATCCTTGATGCTGAAAGCTAAGGAGACACGTAACTCAGAAAGACTATTCCAGAAAAAGTGGCAATATGTGGAATTTATGAGACGAGAAGTGCTCTATTGCGTAACGTGAGGTTGGAGCGTCTGGTGAAAAGTAGAGAAGTGGTGGTAGGAGTACGGGAGGAATTTTCTGCTCCAGAATACAATTTTTCATTGATGATGATCTATCTGGATCACAAGTGGGAATGCTGCCTACTGTGGTTTAAAAGCCAATGGAAAATCAGGCAACTGTGGTATAATGGAAAGTATACCCTGGGATTTTTTCCTGACTGTGTGATAACAAAGTCACAAAACCACATGTTGAAGCAGGAGGAGAAATCAAAGAATAAAGATAAAGGAAGTTAAAGTACAATTATCAGAGACCATATTTGATCAAATGGTTGAGAAAAAAACAAGAACAGGTGAAGGGAAAGAGTGAATTTTTTAGTTCAAGGAAATTAACTGTCTTATAACAGAAAGATGAAAAACTGAAGCAGTTGTATCAAACCACATTCACAGAAGAAGAATCTGAGAGCGCTTCATCTTTCGCCTCGGAACACTTCAACCCCAGGGCATCAATGTGGACTTCAACAGTTTCCTCATTTCCCCTTCCCCCACCTCACCCTAGTTCTAAACGTCCAGCTCAGTAACTGTCCCCATAACTTGTCCGGATTTGTCCTATCTGCCTATCTTCTTTTCCACCTATCCAATCCACCCTCTCCTCCTTGACCGATCACCTTCATCCCCTCCCCCACTCACCCATTGTACTCTATACTACTTTCTCCCTACCCCCACCCTCCTCTAGCTTATCTCTCCATGCTTCAGGCTCACTGCCTTTATTCCTGATGAAGGGCTTTTGCCCGAAAAGTCGATTTCGAAGCTACTTGGATGCTGCCTGAACTGCTGTGCTCTTCCAGCCCCACTAATCCAGAAGAAGAATCTGAGCCTATCCCAGAATGTTACTATCTTAGAAATGATGCCTTAATGAGGAAACAGAGACCATCACATAGTCAGCCAGATGAAAAATGAGCATACATTTAACAAGTTATATTACCAGTGGATTATAGAAAGGAGGTGTTGAAGGTAGCACATGAATTACCAGTGGGAGTTCATTTAGGAGTAAGGAAAACTCAAGCCAAAGTATAAAAACATTTCGCTGGCCTGGCATGCATAAGGATGTAGTTGAGTTTCGCAGACATCTCCCACGTGTTCTATCAATTAGAAAATCTCAGGCAATGATAAAATCAGCACCTTTAATACCCATTGCTGCATTTCAGGAACCTTTTATAAGGGTCTTAATTGATTGTGCAGCACTCCTACCTAAAACAAAAAAAATAGGAATCAGTATTTCTTGGCAATAATGGATGTACCCATTAGATTTACAGAAATTTGAAAGCGGTACTGTAACATGGTCTGAAAGCCCTGACTTGATGATAGAACTAATTAATTTTTAGCTGCAGATAATGTCTATAGTTTTGCCTGTTCTGCTGTGAGAATGTTGATAAACTACAATGAGATTTTTTGAAATGGCCACTGTTTTGTTAGTTTGATCTTTGTAGGAACACAAGGCTTAAGTCAGTGGAAATTAGTAACAGTCAATTTACATTTGCAAGCAAGCACTTAAATAAAAGCAAAATGCCTTGAAGAGAAGAAAGACAATAAAATGACCATGAAGCCTATAATTAAAAAGTGTCAGGAAACATGTCAATGATACCAATTTCTATGATTACTAAGAAACTCTCAGGAAGAATCACATGCAGGGAATATTGAATTATTTCATTATTTCTAGGGATGCAGGAGTTTGAAACAGTGTGAAGGGCCAACTTGTGTGATTATTATCAAATAATGAATTTTGGGGAGTCTTGTAACAGACAAAAGAGGGTGTTTTGAAACAGTTCATAAGAACTTTGTCCATGAGAGGTGACATCGCCATTGAGCACTCAGAGAGTTGATGATGCACCAAGTACCTGATTGGCACAGAGAGGAATAAGAAATGTAAACCCTTCCTCAGTTACTCACTGGATGTAAGAAAATACATTAGACATTACATTTTTTTTCCCTGTAAGTGTCTAATCAATGCTCCAGAGATGAGTAGTGATTAGGGTGTTGTGCAGATAGTTCAGGGAACATGTAACCTTTTCATCTTCTGGTTGAGTTAAAGACAGAAGGCCTTGGCAGCAGAGATAGAAGACTTTGAAGAAAGAAACCAACAGTGATCCCATGCTGAAAAAATCACTGAAATGCAATTTTGATGAGTAACTCAGCTTTATTAGTATCATCTGGACAGCCAGGTGTATCAACCTTTGATCTTCAAATTTCAAGAAAGGCAGAGTTGAGAAAGGTCAACTGTCTTATAGTTTAAAAAAGCGCCACACAAGTACTGTGGAAGTTATATTTCTGTGTGGTATTTATAAAATGAGGACATAATTGAACTGAATTAAATCAGTTTGTACATTTTGTTTTTCATTGATAAGTCCTGCATCATGTTACTTAACTATTCGTCAGCTACTGGTGTGCTATTCATATTTTGTAATTTTGAAATATTGTTCAAGAAAACTAGTTTGAGAATTTTATAACCCAATACTTTGCCAGCACCCTTATTTATTCCATTCGAGTCTGAACCATCTTAATAGTTCAAGTGTTAGGTAAGGGGTAGATGTAGGGGTATGGGTGGGTTGCGCTTCGGCGGGTCGGTGTGGACTTGTTGGGCCGAAGGGCCTGTTTCCACACTGTAATGTAATCTAAGGGTTACAGAAAATGGCACCTGACAAGAACTTGGAAGATAAATAATAGCAGCCAAATATAGTCAGTTTGGTCACAAATTGTGTGATGAGGAATGTACTTTAGAGGAATGAGGAGTGTGAATTAAAAGGGGAAAGAAGAAGGTCCATAGACACATAGAATTAGTTATTAGAAAGGGAAAAGAAGTTTAAGTGTTGTGAAAAAGTGTCTCGGCAGGATCTGGAGAAGAAAGAAGTTAGAATAACCCTCACGAGCTTAGCCCAGTTCTGAAAGAAATTAAAATAAAGAGTAATTGATTTTTTTGTGTGTAATTTTGTGTCACCGTATTATAAGTTATTTAACCCTCTATGGTCTGGTTTAGTTTTAAATTGTTGGCTTAAAGTGTGCATGCATTTTTATTATGTTTTGCTGTTTTAAACTGATTTAAAATTTTGTTTCCCTTGGAGTTCATATGTGGAAGGTACCAAATAATAGATAACCAATTATCTTCTTCTTGCGTTCTCAGCCTAAAGGCAACTCTATCCCACAGCACAACATCTCTATCACAGACAGGGCACAAGGCACAAGGCTCCAACAATCCACTCCAGCTGGGACAGGGATTGCTGTTGGCATTACTCTGGTCTACGTCAGCCATGTAGCTCACGGAGCCAGCTGGCACCCCACCAAGTCAAAATTGTTGCTGCAGCATAAGCATCTACATGCATGCTTTAGCCTGGAACTATGGATAGTGATGGTTATGTACATACCTTCCATGGCCATCACATCCTGCAGTGTAACTTGATCTGGAAATCTCTCGATCAGAGGCAGGGAGACTACACAATGCACTGCAGAACTTCCTGTTATTCATTAAAATAGCTCATAGTTCTATGGTATATAGATTAGATTACTTACAGTGTGGAAACAGGCCCTATGGCCCAACAAGTCCACACTGACCCTCCGAAAAGCAACCCATTCCCCTACATTCATCCCTCCACCTAACACTATGGGCAAGTTAGCGTGGCCAATTCACCTAACCTGTACATCTTTGGACTGTGGGAGGAAACCGGCGTACCCAGAAGAAACCCACGCAGACATGGGGAGAATGTGCAAACTCCACCCAGTTGCCGAGGTGGGAATTGAACCCGAGTGTCTGTGAGGTAACAGTGCTAACCACTGTGCCACCATGCCACCACTACAGAAGTATAAAAGTGTAAATGTGATTGTTGAGTGTTTCTATGGCAATTTTAATATTTTATGAGGATAAAAGGTAATGTAAAACTGAAAATGAGAATTAGTCTAATTAGTATTGGAATTGAATTATGTTATTGACATTTCTGCTGGACAAAAGAGAAAAAAATTGCTGGACGTAATATGTTTGAAAATGAGCTTGAAGTTTTGAATCAGTACGGAATAGGTCATGTCAGAAATTAAAATAAGTTTAATTGCAGTGAAACGTGAACTGATTAGAGGATTATGAGGTCCTATCTCTCTAAGTACACCTGTAAGGCTCTGAGACTGTCGTTTGAATTTTATGAGCTGCAGAGAACTGTGCAATTGTATTTAATTTTCTGTGAAAGCTTGAAGGCTTCTCATTTTGAGCTAGCGATGTTAAAGCTTTCCTTGTGAATTAAACTTTTTAAAGTTTTTGATTACTGACAAGTAAAGGTGCCTTGAAGAATGGAGGCAAGTAGTTTATTTATTATATGGCATGTAATATATTTTCCTATGTTTGAGTTCAGAATGAGCAGATTTGTTATGAATGATACTTGTGTGCTTCAAGTTGTAATATATTTTCCTTCCAAAATCATGAGTTTGTGCTCATAATTTCACTTTTTTTAAAAAAAGGGAGTTATGAGCATAAAGGCAGAAGTCTAATTAATGAAATAAATATGCTAAGTGATGAAACTGGAGTCATTGTTTTGATCCGCATCATGATTGAAAGGTATTTTGATAAAGGTGAAAATTTTAATCTGAAAATGCAGTCATACAGATAACACACTTTTAATGCCTGATCAAATACTAGAACTGGGGTTACTTGAGGTGATTATGATTAACCCTCGGCTAGATTTGTTTTGGGTTAGGAACTTTTTTTGAGTACTAAAATATTTTTTGAAAAAAATTGTCATTACTGCTATGAAATTGAGTTAAAAATAAAAAGAACCAACAAGTTGAATTGATTTACTGATATTTTTAAGTTAAAAATAAGGAGACTTGGGGGAAAAAAGAGTAACATGGAGGTAATCATGTTATCTCTTGCATGTGAGAGCTTTATTTTTCCCCTTTTTTAAAGATAGTAGAGAGGTTTACTCTTTTTCGCCACACAATGAATTTACTCAATTAAAGTTTTTAAATATGAAATTTTAAGTTTCTAAAATCTTAAATACATATAGATGAATTAATCCCTTCCCTCCCCAAGCAGAGTGGATCTTTTGCTGACAGATGATTGCAATTGCAATAGCTTATTCAGCGGTTTAATAAATTTGATATATTTATCTATTGAATGTCATTGCATTGTACAGGCTACAGGTTTTATCTTTTTAAACAATCTGGTCCTAATTCATTTAGATAATTCGTTGTTGCCTGAAGCAAGGTGTTTGAAAACAGGAGATCTGATGTAAACACACTAATCAATGTGTATTAGATATTTTGATATCACAAAGCCTGCCACAAATTAATTGGAATTGATTAATTAAATTGATAGCAGTTGATATTCTGAACATTTAAAATCAGGTAAATCATTAACACATCAGGAACACCAGCATAACATATTGATCTGCTACATTCATGCTGGGATATTTTATTTTAGCAAAGTTTCTGCCTGGACGGCAAACTCAGGTGTTATTAAACATTTCTGCTCATGAACAGGTATATGTCATTGTAAAATACAATTGAAGGGACACCCAGACGGAGATTTGTAAATAACATTTCAGTCAGTGTCTAAACATCTACAGAAACGTAAATGACATCTCACGTGGGGCAGCATTGTGGGTTCAATTCCAGTCTTGGGCCTTTGTCTGTGTGGAGTTTGCACATTCTACCCATGTCTGCATGAGGTTCTTCTGCGTGCTCCGGTTTCCTCCCACTGTCCAAAGATGTGGATTGGCCGATCAAATTTGCCCATAGTGTCCAGGGATGTGCAGGTTAGGTGGATAAGCCATGGAAATGCAGGGTTACAAGGATGGGATGGGTCTGAATGGGATGCTCTTCGGCGGATTGCTGTGGACTCAATGGGGCAAATAATCTGCTTCCACATTGTAGGGATTCTATGAATCTTCACACCCAACTGTCACTTCTTGACCTTTCAACAAAGAACGATGAAACAAAAAAAAACTGTGGATTCTGAAGGTCTGACACAGAAACAGAAATTGCAGGAGAATTTCAGCAGGTCTGCTTATTATAAATATCACCTTTTCTGAGCTATGATTACTTCTGAAGGAGGGTCACTGGACTTGAAACTTTGATTTCTTGCTGCAGATGCTGCTGGACCTATGAATTTCTCCAACAAATGTTTGCATAGAAAGATAATTTTTTTTTAAATGGGTCATTGACAATGACAGCTACTGGTGGGACTTTGGACTCAGTATTGAAACACACAAATAATGCTACAGTTGGTTATCATTGCTTTATTTACTCTAACATTTGTACCAACAGAGATGACACCAGAGAAATTGCCAACAGTGACAGCTTTTATGGCTACACCTAAATGTTTTGACTATGATGGAAAATTGAAGGTGAGTGACAGGAGGATTCTCTAATGAGTGTTAGAGCAGGAGTCTTAGTGGGAGGTGGTGCAGTAGAGAGATAGAGTGAGTGTAAAGTAGCAGATAGGAGATAGTGGATCCTATGCTGGTGGCTAGAGAGAGTCATTGATTTACTTTCTACACTGCTAAGTATTCTTCCTGACAGTTGATACCGCATTGACCCAAATAGCAAACTCCGACCGGGTGGCAGATTCTAGTAGAAAGTGAGGACTGCAGATGCTGGAGATAAGAGTCGAGAATGTGGTGCTGGAAAAGCACAGCAGGTCAGGCAGCATTCAAGGAGCGGGAGAATCAACATTTTTAGCAAAAGCCCTTCAACAGGAATGAGGCTTGTGGGCCGTGGGGCTGAGAGATAAATGGGAAGGGGGTGTGGCTGAGGGAAGGGATCTGAGAGTGCAATAGGTAGATGAAGGTGAGGGAGAAGGTGATAGGTTGGAGAGGAGGGTGGATAGATGAAAAAGGTGATGGACAAGTCAGGAGGGCGGTGCTGTGTTGGAGACTTGGGACTGGCATAATGCAAGGGGAGGGGCAATGAGGAAACTGTTGAAATCCGCATTGATTCTGCGTGGTTGCAGGGTCCCAAAGCGGAACATGAGGCATTCTTCCTCCAGGCGTCAGGTAGTAGGGTTTGACAATGGAGGAGCCCAGGACCTGCATGACCTTGACGGAGTGAGAGGTCGAGTTGAAGTGTTCAGCTACAGGGCAGTGGGGTTGGTTAGTGCTGGTATCGCAGAGCTGTTCTCTGAAATAATTCACAAGTTGGCGTCCTGTCTCCCCGATGTAGAGGAAACCACATCGGGTGCAACGGATACAGTAGATGACATTGGTAGAGGTACAGGTAAATTTCTGTTGGATGTCGATGGATCCTTTGGGGCCTTGAACATTGTTGAGGGGGGAGGTGTGGGTGCAGGTTTTGCACTTCTTGCAGTGGCAGTTTAAGGTGCCGGAAGTGAGGTTTGGGCTGGTGGAGGGCATGGAGCTGACAAGGGAGTCGCGGAGGGAATGGTCTCTCCAGAACACTGATAGGGGTGGGGACGGAAATATATCTCTAGTGGTGGGGTCCGTTTGTAGGTGGTGGAAGTGGCGCAGGATGATGTGATATATGTTGGTGGGTGGAAGATGAAGACCAAGGGATTTTGTCCTTGTTGCGTTGGGAGGGTTGGGGTTCAGGTGCAATAGAGAAGATGCACTGAAGGGCATTATCGACCAGTGGTAAGGGAAATTGCGATCTTGGAAGAAGGAGGCCATCTGGGATTTCCTAAGATAGAATTGGTCATCCTAGGAACAAGTGTGGCTGAGGAGGAGGAATTTGGAATAAGGGATGGAGTATTTATAGGAGGTAGGGTGGGAGGAGGTGTAGTTTAGGTAGCTGTGGGAGTCAGTGGGCTTATATTAAATGTCCGTGGTTAGTCGGTTGCTGAAGATGGAGCTGGAGAGGTCCAGGTAGGGGAGGGAGGTGTCCGAGATGGTCCAGGTGTATTTGAGGTTGGGGTGAAAGATGATGGTGAAGTTCATGAACTGTTTGACCTCCTCCTGAGAGCATGCGTTAGTGCCGATACAGTCATCCATGCAGCGGAGGAAAAGGTGGGGTGGTGGTGCCGGTGTATCTGTGGAAGATGGACTGTTCCACATGTCCAACAAAGAGGCAGGCATAGCTGGGTCCCACACGGGTGCTCATGGCTACCCCTTTGGTTTGGAGGAAGTGGGAGGATTGGAAGGAGAATTTAAGGGTGAGGACCAGTTCAGCCAGGTGGATGAGGGTGTCGGTGGAAGGGTACTGGTTGGGATGGCATGACAGGAAGAAACTGAGGGCTTGAGGGCTTCGTCATGGAGGATCAATGTGTTCAGGGACTGAATGTCCATGGTGAAGATGAGGTGTTGGGTATCAGTGAAATGAAAATCTTGGAGGAGGTGAAGAGTTTGGGTGATGTTCTGACTGTAGGTGGGAAGTTCCTGGAGCATGGGGGACAGAGCGGTGTCAAGGTAAGAGAGATGAGTTCAATGGGATAGGAGCAGGCTGAGACAATGGGTCAACTGGGAAGTCAGGTTTGTGAATCTTTGGTAGGAGGTAGAAACAGGCAGTGCAGGGTTCGTGGACAATGAGTTTGGAGGCAGATTCTAGTGTTGTGGTCTCCTCTGCCATCCTGGTGGACAAGGATCGCCTTCTTTGGCACTAGCCCATCTGCAAGGACCTCCAAGTCATTGTTTCAAGAGCAGAATGCCAGTTTTCTCTTATCTGACATGTCCAGGGCAAATGTCACAAACCATGCACAACAGCTCCGAACTGTTTAAATTAGTGCATAATGGGTTTTTAAGTATGGTACCAGGATCTCAGAATGTTGCAGTGAGTACTCTGCCTGTGGCAGGTGGGAGAATCAGATGAGTGGAATGTCATGGGGTGGGATGCATGGTTAGTACGATGTGTTTGGGAGGATAGTGTCAGAAAATTCATTGTGCCTCAGGGAGAGAAATTCTACATAAAGCTCAACATTTGTTTCTAATTTGAGAAACAAAGGAAAGGTATCCCATTCTAAACCCTCTCTCACAGCTTAAACTGTGTAGCAGTCAGGGACTGGTTACTGCGTACATGGTCAGCTTTGTGAGTGGCCAGTAGTGATACCATTCTTCATGAACAAAATCCCATAAACTGTTTCAAAATGTCCTCTTTTGGCTGTAACAAGACTTCCCAAAAATAGACATATGTCACAAAGTGGTTCCTTTACACTGCTTCAAGGTGCCTGATCCCTGACGTAATAAAATCAGAAGAAATTTCAAAGCTCCTTTAACGAGATTCTTCTGATGAGTAGTTTAGTAATTGTAGGTATCTGTCACATTTATTGCATAATGACTGCTTATAATAATAGTTTTCCTGATCATTTTAATGATCATTCTCTTTAAGATATTTCATTTCTGCTTTAATTGCTTGTTTGCAATGATAAAGTTGTCCATTCCTATTTTCCATTCCCTTAAGCCTTGTGCTCCCACAAATATCAAATGAACAATGTTAACAATGGCCAAGAAAATTTAAATTCTATTGTGCCTTATTTACATTCCTACAGCAGAACAGACATATTTGTAGACATAATATGTAGCTGAAGCCAGCCCTTGAATGATATGGGTCATGGTTAAAAGCTTGAAAAATTTGGTAAGATATTCACTGAGGACCTCCTCAACACTGAGAGCAATAAGTCCCATTTTCCAACTAAATAGTTCATTGATTTATTTATTGTCACTCATACCAAAGTACAGTAAAAAGCTTTGTTGGCGATCAGTACAAGCAGATCCTAGTAAGCAAGGGTGTACAGAACAAAAGATTTACATGGATGCATACAGGTAACATGCACAGGGTGTGCAAGAGAAAATCAACATTAGCAAGATCAGCATTACTTGAGTCTAGAGAGTCCATTCAAAGTCTGATAAAGGCTGGGAAGAAGCTGTCCCTGAACTTACTGTGTGTTCAGGCTTCCGTATCTTCTGCCTGATGGAAGAGATTATAGGAGAACATTACTAGCATGTGAAAGTTCTTTAATGATGTTGGCAGTGAGCTGTGTAACTGGAGTCCATGGACAGAACGTTGGCTCGCGTGACGGTCTGGGCTGTGCACTCAACCTTCTGTAGTTTCCGATGATTTTGGACAAAGCAATTGCCATACCAGGTTGTTATACACCCGAACTGTATGCTTTCAATTGTGTATTTGTAGAAGTTGGTGAGGGTTCTTAAGAACATTGCAAATTTCTTGAGCCCCCTGAGAAAGAAGAGACATTCTAGTGCCTTCTTGACCATTGCAACTACATGGGAAGACCTGGACAGATTGTCAGTTGTTGTCACTCCAAGGAACATGATGCTGTCCAAACTTCCAACCTCAGTTCAGTTCATGTAGGGGACATGTTCTCCTCCTTTCTTACTAAGGTCAATGATCAGTTCTTTAGCTTTGCTGACATTGAGAGAGGTTGTTCTCATTCCACATCATCACCGAGCCCTCTATTTCCTTGCTGTATTCTGATTTGTTATTGTTAGATATCCGTCCTCCTACAGTGCTGTCAGAAAATCTGTAGATGGTGTTTGCTCAGAATTTGGCAACACAACCATAGGTGCGTAGGAAGTACAGTAGGGGGCTGAGGACATATCCTTGGGGGGCTCCAATGTTGAGTGTTATTGTTAAGGAGGTGCAGACCTACACTGTCTGTGGGTCAGGAATCTGAGGTTCCAGTTGCAGAGGCCAGAGCCAAGACCAAGGCCACAAGTTTTGAGATCAGTCTGGAGGGGATAATGGTGCTGAAGGTGAATGAGCAGGAGTCAGATTGGTGTCCTTTTAGGTTTCTTTGTAGGTGTCCTTGTTGTCCAGATGTTCCAGGGATGAGTGCAGGGCTAGGGATATGGCATCCACTGTGGACCTCTTATATCAGCGGGCAAATTGCAGGGGATCAAGGTAGGATGGGAGACTGGAGTTGATGTGGGCCATGACCAGTCTCCCAAAGCACTTCACGATTATTGAAATCAGAGCCACTGGGTAACAGTCATTAAGGCACATTGCATTTGCTTCCTTTTGTATGGGGATAATGGTGGTCCTCTTGAAGCAGATGAAAACTTCAGCTTATAGTAGGGAGAGGTTGAAGATGTCGTTGAATACGTCCGCCAGCTGATCCACACAGGATCTGAATGCTGGGCTGGGGACGCCATCCAAGCCAATCACTTTCCTTGGGTTGACTCCCAGGGATGTCTGCAGTGGTGACAGAGAGAACAGGTGACAGCACAACTAGCATTCTGCTTGAACCGAGCATAGAGAGCATTGAGTGCATCAGGAAAGGATGTTTCTTTGACCACCATCTTGCTCTGCTTCATTTTCTATCCTGTTACATTGGTTAGGCCTTGCCACAGGCAGCGCGAGTCAGTAAAGTTGGTTTGAGTCTCTAACCTTAACCGGTACTGCCTCTTGACATCTCGGATGGCTTTGTGGGGGTGGTTATAGCTGGAGATTCTGTATTAATCTCGATCATCCGACTTGAATATTGCACATCTGGCCTTCAGTAAGGAATGGATTTCTGGTTTATCCAAGGCTTATGTTTGGGGAACACTCAGATTGATGACTTTGGCATGCAATACTCCATGTGTTTGCGAATGAAGTTTGTGGTGGCAGTGGCATACTTGTTGAGGTTTTCCACTGTGTACTTGAATATGGTCCAGCCCATCAATTCCAAACAGTCCCAGAGATGCTCTTCTGCTGGCTGGGACCAGCATGATCCTTTCTGTGAAGGGTCCTCCCATTTCAGCTTCTGCTTGTAAGCTGGAAGGTGGTACACAGTCATGTGATCTGATTTTCCGAGGCTTCTTTGATGGTGTAGTAGTGGTCCAGGATGTTCACTCCTCTGGTGGGGCAGGAGATATGTTGGTGGTACTTTGGCAGCACCCTCTTGAGGTTGATTTGGTTGACATCACGAGCCATAATGAATAAGGCCTCAGGCAACTTTATCTCCAGAGTGTAAATCACATATAGGGGAATTCTTCGCATCCACATAGGATGGTAAGTAGACTGCTGTCAGGATATTAGAGGTGATCTCATGTGGTAGATAATAGGGACGGCATAATACCGCAAGATCTTCTAGATGCAGGGAGCATTGTATTGCCAGTTGCTACGTCTTAGCACCAGGAAGTGTTGATCAGGAAGCATACCCCACTGCCCTTTGCCTTACCCAAGAGCACTGTGCAGTCCATGCTGTGTATGGATAACCCATCAGCTTGTAGGGCACTGTCAGGAATGGCAGGGGTGAGCCAAGTTTCTGTGAAACAGAGCATACAACAGTCTCTCAGTTCCCTCTGGTAGGTAAGTCTGGATCTAAATGTTGAAGACATGTGAGACAAAATTCTCACTGGTAAGCAACAAAAGACCTATCTGCAAGCATTAAAAACCTTTTATTATTCAAACTCACCTTGCTAATATGCAGTTTCCCATTCTGCCGGCCTCCACAGAGAACCTAGATGCTGTAAATTCCAGAAGTGGAAGTTTGAGCAGTTGTCTGATAAGCCCAACATGCTTTGCTTCACTAGGAACTGAATGTTGGATACCCATTACCTGGCTTGGCTGTTCCTTCTTCCAGGCATATTACAGCTATTTTATCATGGACTGAGACAAATTGGGTATTCAATGAGATGAAAGAGGTGAAATAGTTATTAGTACCAATAAGGAAGTGAATGGTGAGATATTCCAAGAAAGTAAGTAGCCAGATGCCATACAGAGTTAGTGATATGAAGATTTGGAGTGGGTAAAAGGAGTGAGGGAAGAGAACTGGATATATAAACCTTGATGGCATTGTAACATGAGAAGTGAACACATGGATGGCCCAAAGATCACGAAACAAGGAATATTTATTCCATTTGCATCAGGTCATTACAAATATGAATGGAAATGAAAGTAAAAGAAGGAAGTATTCACAATATTTACAATGGATGAAACCTACAGTTTACACTGATTTGAGGAATCTGTTCCTTTAGCCAATAAGCAACCTTCCTGCAAAGACAAACATTTTTCCAGAGAAAGTCTGCTTGACGACTCCAGCTGCTGTTCCTCACCATCATCACTTGCTGTTGGAGTTCTGTTACGTCATACTTTAATGTAAGATGGGTCCTGGATGAAAGAGGACAATTAGCCTGTAGATTAAAGTTTAAAACATGAACTAGACTGGGAGGATTTGATTTCTCTGGAACATTTATTAAATTATGACACAATTGAACAGAAAGAAATTCGGGAGTTTTCCATTTTCCAATGATGAGTCCAGCATAATATTGTTCAACTGTTCTTTAGCTATCAGTGTTCTATCATATTCTTTTCATATTCATATTTTAAAACATAGATCAATAAAATTAATCTGAGAATCACATTACCTTATACTTTTCCAAACCTCATTTATACTATTCAAGTCGGAACACTCAAAATTGTTCAAGTGTTGCAATATGAAGCCTTTTGAGATGGAATCATTTACCATTATTTTGTAAGAAAATTAATGAAATTGTAACAATTTTGCAGTGCTGCTCACTGTCAATTAGATGAATCTATTACCTCATTGTTTGAGTGGAACAATGCATAATTGGTTCTTTTAATAGCTATTTATTGTTTGGATATATTCTCGGCTCCATTGCAAGCCAGTTGTTCTTCAACAGATTCTGAAGTCAATGAAAGGATATTTGTCTGTTGCTAGAATCTTGGTCTGCGGCTTGGCAGGCTCTATTAACTTCCTGACTTGCCCCTAAACTTAAAAGATATAGTCACAACACTCTCAATATAAAGGTTTGGCCAATATGTTTAATTCAATATGTTATAAAGTGTGACACCTAAGTTTTATTGGATATATCTAACAGTATGTTAATCTCATGTGACATTCTTACTTAGACAAAGACTGGTCATTTAAGTTTCATGTGGAATATAAAATTTTAAAGAATATTAGAAGGTATAGTGCAATAGATAATTGGGTGGTAGCACAGAAGTTAAATATTTCTAAAAAAGAGACATGAAGTTGAAGGTATTTGTAATCACAGAATTATTACAGTGCAGAAAAAAAGGTCATTCTGCCCATCTTGCCTGCACTAACACTATTATATAGTCTGGCTCTATTATCTCGTGCAAATCTCCTCGCATATCTTTGCCACATATTACATACAGAAAAAAAAATTTAATGTCCTCAATGTTTCAATTGAAACTGCCTCCACATTTCAAGGGAGAAATTCACTTGCCAATCATCAAGAATTTAAAACAAGAATCTAATTTTAGAAATGAAATAGCAATTTATACAATAGGAGAAAAGAGTGCCAGTTACTTGTTTTATGTTGGCATGGAAATGGTGTAAAAGTGGTTAACAGTGTATCATATTCTGGATTAGCGGTGCTGGAAGAGCACAGCAGTTCAGGCAGCATCCAAGTAGCTTCGAAATCGATGTTTCGGGCAAAAGCCCTTCATCAGGAATAAAGCTTTGTTTCACGACATGGTTGAAGAGCTTCAGGGCAGAGGAAATGACCTGGGAGTTGCAGTGGGAGAGGGACTCCCTGAGATTCTTGTAGAGAGAGGAGGAAAACTTCTTCAAGGCAGGCATCCTTGCAAGAGGATTCACAGTAGGGTTAAAATCATTGTTTTTACCGAACAGTGTGTCGTAGTTGACAGTTTAGTCAGGGCACTGCCATGGAGATGCAGCAAAGACTGACTGTTTCCATCGCTACATATATTCATAGCAGGGTTCTCTTCTTTGTAGGACTATCAGCCTGCTTGTAACTTTTAATATGACTATTGACCATGGTGTGATAGAGTTTATAACTACTGGAGATAACAAAATCATGGTTGAGAGTTTTGTACAGATGACACAGGGTAAAGGCAGGTGAAATGCAAATGTGGAAGAGGTCAGGTGATGGAGAGGGAGATAACTCCACAGAGGTTGGTATCCCATCACCACATCACACCTTATTTATGTATAGAGAATCCTTGACACTGATCCAGTTTCCTCAGAGCCAGCTCTCCAAGTGAACAGGATGTCTGACATTCCTGTTTATTTTTGTCAGACAGGGCTCACTGATTGGACTATATTAACAGCCGCAATCACAGAACTCCTATTCTATGAGGTCCACCTGGCTGACTTTGTTAAAGTGACTTCAGAGAGGATAACAAGATGGAAAATCACTGAATAGTCAATTCAATGTGAAACAATGAATGATGTTGGAAAATGGAATCAGTGGCTGGGAACAGAATTTTGTGATGGGGTCTGAAGATTTTGATCTTAATTTCCAGGCCTGGGGCACAAAGACCTGAGAAATTCCAGGTCCATGAATCTGCCTTTAAAAAATGGCTGCACACACTTCCAATCTTTGGTCCAAGGTCCCAAGTTGGATTGGGTGAAGCAGAAAGAACAGTTCTTGATATGATCTAGGTGGAAAGCTTGCCTCAAGACTCTGGCATGGCAATCACATTTCAAAAACAAAGATGAAGACACAAAGCATCCCTCCTGCTCTATCCTCCTCCTCACCTTCATGCACTCCCCATGTCTCATCCAAACCACGTGCTTCCCTTCTACCCGTTTCTATAAATACTCAGAACCTGTATGCCAATCTATGCTAATTTCCCCATCTCCAAGGCCTCTCTGACCTCTGTGCCATCCTTTGTGAATCCACCCTTGCTCCATAACCCCTCCATCTTTTGTGCCACCCTTCTACATAATCATCCCTATGGCACTTCATAACTCCTATGCCAACTCCTTTCCTATGCCCTTTCCCTCTTCATACCAATCTGCCTAATATCCATTATGAACAAAACTTATGGGGCATGCTGACAGCATCCAGTAATATCAAGATTGGAGAAAAATACTCTCACTGTTTTAAAAATAATGAATGGTCTGCTTACCTGGCGGGGGAGATACCATGATCAGTAAGGTGGTTCTCAGATGTAGGTTTGCTCACTGAGCTGAAAGGTTCTTTTCCAGATGTTTCATTACCTTACTAGGTAACATCTTCAGTGGACCTCATGTGAAGCAATGCTGAAAATTCCTGCTTTCTATTTATATGATTGGGTTTCTTTGGATTAGTGATGTCATTTCCTGTGGTGATGTTATTTCCTATGGTGAAGTCACTTCCTGTTCCTTTTCTCAGAGAGTGGTAGATGGGGTCTAACTCGATGTGTTTGTTGATAGAGTTCCGGTTGGAATTCCGGTTCTCCCAGGATGAGGTTATCCCATTGCACTTTGAAATTCCTTCAACTAATCACTTATGAAAACAAATATTTATTTTTAAATGTTTAATCACTTAAGTAGTTAACCTCTTATCTAAACAAACATTTAAACTCAATAAGCAGTCAGAGCTGCCCTGCAAAGTGTTCAGTTAACCTAAATGTGAAAAAAATGTCTGTTTTGGAATTCACGCACTGCAGCACATAACTGGTATTAACTAATAAGAATAAACACTCCACAATATCTAGCACTTTTTCTTAAACTCTGCACTTATTTTGGACAATTCCTTGACAGTTTTTGCACTCTCAAGGAGTGCATGCATTAATACACAGAATCGTCTTTTCACAATCTAAAGGGTGTCTTACCTCCATTAAAATTACACTGTACTCTGGATGTGGTCTCACCAGCGGCCAGAATTACTGAAACATAACCTCCTCACTCTTGCTTTCAATTTCCATGACAATACATGAGGACATTCTAACTTTCCTTCCTGTTACCTGCATTTAGCTGCTTATGACTCATGTACTAACATACTCAGATCTATCTACATCTCATAACTCTGCACACTCTCTCATCATTTAGATAGATACTGTGTTTCTTTGTTAGTTCTTCTGCCAGAATAGACAAATCTTTCAACTCTTTATCCAATGTATTTAAATTGCAAGTAATTGAGGGCTCAACATTTCTCCCTGCACCATACCACACATTACATCTTGCAAAAGTGAAACCCATTTATAACTACTCTCTGTTTCCTCTTTCTCAGCCAGTTTTCTATCCATGGCAGTATGCTATCCCTACACCATGAGCTTTATTTTCTGTAATGACCTTTATCATGACACCTTATCAAATCAAGTGCTTTCTTCTGATTCTGAAATTATGGAAAGTGGACAAATGTAAAACATTTCTCCAGCCCTTACCACACCTTCAATTGCCCTCACACCCACACACCTCTCCATGCTCCCTTGTTTCTTGTCAGCCTTCAAACTACAATGGCCTCCATTCATTGTCTGTGCCATCTTATGCTCCTCTACTCAGCCCCATGGCCACTCATGTGCCTATTCAAATTAGTGCGAAATTCTACCCACTTTCCTCTCACCTCTACCATGACAACTTATTAAGTACTTGCAAGTAACCATGTATATAGGAGAAAAATATAGTTATATTGCTTCAATTCCTAAATTGCAAAGTACATTCTATTCCGAAAACATTCATAAAAGGACAATTTAACTGTTCCGGGCAGTTTTTGATCTCTTGACAAGTTGCACAATACCACAATGTTTATGCACTTTTTATACACGGTCTTCTCCACTCTTAGTCTCCAAAAAGCACCTGACCCCCAAAATTTCTGATCCAACCCACAAACAAAACCTCATGCCAACATCTCAGTATATCCTGCACCTCACCCCAAGGTATCCTATGACTTTAGTTGCAGTGTTCTCTAAGGTTTTCGAAGGAGTGCTGTGAATATCCAAATGCATTAGTGCTTACCTGGTCTAACCTTCACACTCTAGGTTCCAGACTCCCATGGCTTCTGATTTCAGTGGAAGCAGCCAATCATTTAACTGGCCTGCTGTGTTCAGAAAAAAAGTGTCATAAACTAAAGCCTACCCCAGATCCTATCTCTGTGAAAATAAGGAGTGCCAGGTTCTGGGATGGGATCTGAAATTCTTGATTCTGTTGTAGCATTTTCAATATTGCAGAAAAGCTCACTGTCTTGGCAGAACAGCAAGTGGGAAAGTGTGAGATCATGCACTTTGATGGGAAGAATGGAGACATAGGCTATCTTATAACTGGGGGAAGTCTTCAGAAATCTGAAGCACAAAGGGACTTGAGTGTCCTGGTTCAGGATTCTCTAAAAGTTAACATCAGTTGGCAGTTAGCAAGGCAAATGCAATGTTAGCAATCATTTTAAGAGGGCTAGAATATAACAACAGAGGTGTATTGCAGAGGCAGTATAATGCTGTGGTCAGACCACATTTGTGTATAATTTTATCTTGTATCTAAGAAAGGATATGTTGGCATTGGAGGGGATCTAGAAGGGGATGATAAAAATGATCCTGGATGAAGGGCTTATCATATGAAGAATAGTTAAGGACCCTGATTTTGTCGTCAATGGAGCTTAGAAAGATAATTATAGATCTGATTGAAACTTATAGAATATGGAGAGGCATGGATAGAGTGGATGTGGAGAGAATGTTTTCATGAGTAGGAGGCACTGGGATGGGCACAGCCTCAGAGTGAAGACATGACCCTTTAGAACTGAGATTAGGAGGAATTAGGAGATTAGGAGGGTAGTTAATCTGTGGAACTCATTGCCACAGTGCGCTGTGGAAGTCAAGTCATTGAGTGTATTTAAGACCAAGATACATAGGTTCTTGATTAGTTAGGGAATTGATGATCAAAGGTTACCAGCAGAAGGCAGGAGAATGAAGTTGATCAGAGCATTGAGTAAAGGAGTTAGGATCTCAGGTTGCAACTATACAAGACATCGGTAAGGCCGCTTTTATAATATTGTGTTCAATTCTTGTTGCCCTGCTACAAGAAGGATGTTGTTAAACTAGAAAGGGCGCACATAAAAAATTACAAGGATATTGCCAGAACTGAAAGGTTTGAGTTACAGGGAGAGGCAGATAGCTTGGGACTTTTTTTCCTTGGAGTGTCGGAGGCTGAGGGGTAACCTTATAAAGGTTCATAAAATCATGAGGGACAGAGAAACGATGAATAGCTAAGGTCTTTTTTCAAGGGTGGGAGAGTCCAAAACTAGAGGACATGGCTTTGAGGTGAAAAGGGAAAGATCTAAAAGGGACCTGAGGGGCAACCTTTTCATACTGAGGGTGATGCATGTGTGGAATGAGCTGCCAGACGAAGTGATGGAAGCGAGTATAATTACAACATTTAAAAGACCTTTGGACAGGTACACGAATAGGAAAGGTTCAGAGGGATATGGACCAAATGCAGACAAATGAGACTGGTTAAATTTGGGATACCTGGTCGGCATGGACAAATTGAACCAAAGGGTCTGTTTCTGTGCTGTGTGGCTCTAAGAGAAACATACTAACCATTATCGAATGATAGAGCAGATCTGATCGGACAAATGGACTAATTCTGCTCCTGTATTCTATGGTCATAAAAAAATCAGGACCAAATGTTCTCACAACATCAAAGTGATAGACTTTGCTGCTGATGTCAAAGCAAGTAGCAATCTCCATGAATGTATTTCCACTTCCTAGATGGCAGTTTGCATTTGGCACCTGGTTAAAGTGATCTGCATGCATTCTGAAACACATCAAGTCTCAAACAGCTTAAAAAGACAGTAAAATTGAAGTATTGTCAGAGACAGTAAACCAGGAAGACGTATGCCCTGAATTTTTTAAAGCTAACTAAAATTTTAAGAGTGCAAAAGATGTTGACAGATGTACAAAGGATTGAATAGAGATTGAAACATCATTAACAAACATACAAAACAAATTGTGAATTAGTTTTAACATAATAGAGAAGCTTGCTATTTCAGATATATAAACCAGTCTTTCAGAGGTAGTGAGGCTGTTCAGCCGTAATTAGTTAAATATCACACAACACCAGGTTATTGTCCAACAGGTTTATCTGGAAGCACTAGTTTTTGAGGCGCTGCCTTTTTATCAGGTGAGTGGTTGAAGAGGCAGTGCCTTGAAAGCTAGTGCTTCCAAATAAATCTGTTGGACTATAACCTGGTGTTGTGTGATTTTTAACTTTGTCCACCTCAGTCCAACACCGGCTCCTCCAAATCACAGCTGTAATTATTAATTTAGTGGGTTGTAAAAAAGTTACATTCATTCAGCAAGGTAATGATTTACAAAAGATTTTCAGCAAGGTTAAATAATATAAATGGGAGTGATTTTGCTTGGTCTAATGGCTGTTAATTCATTGTGCATTGTTTTGACATTGGATTGTACAGGTTGTAGATAATGCAAGAATGTGTGTCTTATTCCAGCACTCTTCCCCCCCCAATGCCACCCCCCACCAAACTCTCTGCTCATCATGTTTCTATCTTTCTTCTTTGAGTTACCCAAATAGTCCCCTGGCCAGACAGCAGTCGGGAAAAATGAAATGGGAGGGAGCATTATGAAGTACCATCACTTCACCTTGCATTCAGAGTTACTGGCTCAGATAATGGAGACAAGTGTACAAGGACCATCATAGGATGATCGTACAGCAAAATACTACACCAAGCCACATAAGGAGAAATTTGGTGAGGTGACTGAAAAGTTTGTCAAAGTGTTAGGTTTGAAGGATTGTGTTAAGTGACCAAAGCATAATGGAGACGGAAAGGGAAGGGAGGTATTCCAGAGCTCGAGGACTAGGCAGTTGAACCAAAATCATCAGTAGAGAGCAATTAAAAACAGGGATGCTCAAGAGACCGGAATTGAATGAACATGCATGTATCAGAGGTTTGCGAGTCTGATGAAGATTACAGAGATTTGGAAAGGCCAGAACATGGAGGGATTTGAAAACAAAGGTGCAAATTTTAAAATCAAAATGGCAATTGACCAGGATCCAATGTATATCAGCTAACACAGGGTTGCTATGTGACTTGGTGTGAATCAGAACATGGTCATCAGAGAGTTCACAGAATCACAGAGTTGTCACGTTGCAGAAGGAGGCCATTTGGCCCATATACCTACATCGAATGTTGAAGGAGTATTATTACCTAGTGGCAGTTTCCTGCCTTTTACACATGCCCTTACATATCATTTTTAAAATCAAAATAATCATCCAGTGCCTTTTTGAATGCTTCAATTGAACCTACTTTCACCACCATTTTCAGGCAGTGCACTCCATGTTCTAACTACCTGTAGATCAAAAATGGTTTTCCTCACTTCACCTTTTTTTCAATTGCAGATCACTTTAAATCTGTGCCTCCCTGGTTGTGTTCTTTTTACGAGCGAAAACATCTTTCCCCAATCTACTCTATCTAGCCAACTCATTGGTGTATGGACCACAGTTTCAAAATTTACAGATGATAATTGTGAAGAGGATAACGATAGACAAGATGGTGAAATGGTGGCACTTGAAATGTTAATGTAGTTGAGTGTGGCAAGACCGGTGGAAGGCTGTTCACATTTACTGTGGAAGAATGTAGATGATCGTGAACGATAACATTGAGCAACTTTGGGCCGTGAATGCCATCTTTAACTGCATCACCTTGTCAAGGAAGCAGTCTGAGCTGCCAGCCTGAAAAACAACAGCAAGGGGAGGATGAATGATATTACCTGGAGAGGAAACAGAAGGTTTGCACACCGAAGGGTTCCTGTCACTCCCCTGGTATAACATCTCTGTAATCCAATAATCTGGTGAAACACATATTGCTGGATTGTTCTGAAACCAGGGAAGTCCCTTTGAATATTGGCACCTACAGACGGGTGTCATTAGTTTGTGTGCCTGGCAACAAGCTGTGATCTCATGACTTGGATCTGAGCTCTCACTCAAATATTCAGCCATTGGGTGACTTCTGCTTCTGCTGCAGTGAAAGCTGAGCCATTGATTTTCAGGTTCTGTATCAAGGGTTCTCACACGCTTAGCCCTCCACTGGAAAGTTAGAAAGGATTGGCTTCCACCTCAGCTCAAAACCTCGTGTCAGTTTAGACCTAAACTCCTTCACACTCCTTGTCAGTGACAACAAGCTTCCTGACAGATTTAGCAAAGCACTAAATATTTCTGTTCAGACAGCCCAATTTTTCACTATTTTTATGTCACATTTGATTATGTGATAAGATTTTGAAAATAAATGTAACATCAACAAGACTAGCTATTTCCATTTCTATCAAAGTGCCCAACTTCATTAACTTATCTCATCTCTTTATGAAAGCGTCCTTCCATGCTTTTGTTACCTCCAGCCTTTACTATTTGAATGCATTCCTGATTGTTCTTCCACATTCTTTAAATTTTTTAAAGGTCATCCACCAAATAAACCATTGATGGAGCAGACTTAATGAGTCAAAGGGTCTCTGCTGTACTCATGATTCCATGAGGTGGTGAACAGTAAACAATGCACACAGTGTTCTTAGCTTTATCAATCTGGGCATAGGGTGCAAGAGCAAAGAGAAGATGTTGAATTGTACAAGAAGCTTAGTCCTCCGCTGGAGTGTCTATACAGTTGTGGATGCCACCTTATAGGAAGGATGTGAACACGTTGGAGTGAATGCAGAAGCTATTTACCAATTTACCGGAATGAGGAATTTCAGTTATGAGGATAGGTTGAAGACATTGGGACGATTCTCCTTGAAGAGACGAAGGCTGAGGGAAGATTTGATAGAACTTTTCAAAATCATGAGTGGGCCAGATAGAGTAGATATTGGGACACCAGAGGAAAAGTAATATATTTATAAGTCTGGATGGTGAGTGGCGTGGAAGGGGATTTGCAGGTGATGGTGGTTCCATGTATCTGCTACTCTTGTCTTTCTAGAAAGCAGTGGTAATTAGTTTGGAAGATGCTGTCTAAGTAGCGTTGCTGAATTTCTACAGTCTATCTTGCAGACTGCAACCACTGCTATTATTGAGTGCCAATGCCAGAGGGGCTGAATATTTGTGGATATAGTGCCAAAGAAGCTGATTCATTTATCCTGAATGGTGTCAAGATTCTTGAGCAATATTGGAGCTACACCCACCCAGGCATCTGGGTGAGTATTGTATTACACTCCTGGCCTGTGCCTTGTAGATGGTGGCCAAACTTTAGAGAGACAGGACATGAGTTACTGCAGGATTCCTAGATTCTAACCAACTTTCACTGCCACCTCTTTTACATCATTAGTCTAGTTTAGTTTCTGCTCAGTGGTAGCATCCAGGATGTTTACAGTGAAAGATTCAGTGATGGTAATACCAATGAAATTCATAGGGTGATGATTTGAATCTCACTTGCTGGAGATGGACAGTGCCTGGCACTTGTGTGGTTGGATATTATTTGCTACTTGTCAACCCATACCTGGATATCGTCCAAGCCTTGTGCATTTGCACATGTGCTGCTTCAGTATCTGAGGAGTCATGAACGCAATGAACGTTTTGCAATCATCGACGAACATCCCCACTTCTGACCATATGATGAAAGAAAGAGCATTGATGGAGTAGCTGCAGATAGTTGGATGAAGGTCTCTGAACCGGAAGATAGATTAATTGAGGCTGCAACTAAAAATGAATGAGTGTGATATGATCATTATTATGGAGTTGTGGTTATAAAATGATCAAGGCTGGCACTTGAATATTGAAAAGCATTTGAAATTTTGGAGGGAAATGAAGAATGGAAGGCAAGGTGAGTTAATTATGTCACTAAGGGTGGAACAAGCTGCTGGAAGAAATAGTGGAGGCGGGTTAAATTACAACATCTACATAATTACATGAATTTCAAGGATTTAGAGAGATGTAGGCTAAATGCTAGAAAATGGGAGGAGATTACCTGGTCGGCATAGATGAGTTGGACGAAAGGGTCTGTCTCAGTGCTGTATAACTTTATGACTCTTTGACTCTAGTTCAATCACAATCTAGGTAAAAATCATCCCAATGATGCACTCCCTCTTTCTGGCACTGTTGGCAGTTCCAATGATTCAAACCCTATTTCTACATTTGTTACTATTCAAATCGCTAACCTTATTTACTCTTTGCCAGTTTGTTCATGTCTCACATAGTAATCCAGAGATGATTAGTTTTGTAGCTCTGCCTTTTAATTTAGCTAGGTAAAAGCAATGACTGCAGATGCTAGAAACCAGATTCTGGATTAGAGTGGTGCTGGAAAAGCACAGCAGTTTAAGCAGCATCCGAGGAGCAGGAAAATCGACGTTTCGGGCAAAAGCCCAATTTGGCTCCCTACAACTGATACTATCTTAGCTGAAACTCTTTTTCGAGTCATGCTTATGTAATTCGAACCTATATGTACCTCATCAAATGGATCCTTCCCCTCTTACTCCAAATTCCACACTATCCAGGAGGAAATGTCATTTTCCTTGATATCACGTGGACAATGCAGCCTTCAGGTCTCATCCTCTCAGTTCCTGGTAAGCAGTAAATCTTCCCTGAAGTTTACTATCCCTGACAACTATTCCCTTTAACTTCTCCAACTTAATGGGCTCGTGAACCTTAATGCGGTGATCCATTTGTTAATCCTCCCAGCAGTCTTTGCAGTCATGCACAGAGTTGCGAGAGGCTTGAACTGTTGGTTCAAGGATTGAGGCTCTTTTGTTGCTACCTTCAATATCCCCATATCTGTATTATTTGCATCCTGGAAAAGAAAAACAACACTTGCTATGAAGTCAAAACTCTCCGAAAAGCACAACAACCTGAAATTATATAAGGTCCACCTCCTGCCTATGCTAGACCATCTCTATCAGGATCAAGGCTCACATTTTTCTGGAGAAAACTAACTTTAAGAAAATAATCCAAGACACAGTGATCTGTTCTTCAATTGTGAGCAGTACAGCCTTGGCCAACCCCCATTTGGAGTTCTCTATTTAGTTTGGGGTATTTGCCTCAGGTAGGATTTATTGAATGTGAATGGGGATGCAGCACAGATTCAACAGACTGATACTTCTTGGGACTTGGAAGGTTAAGTTATAAAATCAGATTGTGTTAACTGGATTGTATTCCCTTGAGTACAGACAATTAAGGTTGATTCATCAAGGTCGTAGGACAGGTCGACCATGTGGTTAAAAAGGCATATGGGATACTTGCCTTTATTAGCCAAGCCGTAGTGTTACGAGCTGGGAGGTTATGCTGGAACTGTGTAAAACTTTAGTTCAACCAAGCTAGAGTGTCGTGTGCATTTCTGGAATCCATATTATAGGAGAGATAAGCTTGCATTAGAAAGGGTGCAGATGAGATTTACTAGAACATTGCCTGGGCTGAAACATTTTAGTTATGAAGGAAGTTTGGACAGACTGGAGTTGTTTTCCTCAGAGCAGGGGAAACAGAAAGAGAATGCAATTGAGGTATATAAAAATATGAGGGCATAGGTGAGGTGCTCAGAAAGGAACTTTTCCCACTGAAGGGGGGACCAGGGCACAGAGATTAAATGTAAGGGGCAGGAGATTTTGTGGTGATGTGAGGAAATTTCTTTTCATTCAGAGGTTTGTGGAAATATGGAACTCACTGCATGTGAATGTGGTAGAGGTAGAAATCCTCATTCCATTTCAGGAGTATTTAGATGTGCACTTGCAATGTCAAACAACACAAGGCTATGAGACAAGTGCTGGAAAATGGGACTGGATTAGATAGATGGTTGTTCTTGGTGAGTGCAGACTTGATGAATTAGGGGAACATTTTGGTGATGCAGACCCTTATGATTCTACAACTGAGGTGCACAAATGTTAGAAGAGCCTTTTAAGGGAGATATACTCAGGAGAAAACAAAAAAGGGGGCATAACCTTTAAATTATAGGTGGACCCATTCACAAGTCAAATCAGAGGAATAAAATCAAGGAATTAGAGCAGATTTAGCTGGAGTGCACTGAAAAAGAGTTTATCAACAAAGTGAGTTGAAGACCAATGATAAACATTTAAGAAAACAATTCATGGCTCTTAACAAAAGAAACATTGCAGAGAAAAGAAGGTTTCTAGGAAGATGATAAGCCAACATGGTTAACCAGGGAAGTTAAGGATTGCATCAGATTGAAAGAAAAATAAACGTACAGTGTGGCAAAGATTACTGGTAAACTGGAAGATTAAGAGAGATTTAATAAACAACAAAACATCACCGAAAAGTAATAAAATGGGAGAGAATAAATTTTGACAATAAAGTTGTAAATAACACCAGGATGGTCAGCAAAGATTTCTTTAAATATGTAAAAAGGAAGAGTGAAACCAAAGGTAACACAGCCCCCTTACAGAACAAAGATGGTGAAATGAAATCAGGGAACCAGGAAGTGACAGAGAAATTGCATAAGTACTTTACATCAGTCTTTATTGGGTAAGGCACTGTGTTCCAAAATTACTAAATAATCAAATGGCAATAGGAGGAAAGGAAATAAACACAACACTGACCACTGTAGAAAAAGTGCTTGGCAAACTAAAGACTGAAAATTATCCTCAACTTCAAGGAATGCATTCTGGAATCTGACAGGAAGTAGTTGCATATGTAATAGGTGCACTGGTAGTAATCTTCTATGGATCCTTTGATAGTAGGAAAGTCTGAGAGAATTGGGAAACTGCCAATATAACAAAAACCAAAAGAACTGTGAATGCTGTTAATCAGAAACAAAAACAGAAATTGCTGGAAAAGCTCAACAGGTCTGTCAACATCTGTGGCAAGAAGTCAGTTACCGTTCTGGGGCCAGTGACCCTTCCTCAGAACTGGGGTTTTGGGGGAACAGGGCAATTTCTGTTTTTGTTGCCAATGTAACGACTACATTTAAAGAGGAAGTGAGATGAAAACAGCTATCAGTCAGTTAGTTTAAAGTACTATTGGGAAGTTGTTGGATCTATTAAAAGGAATGCAATAGCAGAGAATTTAGAAATATATATGATCAAGCACAGTCAGCGTGACTTCACAAAGGGAAATCATGTGTGACAACTTTATTAGAATTCATTGAGGAGACAAGCAGAATACATAAGGAGAAGGAATATGATATGGGAAAATGTGAAGTTATGCTCTTTGGTAAAGGAGAACAGAGGAGCAGAACGTTATTTAAATGGAGAAAGACTGCAGAAAACTACAGTACACAGGGGTTTGGAAGTCTTTGTTCATAAATCAAAAAATTCCAGTCTATCAAGTTCTGCAGGATATAGGGAAGGCAAATTGAATGTTGCTACTTATGTCAAAGGTAACAGAGAATAAAAATAAGGGCATCTTGCTCAAAATATACGAGACATTAGTGATACCACAGCAGGAACACTGCAAAAAGTTTGGTCCCTTATCCAAGGAAAGATATACTGGCATTGGAAGCAGCCCAGAGAAAGTTCAAGAGATTGATACCAGATATGGAGAGACATTTTATGAAAAGAGGTTGAGTTGTTTGGGCCTGTATCGTAGAATGAGAGACAAACTTATTGAAATATTGAAGTTTTTTATGGAACTCGACAAATCATATGAGGAACAGTTATATCCCATTTAGGACCAGAAGACAAAGTCTTATAATAAATGGTTGTGCTTTTAAAGCAGAAGTGATGGGGAATTTCTTCTCTCTGAGGTTTGTGAATCTGTAGAATTCTTTACAATAGAGGGCTGTAGAGGCTGGATCATTAAGTATATTCAAGGCTGATGTTAACAGATTATCAACTAGTGGTGGAAAAGGGGCAAATCAGGGGAAAAGGCAGGAGAATGGGATTGAAGATTATGTAAGCAGCCATGATCTCATTAAATAGCACAGCCATTTGATGGTCTGAATGGCCTGCTTGTTCTCCTACCTTTGACGGTCTTATGTCCAGATGCATTTTTCACACAAAGCTAACTAGAAATTTCGAACACTGTCCCCCATGAGGCTGTGACTGATAGGGAAATTGGAGCTTTCAGGGGTAAGATAGATAGTTTTTGGTTTGGTAAAGATATCAAGGCAAAAGCATGAAAATGAAATCAAGGAGCTGATAAGCTGTGAGCGAATTGAGAAGTGGAGTCAGCTAGAGGAGCTGAATGTTCTGGCACTTTTAATATTTCTATATAAAACCACTGAAATTGAGCACTCCAAATTGACTGCACATTGTAAAACTTTTACTGCCAAGCATGAGTAGTGGAGTGACATTTGTTTAAATTGAATAAAAGTACATTGACATGAAATATATGGCAGCACCAAATGCGAGCACAAGCATGTTAATTCTTGGTACTGCTCCATTTCATCACAAAGGCTGTGCTTTCTGTTTAATATCAAAATTGAAAACAACAAACAAAGACAACCCTGCTGATGCTTGAAGACCTTGATTCCAAATAAAATGTTTCTAAAGCTAATGTAATCTCAAACATTGGTGCAGCATTTAACCCAGCTCACTGAACTGTCTAATAGCTTTTCCTTACTAAGGTTTTTATTTCCTCTGCAGCTGAAGTCAGCTGCTAGAAATTAGATATCTCATTTGCGTCTGAATTCGATTATACCTACTCCAAACTCTTCAGTCATTTTTGCTTTATTTTTCTTCTTCAAAATGAAGAAACTATAGAGATCAAAAGTGCATTAGTATTCCCTGTCATTGTTTCTGTACTGTGAAGTACAGAGCAGATTTATTGCTGGAAAAGTAATGAAGTTATCACTGTATATCCATCTGCTTCTTGGGATAAATAGAATGTCAAGTCACGACTATGTTGTTTTGGCTATAACCCAATTCTTCAAGTTCTTACTGGTACAACTATGTATTTAAGACCCAGCGAAAGTATTTTTCCACTTCATGCTGTACGATTACACCCACATGTAAGGAATAGCTAATCAGAGTCCTGACCGGAATTTATCACTAACTAGTCTAACCATTGTATAAATAATCCTGACTGCCCTCGCAGAGGCTAGGCATTGTGAGTACACTCCTTTTCTGCATCTGGTTTAGTTACTGTATTTCAATGTGTCCTTTAAAGTATTGGAGTGTTCTGCTTGCGATGTTTTCCCCATTGATGCTTGAGGCATCTGGGCCGATCCGCTGCTTGCCCTGCACCGAAGAGAGGTTGGCACACTGCCCACCCGTGGATACTACATGCACAGAGGAGTTGGTGAGGGAGCCAGGCTGTGGCTGCTGTCGGATATGTGCCCTATCTCATGGCCAGCCATGTGGGGTGTACACAGCACGCTGTGGTGCAGGTCTTCGCTGTTATCCCCAGCTCGAGGAATCCAAACCTTTGGAGACGCTCATGCAAGGACGGGGCATTTGCATGGAACTACTTGAGGTTGAAAGGATTCAAGCAATACAAGCAGGTAACCAAGATAATTACATTTGCAATGCAATGATGGGAAAGATGAAGCTAATATGAAATAATTTCTTTGTTACTAATATTTGCGCAGTAAATTATTCATTAGGATATTAACAGCAAGATTTATTATGATTAATTACATAACGTACAGTTGTTGGTTAAATTGCATTTTCATAATATTTAAAGACGTACTGTTCATATGTTAGCCCAAAGTTCTGATAAAACAAAACGGGTTTGTGTAGAAAGTAAATGTATCTTTATGATCTGGGCAATAATTATCCCTGAACTGACACCTCAAAATGATATTATCTGACCATCAACAACTTGCTATTGTAGGAGCTTGCTGTGTACAAATGGACTAGTGCATTTCTTACATTAATAACAGTGACTGTAGTTGGAAAGTGTCTCATTGCTTGTAAACATTGAGTTGTCCAGTGATCAGGAGAGGTGCTATTTGAGTGCAAATCTTGCATTATTTTTATAAAGCATTTGGTGAAGTGTTTCCAGTTTGAAACAATTACATATTGTAAAAAACTGCATGAAGAGTTATGAATAGCCTTTTGTGTTTGAAGCCTTGATCTTGTTAATGTTTAACTTCAGAAGTATTTTTCTTATAGATTTATATGTTTCTGATGACAATACATCTTCTAAATCAAGCCTCATTTGCTGCATATCAGAAAAAACATCAGAAACACACACTTAACGAGTAGAACTATGATAGAGGGTAGAATACTCAATACTTCTACGTGCAATACAGAATCTGCATAATTCTATAATTAGCTACAAAATAAAATCACAATCAAGGAACATTTCAGTTTATTTACAATATCACTAATTTGATAAAAAGGAGATAAAATGTGATATGATCTACTTTATCATTCCCACCAACTATATACTTGAGTCTCTCACATTTGAGTTATTTGATTTTTTTTCCCCACAGGTAGTGAAATCAGTATCGTACTGTTATCATTTACATACACTTGCAGAGTTCACTCATACAGCTCTTTCTCTGTGCAAACCATGGCACGAGGAATGTTTAATGGAACAGTGCCATAAAGTCATAAGCTGCACGCTAAATAAAAGAAAGAAAAGCAGACATTTTTGTTTAATATATTTTAAAATTATGATCTCTGGGGGAGCCAAATTAGAGCCAGATGCTTTTCAAAAGTTTGTTTATAGTCAGAAAAGATTAGCACAATGTTTCTGTTCATATTAAATCCTGTTATGGTATTATCCATTCCTCATCTCACCCCATGTATACACACACAGCTGGAACAACATGGCATTCACCAGCATTTTATGCAATCTCAGACTTTAAGATGAAAGGTGCTGATCCATACAAAGATATAAGGATCTCCCAAATGACAAGGATTTCCAAGCCTCTTTCCACTATGGTAAAAAAAATGATCAAGACTCACTTGCATATATTTCATTTAAGAGTTGGGGATCTGCCTAAGTTGCAAAATAAGTTGAGACAGCCAGGAAAGTGGACACCAAGTGCCAGCAAATTATTTGAAATAATTTTAAAATATTAAGACATGTTTAAATATATCAACTCATGTAAATTTGGTCAAATTTCAATTGAACTGTCTGCAATGACAGTAATACATAATGTTGGAAATGAGCTGTTTCAAAAGGGATTAAAATAAACGTATTGCATATCAAGGGTATCAAGGGTTAAACACGTCAACCTAAGGATGGCCAATCTAAGATGAGCAGGGAATAAAGGAACCAATTGGGACTCCTCACTTAACTGTGGTTTTGAACTTCTGGTTGCAAAAGTTTGAGTTTGAATCCCAATTTGTGCTGGGTCAGTTGGTGATGCCAACTGACTGCAACAAGATATAGGCCAACAGAATAGGCATACAAATGCCAGATGGAATCAAATGCAGAGAGGCGTGGAGTGCAGCATTTAAGCACAAGTTATATAGAATAATAATAATGACCAAGGGGCACTGTTTTCAACAGAGTCAGGAACAGGGTGAGCTGCAGGTGTTTATCTTTTAATAGTGGCAGGACATACTGGAGAGTGTGTCGGCCATGTATGTGAGATATTGGATTTCCTAAAGAATTTTGCTGACAAAATGTCTAGCTCTGATCCCTGCACGGTTGCAGAGAAGGTTTGTCAGAATGGCTCCAAGAATGAGGGCATTTAACTTCAAGGTTCAGCTTGAGAAATTGGGAGTTGTTCTATTTGTACCAAAAGAGATTGAGGAAAGATATGGTTGGGATGCATTAGATTATCACAGGTTTAGATAAGGTAGATTTTAAAAAACAGATATTTTCATTAACTGATTCTGTAAGGACTAGGAAACAGGTTTATGGATTTGGGCAACAGATACAGAATCCCAGAACTCTTTTCAGAGAATTATTGCAGCACAGAAGGAAGTCACTCAGCATAATATGTCTGCACCAGCTTTCTGAATGAACATTTCACCACATCATACTGTCCAGCAGTGAATGTATTCTAAATTTTAATTACTCACTGAATGAAAAAGCTTTCTCTTGTGCCAATTTTGCTTTTTTTGTCAAGTACTTTAAATCAGTTGATCAGTTGATCAGTTCATAAGGAGGAAAAGTTTCTCACTCTCTACTCCATTCTGATCCTTAATAATTTGAAACACCTGTACCAGATCTCTTCAGACTCTTCCCCAAGAAAAACAATCTTAACTTTTCTAATCTGTTATTGGAGTTCTTCATCCCTGGAAACATCGTTATACATCTCTTCTGCATTCTTTGTAGTGCATTCGCATCCTTCCTAAAGTGTAATACTCAGAACTGGGTGTAATACTCCAACTAAGGCCAAACTAGTATTCCACAGCAGTTTAGTGTTCATTTTTCTCTGTATGAATTTAATCTGCCACCTGTCCATCTATCGATACTTTATCTGTCTACATTTGAAGTTCTACCCCATCTTTCTCAGTTTGCAATTATTCTAAGTTTTGTATCATTCATATGTTTTGAAATGATGTTCTGTATATGCTAATAAAAAGGCCAAAGTCATGAATATATATCAGGAACAAAACAAGGCTCCCAACACTGACACATAGGGGACTTGACTACATACATTTCTTTGGCTTGAACAGCATCCATCAACCACCACACTCTGTTTCTTGTCACTCAGTCAATCCTGTATCAGTGTTGCCAATATCCCTTATATTACATGAGCAATATGTGCTATAACTTTGTTCACAAGTCCATTGTGCAATACTGTATCACATCCCTTTTGTAAACCCAACATATCAACAGTATTGCCTTATCAGCATTCTGTTAATTCTTCAAAAAAAAACTTCAGCAATTGATTTAATTACAACATAACTTATGAAATCAATGTTGTCTCCTCGCATTTGCCCATGTGACTATTGATTATTGTTCCAAGAACCTTCCCTATGACCAATGTCAAACTGTTTCTCCTTTGCACTCTCCATGCTTAAATCACAGATTCATTTGTGACAGGATACTGCAACTGTGCAGTTATGTCAGTGTGAGATCTTACATTTCACTGATCTATTTGGCAAATCTTCTAGTAGAAAGTGAGGACTGCAGATGCTGGAGATCAGAGCTGAAAATATGTTGCTGGAAAAGCGCAGCAGGTCAGGCAGCATCCAAGGAACAGGAGAATCGACGTTTCGGGCATCAGCCCTTCATTTCCTGAAGAAGGGCTGATGCCCGAAACGTCGATTCTCCTGTTCCTTGGATGCTGCCTGACCTGCTGCGCTTTTCCAGCAACGCATTTTCAGCTCAGGCAAATCTTCTAGGTCAGGCTCCTTTTGATACATATGAGTGATGTGTGATTATTAAACAGTCACTCCAAATGGATCCCAGAACTTTCATGAAGGACTGGTGTGACTGAATAAATTCATGTCCCATTTGGGTTTTTGGTTTGCTGGCAGCAGACCACCATTGTATCATTTATTGAAAGCTGGGTCCAGATGGAAAGACACCACTGCAAATGCTTGGAGGTGGCCTCCCAATAATACAACAGGGGTTCCAAGAGGACATTGAACTGCCAAGCTCACCCATATCTATATAGCCACTGATGTAGCACAGAATGCGAAACCATTCCTCAAATATTGGTTGTGTTATCAACACTTCTGCAGTTGATTCCAAAGCTAAATTTCTTTTCAATTGTAAGACAGTTGCACTGATTATGTTCTTTGGTATTTGCATAATGTTTTGGAATGCCTGTTTACTTCCATCTACAGCATTACCAAATTTTGTGCAGCAGTTGTATAGATAGGTCAATATGTAAAGCTTAATTATTGTCCTTCAGTCAATTTTCATCAAGCCACTACCTTTTTTTTAACAATTAAGTGTTCTTCACATCAAAGTGTTCATTTGTTAAACATTCTCTTTGCAATATTTTGATGTTGTCAGATTCTTTTTAAACTAAAACTGAACATTTTCTTTTTCTGTGTTGCCAATGCTTTTAAATTTTGGGATTTGATGGGTTTGAATCTGATAAAACTCATGACCTAACACAGAATCGAAGAATTATTACAGTTCAGAAGAAGGCCATTTGGTCCTTCCTGTCTGCATCAGATCATGATAGGAGTGATGTAGCTTATGTCATTTCTCCAGAGACTTCCATCTTCTTCTGTCTCAGGTAACAATCCAATTTGCTTTTGAATGAATACCTAGTGTAATTGAAGCTATTGAAGTAGCAAATGCAATAAAATGTATAATATGTGTGGAACTGCTTACTTAAGAATTAGAATTCCTAATGTGTGGAAACAGGCCCTTTAGCCCAGCAACTCCACACCAGCCCTCTGAAGAGTAACACACCCAGACCCATTCACCTATTACTCTGCGTTTCCCCCTGACTAATGCACCTAACCTGCACATCCCTGAACACTATGAGCAATTTAGCACAGCCAATTCACCTAGCCTGCACATCTTTGGATTGTGGTAGGAAACCCACGCAGACACTGGAAGAAAGTGCAAACTCCACAAAGACAGTCGCCCGAGGTTGGAATCAAACCCGGGTCCCTGGCACGATGAGACAGCAGTGCTGACCACTGAGCCACTGTGCCACTTAGTCAGTTGAGGTTTCATGAGTATGAGTCAGCACCTTGAATGTTTAAAGCTAATTTTTCTTAAACATTTGAATTCATCTGCAGATATATTTCTTATCAGTTATTAACATAAATGGAATCAATTGTATTTGTAGAAGAGGCTGTGTGAGCAGGTTTTGTAGTCCATCTGCAACAAAGTGCAAGGACTGCCTAAGAGTCATGTCATTTTTCACCATTTGAATTCATGAGACACTTCATCTTCATTTTGCAAAGTGACTTTCACAATGTTTCCAGTTAGTGAAAACAGGATTCCAATTTATTTAACGATTCACAACAATTTTTGAATAAACACATGTCTTCAACAGAATATTTTTAATTGTGCAGAAATGGCCCTGACCAGAACTACCCATGTTAATTTCTGTTGTGCTTCATTGGAAGACTGAATGTTTGAAGTACACATTGCAGTTGCTATCAAAATAAGCTACATGTGTTTTATGGCAACAATGTCATCGCCAGTGCTGCGTGCTTCCCTGTAAGTTGCACAATCTGTTCCAAAATGTTACACCTCATTACTCAAATCTTTTTCTTCACCTGCCATCCTAAACAATGAAAATAACATTTGGATGGCCCCAGTGGATTCAATTACTTTTGAAAGGTATTCACTGTTGTAATGCAGAACAACGTGGCCACCAGTTTAGACAAAGCAAACTGTCATGAGCAACAAGCCAATAATGGTCAGAGCATTTGCTTTCTATGGATGTCGGTTAAGGGTAAAATACTGTTGATGGCAATAATGGATCTAAATGAGCTACAAAGATAGAAAAACAGAAAAAATCATACATTATGATAAAATGATACTGAAGATATTAAATTATGTAAAAAAAAACATGATCCTGTTTTAAAAATCTTAAAGATGTTAAAGGAAAATAACCAAAATAGCTTAAGGTATCTTAACAGATTTTGTTGGATGTAGAGATTAATGATATCATAGATTGCATCTTTTCATGTGGCCTTTGCTGAGATTATTGGTGAATTATTCTGGGTATTGGAAATCTTCAGCTTCATTTGAAACAATTGAACTCAGCAGAAAAGGAAATCTGGCAAGTTAAGAAGATGTCAGTTGATAATTGCTTATCTTGCACTACAGCCCCAAATCAATTTCCCCCTACAAGTGTGGTTCAACACAAGCTGTCTCAGTACTACACTTATGAGCTTCTCTAATGAAATGTAACAATTATGGTAACCAGATTTATTTGTTTAGCATCAATATTTTTCTTAAAAAAATGATTTTCATGGTTAGTGCTGTCAGCCTTGAACAGTCACTTAATACTAAAATGTTGCTAATTTTGATAAAGGTGCAAACTGCTGATTGTTACATAGCTCCAATTGAATTGGGTGATCCGAATCAGTGGAGCCTGAACTCTGTCCTGAATGAAGGTAGCTGGACAATTGGTCTTAGCTGAATCGATTGTTTGCTTTAATGTGTTCTTCTATAAATTCTTTCAGCAACAAGTGTTATTGCTTAGAGGTTTGAAGTATAGCTGTCATAAATGTTTACGAAATGTTTCCTGTTCATGAAGATTTGATAAAGGGTTAACTGATTATTCAAACCCTGAAATCAACATAACTCTAAGTTAATCATCACCTCATCCTGTCTACCTTAGTTAGTCATTTACCTGAACTTCTCTCATTTTAAATATCCCTCAATGCACAAAATAGTTGTTTCATTTCCCCCTCTGACCCCAAGTTGGCAGACATTAGGTCTCCTCTAAGGTCTCCCCAAATGTCATTAGATATTCAGAGGCACATAAAGACAATACACACACACACACCCGACCCAATGTTTCTTCTCTCTGACAGTGTGGAAAGTTAAATCTATAATCTACCCTCCCCCCACTTGTTATTGGCTCCAAAAATCAATAGTTCAATGAGCTGTGTTGCTGCGTCAAAGGAAAGCATTTCAGTTTTCGATTTTTCTTCTCTGATGTCAATCCGCTTTGCAAAATATATAGCAAGTTTGATTAACCTGTTGTTAATTTTAATTATTCAGTCAGATACATATTAAGCCCAAATCAAATGAATTGATTATGATTAGGGCATCAGGCCCTTGTATGTCTACTTGTCTGACAGTACAGAATGTCACTCTGCAACCAAATCACATTTGGAGGGCAAGGGACACTTTAAACATTTCATGAGTATCGATTTGAAATGCTTAGAGTTAGATGTATGTGGATGTTCAATTTTGTATTTAATATCAGAAAATGTTCAAGTTTTAAAATGAGCATTGTTTCATTCTTTTCTCAAATTTACCTTTTATCAAGAAGACAACTGTGCTATTAGCTGAAATAAAACGTTGTTCTTTTTTGTGGTTCGTGTTCATATAGCAGTTTTAGTATTCCAATGCAATTATTGTTTATTTAGATTGCGGTCCAGTTTTTAATTTTTATTTGGATCATTGACAGTTATAGATTGAGTTGCTGCAAACAAAGTGAAGAAATGTACATCATTTGGACATGTCTTTCTATTTGCTGGTTTCAGAGAAACAAAACATTCCATGGAGGCATGAAAGGGAATTGTGGTATTTGTACCAGACAATAATTAGGTGGATGCAGTATAGCCTTTGCCATCATACATGAGCAGATCTGAAGGCACATTTCCCCCTAAACAATGCCATGTTGAGGAATATTTCCAAGTATTTAATCCCTTGCCAAATGAACCTACTCCACTTTGGTTAGTCACAAGCCAGAGATCCTCATGAATATTTGGGGATGTTTGACTTTTTCAGGGGTAATCTTAGAAGTACTTCCACTATCATGTTGTTGATGTCTGCCTCAGACTGAGTTCTGGGAAGTACAATTGCTTTGGGGGATTTGTATTGGGTTCACCCGTGGCACGTCCTATCCAGTGGTGCTGTTTTTGACTGACGAACACCTCTAGTCAAAGTATGGACCTTTCATGCTTTGGATTTGGAAGAACTAGTGAAGGCAATGCTGGCGGAACTTGTCCAATACTTTGAGGTAACTGTTGTAGGTGTCCAAATTTCCAAAAGTATAGAAAAAAACAAGGAAGATTTTCTGCTGAATGGCAAAACTAAATTTAAAGCAGGATCTCAATAATGATGTTTTCCAGATATAGACTAAAGCAAGTGCAATTTGACTTGGGCAAAAAGATCAGGAATGTTAATATGAAGGAGTGAAAGATGGTAGCAATGGGTGATGCAGTTCAGAGTTCATTGGGAAGATCTTTGGTGGAGTGATGAGCCATGCCACTAGCAACTGCAACTTGGCTGGACAAAGGCCATAGCAGAAAGCATATAAAGGAATGTACTGAGAGTTTTAAATTCAAGAAGTAGTGAAGTATTTGGCAGGATACAATTGACATTAAAGATAATTTACAAAAGGGCTAAAAGCAAAGGTCAGCATAGAACTGTTCATATATAGGGAATTTTAAAAAGTTCTGGGAAAAAAATAATACACTACTAGACAAAAATAGAGAAGCAATGATAAATTGGACCATATTAAATCATCTATCTGTTAGGGAACAAAGCATAGCCAGCATTAGAGGCAAAAATTAAAATTGAGTAATAGGGCTATCATAGATATGGTACAGACAGAATGAGATTGATCATTTAATATTTCAGGCTGTAATATATTGTTATGACCAGGTGATGAGGAAAGAATCAAGCCACTCCCCACACATTGCTATATTAGCTGCATAGCGGTTTTTTAAGTTAGGATTACCATCCTTTAATTAAAAAGAAATTCTGATATATTTCTGTCAAATGTACTGAGATACAGTGATAAGTGTTGTTTTGTGTGCTGTACAGTCAGATCGTTCCATACAAAGTGCATCAGGGCAGTAGAACAGAGTACAGTGTTACAGCCGCAGAGAAGGTGCAGAGAGAAATTTAAGAGGTCAATTTAAATATCTGATAACAGGGCTGGGGACAAACTATTCTTGAAGCTGTTTGCATTTGTATTTCACATCTGCCCAACAGAAGAGGGTGGAAAAGAGTATAACTGGGGTGGACAGGTCTTTGATTATGTTGGTTGATTTCCCAAGGCAACAGGAAGTACAGATTGAGTCAATGAATGGAATGAGTTTGTGTGATGGACTGGGCTGTGTTCACTGCTCTCTGTAATTTCTTGCTATCTTGGGCAGAACAGTGGCCATACCAAGCTGTGATGCATCTAGATAGGATGCTTTCTATGATGCAAGGATAAAATTCAGTAAGAGTCTTTGTAGACATGCTGAGTTTCCTTAGCCTCCTGAGGAAAGAGAGGCATTGTTATGTAATTCAATAGTTAAAAATGAGGACCTAAATTGTGAGTGAAAAATGGGGAATTTTGTTGCTTAGATTAGATTAGATTAGATTACTTACAGTGTGGAAACAGGCCCTTCGGCCCAACAAGTCCACACCGCCCCGCCGAAGCGCAACCCACCCATACCACTACATTTACCCCTTACCTAACACTACGGGCAATTTAGTATGGCCAATTCACCTGACCTGCACATCTTTGGAGTGTGGGAGGAAACCGGAGCACCCGGAGGAAACCCACGCAGACACGGGGAGAATGTGCAAACTCCACACAGAGAGTCGCCTGAGGCGGGAATTGAACCCGGGTCTCTGGCGCTGTGAGGCAGCAGTGCTAACCACTGTGCCACCGTGCCACCCACTAATCCAAGAAAAAGAGTAAAACATGACATCAAACACTTAAACATCGATATAAAATTTGAAAGATGGGGAGAGGATCTAGTCTGAAATGTAAGGTAAAAGAAAATGCAGAATCAAATCTTTAGAGTCCTTGAGGTGTTTGGTTTTAACCTGAGGTTATGTTTAGCTGAGGTCTTGTGTTCTCAGCATCAACAATATTTGTAGACATTTTTGAGTACTCACTAAATGCATGGTTCTCCAATCTACCTTACTGCAAGACATTGTTTTTCAAGACATTGAAAGAAAACAGAGAAAAAGGATGTCTCCCAAAATCACTGTTACAAATCCACTTTATTCCTCTCTGCCCAGCCCAAAAGCAATTACTTGAAATATATTTATTTGTATATTCCCATGTGTGGCTTAATTGTTTTTGAAACTGAAGCTGATTTTTTTTCATCCAAACATAAGAAACTTACATAATTCAGGTGTAATTCAAACAGTAGATAAAGATTTTAAGTTTCAAAGCCTTTTGATGACAATATCCATTTTGGAAAAGACTGGTCCTTATTCATTGATGGCTTCATGAGTTGGTTCTACCTGAGGTCAGTTGTTGCTGTGGCAATTTTAGGCGTCTTTTTCTTTCCCTTTCAAAATCAATTTAAACTAGTATGGCAGGAGAGTGGGAACCTGAGCTATATATCGGTGGTGAGAGTTGATGGAGATGAGGCAATAGCAAGAGGTAGCGCAGCCAGTGGGAAGGAATTTCCTGGGAAAGAACCAAGGGATCAGTTAAAGTGTGTTTGCTTTAATGCAAGGAGTACCAGGAGTAAAAGTGATGAGCTTAGAGCATGGATCAGTACCTGGTAGCATGATGTTGTGGCCGTAACAGAGACGTGGGTTTCTCAGGGGCAGGAATGGTTGCTGGATATTCCAGGGTTTAGAACATTTAAAAATAGGGAGGGGAGAAAAAGAGGAGGGGGTGTAGCATTACTAATCAGAGAGGGTATCACAGCTACAGAAGTTACTATTGTCGAAGAGGGTCTGCCTACTGAGTCGGTGTGGGTGGAAACTAGGAACAGCAAGGGAGCAGTCACCTCATTAGGGCTTTACTAAAGGCCCCCCAAGAGCAGCAGGGAGATTGAAGAAAGCATAGGTCGGCAGATTTTGGAAAAGTGTGAATGTAGTAGGGTTGTTGTAATGGGTGACTTTAACTTTCCCAATATTGATTAGAACCTCCTTCGAGCAGATGGTTTGGAAGGAGATGTTTTTATAAGGTGTTTCCAGGAGGGTTTCCTAACTCAGTACATTGATAGGCCGACAAGGGGAGAGGCCATTTTGGATTTGGTACTCGGCAATGAGCCAGGGCAGGTGTCAGATCTTGCGGTGGGAGAGCATTTTGGTGATAGTGACCACAACTGCCTTACATTCTACATAGTTATGGAGAAGGAGAGAAACAGGCACAATGGGAGGATATTTAATTGGGGAAAAGGAAACTATGATGCTATCAGACGTGAGTTGGGAAGCATGGACTGGGAGCAATTGTTCCATGGAAAGGGCACTATAGACATGTGGAGGCTGTTTAAGGAACAGTTGTTGCGAGTGATGGATAAATATGTCCCTCTGAGACAGGCAAAAAGGGGTAAGATAAAGGAACCTTGGATGACGAGAGCGGTGGAGTGTCTCATCAAAAGAAAGAAGGCAACTTTTGTAAGGTGGAGGAAGCAAGAGTCTTGCTCAGCTCTAGAGGATTACAGGCAGGTGAGGAAGGAGCTCAAAAATGGTCTGAGAAGAGCCAGGAGGGGGCAAGAAGTCGTACCTGAGGACTGGAGGGAGGCAAATGTAATTCCTCTCTTCAAGAAAGGAAATAGGGAAATCCCTGACAATTACAGGCTAGTTAGTCTCACGTCTGTCATCTGCCAGGTGTTAGAAAGGATTCTGAGGGATAGGATTTATGACCATCTGGAAGAGCATGGCTTGATTAAATGCAGTCAACACGGCTTTGTGAGGGACAGGTCATGCCTCACAAACCTTATCGAGTTCTTTGAGGATGTTACTAGACAAGTGGATGAGGGTCAAGCAGTGGATGTGGTGTATATGGACATCAGCAAGACATTTGATAAGGTTCCCCATGGTAGGCTCATTCAGAAGGTCAGGAGGAATGGGATACAAGGAAATTTAGCTGTCTGGATACAGAATTGGCTGGTCGACAGAAGACAGCAAGTGGTAGTGGAAGGAAAGTATTCTGCCTGGAAGTCAGTAGTGAGTTGTGTTCCACAGGGCTCTGTTCTTGGGCCTTTTACTCTTTGTAATTTTTATTGATGACTTGGATGAGGAGATTGAAGGATGGGTTAGCAAATTTGCAGACGACACAAAGGTTGGAGGTGTCGTTGACAGTATAGAAGATTGTTGTAGGCTGCCGCGTGACATTGACAGGATGCAGAGATGGACTGAGAGGTGGCAGATGGAGTTCAATCTGGATAAATATGAAGTGATGCATTTTGGAAGGTTGAACTTGAAAGCTGAGTACAGGATTAAAGACAGGATCTTGGCAGTGTGGAGGAACAGAGGGATCTTGGTGTGCAGGTACATAGATCCCTTAAAATGGCCACCCAAGTGGACAGGGTTGTTAAGAAAGCATATGGTGTTTTGGCTTTCATTAACAGGAGGATTGAGTTTAAGAGCCGTGAGATCTTGTTGCAGCTCTATAAAACATTGGTTAGACCGCCCTTGGAATACTGCGTCCAGTTCTGGTCGCCCTATTATAGGAAAGATGTGGATGCTTTGGGGAGGGTTCAGAGGAGATTTACCAGGATGCTGCCTGGAATGGAGGGCTTATCTTATGAAGAGAGGTTGACTGAGCTCGGACTTTTTTCATTGGAAAAAGAGAAGGAAGAGCGGGGACCTAATTGAGGTGTACAAGATAATGAGAGGCATAGATAGAGTTGATAGCCAGAGACTTTTTCCCAGGGCAGAAATTGTTAACACGAGGGGATATAGTTTTAAGCTGTTTGGCAGAAAGTATAGAGGGGATATCAGAGGCAGGTTCTTTACACACAGAATTGTGAGAGCATGGAATGTGTTGCCAGCAGTGGTTGTGGAAGCGATGTCATTGGGGATATTTAAGAGACTGCTGGACATGCATATGGTCACAGAAATTTGAGGGTTCGTATATTAGGTTTACCTTACATGAGGATCAATGGTCGGCACAACATCGTGGGCTGACGGGCCTGTTCTGTGCTGTATGTTCTATGTTCTATGTTCTAATTTTAAGTGCCTGATGGTCCTAGGTATTGAAATCAGATGATGGAAGTCAAAAATTGTGAGTCCATATTTTATAAATATTTGCAGAAAAAACAGAAAAGAAGTAGTAAACTGTACTTGTCACAATCAGAAACAGGAGAATGCCAAAAAAAACAAAATGATGATGAAGAGACAGGAGTGATATGGACTTTATTGAGTGATAATGAGGGATCCATCAGACTGTTTACCACCAAAATTTGAAAAGAAAGTAAATAAGAAAATCATTGCAAGGTCTATGGAATGGGCAATGCACAAATAAACAGGTAGGATTAAGAAAAAAAGTGTCATGTGAGTTGTCACAGTTTGTACAAAATTCCTTGATCTAGGAATTTGAAATGATTTGTAGTAGATAAGAAAAGTCAGAATGGAAGCTCGTCTCAGGAACAAACGTGGGAGGAGGTCTAAGGAGCAGTAATCACAAAATGTTAAGTTTTAACATAACAATCATGATCTAAAGATAGATAGACAGACAGGTATTTAGACTGACTGACTGACTGACTGGAAAAAAAGCAACTGATGAGGGAACAAGAATGAAGCTAAGAAAAAAAACCAAGCTATATATTAACAAACAAAGTAGAAGGTAAGTATTTAAAGAGGACATCAACAAAAAAAAATTCTTAACAAATAACGACAAACTGGCTAAGAACAAAAGATTGTAGATAAATAAGGAGATGAAAATAAATTTTGAAAAGGAAAAGTGCATTTTGCTGTAGACAAATGGTCTCAAAATTAAAATTAAGGTAACATCAAAGAAGGAAAAACAAGAAAGTTTTCAGCAGAAGAAACTGAAATGGTAATGCCTCGGATAAAAATTATGGCCTGGATTTTCATCTCGAAGCCTGGTGCACAGAATCAGAAGAATTGTGCACCTCCACAAACCTGACTTTTAAAAACTGCTTCCTAATTTTCATGGTTGTGGTGTGGAAGAGGTTGCAAGTATTGGGTAGCTGAGCTAAATCTGGAGTGAGGGTGGTCATCTCCAGTAGTTATAAGGAACATTCTGTGGCAAGGGCAGGCTGGGTGAATTATCTGCCTCTGGGCTGTAACATTGTGTCCTAATTTATTTTTTTTCACTCGTAGTATGCAGGTGTCATTGTCTGGTCAGCATTAATTGTCCTTTCCTTGTTTCCCTTGAGAAGGTGAGCTGCCATCTTGAACTGCTACAGTCCATGAAAAGTCAAATCTTTTAAAATAAACAATAAAATATGCCTCTAGTTCTCACTCCTCACACTCTCTCATCCTCCAGCCTACACCCCATCTTTGACAAATCATTCAATGTTATTACACTCCTCCACCCATAACTTGACAGCCTCTCTATGACAAGCTGTACCTATGCCAGGACCCCTCATACACTCCGTGTTAACCTCTGCACTGTACCCACCCTCATAAAATGTCATACCTTCAATGCTAACCTTTGCCCCTGTTCTCATGCCTTCTGGCCTTTTTTACCACAATGCCAAATAAGTGCCACATCATATTATTACATGCCCTCAACCAGTGCCTTAACCCTTACCTCTATCTTGCCAACCCACCCAATATCTATCATGAGCCAGTTTCAGAACACTCACAGTGATGAAACAAAATAAAATTCTAAGTGTCTGTTGCAGACATTACAGCATGAGGAAAGCATTCCCCTTCATTTAAACCCAGTTATTACATTTGCATTCCAGCAATGACATAATGTCTCATAACAATAACCATTATCATTCAAGTGCACAACCCATATACTAAAAAAATTGGAATTCAAAATCTTACTTAAAAGAGTTTGCAACTACTTGAAGCCATCAATCAAAATATGAAATGACAGGCTCTCAAATTTGATCCTGGATGATTTCGAAATGATGAAATATGAAATTATTCACATACCACTATTCCACTGATGGAAGCTGTCGGGTACATGTCAACAGATAACAATGACTTTTTTTTTTAACAATCTAGGTACCTCGTTTAAAGGATTTAATGTTAGAATGTTTAAATGCTTTGACAGCTTTACATCTTCCTTTGACAGTTGCTTTTAACAGATCTTTGTGATATTTTTAGGACATGTCTTCTTGACCATTTCAAAAGTTTGTCTCAATATGTTTGACATGTCCTCTTGAGTTGAGTTTATCAGCTATGAAAGTTGGTTTTGTTGACAATTCCAATCAGTTTGACAGTAAATGAGTTTATGCCATTTCAACACTTCCAAAGGGCACCTTAACTCACCTACAGATGTCCTGACACCGTCTTGAAAGGGATACCTTGCCTCTCCAAAAGAGTTTCCTGGCTGTTCAAAGAAATGCACAAAGTTCAGATCTGCTCTTAAACATCTACTCTGCATATTTAAGATTTTACACTCCAAGGCTACATAAATCTGAATGAGTAGAAGCAACTATTGATTTAAATAGCCAGGTGCCTAAAAAAACTGTGCATACATGAAACACATGCACATATTCCCAAATCCGCAAAGGTAACAAGTGCATGTCTAGAGATGGCACTTGTGATTTCAAGCTCACCTGCCAATTTCAGCATGAGAAGAAAATTCAGGTCTCCACCTCAATTTTCATTGATATAGCTACCAAACTGAATAGGAGAATTCAAGAGGTATGAAGAGATATAAGGGTAATTAAGATATATAGAAAGGAGATGCTAGATAAACTGGGCAACATAAACAGGACATAATCCTAGATCCACATAGATTGTACTCATGGATAATCAAAAATACTGTGCAAGCGATAATGATTAGGATTCAATAAACCAAAGGGAAATGCTTGAACAGTGCAAAACAGCAAATACATTACACCGCTTCCAGAGGGAGAATTGCAGAGGCTGCTACAGATCAGTTGGATTAACATCTGCTAACATCCCTTGACTATCTCAATAATTTTGGAGAACCAACCTATTAATGGAGCATTGGTTGTTTTGACCCTTTAGATTTATGCTGATGTTAGATCTACTTGGATTAACATTATCAAAGGAAAGCATTATTTTCAACCTTTCTCTTTGCAGATATAAGGAAAAAGATAATTTATTATATCATTATGTCAGAGTCATTGGTGGATTCTTCTTTCTTTATATTTCTTCATGTCCTCTTTAATTATTGCACTTTTAAAATACTAGCTGACAATTATCTTTTATATCTCCAATTATAATTTTACAGGCCCTTCTTTGATTCTGTTTATCCTCTAAATATGTTTCTGTGTGATCTGTATTTGTTCCAGTGATTTTTTTTCACCTTTCTTCCAATTAGTTTTACATTTCCTACTTGCTACTTATTTGGTTCTGATTGTTAATTCATATCCACTGGGCTGTGAGCCAGGCCATTTTGTTCATTTGTTGACATAAATTCCTGTCATTTGGAGACATCCATGACATTCTGCTGCAATTTTTCTTTCTACATTTTGAGAGCTGATGTTTGTGTGGGACCCATGTGACAGTCCTGTTCTTGCTAGAGGTTTCCATTGAGTAAAATTGCAGAGTCAGAACAAATTGAGGAGCCAGCCCAATACTTCCATTTCAGAATTTCCATGACTACCTGCCTCCGATTGTGCATCTGCAATTTTAAGAATACTCGAACTAATAATTGCTAAAAAAAAGTATTGGTGTTTATTTCTAAGAAGCATAGAATACAGAAGCAGTATGGTTAAAAGAAAATGTCAGTCGAATTTTAGTTCACCTGTTTGCATTTCTATTTCCCATATGACAAAACAGAATATTGAGGTACTGTAAAAAGTACAAGAAAGTTTATCAAAAATGATAGTTATAATTGAGAAGGTGCCATAAGAAGGAAAGTCTAAGCTGGAAGAGAAGACTTAGAGGAGATCTACTGGATTCTAGCAAGTTATGAATGAGGTTGATTGGGTGTGTTAGGAGCTATTGCTTCTCATTGTATGTGAATCTATAATCAAGAGGCAGTAATTTAAGAGACTCACTAACAGGCCAGATGATGAAGCCAGAAGTAATTGCATGTGAGTTTTTGCTGCCAAATAGAGTTGTTGAAACACATAACACTGCTACATTTAAAAGGTGATTTAATATGCAAATTGGGATATGCATAGAGGGATACCAGGGCAGAGTGAAAACATGTAGTTATAATGGAAGCAGGCACACGTCGAGTAGAAACTCTAGTACAGGCATTTGACATGTATAACCTTCTTAATGTGCAGCTGTGCTCATGCCTTGTTCTCCAGGCACTTCTTCACATCTTCATCTGAGTACCATTTTTGTTCTATTCCAAAGCCAGGCTATGAAGGATAAAACTGGAGCCAACCTATCATGATGCCATTTAACTGAGTCACAAAATTAGCATGCCACTTCTGGGTTCCTTGGTCTAGCAAGGGTCTGGGCAGAATAATGCATTGAATTAGTCAAAGCAAGAATTTCTAACAAAACTTGTCTTAGCATCAGTTACAGTGACTCAACTGAACCTGGATTTTTGAGGCTGCACCAATGGTAGCATTGGGAGGAGATCTGAGAAGGCTGCTTGCTGGGCCTGTCACTTGTATTTGAAGTTCGTGATACAGGATCTATGCAGCTGAAGTAAGCAAATCTTTCCCAAGGAAGTAAGGAATTGGACAACTGTTCTAACTAACATGAATGTGATTGAGAATTTCAACAGAAGACATATTATTTCAACAATCTAGAGACAGTGCATCTCAGGAGGAAGGGAAACATGAATGGCACAGCATTTTCATAATTGACAAATTTTACACTCTAATTTTCCCAGTGTTCTCCAAGCCAGTGCTTCTCAAACCAACACAAACTGCACTATTTCCATTCCTCTCTAAGCACCTCACATCAGCATCTCAGCAGCCAGTGTTCTCACCAATATCCTACTTATGTTCCAAAAAAGGGAAGGAAATAATTTCTAATGTATCTCCAAGATGACTCTCATAACACAGGGAGTGAGTAGCCTGGCATTAAAGTTAACCACCCATCCACCATATTACAGTCAATTGATTATGTTAACAAACCAGTTGATCCCAATAATACTCTGCCATATCATAATACAGTTGACATGGACAGGCGTGAGTGAGAATGAAAAACTCATAATTAAACGGCAGGATGGAAGGGAAATAGTATCTTCATGAGCTGCCCCTTGTACTTTGGAGTATCGCTCCCTTCCTTCTTATCACTTTGCTCTGCAAAACCCACCTCCATAGCATTTGCATCCATGTTAAGCTGAGCAAACCTTCTTGACCAATATTGCAGATTTACTTCATTCTGGGGATCCATTTGGCCCATATCTTTCAATTGGTTGCAGTCCCAGTACTGTCCACCAGTGTGCAGTACTTTCTACAGCTGATGGGGTAAGTCACAAGCTGTTCCAATTTATTCACTGGAACTATTTGCTTTATTACTTTCCAATCGTTCCCCCCATGCTGCCAGTCCACGGACCTTGCTTCTTGGCATCTTGCAGAACATCAAAAAAAACCCCTTAAGCTTGCCACTAACTTCAGTTGTTAATACTATAGTTGTCACATCCCTGGAATCAGCAAACACCAGTGAAACATACGTCATCAAAGTCCCCAGTCTGGGCAATTGTCTTGTGGATGTGATAGTTCCATCATATGTAACATGATCACTCAGATTAGAATCCTAATGGATCTTAGTCTATTTTAAAGAACACATATCACAAAACACATGAACATTTGAAGTATCAAGTGCCTCTGTTCTGAGTCCAAGATTTTGTAATTAATTCCAAATAACCACAAGGAATAAACTGAACAGTTTGATTAGCATATTTGATGTATACTCTCTTCCCATCATGACCTATTCTCTCACCTGAGGCTTTCCATTCCCTATGATTTTCTCTTTATGTGGTATAACCAATCTGCTGAAGTGACCACTTGCCTGGAATTTATAGGCTTCCAGACACCATGTCACAAGGCTGAGTAGATGAGAAGGAAGAGAATGTAGAATTGAATGGTGTGTCAAAAGAGATGGTAATACCGTTCCACAACTGCTAAGGAAATCAGTTCTACCAACCACACTATAAACTAATTGTACAGTTCCCCCTAGCACACAGGTTAACTGTCTACCACTAAGACCGGAAGACACTGCAAGGTAATACTAAACTTAAATTAAATGCTAACTGCAACTGTTGACTTGATTTTTAAAAAGAAGTCAATGTTTAAAATACTTTCAATTCTCTCACTTACCAAATTCCTGGGTTCAATACCATGTCCATCACTGCTCCATTGAGGTGGCCTATGTATTAACAGGATGAATAAGATCAGAGAGTCGAATGCATGGTTCAAAGACTGGTGTGGGAAAAATTAGTTCTGATTCAATGGGCACGAGTATTGATACAAGGAAAAGAGGGAGCTCTATCTTGAAGGAAGTATAACTTGAACTATTCTAGGAATAGTCTCCTGGTGAATCATGTAACTAGGGATGGAGAGAAATGTATTCAAGGAAAGGGAGTATAGTGTGGAATGTTCATGTGATATGAGATTTAACAATATAACTAGACAATAATAAAGGATAGCAGTAATACTGATAATCAAAGTGTGATGGGAAGAGAAAGAAAATATATTAATCAGAGTGTACCACTATATAGTTTCATGGGAAGGAAAATTGTTTTAAAAAAGGGGGAAGGATTAAAGATGCTTGTTCAGAATGCATACAGGATTTATAATGGAATGAATGAAGTGGATGGATATGAAGTGATAGCCATTGGATTGACATAGTTACAAGGTGACCAAGCTGGAGCTTCAGATTTATTGAATATGAATTTAGGATAGGTAGAAAGACAAGTTCTGCTAATGAAGTATGGGATCAGTACAGTAGGCAAAAAATGATCTTTGTTCAGAATACCTGTTTGTGTGAAAATAGAAAACATCAAGGAGAATGAGTCACAGTTGGAAGTATGGAAGCAGGCCATCCAGTTCATTGGGTTCACACTGACCCTCCAAATGGTTGCCCACCCAGATATACACCATCCTCTGCAACCCTGATTGAAAAGAAATTCCAAACTGTGGTTAATCTGTACAAAAGGTTTCCATCAAGAATTTTTTTAAAAACTGAACTGCAATAATCATTGGTGACTTCAACTTATTTTAGATTGGAAATAGTAGCCAGGACAATGAGTATGTATTTGGGATACTTTCTATAGCATTATGTTGTGGAACCAACTAGACAAGAGGTTAGATTAGAGATGGTATTGTGTGATGAGTCAGGATAATTAATGACCTCATATTTAAGACAATTGCATGCCATCATAATTTGTGACTTTCTCACAAATAATGTACAGGGAGCCTCATCTTCAGTCTCTTCACATTCTCTGTGTGATGGAGTCAATACACTGCATTCAGTCAGTCACTTATGCGTATGTAGAGAAACGTCAGTAAGCACAGAATACAGGCTATGTGTTGAAGTATGTGGTGTTGTAATCACATAAATAATCAGTGTTGTTCCAAATCCCTTATATGTAAAAGATCTACAAACATAGAAAACCACAAACTGGATCAGTTCTATCCTGCCAGTGGGTCAGGACATATCCAGGATGCTGATAGTGGTGTGTCAGACAACGTCTGTAAAGATTGATTCTGTAATCATAACTATATTAGGTCATTGTCTATCTAGTTTGTGGGACAGTTCTCTGAATTTTTGTTAAAGCCATCACATGTTCCCAAAGTGTACTTTGCAGGCTAGGTTTGCTTTTGTTATTTCTGGTGCCTAATTTGATGCCAGTGGTCCAATTGATTCCATTCCTTGTTTAGACTTTGTAATGGTTTTGTTGCAACTTACTGGTTTGGTAGGCTATTTCAGAGGGCAGTCAAGAATTGAACGCATTCCTATCTGTAGTCACGTGTAGGCCAGATCCAGTAAGGACTACACAATCCTTTCTCTAAAGGAAATAGTGAGCCCAGACTGAATTTAATAACAATAAACAATGGTAACATTTTCACAATTACATTAGCTTTTTAATTCTGGATGTTCTATGTAACATCTGCAATTACTGGGATTTGGACGCAAGTCTCCAGATCATTAGCATCTTGATTATTAGTCAAATGATAATACCTTTGCAGTACTACCTCCTAAATACTGCACTTGACAGACTCTTGTTCGAGCAAAGGAGCTAAGACGGTAGGCTAGAAAGTTGACTTAAGGCCACCAACAGATTTACCATTGTATTGTTGAACAGCAAAGAAAGCTCAATGGACTACATGGTCTTCTCCTGCTGCTATATTTTATAATCTTATGACATCATGATCTGAACGGTAGTTCCGCATTTGCCACCTAACCTGCCCATGTAAAACTTGGAAGGGGATGAGATGATGCCCCAGATTCTGACTTTACATCACTTTCAAGGGATTTAAATCCTCATATGTACCTCACATGCAACCTCTACCTAGGACATTTCCCTTCCGTACATTCACTTCTCTAAAAATAAGAATAAGAAGGAAATATGATGGTAATTTTTTATGATAGATGTGGTCCAACATTTTTTTTAACAATCACAATAATACCACTATATCAGACTGGTCCTTTCATTGCATTGTTGTTCTCAACTATAGTTTTATAACTTTCTACTTCAGTTACTTCCAACACTCCAAATAATCCCACAAAGCTCTCTGCCCCTTCCACTGCCCCCACCACCAAAACAAACCCCAATTTGCCAATCTTCCTTCCTAATTATAACCTATGTTCCTGCTAGTAGCATCCCTATCATTAGCACTTCACATTTCATTGTAGTTTCATTCAAATGTTACTCTGTAGAGAAGCTCCATAAATGTGAAGTGCTTCATATAACAACTGATTATTATCACGGCTAATAAGTTTCTCAACCCCATTGTCCCACTCCCCATAACCCTTGAATCCCTTAATACTCAAGAAACTATCTATCTCAGTCTTGAATATACTCGAAGACCTGACCTCCACAGCCTTCTGTCAGAATGAATTAAGTCATGTCCATTTAGGTTGCTGGCACATACATGTGAGATTGACATAACAATGTGCCATACAGCAACATGTCCATCCCTTGATTGATGACTCCCTACAGATATGATAAATTGTCTGGATTTGTGACTATGCTAAACAATAAAGGAAGACAGAGTACTGTGAGCTTTGTCATGTCCATGCAACAATTTTTTTTTTCAATCAAGTGTGCTAGTTTAAAAACATTGGGCAGAATTTTCCCAGAAATTTCCTAACAGTGTGGGCTATGGTGAGAAATTTGGGAGACTCCTGAAATAATTCAGATGAGTGATTTCTTGATATTAGGCGGATAAGTCTCATTTTCCAACTAAGCTCTGGAAATTGAGTCAAAAGTTTTGCTAGTGAAAGGTGACAGGACTGTTAACGGCATTTATCACTCATGATCACTCTTATTACTACCTAAACTCAACAGATTAGTATGCAGTTTCCCATCCTGTCACCCACTAGATAGAAATGAGATGTCAAGAATGTCTGACATGGAAGTCAGAGTAGGCAACTGGAGCAACTCCACTTTACCACTTTCTCTTTTGGACCGCTATCTTGGACACCCAGCCCCAATAATTCATTAGTATGGTATCTGGACCGCAGCCGCAGGCACCTCATGTCCATGAATGCTGGCACAGGCATGTGTCAGTCTTTCTGTACCATCATGGAAAATCCCTGAGAGGATTTCAGTACACCTCTGCACGACACGTTGGTGTGCACTGGTACCACTCATTCCAATGTTGCTGCAAGAACAATCTGTGTACAAGACAAGCCCCTGCTCATGGATCAGGCCAGATTGTATCGCAAAGCTACTTTCCTTTTTCTTGGCACTTCACTCACTTGGTGCTTACTGGGCTGCTCATAGTATCACTGCCTTGCTTTGGCCTCTGACCTGCACTTTAAAGGCTCACAGTACTATGTCTTCCCTTATTGTTTAGAGTAGACACAAATCCCGGCAGTTTATCATGTCTGTCAGCAATCATCAATCAAGAAGGGATGGACATGTTGCTGTATGGCATATTGCTATGTCAATCTCGCATGTATGTGCCAGCAACCTAAATGGCAAGAACACTATATGTACCTCAAACAAATGGTCATGTTTCCAAGTCAAAGGGAGTAGTCTTCAGACAAGCTCATGGAAACAACTTTCAGTCAGAGTGTCCGAGTGCACGCAATCAAGGGCAGCAATCTCTGTCCAGAGGCTTGGGCATGGTCAGTTGGTCACGTGGAGTCATCATTGTCAGGGGGTCAGTCTCACTCCAGGGTGTGGGCAACAGTCAGTCCCACAGGTCCATTGCAAACAGTCTGGAGATTCAAGGATTGTTAATCGAGGTGCTTCACAGATAGCAGTCAGGAGTCTAGTCTATCGTCACTCAGGTCTGTCTGTCCAATCATTCATTCAGGAGGTATGGAACATGGTCAGCCCTGAAGGTTAACAGAATGAATACTATGGTGGGTATCAGCCGACACAATTGCACAGTATTAGTGAGATAGAAGGACTCAGCAATGAGGATGGAAGGCAGCAGCCTGGGATCTGGAGTGTATAAGTATGATAAAGGTGGGAAATTCAAAAGATAAGGTTGTGGGGAACCAGTAGTATCATGACTATGACCATGCTATTTGCACTGTTTTGTCTTACTTGCACATGATGAGATCAATGCTGCAGCCCAAGCTGTAAGATACAAAGATGGCCAACCCCAGCTGCACGGCTCAACTGACTGCTCTTATGCCCCACTAGGAGGGCTATATAACAGTGCAGCTAAGTTCATCACTCACAAATGGTTCTATTCTATCAATGTACAAGTGACCTGCGACCACCACTACCACTTCTTTGAGATTTGCACACAGTATCCTGTATCCTTGAGAAGTCTTGAGTTCCTGCCACATTTGAGCGTCAGGTTCCTTACCAGGGTAGTTAAAACTTAATTAAGATAAAATAGAAGCAGCCATCTACCTACTTGTAACACAAATTCAAAGATGTATAAACACACTAAAAATATTATCTCCTTAATCTCAAAGCACTCCTTTATAAATTGAATAGAAAAGTAATAGTTTTGTATAGTACCAAAATGCATCCTGGCTACAGAACCCAAACGCACACCTTGTACAATTCTCAAGTGTTGCACGAATGATACAGCACTCACACCAGAGTGTCTGCCTCTGATGCGTCAATAGGTTTAAATCACTTGTGACTTTAATTTACAGACTGGAACTGAAGATTTTTTCTCCCTGGAGGCATTGTATACCTGAGTTTAAACATTCTGTGCATTACATATCTCTTCAGGTTTTTATTCCAACGCTCTGCTCTGGGAACATCACTGGCTCTCTTTACTCTAAATTAATCTAGTTTCTAGATTACAATCTCTTTTCCTTCTCAGGAACAGTGATTGATACAAACATGTTCACCAAAGGAATTCACAGAGCTGCTCAAGACCAAAGTATAAGTAAAAACAAAATCTTTTTCTCTTTCTCTCTCTAACCCACGGGTATTTCCTTTAAACTTAAAATGAAACTCTTCTGACTTTCTAAACTGGAACTTGTTTATCTTGTTTGGTCATAAAAGCCTCCTGATGGACATAAAAACACATTAATCCTAAATTCTAAAGTTTTTTTGAAGAGTTTGAAAGCTTTCCAGCAGGTGATGCCTCTCTCTCCTCCCATCGCCGCCACCCCCCCGGCTCCCCCCACCCCCCACACCCCCCCCCCCCACCCCCCCACACCCCCCCACCTCTACTCCATTTAATTATTGATGAGGTGCTAGACTATGGTTATGTGGAAAGTGTTGTCGTGACTTTGCAAGACTTAAGTGATGGGGGTATGGCTAAGGATGGGTGACCAATGTGGCCTGGCACTTAAACAGCCATAGGTGAAGGAGTGTGCAGTTGTATATGCAAGAAGGTGTCAACTAATTGCTGTAGGTTTGTGGTGTTTGTTTCTTTTAATTCACATGTGGGATGTGGGCATCACTGGTTGGTCGTTCTTAGTTGTCCTTGAGAAGGTGATGATAAGCTGCCTTCTTGAATTGCTGAAGTCCATTCATGTGCCATTACATTGACAGTGGAGGGTTAATTCAAACTGTCAATACTTGACCAGGTGCATGGCAGGGTTTACAAGACCCTTGCACTAGGGATGCCAGTGTATTCTGGGATATCCAACAGTGGCAAGTACTTCTGGCTGTGGGAGAATTGAGCAAACATTGGGCGAGAAGTGTATTTTTATGGATTTCGTAAATAGTTAATGAAGCAAGGTGCAATGATGGCATGAAAAAACAAACTCCACAGAGAGAAACATTTCATGAAATTCAAGAAGAATGATTCTTTTGCCAAAATATGGTAAAGTTTAGATTCATCGTGACTGAAAATAGCTCGACCCAAAAATCTGAATACACAATTAATCATCATTGCAGAATTTTATTAATTATATCCACTTGTTGGATATAAATCTCAAAATTAAGGTGGAGCACTATTTGAAGCCTTTTCAAAGTTGGTAAAACTAAAAATATTCAACTTGAAAACTAAATCTTCATGTTTGGATTGTTGATTGTACCCAAACAGAAAGCTCATTCTAATGATTTCAATAATAGCCTGGTGAGCAAATAGCCCAAAGGTTTTGAATTCAACATATAATTTTCTGCTAAATCTTCTGACAATAACAGTCATACGTTACAAATAGTAAATCAGAAACATACTCAGATTTGTACTTTGAAATTGGAATAACTCTGGATGTAGATGAGTTCTAATAACATCCTCAATTTGGGGAGGCATGGTGGCACAGTAGTTAGTACTGCTGCCTCACAGCGCCAGGGACTCGGGCACCTCTGGCAACTGTCTGTGCAGAGTTTGCACATTCTCCCCGTGTCTGCGTGGGCTTGCTCTGGGTGCTCTGGTTTCCTCCCACAGTCCAAAGATGTGCAGGTTAGGTGAACTGGCCATGATAAATTGCCCATAGTGTTAGGTGTAGGGGAATGGGTCTGGGTGGGTTACTTTCCAGAGGGTCAGTGTGGACTTGTTGGGCCGAAGGGTCTGTTTCCACACTGTAAGTAATCTAATCTATACAGTTTACAAGTGAAGTTGTCAACGCATAGGTTGAAAAAGAATAACTGCAGACCAGTTTGCTAGATTTAAAGTCCAGATCATATCCGAGAGGTGGAGACAGAGAAAACCTTATGATTTAAAACTCTTGGAGCTTGAGCTTTCTGGAGTTGCATGTACAAGTTGCATTACCAATATATAAACTTCAGTTTTTCCATTCATTATAATTAGTATGGTGTTTGAAGGTCCTATCAGCCATTCAACAAGGTCAATCATGCACTGAATGTTCCTTAAAGACATTTGACTAAGAGGTGGAACTAAGTTATTCAAATCTTGTGTAAATAGCTAACAAGAACATCTTTGGAATTTCAACCTTCACGTTACACAACTCCACTGATTATACATAGCTTAATGAATATAAATAATCAAACCCAGGAATAGATCACATTTCATCCAGAATGCTGGAAGTGATTAGGGAAGAGATTTTGCAACATTCATGCGCATTAATAAAAGAATTACTGGAAGCTGTAAAGGTGCATGGAAATTAGAAAGGAATTAATACATGGAGCAACATTTAAAAGACGTTGGTAACTAAAAAGCAAATTCTATTTAATTGATAATTAGCAGTAAACAGGCTATTTGTTACAACACTAACCTTATTGTGAAGAGTTAACATAGATTCACATGTGGATGATTCTGCTAGACAAAATACTTCAACATTGGCAGCGGCACAGTGGCACGGTGGTTAGCACTGCTGCCTCACAGCGCCAGAGACCCGGGTTCATTTCCCGCCTCAGGCGACTGACTGTGTGGAGTTTGCACATTCTCCCAGTGTCTGCGTGGGTTTCCTCCGGGTGCTCCGGTTTCCTCCCACAGTCCAAAGATGTGCAGGGTCAGGTGAATTGGCTATGCTAAATTGCCCGTAGTGTTAGGTAAGGGGTAGATGTAGGGGTATGGGTGGGTTGCACTTCGGCGGGGCGGTGTGGACTTGTTGGGCCGAAGGGCCTGTTTCCACACTGTAAGTAATCTAATCTAATCTTGATGGAAGTAGCAAACTGGAGTGTGGTAAGTCTTATAGCAAAATGTACGCAGACTTATTATTGACTTTTGACAATGTTATTTTATTATTCTTTCATGTGCTGTGGGTGCTGCTTGCTAGGTCAAGATTCATTACCTGTCATTAACTGCCCTCAAGCAAGAAGTGGTGAGCTGCTGTCTTGAACTGCTGCAGGTCATTTTGTTTGGGTAGGCCCACAATGCTGTGCAGGAGGGAGTTCTGGGACACTGACCAACAACACTGAAGCAACAGCAGAATATTTCAAAGTCAAGATAGTGAGTGGCTTGGATGACAACTTGCAGGTGGTAATGTTCTAAACCTATTTCTTTGGGACCACAAAATTGTCTCATGAACAACCTACAGATGAAGGTGGTCAATGTCATTTAGCATGTATCAGGTTCATAGTAAATTGTCTGCAAATCTAACATCATGTTAATTCTGAATCTGCCACTCTCATGTTGATAATATAAGACAGTTTCATTCTGATATATTTTTGCTTGACCTCATGCAGTCATTTGCAGTATTTAAAGATATAAATTTAATATTGTCTGCCTGGGTTTACTCTGGGTGCTCCAATTTCATCCCACAGTCCAAAGATGTGCAGGTTCGGTGGACTGGCCATGATAGATTGCTCCATAGTGCCCAAGTTTGTGCAGGTTCGGTAGATTAGTCTTGGGAAATGCAGGGTCTGGGATGGGATGCTGTTCAAAGGGTCAGCATGGGCTCTGTGGGCTGAAAGGGATTCTATAGAAATGCTGTGATTCTATAATTATATAATTCTCTCCTCCTTTTTAAAATCCTTGCTTCAAGTTTTTTTTTAAACTGATTGGAAATTATATTTTTATCCCAATTCCACAGTATAATTTCTGTATTCCCTGACCACATTTTCAATGATCAGGGCTTTCAGTAAACCATAATTTTCTAAGATCCAGGCCATATCCACTGATCACAACATCTGAGTTTAGAATGCATGTTGACAGTTTGAAAACATTATCCAGTCACATCACCTCAAGAACCACTAAAGGAATCTTACTGAAACACTGAGCTCCCTATTTTTATCCATTGACTCACATTTTATCAAACAAAAGAACACTTTTTTAAAACTTTGCTTTGTTTCTAGTCTTATTACTGTTTGAATATTGAGTTTCACTGTCAGTTTTACACTTGTGGGACTTCTAAGGTCTCAATTTCATTTGTTGGCAACATTGGTGTAGTTATCTAAAAATGTTTTTCTTACATCATTGATGTTCAATTTACATTTTAATGGATTCACTGACGCTTAATGAACAGCCTAGACTGTTACTTATTAGATCATTATTAGATCATGAACCTGAAACAATAACTGTTCCTTTCTTCACACATTCTGACACACCTCCCAAACATTTCCAGCATTTTCTGTTTTAATCTCCAACTTCCAGCATCCATAATTGCTTTTTGGTTCAAACTAATTGTCTACCTTTTCTTGAAATAAAGGGAATTTCTTTGAGAAGTCTTGCATACATGTTTTCTACAATCTCTTATAACATAGAATATAATAAACAATGCAATGGTTTAATGCATAATATCATTTCTCACAGCAAGTTAATCTTAGAAGTATTTATATTCTTTGAAATTAATAGTCACATCTAGCTGGGTTTTGGGCATCCTGACTATATTATAGCAATTGTTATTTTAGAATGTTCTGCTGTCTTTGGCTTTTGGCATTTATTAGTTTTTATTCATAATGGAGGACATATAAATAGTGATTTTTTAAATTCCTAATTTGGTTAATAATATTTTGGGATTGAATCTTCAAAATCTCATGAAATGTATTTCCCTTACTTACAATCAATATTTATCATGCTGGTAATATAAGACAGTCTCATTCTGATATATTGTTGCTTGACATCATGCAGTCATTTGTAGTATTTAGAGATATAACTTTAATATTGTCTGTGTGAGTTTACTCTGGGTGCTCCAGTTTCATCCCACAGTCCAAAGATGTGCAGGTTAGGTGGACTGGTCATGCTAAATTGCTCCATAGTGTCCAGGTTTGTGTAGGTTCAGTAGATTAGTCTTGGGAAATGTAGGGTCGGGGTGGGATGCTGTTCAAAGGGTCAGCATGGACTCCGTGGGCTGAAAGGGATTCTGGAGGAATGCTTTGATTCTGTAATTCTATGATTCTCTCCTCCTTTTTAAAATGCTTGCTTCAAATTTTTTTAAACTGATTGGAAATTATATTTTTATCTCAAATCCACAGTATACTTACTGTCTTCCCTGACCACATTTCAATGATCAGGGCTCTCAGTAAATCATAATTTTCTAAGATCCAGGCCATATCCACTGATCACAACATCTGAGTTTAGAATGCATGTTGACAGTTTGAAAACATTATCCTGTAACACCACCTCAGAACCACTAAAGGAATCTTACCGAAATACTGAGCTCTCTATTTTTATCCATTGACTCACATTTATCAAACAAAAGAACTCTTTTTTTTAAACTTTGCTTTGTTTCTAGTGTTATTACTGGTTGAATATTGAGTTTCACTGTCAGTTTTACACTTGTGGGACTTCTAAGGTCTCAAATTCATTTGTTGGCAACATTGGTGTAGGTATCTAAAAATGTTTTTCTTACATCATTGATGGTTGGAGGTTCTATGGTCATATTCTATACATGCAATAATATAAATATAATGACTTTCATAATGGTCTCATGTGACTTGAATTTAGTTTCCAATTTGACATTACCTCATACAAGTATTTATGATATCTTTCACTGTAGCAGAGTGGTAACATCATTGGACTAATAATCCAGAACCCCAAGTTAATGCTGTAGCGGACATAGGTTTGACTTTCAAACCCCTTTGGGGAGGGAAATCATAGAATGTCTTCACTGTGGAATGAGGCCAATCAACTCTCCATAACAGACCCAGAACCCCACCTTATCCCCATAGCTCCACATTTTTACAATGTTTAATTCACCTTGCTGACACATCCCTGGACACTATGGGGCAATTTAGCATGGCCAATCCACCTAACCTGCAACGTCTTTAGACTGTGGGAAGTAACTGGAGCACCGGGAGGAAATCCAAGCAGACATGGGGAGAACATGCGAATTCCACACAAGATTGGAATTGAAGTCAGATCCCTGGTGCTGTGAGGAAGCAATGCTAACTACTGAGCCACCATGTCACCCTGGCATCCTACCTGGTCTAGTGTATATTGACTCCAGACAAACAGCAGTGTGGTTAACTCTAATCTGCCCCCAGGCAATTAGGAATGGGCAATAAATGTTGACCGAGCGAGTGATGCTGATGCCCCACAAATGAATATCTTTAAACAATTGAAATGTGTGATTGGTCAGACCTTGTAGACATCTCTAACAGTTACAGATATATTACAATTATTTTCAACCTTAAAAGATTTCTTACTCTTATATTTTTGATTATATTTGTGATATTGCAGCTTGTGCTCACCTTTGAATTTGATGAGAAAGATCCAGTGATCTATCAAATTATTGTATCATGTTACTTAATCCCATGTCACTGTCAGGTGAATAATCTAAGAACTTTTTTTTATTATCAACTGATCAGTAAATGACCACATTTGTGTGACTAAATGCATTTCTACCAACTCCTTCTAATATAAAACATAAATTCCCAAAGCTTTAATAGCTCTTCCCATCCGTGAACTTGGAAAGAGAATATTTTCATTTAGGAGGAACATTAATTTCAAACATGTTGACATTTGATTGATATTTCATTTGTGCTATAGAACAACCACAAAACTTGCTGGTGTTCCTGCACGGTTTTCACGTAGACATCTGTTTTGTGTTTTGCTCTTCTTGCTTAGCAACAATGTTCCAGCAGCTTCAGTTAAAACATTCATTTTGCTTTCAGTCCTTTACAGCAATAACATCTGAAGAGCAGGCAGAGTTTTGCACCTTCCCCCATCCATTCAAAGTCATTCAGGAAACTTGGGCTCATGGCCAGTCCATACCAGGTCCTGGCTGAGTTTCCAGTATTCTGGCAGGCTGTATTTTATGTTACAGCAAGAGTTCACTGAATGAACCATACATTTTCAGATTATACTCTCTTGGTTGAAATGAATTAACATGAATTAACATTAGTCATCTCACACATTCTCAATTCAATAAGTCTAATTTTCTTTGAAAACAAACATTATATTCATATTTTTTGGTTATAGAAATAGGAACTCAATCTGCCAACTTAATTATTTTATTCCCAGAAAATTTGCCTAATAATTCCACTAAACAGCTACAACTACATGGGGTCTCTGAATTTATCAAGGTTGTTTGACTTTAAAATTAATTCAAATGTTTTTGATGTTTAAATTTGGCTTTATTTCAAGCATATCTTTTCTAATTGCCTCCTGTTTTAACATGATGTGACTCATTCTATGCCAGGGTACTCATCGAAATTTGCTACTTATAAATCTTGTAGTTTTGGCTAAGGTTTTTCATCTATTCAATTTTCTTGTAGTTTTTGCCCCAATCTCATCTCACTAACTACCTACCCATCCCAATGTCACGTGTCTTGTCTGGTACTGATTGCTCCAGAAAATAATTTCTACTGTCTAAAAAATCCAGAATAGACTGGCATCCCTAGCATTCACACCATTTTACAAAGACCATTGTTGACCCCGACAAGTCATGTCAGTATGCAGTATGGTTTGTGATCTGGCAGATAGGGTCAGGTTTTTGGGCTGCTTTGTGGCCAGGAACCTTGAGATTCTAATAGATGGGATGGTGAAGAGCAGGAATATCCTCTTCCCCTAGAACTGGCAGAGGAAGACATGCCATCAGATTCTGCCAGTCACTGCAATCTCAGTTGTCTGGAAACTGAAGACTATCTTCCATTCCTTGATTAAGGACTGGTGATAATCTTGACGAGCATCCTGGCTTTGTCTCAGCTATAAACAGCAAAGCAAGGCAGAAGAGCCTAGTAGCTCTGTCTGTGGGAACAAAACACAAAAAGGCAAGTCAAGACAAGAAAGGGCAGTGATGCTATAAGTGTTTGAGTAGGCTTAGAGTGAGTGAGTGTTTAGATTGTAAGCAAAAAGCTTTAAGTTGAGTCTTCATCTAATCTACGATGTGTATGCCTATCTCTGTATAGAAAGTCTCTTTGCAGCACCACTGAAATACTGATTGTTGGTGTGCTCTAAGTGTTACTTTGAAGTATTCTTTCAATGGATCAAAGAAGCACCATGAGGGTCCTGAGCAGCTGGCATGTGTCAGATGCCAGCATTCCTTGGAGCATGCCCTGAAATATTGTTGCTGGTGACCAAGATGGAGGAGAAGCAAATGGCAAGCTGGGGTTGCCAAACACCACTCTGACTTTCTTGTCAAGATTTCCCAGTGTTTAGTTCCTTCACGGTGCTGTGTTGGATAGAAGACTGCATATTCATGACATGGGATGAGTAGTTAATCAGGCCGACAACAGGAAATAACCCTCCTAAATGGGTATTTTGCCACTACCCGGTGAGAATTTCATCGTGACTCTTGGACTTCATTTTGGAAAAAGCATCCAGTTGCTTCCAAAGTTGAGATGGATCACACTTGCCTTCTTGTATGATTTTCTCATATGTCTCACCACAGTGCATGTTGTTCAGGGCCCTATACGATCCTACCCTAAGTGTCCATCCTTTTGTTACTCTGTGTTATGCAGTTCAGAGGAAAGCTGAAGGAACAGAAGCAACCAATGTGTCTACTTTGACTAAGAATTATGTTTGACAGCACTTCACAGAGAAGTATCAAAGTAAAAACTAAGCTGGACAAATTGGAGAAAGTGATATTAAGATGGTTACCAATAACTTGATCAAAGATGTGAGTTGTAATAAGCCTTTTAATGAGGAAGAAGGAGAAAGAGAGTCAAAAGGGCATTGGGAATGCTCAATTCCAGAATCTAAGAGGCTAGGAAGTCATAAAATTCCAAAACCTGTAAAGTGTTATTTGTTAAAAATGAAGCACTCCACCAATTTGGATTGACCTTGGTGTCTTGGTAAATAAAATTCCAAAACCTGTAAAGTGTTATTTGTTAAAAATGAAGCACTCCACCAATTTGGATTGACCTTGGTGTCTTGGTAAATAAGATGAAAACTTAGCTCTTTCATCTTTAAAACTCAGTTAGTCCTGACCAGGTGAGATGTAAACAAAATAAGTAGTGCAGTTTTTGTTGTATATACTTTCAACTCTAAGGCAATTAAGAAATAGTTGGAACAGCAAATTCCATCCCTAACTAACATTAATAAGCTAATGCTTTGTTAAATATAGGTTTTGTTGTATCTTTTCTGATGGTACCCTTCAAATTAAAAGATTTTTAAATTCAATTTTATCATTTTTGTAAGTGATGCAAATACTTCACCTGCTTTTATTTCAATATCTTGACATCCTCCCTAAACTGAGACAACCAAAAGTGAACGTAATACCCTCGCTGAAACCTTACCAAGGTTTTCAAAATATTTAGCAAACCTTTTGTGATCAAATGTTATTTATTCAATAATAATGCAAGGACTCCCACTTGCTGCTTTAAAGGCCATCTCACTTCACCTTCAAATATTTGTTTTCAAATACAGGCACACCTCATTATTTTTGTTCCTGCACACTCTTTAAAATTGCATTATTTAATTCATACTATTGCTCTTCTTCCTTCCTCCCAACTGTATCCCACCACATTTGTCTGCATTCAATTTAAACTGTTCCATGTTTACCTATTTCACTCTTCTGTACCCTTACTCTTACTCAACTTTTCAATTTGTTATCAATATCAAACTGTGAAATGACATCTTGTACACCAAAGTTCATATTAATAAAAATATTAAAGGGGGCAGTGATTCTAATATCAATACCTGAGATATGCCACTACGTACTTTCCTTCAGTTTGAAAAGTAACAATTCTTTTTTTTCCTGTTCTTTATTTTTCTATGAATTGCTTTTATCCTGTGGGCATTAATTTTGCTTGCAGGTCTACTATGTATTACTTCAAATGCTTTTGAAAGTTCAAATCCAAAAATCACTACATGTTCCTATTTAACCCTTTCCATCACTTCATAACAGAACTCAAACAAAAAACGTTTATGCTATTAGGTCACACATATCCAAATGTCACTTATTTTAGTTCCAAATCATTGTCCCTGAAAGCTTCTCCACTACTGAGATTAGACTGTTTGATTTGTAGATATTGAGTTGATCCCCCTTCTTATTTTGGATAATTGTATAACATTTGTTGTCCTTCAGCCCTCTGATACCATCCCTTATTTAAAGAGAAATAAAAGGTGGTTACAAATTTTCTTCAATTGCCAGCTTTACTTCTGTTAACAAGTTTGGATGAATTCCTTCTGAATCCAATGACTTTCCTGCACTGAGAACAGATAACCTTTTAAGTACCTCCTTTTCTTTATTAAATATCATCATTACTTTGCCTTTTATTATTGTATTAGTGACATCCTCTTTTCAGGTGTTAACACCTTAGCCATGCCGTCTGCTTCTTAAGAAGTCACTTCTGATTGTGAATTGTTCTCACCTTCCTTTTACTACCTATTTATAATTGATACATTTATTAAAACCAGCTTCTGAAAACCTTTAACCACTAACCTATTCTCATGATCCTTATTTTGACCCTATTGTTCCTTTCCTATTGTTGATCTCTTCTGTACTTACTATATTTTTCTAAGTTCAACGTGCAGTATGAATCTTACTATTGTGATAGGCTTTGCTTCAATGTCTCATTTTTCTTGCTATATTTACAGACATCCATGGAACTCTGAGGTAGGATATACAATAGTACCGTTCCTGTTGAAATGGGCAAATCAGAGGCAATAAATAAGGTAGAATTTAGAACAATCAACATCCATAGGGAAAAGGTATAAAGCAAACCATTAGGACTGAGGACAGACAAGTTGTGCCAGCCTTAATGGCCTACATCCTAAAGTATTAATAAAAGTGGTAGCAAAGATAGTAGATCCATTGGTTACAATATTCCAAAATTCCCTGCACACGAGAACAGTTCCAGTAGATTGGAAAAATGGCTAAGATAACACACTTACATTCAAAAAGGGAGGGAGGCAAATTGTGGGATGCTGGATTAGTGGTGCTGGAAGAGCACAGCAGTTCAGGCAGCATCCAACAAGCAGCGAAATCGACGTTTCGGGTTTACCAAATTGTGGGATGCTACTGACAAGTTAGTTTAACATTTGTTGGTGGAAAAGTGTTGGAATCAGTTATCAAGGAAGCAATATCAGGACATTTTGAAAGTCAAAACACTATCCATTAGAGTCAGAATGGCTTTATGAAGGACAAAACATGTTTGACTAATTTGCTAGACTTTTTCAAAGATGTAACAAGCAAAGTGGATAATGGGGATGCTGTAGATGTACTTTATCTGGACTTCCGAAAGGCATTTGATAAGGTGCTAAATAAAAGGTTAATTCACAAGATTGAATGATATGGGATTAGAAATAATTTATTATCTTGGATAGATGGCTGATGGACAGAAGACAGACGTTGAGATAATTATTTTTTCTGGATGGCAAAATGTAACTAGTGGGGTGCCACAGAGTTCAGTCCTAGGGCCACAGCTATTTACATTCTACACTAATGACTTGGATGCCAAGATAGAAAGCTCTATAGCCAAATTTGCAATGACACACAAATAGGCAGGACAGTAAATTGCAATGAGGAATTAAGAACTTTACAATAGGTTAGGAGAGTGAGCCAAAATGTGGCAGATGGAGTTGAATGTGGATAAGTGTGAGGTCATGCATTTGAGTCGAGAAAATGGGAAGGCAACCTATTGTCTTCATGGGAAAAGACTACAGGGTGCTCTGGTGCAGAGGGATCTAGGTGTACTCACTCACGAGTCAGAGAAAACTAGCATGGAATATTGGCTTTTTAGCTAAAGGAATAGAATATAAAAGTAAGGAAGTATTGTTGCAACTATACAAGATATTAGTGAGACCATACCTAGAGTATTGTGCACAATTTTGGTCAATTTATTTGAGGAAAGATGTAGTGGCATTGGAGGCAGTTCAGAAGAGATGCACTAGTTGATCCCAGAGATGAGGGGTTTGTCATATGAAGAGAGATTGAACAGTTTTGGCCTATACTCTCTGGAATTTGGGAGAATGAGGGGAGATCAAGTTTCTGGCTATCTATGCCTCTCATTATCTTGTACACCTCTATCAAGTCATCTCTCTGCCTTCTTCTCTCCAATGTGAAAAGCCCGAGCTCACTCAACCTCTCCTCATAAGACAAGCTCTCCAATCCAGGCAGCATCCCGGTAAATCTCCTTTACACCCTCTCTAAAGCATCTACATCTTTCCTATGATGAGATGACCAGAACTAGACATAATATTCCAAGTGTGGTCTAACCAGGGTTTTAGAGAGCTGCAGCAAAACCTCGCGGCTCTTAAACTCAATCCTCTATTAATGAAAGCCAAAACACCATATGTCATCTGAACAACCCTATCAACTTGGGTGGCAACTTTGAGGGATCTATGTAGGTGGACCCCGTGATCCGGCTGTTCCTCCACACTGCCAAGAACCTGTCTTTAGCCCTGCATTCATCATTTGAATTTGACCTTCCAAAATGAATCACTTCACATTTATTCAGGTTGAACTCCATCTGCCACTTCTCAGCCCAGCTCTGCACCCTGTCAATGTCTTGTTATAGCCTGCAACAGCCCTCGACACTATCTACAACAACATTGACCTTTGTGCAAAGGTCTTTCCCTGAAAATGGGGGATTTTAAAACTAGGAGGTATATTTTTAAGATGAAAAGAGAACGGTTTAAAAAGGACATGAGGTGCAATGTTTTGTGTGTGTGGAATAAATTGCCAAAGGAAGTGATGGATGCAGGTACAATTACAATGTTTAAAAGACATTTGGATAAGTACATGAATTGGAAAGGTTTGGAGCGATATGGGCCAAGTGCAGTCAGGTGGGGCTAGTTTTGTTTGGGAAACTGGTTGGCATGATCCTGTCGAACCAAAGGGTCTGTTTCTATGCTGTATGATTCTATACTCTATTCCCTTGCTCATTTAACTTTGGTATTTGCAGAGGGCTATCTCCTTACCATGCTAAATACTTGATTAGATTAGATTAGATTAGATTAGATTAGATTACTTACAGTGTGGAAACAGGCCCTTCGGCCCAACAAGTCCACACCGCCCCGCCGAAGCGCAACCCACCCATACCCCTACATCTACCCCTTACCTAACACTACGGGCAATTTAGCATGGCCAATTCACCTGACCTGCACATCTTTGATGCAGAGTGATGCCCCTCAAACTACGTAGTCAATTGTCTGCTTCCAATAGGGAAAGGTGCTTATGGTCCACCATATACTTTTGCTAATTCTCATCTGTAATTATCTACCAACATTTGAATGTAGTCAATCTGTCCCAGATCTACTTTCAGCTTGAACCCCTATGGTGTGGAAGCAGACCAGTTTGCCCATTGAGTCCCCACCAATTCTCTGAACAGCAACCTACACAGACTCAGCTGCCTTCTTTATCCCTGTAACCCTGCATTTCCTGTGGCTAATTCACCAGGCCTGCACAACCCTGCATACCATGGGCAATTTAGCACAGCCAATCCACTTAACCTGCACATCTTTGGACTGTGGGAAGAAACCAAAGGACCCAGAGGTAGCCCACATAGACATGGGGAGACTGTGTAAACTCCACACAGACACTCACCCAAGGATGGAATCAAACCAAGATCCCTGGCACCGTGAGGCAGTAGTGCTTATGACTAAGGCACCATGCCACCTTTTAGTGAGATATATTTGTACCTGATGATGTTATGATTGCTGTTTCCACAATTCTTCCTCATTGAAATATACTATACAGGTTCGGAAGAAAGGGTCATAACCTTATGCATCCAGTCTGCTGCCCTTTACACAGATACCACCTAACTGAATATTTTCAACATTTGTTTTAATTTACACTACATGCTCTAGTTTAAGTGTCATAATTTAATTTCTCATTACTATGTGCTAGAAAAACACTGATCAATAACATGTTTGTGTACATTTTTGATGTTGTCCTCCTCCTCTTCGCCTCTTAAAGTGTTACTATCCCATGCTTTTCATGCAAAACTGCTGCAAAATCAACTTTCATTGAATGTACCTGGGAATCTGAAAAGCTAAGTCTTATTTTCTCAATTCTCAAAAGGCCAGTGTTCCAGAGGCTGTATGCAGTAATTTACTGCTTTCAATATTCGTAATTATGTTTCTTTATAACACTGTATCTCTGGAATGCTTACTAGACTTTCTGGAAGTTTTCAGCCTTTTGCAGTCAAGATGGGTTTTTCTGGTCAACACTCTTAACCCTACAACTCTTGCCAACTTCTTGACAGTTTGTTGTTAAAATGTTCAGCTTGCCCTGTAGTTCGCAAGCATTGGCTCTTTCAGTCTTTCTCATTCCCTTGGTAGTTGCTTTTCAGCTACTGACTGCCTGTCTGTGTATACTTAAAACAGTAATGCTGTTCATGTGATAGATTCACTTGTCTTCAGTTTTTATTTTATTCTGGACCATATTCTCTTCATAATGACAGCATTGCATGAAATTTGCACCCATGCTCATGTTTACCATGTCATATTTAGGGAGGCATGGTGGCACAGTGGTTAGCACTGCTGCTTCACAGCGCCAGAGACCTGGGTTCAATTCCCGACTCAGGCGACTGACTGTGTGGAGTTTGCACATTCTCCCCATGTCTGCGTGGGTTTCCTCCGGGTTCTCCGGTTTCCTCCCACAGTCTAAAGATGTGCAGGTTAGGTGAATTGTTCATGCTAAATTGCCCATAGTGTTAGGTAAGGGGGTAAATGTTGGGGAATGGGTGGGTTGTGGGTCGGTGTGGACTTGTTGGGCCGAAGGGCCTGTTTCCACACTGTAAGTAATCTAATATTACCCTGATTGTTAGTATTGACATCTTGAGGTCACATCTGTGAATGTGTAGTTTGAAGTGACAGTTGTTTGAAGTAGCCTACTCCACCAATCCTCTTTTGTCTGTATGTTGTCTGGGTCCCATTTAATAATACACAGTAGAGCTTTTAACAACATATAGATTTTACAATACCTTACCTTAGTTTACCAAAGTGCATCTTGGGGAAAAATAAATAAAAATTACAGCAAGTCACTGTGCGGTGACATAACAAAATGTAGAGATGCTCTAATTTTGTTCGAGGCAGACACAGCAATGAATGCAATTACTTTGCTCGTTTGGTAAAATTACTAGAACTCTTAGGAATTTTACAGAACACATCTGCTTCTTATGAAGATTGGTGTAGAACACACTGTCTCTACCCAAGAGGCATGCGTAGTAGTGTCAGATTGGTTGGAGTACATTGTAACATAAGTATGACCTTCTTCAGAACAGTTAGTTTACACAACAGCTCCATATCTGTCCTGTTCCTCTGAATGCTTTTTTTCTCCTTGATTCTGGTGCCAATCTCCTCGCCAAATTGCTTAAATGCTCCTATATAGTACTAGTTTACTTTCCAGCAATGGTTTAAATTCTAGTTCCCCTGAAGCATAATCTGTTCACTTGAAGAGGTCCATCCTTTACTGAAAATGGTCTCTATGCCCCAGGAATCTGAAAATCTTCTTCTTGCAATATTTCTCCAAGCATACATTAACTCATATTATCCAAATATTCTTTTACTCACTATATGTAGCACTGGGATTAAGCCAGTGATTATGCCTTGGAAGTTCTGTTTTTTTAAAGAAAATTCCTCTCTATCTTTCATAATTCTACCTGTCTTTTCTTACTTTCCCACATTCTGGCTGTTCCTCTTTTGCCTGCCCACTGACCTCAAGCCTGTCAGTCATGTCACCTACCTTAGCAACAGAAAGATGGAACACCATTTATCATGCATGCCAGTGGCCGCAGAAGCATCTGACTCTCCCTCTGTCAAATTAGAGCATTTCTACATTTTACTATGCCACCCATGCAGTCATTAGCTCCACACTGCTGTACATTTACTTTAGATTTAATTTCCCTAAGGTGTGATCATTGTCACTGATGTTCAGCACTGAAAACTGGTTTTGAATGTATTACCCTCTTGAATGATAATTCAATGTAAATATCTGGACATAATCTTTTGTGTCATTTTCTCCTGAGTTTAATCTATAAATTCCAGCTCTGGGAAAAAGATCAGTGGAATTTTATGCCATCATTTAACTCTGTGTATAAAGCTAAATGGAAGCAAATTAATTAATCTAGATTAACCCACACATTTAGCTGTTTTCTATTCAGCTAAATAATAACTGCAAACAAAGGTTAAAAAAAAGTGTAAAAGTGCACAAAAGAAAGTACCCAAACCATGTTATGACCTGAACCCTGGGCAAGATTCACCAATTCATCACAATTTCTGTTGGGAAATCCCAAATTGTAAAGCTTCTGGATGGGAAGGGATGAACCATCTCCCCTTCTTTAGTCTTTTGCCCTTTGAGTTGTTTGGAACAAAGTTGTTTTTTCAAAATCCTACCCTTTCTTCAGATTCATGTGAACTTACATTGTAAAAGGAGTTAGCATAATCAGGCTTTCTCGATTTAACAAAAAGAGTGATTTTATTCTCAAGACGAAATACTAATGCAACATTCATGCGCATAGATTAAAAATTGGGATTGAAATGTGAAAGTAGAAAAAAAGGTCATATGAATGTTTGCTGAATTGCAACTGCGATGGGATGCAATAGTTAGGAAATAGCTAAGTGAGGTGTCAGGATTTGAAAGTTCCACACCAGAAATGTATGGTTTTAACCCTAAAGGGGTTATTCAAAATTGAGAGAATCTAATCTCTGTTGCATGAGTAATCAAGGCTGAGGCCACCAAAATCTTAAGACCAGAAATTAAAAGAAACAGTTAAGTTAAACTTCTACATATGAGAGAGAAGCAACCTTTCTCTGATGCTTGAGATCTGTAATATGATTGTATTGAGAGTTTTATTGTAGGATTGTTTATTTTTAACTACGTATTTCAACATTTTAAAAAAATGTTATATGTAAACAGTTTGATTTATTTTATTTTATCTTATTTTGCTTTGTATCATAAATGTCTGTTTAATTATTCAAACCAAATTTGCAGCATTGGTGCTGCTGTTTCAATGAAGGACATATATAGAGAAAAGATATTTCAGAAGATGTATTGTTTGGCAGAGAGAACCACTTTAAAGTAATTGGCAAAAAAAAACCAATGATGACAGGAGGAAAAACATTTTGATACTCATATTGGATGGGTGCTGATTTTTTGACCTCCACTACTCCTGCAATTGCCACAAATATTAATAATTTAATCCAAGTACATAATACTCCCAATTCATCTATCTGATGGAATCAGAAAACACTGACCAGGTTTTGTATTTAACAAGAACTGTTGTTTATTACAAACAAATAAGTTCTAGCCACAATCAAATTAAATCATGAACAATTAGTGTATAACTTCCCCAATTGTCATTTTAATCCCTTTTTGAAACTCTTACATTATCACATACAGACAGAAATGAAACAAAGTTGTCTTTTAGAGTGAAACAATGTAGAAACATAATTCAATAGCACCAGTCCATGGGATTTGATGAGCTGTCCCTCTGCTTTCTAAAACTTTCTGTTCTCTGATTGTTTTTCCTTGGTTCTTTCATTTATTCTGGGGAGCCACAAGGTAATTAGTACACTAATTGTAAAATCTTTGAGTTACTGAATAAAGGCAATACCCTATAGCAACTGGTGGGAGAAAATATTGGGCTTTCTTCAAGCTTTAGCTACTTTGTTGCAGAGATAGAGCCACAGAAATGTTCCTTTAGCAAACTGCATGTTTCTTCATCTCTATCATAAACACTCTCATTGGTAACCTGTAAAGGCACCAAAAAGAGGATTGTCAACAGGCTGATAACTCCTGGCATCCACAAATAGTCAAAATTGCAAAAACAATTCAGTAATCTGGTGGTGGGTAAATCTCACTCTGCAAACACACACCCCTGTGTTGTCATGATTTGGAGATGCCAGTGTTGGACTGGGGTGTACAAAGTTAAAAATCACACAACACCAGGTTATAGTCCAACCAGTTTAATTGGAAGCATTAGCTTTCGGAGACACAATTGTGTCTTCCAGAACCACCTGATAAAGGAGCGGTACTCCGAAAGCTAATGCTTCCAATTAAACCTGTTGGATTATAATCTGGTGTTATGTGATTTTTAACTTTGTACCCCTGTGTTGTGGCATCTTATCTTAACTGTTTATAACACAACAGTGTAAACACAACTCACAATGAGTTCTGGATACTTGTTTGTAAAAGTGCAACAATTCGTTCCACAGACTTTGGTTTTAAAACAGTTTTTATCCAACTTTAGTCCATGATTCACAATAAAGAAAAAAGAGCAGATGCAAAATTTAAAATGCAATAAATCATTGGCATTCAATTTCAAATAGGAATAGAGTTAATACTTGAAAGAGAAACAAAAATTCCAAGGATATGAGGAAAGTAGATGAGAAGGGCTAAATGAATTGCTCTTTCATAGAACCAGTGCAGACTTGATCATCTAAATGGCCTCCTGTTTTGAACATTACTTTGATTTTATGATTCTATAATTTATACCTGAATTAACATCATCAAAGCAGATCAACTAGTAATTATTTTAAATTGCTTTCTGTGATTTGTAGAAACTTGTAATATGAATCTGTTACCTTTAGCTAGTGACTACATTTTTTAAAAGTGAATTCATGGTCTGTGAAACACCTTAGAATGTCTTGAGCTACAAGCTTGTTTCTTTCAATTCTACTTGCATTCAAAAATCACATTTAACATTGAAAAAAATTCTCAAAGTGCATGAGAGATGTGTAAGGAAAATGACCATTGAACCGAAGAATGGGAGATTAGGGGCAGAAGATTCTTCAGAGCCACTCCTTTTCTGCCTCACAGCTTTGAAAAAATGCAGCACAAATCCAATCATGTTATTGCAGTGGATTTTCAAGGATGGTCTGATGTAAGGCTGTGTGATAAAAATACTTGTCAAACTGATGAGTTTCAAGGGAGAAAGCTGCAAATGTAGAAGAGTTTAGTGAGGAAATTTCAGAGCAGGGAATGCCAGCAACTGCATCATAGCTTTCAGCAATGAGACAAAATGAGGGGAAGATCTACAAGAGACTGCAGTAAGAGAAATGAGAAACGCAGAGGAGTGACCAGTATCATGGGAAGAGACTGAATATAAAATCTGAAATTTGTTGACTCTTTTTAAATAATGTGCCTTTGGCAAAAAAAACCCCATATAATTTACATTTCAGAACTCACCTCCACAGGATTTAACTTTTTGACTGCTTTTGTCCAGATTGACTTCAATGCCCTCTCATACCTGTATACTTTTAAGTCTCAGTAATTCTTATTAAAATTGGGACCATTTGTCCAATGATATGCTTGTGTATTGCAAATGTAGAAGAATTTATGAACATTAATGAACATTTCCAGTTTCTGTCACCATATTTTTCAATAAAACCAATTCAATTCAATTCAATATTTAGTACATGTATAGTTGAATAATAAAGTAGCTATTGAGATTTAACAAGTACTGGTGGTACTTTTGCAGGGGATGGGTGATCCAAAAAATAGGAGAAAAGAAATAGGTGTGGTGCTAATGCAGTGATGATGTTGCTGGATTAGTAACCAAACACATGGATGAACTTTCAGGAAACATCAAGTAGGTCTTGGTGCCTAAGTTTATATTCGAAGTTTTAAAAATCCTTCCAAAAAGTTGGAGGGGTGGTCAGTTTATATGCTGCTGTAACACGTGAACTAATGGTGCTAGTTTAAGTGGTCATCATTTTGAGCAACACGGTCAGTATGTTTCCTTGATACTATGCACTGACTTGTTCCGCAAGTATATCCCTAATCTGCATTCTGAGCTGAAAATCTGGGGCTGACTCCTGTTGAGTGTACAGCCTAAAACATGCACGTAAGAGTTGCAAGTTGTGGGTGGAGGGTTTCAGGGGTACTGGGGTTGCTGACTTAGACACCAAATGTAGGCCTAAAATCATTTTGGTGCCATAGTATGTGAAATAACTCCACAGAAGCTGGTACCCCATCCCTTTATTTAGGCATGATCCATCTCCCTCAGATCTAACTCGGAACAGGATGTCTGAGACTCCTCTTCCTTTTTTAAAACTTTTTTTTCTTTTTTTCGGTGAAAGACACAAGGTGCACGAATCTTTATTCAAATTTCCACCACCAGGAAGAAAGGAAACACCCGAGTGGCCAGTGACAAGCAGTGCCCTTCACATCAAAGGGCAATGCTGTGTGATCAAACAGTGAAGGGGAGGGCAGGGATTAAATCAAAATAGAGTTGGAGGAGGAAATAATGCACTCCACTCCCTGCGGCGCCCATCTCTCCCTGAACAACTCCAGGGTGTTGGTGGACACCGCGTGCTCCTTTTCCAGAGACACCTGGGCTCTAACGTAACCGCGGAAGAGGGGCAGGCAGTCAGCCTTAATGACTCCCTCCATGGGCCTGGACCTATTTATGGCCAGTTTGGCCAGGCCCAGGAGCAGACCCATGAGGAGGTCTTCAGACCTACCCTCCCTCCTCCGTACCGGGTGCCCGAAGATCAGGAGCGTGGACTGAAGTGCAACCAAAAGCAGAGAAGGAGGTTTTTAAGAAAATCAAAAAGGGAGTGCAAACACCCACATCCAACATATACATGGTACACAAACTCCACAGCGCCACAGAACAAGCAGTTGGGCTGGGAGTCCATGAACCACCACAATCTGCGGTTGCAGGGGATCGCTGCGTTCAGCACCCTCCACCCCAGATCCCCGAGAGAAAGGGGGAGGACTCCCACATAGAGACCCCTCCACTGGGGATCTCCACCACCCGGTGGCAAACGGGCACGCCAAGGCATGTCCGGACGGTGGATGACGGAGAAGAGGTGGTTGGTGTGCAGCAGCAGTCATAGAGTCATAGAGATGTACAGCATGGAAACAGACCCTTCGATCCAACCTGTCCACGCTGACCAGATGTCCCAACCCAATCTAGTCCCACCTGCCAGCACCCAACCCATATCCCTCCAAACCCTTGTACCAGCCTCCACCACATCCTCTGGCAGCTCATTCCATACACGTACCATCCTCTGCGTGAAAAAGCTGCCCCTTAGGTCTCTTTTATATCTTTCCCTTCTCACCCTAAACCTATGCCCTCGAGTTCTGGATCTCCAATCCCAGGGAAAAGACTTTATCTATTCACCCTATCCATACCCCTCATAATTTTATAAACCTCTATAAAGTCACCCATCAGCCTCTGATGCTCCAGGGAAAACAGCCCCAGCCTGTTCAGCCTCTCCCTATAGCTCAAATCCTCCAACCCTGGCAACATCCTTGTAAATCTTTTCTGAACCCTTTCAAGTTTCACAACAGCTTTCCAATAGGAAGGAGACCAGAATTGCACGCAATATTCCAACAGTGGCCTAACAGTAGGAGTATACTTAAGAGGGAAATCAAGAGGGCAAAAAGGGGACATGAGATAGCTTTGGCAAATAGAATTAAGGAGAATCCAAACGGTTTTTACAAATATATTAAGGACAAAAAGGTAACTCGGGAGAGAATAGGGCCCCTCAAAGATCAGCAAAGTGGCCTTTGTGTGGATCCACAGAAAATGGGGGAGATACTAAATGAATATTTTGCATCGGTATTTACTGTGGAAAAGGATATGGAAGATATAGACTGTAGGGAAATAGATGGTGACATGTCCAGTGCTGGATGTCTTGAAATGGTTAAAGGTGGATAAGTCCCCAGGACCTGATCAGGTGTACCCGAGAACTCTGTGGGAAGCTAGGGAAGTGATTGCTGAGCCTCTTGCTGAGATATTTGTATCATCGATAGTCACAGGTGAGGTGCCAGAAGATACAGGGCCCTTCTTTTTATGTCCTTAAAAGGAACAAAACTAAAATTCCGGAGGCAGCTTAGGTTGTGGTGCACAGGCTCCCATGGGATGTATGGGACCTTGGGGCCAATGTGAAATTCCATCAGGGCAGTGGTGACAGCTGTAGGATGTAGGATAGCTGTTCCTATCTGTCAGCCAGGGCTCCTTGACTGGACCAGATTAACAGCCTCAATTAGGGAACTCATACTCATTACAATCACTGCACACTGGGTTGAATAAACAAAATGGTTACTACAAAGCTGCCAAATTGTCATAAAAATCTATGTGGTTCACTAATATCTTTCAGTAAAGGAAACCTGCTGCCCTTATGTGGTCTGTCCTATGTCTAACTCCAGAATGACAGCAACGGTATTGAGTCTTAAATATCCTCTGAAATGTCCTGGCAAGCTCTTCAGCTGTATGCAATCCTATATGTATATGAATTAGGTACAGGAGTAAGCAATTTAGTCCTCCTAAACTGCTCCACTATTTGATAAGTTCATGATTGATCTGACTGTGCTCTCCTGCACTTTCTTGTTCATGTTCTCAAGTACAAATAGACAAATTGGCAGTCGGAGTGGACTATTCCATTCCTGCAAAGTCACGGGGAAAAGGTCGAATACAAATAAAATGAAACAGACTGCATTGACCTAAGGTCCAGCAATGACAAAGGTACATCCTGTCTGGTCAACTCTTCAAAGCTCTCCTTGCTAATAGCTGCAGGATTGTGTGATAATTGGGAGATCTGTCCTATAGTCTAGAGTTGAAAAGTGTGGTGCTGGAAAAGCACAGCAGGCCAGGCAGCATCTGAGGACCAGGAGAATCGACGTTTCGGGCATAAGCCCTTCTTCAGGAATGCCCGAAACGTCAATTCTCATGGTCCTCAGATGCTGCCTGGCCTGCTGCGCTTTTCCAGCACCACACTTTTCAACTCTCATCTCCAGCATCTGCAGTCCTCACTTTCTCCTGTCCTATAGTCTAGTCAGGCACAGTCATACTCAGACAATCATAAATTATAAACAATGTCATAGGATCCTTTCATCCAAAGGTGGTGAGTTAGTGGAATTCATTCTCACAGAAGGATGTGGCAGCTGGATCATTGTGTACATACAAAAACGAATTTTCTTTCAGATATTAAAAAGGGTGGAGATATAGTGAGAAAGCCACTGTATGGTTTTGAGATGGGGATCAGCCATGCTCATACTGAATGGTGGAGTAAATGATAGGTGGAGATGGAGTCCATAGAGAGAGAGAGAGAGAGAGAGAGAGAGAGAGAGAGAGAGCTGCAGTTGGACAGACAATGGAATGGGTAATGGTCAGACTGGGAGAATCAATAGCTGATAATACTTTGCAGAACACCTACATTCCATCTGCAAGAGTGATCCTGAACTTTTGATTGCCTGCCAGTTCAACACACTGCCCTGTTCCCTTGCCAACATCTCTGTCTCAGGCTTGCTGCAGGACTCCAGCAAAGCTCAGTGCAAGTTGAAAGAACAGCATCTCATGTTCCTCTTGGGGACCATACAGGTTTCAGGTGTCAATACTGAGTTCAATTATTTTAGGTCCTGAACTCCTTCTCCCATGTCCTAAGCTCCACACACCAGGCCTTGTTTCATATGGGCTGCTACCACAACCAACTCATTGTCAGATACTAATGGTTCTTATTAACAGCTATTCATTCACCCAGGCTGACCTTTACCCATTCCTTTGATTGTCCATCTGTTGTTCTTTCTTTCTGGGTTGCATCTCCACCTATCGTTTATTCCTCCCGCCTCTTTCCACCCCATTTTCATCAACCTTTTCCCAGCTACAATCAGTTCTGAAGAAGTGCCGCTGGATCCAAACATGAACTCAGTGTTCTGTCCACAGATGCTGCCAGACCAATGAGATTTTCTAGCAATTTTTGTTTTTGTCCCTCAACTCATGGATCAGATCCATGGCCTACAGTACTGTCACAACTAGTTGTGAATGACGGTGAAAAATTAAACAACTAACCAGAGTAGGAAACACACAAATTCCTTTTGTTAATGATAGGAAAGCCCGGCATGTTATTGTAACCAACTTCAGCCAGATGTACTTCGGGATGATCCGTCTGAATCTCCTCCTGAATTTCTTGTACAACAAATTCCACTTCAGCAGGTTTAATTCATGCTGTTATGAAACAGGTCCACACGTTGGATATTGCAAAGGTCATGCCCACATTCGACTACTTTGCTGAAGACGTGTGCTTCACAATGAAAGCTGTGCCTCTAGCCAAGATCCAGTTCAGCAATAATACTAACTTCTATTCAAAAACATGGAAAACTGGCTGAGTGTGTCCTGTCCACAAAGTGCAAGAGAAATGTGGGCTAATAACCACCTCACCATTCAATCCTCAGTCATCAGCAGAATACTGTAAAGCATCAATGGCAGTCCTTACACAGGAATGACATGTTCGCTGATGATCAGATTGGATTCTGCCAGAGCCATTCGGCCTCATACCTTATAACAACTTTTATCTAAACATGGATGAAAGAGATGAATGTCAGAGGTGAGATGGAAGTGACTATTATCAAAGCTGTGATTTACAGGTATGACATCAAGGAGTGCTACGAAAACTTAAGAAAATGGAAGTTTCAAGGGAAACCTCTTCACTGATTTGGAGTGTACAAGCTAATTGTGATTGTTGGAGATCAATCATCTCAGCTAGAGTTTCTTAGGGTAGTGTGATAAGCCCAATCATCTTTATCTGCTTCATCAATGTCTTTCCTTCCATCATGAAGTCACAATTGGAGATGTTCAGTGATGATTGCAAAATAAGCAAAAACCTTACAGAACTCATGAGTAACAGAAGCAGTCCACATCCACATGCAACAATATTGGACAAGGTCTTGAAGTGATGAGTAACAAGTAAAGTCCATACCACACAAGTGTCAGGCAATGACCATCCCAAAAAAGGGAAAAACTAGCCAAGTCCCCTTCCAATAGACTATCATTACCCAGTCCCTATTGGCACAATCCAATCCAAATATGCTCCTCATCAATAACCTGGGACTCATTATTGTTCAAAACCATACTTAGGCTAGTTGTTTTAATACTGATGTTACAACCAGGTCAGAGTCTGTGAATTGTGGAGAAAGAGGCTCAATTCTTGATTCCCCAAAGCCTTCCTCTCACTTACAAGTTACAAGTCAGGAGTAAGATGAAGGACTTATCGCAGGAATGCATCTCCAACAAAACTCAAGAACCTCATCGCCATTCACAATGGATCAAATGTTTAAATGACAACACATCCATCAGTTTAAACACGCATGCCCCACACGTTTAAACATTGTGTTCTACAATGTCTACTTACAAAATGCATTGCAGCAACTTGTCAATCCTACCTCGATAATTCCTACTTAACATGTAACATCCACCAGCTGGAGGCTGAGAATAGAAGACTTATGGAAATTTATCAACTGCAAGTTCTCTCCCAAGTCCTGAATTGGAACTTCTTTTCTTTGTTCTTATGTAGGATGTGGGCATCACTGAAAAAATGCTGCATTTATTGCCCATTTTGCATTGCCCTGAAGCTGAGTGGCTCTCAAGGCAATTTCAGAGGACAGTTGAGAGTCAAAAGCATTACTGAGTCTGGATGTAGATTTCAGCCATTCAGGCAAGGAAACCAGATTTTCTCCCCTAATGGTCATTAATGAACCAGATGGATTTTACAACAATATTAGTTTTATTATCACCACTACAAAGAAAAGCTTTCAGCTCCAGATTAGTTAATTGAATGTAGATTCTATGAGCTCTTAGCCTGGGCCTCTAGGTTACTAGTAAATTGAAATTATCACTATGACACAGACTCCCTTTAAGTAGGTCATTATGCTTTTATTTTTACAGTATCAAAGTCCTAGAAATCACTACTCAACAACCCTATGAGAGTACCTTAACCAGAAAATAAAGCAGTTGACGAAAGTAATTCACAATCTTCTGAATAAAAGGATGGAGCTGGAATTGTTGGCTTTGCCAATGACACTGATGTCCTAGAAATGGATCAAGTGATTGTAGGTCTCTAATTTTGTAGCACTTTGATCCCAAAACATATCCAAGGCAAAAGCATTCATCTGAGGAACTGCAAATTCCAGTGATTTTAGAAAAAAGCTGGTAGACTGAAATAAGTATTTGCAGCATTGCATTGCAATAAGGCACCTCAGGAAGATATGTTTGAAACACAAATAAAGCATTTTCTTTCAAGGGAAATTGAAGGAGTTAATGTTCAGAGTTAATGTTCAGTCGATGATAAGGGTAAAACAAAAAGGAAAAAGGAGACTTTCAACAAATAGAATATAGACATAGAACAATACAGCACAGAACAGGCCTGTTGCGCCGATGTTGCACCGACCTGTGAACTAATCTGAGCCTATCACCCTACACCCATCATCATCCATATGCTTATCCAAGGACTGTTTAAGTGCCCCTAATGTGGCTGAGTTAACTATGTTGGCAGACAGGCCATTCCATGCCCTTACCACTCTCTGAGTGAAGAACCTGCCTCTAACATCTGTCTTAAATTTATCACCCCTCAATTTGCAGCTATGCCCCCTTGTACAAGGAGATGTCATCATCCTAGGAAAAAGACTCTTACTGTCCACGCTATCTAAACCTCTGACCATCTTGTATGTCTCTATTAAATCACTTCTTAGCCTTCTTCTCTCCAATGAGAACAGAACCACATCGCTCAGCCTTTTCTCATAAGACCTTAGTTTCAGACCAGGCAACATCCTGGTAAATTTCCTCTGCACCTTTTCCAATGCTTCCACATCTTTCCTGTAATGGAGCAACCAGAACTGCACACAATTCTTCAAGTGAGGCCGCACAAGCATTTTGTACATTTGCAGCATGACGCCACTGAACTCAATCCCTCTACCAATAAAACTTTACTATATGCCTTCTTAACAGCACTGTCAACCTGGGTGATAACTTGCTGGGATCTATGTACATGAACACCAAGAACTCTCTGCACATCCACACTGTCAAGAATCTTTCCATTGACCCAGTATTCTGCCTTACTGTTATTCTTCCCAAAGTGAATCACCTCACATTTATCTGCATTAAATTCCACTTGCCACCTTTTCAGCCCAGTTCTGCAGTTTATCCATCTCCCTGCAACCTGCAACATGCTTCCACACTATCCATCACTCAACTGATTTTAGTATCATCTGCAAACTTACTAACCCATCCACTATCCTACGTCCAAGTCATTTATAAAAATGACAAACAGCAATGGTTCCAAAACAGATTCTTGTGGCACACCACTAGTAATTGGACTCTAGGCTGAATATTTTCCATCAACCACCACTTGTTGCCCTTTTATAGAAAGCCAGTTTCTAATCCAAACTGCTAAATTACCTTCAGTCCCATGCCTCTGCATTTTGTCCAGTAGCCAACCATGTGGAACCTTATCAAAGGCTTTGCTGAAATCCATGTGTGCCATGTTAACTGCCCTACCCTCATCCACATGCTTGGTCACCTTCTCAAAAAATCTCTCAATGATATTTGTGAGACACGACCTGCACTTGCCGAATCCATGTTGGCTATTTCCAATTGAATTGTTGCTTGCTAGATGATTATGAATCCTATCTCTTACAATCCTTTCTAAAACTTTTCCTACAGCAGACGTAAGGCTCACTGGTCTATAATTACCTGAGTTATCTCTACTGCCCTTCTTGAACAAGGGTACAAGGGACATCATTTGCAATCCTCCAGTCCTGTAGTACTAAACCTGTAGACAATGACGGCTCAAAGATCAAGGCTAACAGCTCAGTCATCTCCTTCCTAGCTGCCCAGAGAATTCTCAGAAAAATCCCATCTGGCCCAGCGGACTTATCTACTTTCACACCTTCTAGAATTGATAACACCACCTCCTTACTAACCTCAATCCTTTCAAGTCTAATAGCCGGTATCTCAATCTTCTCCTCGACAATATTCTCCTTTTCCTGAGTGAAAACAGATGAGAAATATTCACTTAGCACTCTTATATCAGAAGCAAGATTAATTTAATAATCAGGGAGATTAAAAAATGTAATGGAAATGAAAACATTCAGATGAGAAAAAATGTTTGATTATAAACTGTGATAAAATGATTATCAGGGATTATTATATTATCTCCTGAAATACTTTATAAACCTATAACAAAAATAAATTTTCAAGTTGTTCTGAGGAGGATTATAATATTAAATGTGTTCTTGATCTTCGCAAAGAGATAATTGATGTGAAAGTTATACTAAAACATGAGGAAAGTTATCAATTGGATAGTAATAGACAAAGAAGACATACTAAAAACATAAGCAGGCGGCACAGTGGCAGGTGGGCGGCGCGGTGGCACAATGGTTAGCACTGCTGCCTCACAGCACCAGAGATCTGGGTTCAATTCCCACCTCAGGTGACTGACTGTGTGGTGTTTGCACGTTCTCCCCGTGTCTGCGTGGGTTTCCTCTGGGTGCTCCGGTTTCCTCCCACAGTCCAAAGGTGTGCAGGTCAGCTTAATTGGCCATGCTAAATTACCCGTAGTGTTAGGTAAGGGGTAAATGTAGGGGTATGGGTGGGTTGCGCTTCGGCGGGTCGGTGTGGACTTGTTGGGCCAAAGGGCCTGTTTCCACACTGTAATGTAATCTAATCTAATGTAATCTAATCTAAAATAAGCATTTGTGGCAGGTCATAAGCCAACTGATCCAAAGGGAATGGATCACAGGTTGCTGCAAGGGCCAAAGGTAGAACCTGCAAAGACATTGATCATAAACTTTCAATTTTTATTGGATACAGGTATAGTCCCAGAAAAGTAAGACTTGTTAATCTATAATACTGTGCAAGAAAGAAGACAGAACAGACAAGGAAATTATAGGCCAGTCATCCTAACATAAATAATGGGGAAGATATTGGAATTCAGTATCAGGGAGGAAAAAAAGCAAACATGAATGGTACAACAAATCATACTTTACTAAATTGATTTGATTATTTGATAAGGTTCTAAAGAATGTTGATCAAGGAAATAAGGTAGATGTCCCACATGAGTTAGGCTGAAGGACTTATTTCAGTGCTGTATGTCTCTATGACTCTATGATTCTATATATATAAATATATATGTGTGTGTGTGTGTGTGTATGTAATGATTTGTATAAAGGAAAGAAATTCAACAATGTACCATATAGGAGAATTATGATGTAAGCCCATCATAAGTATTATGTATTAGGAAGTATTAATGGAATGTAACAGTATAGAAACAGGAAGAAAAGGACATTTGTGGATGGCTGATCTTTAGACTGGAAAGTGGCTTGTTGTGGTTTTCTAGGAAGATCAGTTTTAAGTCTTTACTCTTGGCAACTGTAACATGTGAATAGAATCAGGTTTGGAAGCATCCTTAGTAAGTGTGAAGATATAATAAAATGTAGCAACGAAATAGCGTTGAAGCTATTCATGAAGAAGGTAGCTTAGGATTCAGGGTGACTTTGACAGCATGGCAGTCTGGTAGAAACATTACAGATGGAATACAGTGTGGAGAAGTATGAAATGATGCACTCAGAGATTCGACATAGTAAAACAGGCTGCTATGCAGATAGCTAGAAAATGTAGATAATAGAGATCTTGATGTCTACATGCACAAACCCTCACAAATGCGAGGATAAGTTGATCTGGTAGTTTAAAAAGCATAAGTGTCATTTAGATTTATGAATCACTTCAGAAGACATTGGAATGTATCAGAAAGAGCAGGGAGAGGGGTTGCCAGAATGTTACTAGGGATTAGAGCTTTTAGTTATGAGCAGAGATTGTTAACTTTAGAACTATTTAGAACAGGAGATTAAAAGCTCACTAAATCAAGATTTTCAAGTTTTAACTAACTAAATAGATAAAAAATTCTACTAGATTAACAAAGGCCATAAAATTAAAGGATTTGGTGAAATAAAAAATTAGTCAGGAGTTATTTTCATTCAGATTTCTCAGACATGGAACAGTCTACTTGGAAAGGTGGTGAAAGCTAATTCTATACAGACAAAAGACAGAATTATGAAGTTAAGCATGATTGTTATTTCAAAGAGCTAGGCTAGACATAAAAGGCTAGCTGGTCTCCTTCCATGCTGTATACTTCCAAGATTCTATTTCAACTATGTATCCATTGAGACAGACTTAGCCAGTTCTTGGACAATGCAATGTTCAGCTAAAGGAATGACACTAGATGTTACGTTGGATACAGAGTTATGTGCTGACATTTGACAGTGACCAATGTTTTGCACTTGAAAACAGGAATTGTGCCATGATCTAGGTGTGATATTGCTCTGTACTATTTGAATCAATATTATCTCAGACTCAATATCTTCAGCCTTTTCATTAAAAGCATCCCCCCATCCATAATGTCAGAAATGGGGTTGTTTGATGCTGATGCACATGATGTTCACAATCAGCATCCTGGGATTGCCATTGTCCAGAACCCTGGGTCAACCATGTAAATAGGAGAAAGCGAGGCCTGCAGATGCTGGAGATCGGAGTTGAGAGTGTGGTGCTTGAAAAGCGCAGCAGGTCAGGCAGCATCCAAGGAGCCCTTCCTGATGAATGGCTTATGCTCAAAAAATCAATTCTCCTGCTTCTCAGGTGCTGCCTGACTCGTTTTGCTTTTCCAGCAGCACACTCTCAACTCAACCATGTAAATATTGTAGTTGCAAGAGCAGGCCAGAGGATGGAATTCTGTTGGGAATAACTCACTTCCTTACACCGCAGTGTACACTATCAGCAAGATAGCCAAAGATCCTTCCACAGAATCTTTCAAAATCTTAAAAATCACACAACACCAGGTTATAGTCCAACAGGTTAATTTCGGAGTGCCGCTCCTTCATCAGGTGGTTCATCAGGGACTGTAACCTGGTGTTGTGTGATTTTTAACTTTGTACACCCCAGTCCAACACTGGCATCACCATTTCAAAATCTTGACCTCTCCTACCTTGTAGGATAAGTGTAGCAGATGCATAGGAACACAATCTGCAAATCCCCTCATACCACATGCCATCTTGTCTTGGAACACTATTATTGTTCTTTCACTGGATCATGACTCTGGAACTCTCTTCTTGGCAGAACAATGTAGTTGTTCCTCCATCACGTGGAATTTAACAGTTCAAGAATGTGTCTCACCAAAACATTCTCAAGGGCAATTAATGGACAGGCAGCAAATGTTGGCCTTGTCTACAATGTTCACATCCCATGAAGAAACTAAAAATATAGAAATTGGCAGCAATAGGATACAGCGAGTCCCTGTATTTGAGAACAAATCAGTTCAAGGCTAATCCTGGCCTTTATTCAAGAACTTTTTATGCAATTGATTAATTTCCAAGAACCTTAGCATTTAGAATAATATATTTTTGACTAATGTCTCTAGTAAGGACTATCAACATTAACTTCAATCAAAGAAAATATGAGTAGCTACATTATAAATGAAAATGATTTCAACAATTAGTATGTCAGACAAGAATACCACGAGATATACTTCTTTTCATTTTTATAGATTCATCCTTTTCTTAACCTGCATGAGCACATAGTAACAAAGCAATTTGCTTCTAACCTTCCCTACAACATTGGAACAACATGTATGGTCTCCTGTCTTCAAAACTTACATACATTAAATATTTTTTTTAACTATGGATACTGCTTCTCTTTGTATATTAAAACTGTAGCAATTAAACACCAGGTTTGAAATGTTAGAAAGGTCAAAAGCTTGTTTTACTGCCATGCTTACTTTTTTTTCCCCTTTTCAGCAAACAATCTGTATCTGCTATAAACAAAGTAAATTTGCACATTAAGCACCTTTCAATTTTATGATACTGAAACGACAATTGACAAAAGAGGGTTTCCCATGGAGTGAGTTTATTTTACCCAGCCATCAAACAGTGATTAATATGTCTAGAGTGATAAAATAAAAGAGTACAAAGACGTTTTAAAAAGTTATCAGATTGCCTTTATTTTGAAAGTAATGATGCGACACAAGATCTAATCTCAGTTGTGATTAGTTCACTTTATTATCAAGTGCCTTTGTGTTTGGGCAATCTGAAGTTCTTTTAACTGTTATGCTAGATGAAGTCTAGCAATTATGCAGAATGTACTAAGTGGTTTGGAAATGAGTGATGGTGACATTATTGTAGAGAAGATATTTCAGGTTGCGAGTACAAGTTATTACTGCTCAAAGGGATTAGTAACCATATAGTAATATTACAAGTCAGTGCTCTCTTCTCAAAAGGTTTATTTGTGCATCTGTAACTTTTAAAGTTGAAGCTGCAATGGTGTCCAAGAACAACATGTAAATACAGCTTACTGTGTTACCTTGATTGTCCTGCTCAGATTATTGAACATTTTGTGGTACTGGTTTACAATATCACAAAAGAGTTGGCAATCAGCTCCAGTGTCACATCTCTCCACATGGCACAAAACCTTTATTGGCAGATTTCCTGCCATAGGTACATGGCACTCCATCCTTCCTATTTTTTATTTGATCCTTTATGATTTGCAAGTTTGACTTCATAAAGGCTTCACATTCTTCTCTGTATATGTGCTATGTTTTTACTTTAATTTTGCCTATTTATTAGCTGTATTAAATCTCCTTCCAACATGCAGCATCAGCAAGCCGAATTGAGACATTTCCTCCACATGACAAAATGATTCAATGTGCTTTATAAGAGGATTAAAGAGCAAAAGTTGATATTGAGCCATGTCAAAAAGACATGAGACCTGATAAGACCAAATATTTGTTCAAAGAGGTAGCATTTACAGAATGGGTTAAAGTAGGAAAGAGAAGTGGAGAGATTTCAAGTTTTTAGCATCTTGGGAGCTGAAGATATGATCATCAATGGTGTCAAGAATGTTTAGGAAGTTGGAATCAGAAAAGTGTAGGAACCTCAAGTATTTATGGGGCGAAAGAATATTATAAGAGGAGGGTGAAGGTATCAAGGGGGATGGGGGGGCTGAAAGTGGTGGTTACAGGAATGCAAATATTATAATGTAGGTGTTTGTTAACCTGAAGTCAATACAGGTCAGTGAGTACAAGGTAATGTGGAAATGAGATTTAATGCAAATTAAAACACTGCCAGCTGAGTTTAGGATGACCTGGAGGTTACAACAAATAAAATGTGGGACTAAGCATGGAGTTATTTGGAATAATCCATTAAAGGCATGGGTGAAATTGTTAAGAGCAAATGATCTGAGTCAGGGTCAACTCAAGCGATATTACATTGTTTGAAATACGCAGTCTTAGTGATGGTGCTTTTTGAGTGTCGAGCCTGTGGATAGCCCTGTAATTTCAAACAATTGCCAGATGGAATTGATGAGTAGGAAATGGCCTATCCAGCAAGTAAGAGAATTGCAAACATATGATCCAAGAACCGAAGTAGTCCACTTGGTCCTCTCAATGGGGGGAAAGTGAGGACTGCAGATGCTGGAGATCAGAGCTGAAAATGTGTTGCTGGAAAAGCGCAGCAGGTCAGGCAGCATCCAAGGAGCAGGAGAATCGACGTTTCGGGCATGAGCCCTTCTTCAGGAAATTCCTGAAGAAGGGCTCATGCCCGAAACGTCGATTCTCCTGCTCCTTGGATGCTGCCTGACCTGCTGCGCTTTTCCAGCAACACATTTTGGTCCTCTCAATGGCAGCATAATTGATCTGATTTTAACTCCAACCCTGCATATGCTTAATAATCTTTCATTCCCTTGGTAATCATGAACCCATCTCACTCTGCCTTAAATATTCTTAAAGATTCTGCATCCAATCCCTTTTGACAAAGGAAATTCCAAAGACTTACAAACATCTGAGAGAAAAACAATGTTTCCACATCTTTCTTTTAAATGGCAAAATCTTACTCTTAAACTCTGCCCCCTAATTCTAGATTCTCCCAAAAGACAAAATATCCTTTTGAAGTGACCTCTCATGACCATATATGTATCAATTAAGTCACCTCTGACTCTTCTAAACTCCCAAAATATTGGTCTTGCCTGTCTAGTCTTTCTCCATAAGGAAATGTGCTCATTCTAGGCATTAGCCCAGAAAATCTTCTAAACCTAATCGAGTAAAATTATTTCAGTCTTCTCAGTATTTTACTGGGAGAAACATCTGCTGCTTGGGAAATAGATGTTGAATTTCAAGGTAATAGATGTATTCTGAGAGGTGACAGTAAGGGAGAGCTGAGAGTCACCAGCATGTATGTGGACACTGATATTGTCTTTTTGTATTACGTTTCTAAGGGGGGAAATATTAACAAGGAATAGAGGGTGACCAACAATAGATGTTTGAAGAAAACCAGAATGAAACAAAAACAGAGTATGAGAATGAGAATAAAAGTAATTTCAACTGATTAGATAGATAAGAATGGAACATAAATCCTGGTCCCAAGTAGATAGCTGTGGAATACCATTGGACAATAGAATGATTAATTGTGTTAAAAGTTGCAGACATGACAAGAAAGATGATTGGAGGTAGTTCAACTTTTTTATAGCCATACTAGATGTGATTTGGGCCATTCCTTAGAACCATTTCAGTACAATATTAGGAACAGCAGCCTTATTGGAACGATTTATACACTGAGTTACAGGTAGATTGGGCATAGATTTGGGAGTTAACAACATATTCAAAGACTTTGGGAAGGAAAGGGAGGTTGGAGATGGAATTACAGTTTTCTAGATTGGAAACATAAAAACAAAAGATTACCTTTTAGAAACATAAAAAGCATCAATGATAGGAGGAATGGTAGGCCATTTGGATCTTCAGGCCTGCTCTGCCATTCATTCTGATCATAGCTGATCATCAAACTCAATAGTCTGATCCTGTTTTTACCCCATATTCTGTAATCTCTTTAGCAACAAGTCCAATTCCTTCTTGAAATCAGGCAACATTTTGACTTCAACAGCATGAAGGAGTTGAAGTGAAAATGGCAGAGATTAAATGGCAAGCGCCAGATAGGTCAGAAAGAAAGTAGAATTTCACAGGTTAATTTGTGCTTGCATTGATGTAACATGAAATTCGATTTTGTGCCTTTTGGAAAGTACCAGTTAGGCTCAGCAGGAAACTATAACCATGTCTAAGAGAAAGTCAAGCAGGAGAATAGGTAGTTTAAAGAGTGCTGAAAAATTACCTGAGAAATTTGGAAGATGGAGTATCTGAGAGGGAAGAATGCATGGAGGCTTGGTAACAGCAGAAAAATGTTGAGGAGGAGAAGCAATCAATTAAGTAAAGAAATGGAAGAAAAGGTGGAAAAGGAAGTGTTATGTTCAGGTCAAAAGGTTCAGCCAAAGTAACATACAAATAGATACAAGGAAAAGTCAAACTACATACAGCAGTTAGCAAGATAGTCAAGATGAGATCAAAACAGCCATAAAGATCTAGTAAAACTACTTGTCCATCAACTCACTAAGCTAAAATGTTTTTCTTTACCTACACACAGTAACAGCTTCCTGCGTAAAGCTCGTCTGAATTCATTTTAAAGTCAATCCCATTCAGTTCACCTTTCAGGGAGAAGAGAGAGAAAATAAGTTAATCGGAAACACTATGTATTAACAAACCCAAATATTGTTCTTTCCAGTGAGGTCTAATTGATAGAAAACATGGACACTATGCTATTTTCTAACAATATCATTTTTAAAATTAAAATATTAGTGTAAACTGTATCTTATAACATTGACTTAAAGTGGAACAAACTGATACAGATTGGAAACACAATTTTGTTAAAAAGCTTTGGATCTTTTCTATCAATAATTTTGAAATATTTCTTTAATTTTTAAACCTTTTTATGCTTTGTTTATTTCACTGGTATTGAAAGGTATTGTTTAATGTTGCATATCAAATATGTGCTTAGATTATGCACGCCATGTTATTAAACAGGAATTTATTATTTTTGAATTTCTGATTATGAATGGAGAACAAAACAATCCATAAATATTACATTTTCAAACCATATGTGTATGAATTCATGTACTTAGATTGAAAAATGTCCATATTACAGAGGGGGAGGTGCTGGATAATTCCCCAAGACCTGATCAGCTGTACCCTAAAATTCTGTGGGAAACTAAGGAAGTGATTGCTGAGACCCTTGCTGAGATATTTGTTGCACTAATAGTCACAGGCGAGGTGCCGGAAGACTGGAGGTTGGCAAATATGGTGCCGCCATTTAAGAAAGGTGATAAGGAAAAACTGGGGAACTATAGAGCAGTGAGCCTAACATTAGTTGTTGGAGGGAATCCTGAGGGACAGGATTTACTTGTATTTGGAAAGGCAAGGACTGATTAGGGATAGTCAACATGGCGTAGTGTATGGGAAATCATGTCTCACGAACTTGATTGAATTTTTTGAAAAAGTAACAAAGAGGATTAATGAGGGCAGAGTGGTGGATGTGATCTATATGGATTTCAGTAAGGTGTTCTACAAGGTTCTTCATTATAGACTAGTTAGTAAAGTTAGATTTTGTGGAATGCAGGGAGAACTAGCCATTTGGCTACAGAACTGGTTTGAAGGTAGAAGACATAGGGTGGTGGTGGAGGGTTACTTTTCAGACTGGACATCTGTGAACAGTGGTGTGCCACAAGGATCAGTACTGTATCCACTGCTTTTCGTCATTTGTATAAACAAGTTGTATATGAACCTAGGAGGTATAGTTAGTAATTTTGTAGATTACACCAAAATAGGAGGTGTAGTGGACAGCGAAGAAGGTTATCTCAGAGTACAATGGGGTCTTGATCAGATTGGCCAATGTGCATGAGGAATGGTAAATGGAGTTTAATTTAGAAAAATAAGAGGTGCTGCATTTTGGAAAGTCAAATCAGAACAGGATTTATACACTTAATAGTAAGATCCTGGAGAGTGTTACTGAACAAAGAGACCCTGGAATGCAGGTTCATAGCTCCTTGAAAGTGGAGTTGCAGGTAGATAGGATAGTGAAGAAGGCGTTTGGTATGCTTTCCTTTATTGGTCAGAGTATTGAGTACAGGAGTTGTTAGGTCAGGTTGCAGCTGTACAGGACATTGGTTAGGCCACTTTTGGAATATTGTATCTGATTCTGGTCTCCCTCTTATCAGAAGGATGTTGTGAAACTCTAAAGAGTTCAGAAAACATTTACAAGGTTGTTGCCAGGGTTGGAGGATTTGAGCTACAGGGAGAGGCTGAATAGGTTCACTAGAGCGTTGGAGGCTGAGGGATGACCTTATAGAGGTTTATAAAATCATGAGGGCCATGGATAGGATAAATAGACAAGGTATTTTTCTTGGGTTGGGGGAGTCCAGAACTAGAGGGCATGGGTTTAGTGTGAGAGTCGAAAGATTTAAAAGGGACCTAAGAGGCAACTTTTTCACGCAGAGGGTGATGCATGTATGGAATGAGCTGCCAGAGGATGTGGTAGAGGCTGGTTAAATTATAGCATTCAAAAGACATCGGATGGATATCTAAATGGGAAGAGTTTAGAAGATTATGGGTCAAGTGTTGGAAAATGGGACGAGATTAGGTTAGGATATCTGGTCGGCATGGACGAGTTGGACCTAAGAGTCTGTTTCTGTGCTGTATATCTCTATGACACTATGATACTATTTGATGACAGAGTATAAAATTTGTGAGAAATAACTGGTACCTATTAATTGCTACATAATGTACTTCAGAAAATCACTTATGTTTAAACAGTTGCTATAACATTGCCTACTGAACATCTCTCTTGCTAATTCTAGTTGCGTGGAATTAGCAATGCAAAAAGAAAGCTTCAACGTTTCATCTCTTGAATGATTGAATTTATATTTGTTATGAAATTATAGTTTTGAGTGGTATTAAAATATTGCTTGGACTCAAAGTGATATAACTTTTTGAAAAGTATTCTTGGGCATTTTTATACGGACACAATTATTGTTTTATGGCCTTCCTTTATTATATGTGATCATTTCTTTCCTGTCAGTCAGACATATTAGCTCTCTGAGAGTAATGTCAGTCTAGTACCAAAATGGACCAGGACTGCATTTTAAACCAAAAATCTTCATGGGATGTGGGTGATACTGGCAGGGCCAGCATTTATTACGTTTATCAAAGATGCTTTTGGAGAGGCTTCAGTATGGACATCCTGAGTGTATTCTGCAAGGATGCAATGTCAGCAAAATTGCAGCATCAAACAGTATGACACCCTCAGCTGATCCACTACAGTATTAGATCCTGCCACTGAAATTAATGCCCTCACTGAAACACTTACAGCTGAACATGCATTCAGCAGCCGCAATTCAGCAATGCAAAAGCCCTCCCTGCCAGCACTATTTAAAGGGATTCTCAACAATGTGCAAGTTAGCTGCTTATTATTTTTAACTGAGGTTTTTGAAAACACTGGGTGCCTGAAGGAATTGGTTATAGTTGGAGATGTCTGCAGGGAGAGGTGTTGTACATGAGAGCAGGTATTATTGTGACTGCAAGGGCTCTGGATACACCATGTGTTACCAGTCACGGGTATGACAGTAGGTGTTCCCCTTTGATTGCAATATTAGCAGGAGCTGGTGCTCAAACAGCAAGTAAGAAGAATAGCTGCTTACAAAGGAAGGATGTACTGAAGGTTGCTGCACAAAGACCCGAAACAGTAGACATAATCCACCTAGTGTCTTCCAGTTGCACATCTCCAGTTAAACAAGGAGTAGTGTGCCCATCCCTTTTAACTTAATGAAGGTGGTGTTCCCAGAATTTTACTGTTTCTTGAGCCAGAACTCAAAACCTGACAGCAAAGAAAGTTCTGCCAATGATTGTTGTTACAACCAGCTGATGAAGGCTGAATCAGCTCCATTATTTTAAACTCCCTTAGTTGGCCGCCACAAAGATTTTGAATTATTTTTAGCGGGCAGATATATCATATTTCAAATAAAATGTAGTCTCTGACAAAATTAAGGAGTCAATTACAAGATTTTCTTTGGTGAAAGAAAGAGGAACCTTATTAACTACAATCAAGGAAGGATAATAAAATATGATATCAAGCACTAGAGAAACACAGATATAGCACCTTAAAAAGGGAAAATGTATAGTCCATGAGTGAAAATCAAGAATAGGCAGTTTGAAGGGTCCTTGAGGTTTTAGGTTTAAACCTGAGGCCACAGATATTTAATTGATCTTTCAACATTTGCAACAGTGACAAATTTTGTAGGTATCCTTGTGTTCTTGATAAATGGATGTTTCTCTAATTTGTTTTATTCCTGGGCACCATTTTACAAAAGGTTAAGCAAATTATAAGGAGGAAGAAAGACAGTGTGAGCCTTTCAATTCTGCTGTTATAAATCCATTTTCTTATCTTTCTGCCCTAAAATCTGTTGCCTTATAATTCCTTTGTTTATTCCCATGTTTAATTGTTTTCCCAAGTTGAATAATTGGCAGATAACTATTATACAAAATACACCCTACTTCCAGAAATGTGTACATCAAACAGGTGTTACAGAGCTGAATGACTGATTTCAGTTTTTATGATAACATTTTAATTTTAGTTCAAACTGGGTGTTGTTTGACATTTTTGTGAACTTGGCTAAATCTAGTCAGGTCTGAAAATGTGTTGATGGAAAAGCGCAGCAGGTCAGGCAGCATCCAAGGAGCAGGAGAATCGACGTTTCGGGCATGAGCCCTTCTTCAGGAATGGGGAAGAAGGGCTCCCCATTCCTGAAGAAGGGCTCATGCCCGAAATGTCAATTCTCCTGCTCCTTGGATGCTGCCTGACCTGCTGCGCTTTTCCAGCAACACATTTTCAGCTCTGATCTCCAGCATCTGCAGTCCTCACTTTCTCCTTAATCTAGTCAGGTGACTACTATGGCCATCTTAAGTTTTTCCATTTTTTAAGCCCGTTTAATCTATGAAAGGTACCAGGTGTTAAAAGTCAAACAAGTCCACACCGATCCTCCGAAGAGCAACCCTACATTTACCCCATCATCTAACACTACAGGCAATTTAGCATGGCCAATTCACCTAATCTGCACATTTTTGGACTGTGGGAGGAAATCGGAGTACCCGGAGGAAACCCACACAGACATGGGGAGAATGTGCAAACTCCACACAGACAGTTGCCTGAGGCAGGAATTGAACCCAGGTCTTGGAGTCAAAATTTGATACTTGATTAATGACTTATCAATCAGTATCTGTGATGATACTAGTGTAAACAAAAAGAATTCTGCCAATATATTGAAAAGGTTACCAGTATATGAGATTAGACTATTATTTTCTCTTCAGTATAATACTTTATGCTAGCAGATAAGAATCTTGCTTAAATTTCTAAACAAAAGCAGCATCTGTGGAGAGAACAGACATGTTCCCACTTCAAGCGTAATCTGATCCACAAATGGTGATGGACTGATGGGTATTTTCAGCATTTTCAGTTATTAGATTATATTTCCAGTGTTTTTTTTTGGTTCCTACACAGATTAGACTCCACTTCCATAACTGACTCGCATGTCTCCATGCTACTGTCTGTATTCCAAAATCCACTTTCTAAGATTTGGGAATCATTATTAAGATATTACAGCAACTTGAACCAAAGGGATAAGAACATTACAAGGAACAGTCAAAAAAAGTTAGTTAAGGAATTTGAGTGAAAGAAGTAATTTTTGATTTGGAATTTGGATGCGGTCAGAGCCAGAATAAGATGGGATGAAGAGTTAAAATGAAGCATTATGATGCCTGGGATTTTTATCATTAGCTTTATTAAGAGCAAAGGAAAGATTGCACGATCGAGGCAAAAGTGTGGAGGATGCAAGCAAAAATAGAGGGCTGGGAAATGTTGCAAAAATTTGTCACAGTAAAGATTTTGAAATCTTTCTGTTACAAACATACAAATGCACATGCCAAACTATGAATTAAGAGCAATTGAGCATTCTGCCCCACAAGCTTGTTCCACCATCCAGCTAGATCTCAACTCCAAATACCCTTTGATTTCTTTGTTAGTCAAGAGTACCTCTGCCTTATAAATATTCAATGACACTGACTCTACCACTCTCTGGAGAAAACAATTGCAAGGGCTCATGACTCTATGAGAGAAACAAACTATCCTCATTTCAGCCTAAAATGGCATACTACTTATTTTTAAAAAAGGTCCCTTCTTGTTCTGGTCTCTCCTATAAGGAAAGACAATCTTTCAGCATCCATCCTATCGTGAGAAATATGGCACCGATTTTAGCTCAGTAGTAACTTCATTTTATTCCTTAAATCCTCCTAGTCACGCATTCACATATAGTTAACTCCAGCTCTAGCGAGTGTTTATTGTTATCTTGGGGTAGCACGGTGGAGCAATGGTTAACACTTCTGCCTCGCAGTGCCAGGGACCTAGGTTCAACTCCAGACTATGTGGAGTTTCCCAGTTCTCCCCTTATCTGCTCCAGTTTCCATTGGGTGCTTGAGTTTCCTCCCACAGTCCTAAGATCTGCAGGTTAGGTGGATTGGCCACATTAAATTGCCCAGAGTGTCCAAAGATATGTAGGTCAGTTGGATTAGTTATAGTAGATTCACTAAAGGGAAGGAAACAGCCATCCTTACCTGGTCTAGCCTACATGTGACTCTAGACCCACAGCAATGTGCTTAATTCTTAGCTGCCCTCTGGGCAATTAGGGATGGTATAGCCAGCCTCTTTCTGTACTGTTGGGATCTATAATTCTGCCAAGTTCCATTAGGATTTTATATGTTCTATGTTTCAATAAGATCTCCTCTCATTTTTCTAAACTCCAATTAATACAGGCCCAAAATGTCCAACCTTCCTGATAAGATGACCACTACCACTTTACCCTTACAATCCCAGGAATCAGTTGAATGAACCTTTCCTGCTACTTTGAATGCAATTATGTCCTTTGTAAGTAAAAAGAAAGTGGACATACCAGACCATATGGCTGCTCATTCATTAAAGAGAGGTGATTGGTTTGACCTGAAGGTCTCCAATTTTTGGGCAAGGAGAGAGGTTGAGAAGGAAACCCAAAATATCAGCTATCAAGCCAACTGATCTCACCAACCCCCTTTGGTAAGTAAGGAGACCAAAGTTGTGTGCAATATTCTAGCCAGTGTACAGCTGGAATACTGCAAACAATTTAGATCCTTTTATCAAAGAAGGTTCACTAGGCTAATCCTGGGTTGAGTACTCATTGGAATTTATAAAAATGAGAGGCAGTAATATTAACCATAAAAGATTCATAGAGGATTTGACAAGACTAAATGCGCAGAAGTTGTTTCCCCTTGTGAGAGAGTCTAGGACCAGATGGAATAATCACAAAATAAGAGGTTGTACATTTGAGATAGAGATAAAGAGGAATTTCTTCTCTCAGAGGATAGTACATTTATGGATTTCTTTACCACAGAGGACTGTAGTGGCTGGGTCATAAGATACATTCAAGGCTAGAAACACAGATTTTTAATCAGTAAATGAATCAAAGGTTCAGGGAAAAAAGGCAGGAAAATGGAGATGAAGATTATCAGATCAGCCATGATCTCTTTGAATGGTGAAGTGGATTTGATGAACTAAATGGTCTACTTCTGCTCCAATGTCTTATGATTTTAAGGTCAGGAAGAAACCTTGGGGAAGACAAAGAGGAAAATAAAGTGCTGATTTTATCATTTGCATGGACAACTTGTATAATACAAAGTTTGATGAGTGGAAATAGCATCTTAGCCATCCACAAAATTTGCATTAGAAAGATGATGATGAAATGGAAATACTTTAATTGGAGTTCTGGATTGTTGCTGGATGGAGCAAGCAAAAATTCATTTTCACCATGCATCCTCCTCCCATAACACGTTGGAGACCTGCTCAGAAAGCTCCATTGAGTTTGTCAGCTGCTTCCCTGGAAGAGTGGAATCACTCATAATTGGACACTCTAGGTCTGATTGAAGGACCCAGCATCAGATACGGAATGTCCACTGAGACCCAGCTCCCCACCAGGGCTATAAACCCCATACCTCTACCCTCCATGATAATGCCGCCCTGCCCTCAATTATTGTTGGCCTAACTGGAGTTTGTGATGATCCTGGGCCTCAATTGGGTGCTGTGCCACAAGTAGTCACCAATGTCACTAGGACTAACAGCGTGAGGATCTCAGTCATGTGTAAGATCTACTGATGGCCATGTAAGCGCCTGAAGGGCGCTTGATTCAATTGACCCCCACCCCCATAGAAATGACAAAATTTCCACATTCGTTCTCTGATCATCAACACAATAAAATACAATTGTAACTTCTGATGTATTGCCGTTGAAGAAAATTGCATACATGACATATGGTAATATATTAGTGAACTGCTGGTTAACTTTGCAGAAGAATATTGCAAACAATTATTGAAAGAGACATTTTGATGTGAATCCTGGTGGTTTTAAATGACACCTTCCTAAGACAAATACCATTTAGATTAGATTACTTCCAGTGTGGAAACAGGCCCTTTGGCCCAACAAGTCCACACCAATGTGCACCCACCCAGACCCATTCCCCTATATTTACCCCTGCAACTAACACTACAGGCAATTTAGCATGGCCAATTCACATGACCTACACATTTTTGGACTGTGGGAGGAAACCCACACAGACACGGGGAGAATGTGCAAACTCCACACAGTCAGTAGCCTGAGATGGGAATTGAACCCAGGTCTCTGGCACTGTGAGGCAGCAGTGCTAACCGCTGTGCCACCGTGCTGCCCACACTGTTTACATTTTCTATACTGTTTGCATTTGTTACTAAATGGAAACACGATACTGGCTCATCGTTTTTCAACATATTTCACTGCTTAAGACAAAATGAAATAGAAGGACTTAATTTTGATAAAGCTATATTTATTTCAGCAGACCTTTGGTTAACTATTTTTGAACTCTAGTAATGCATCATCCCTACTTTGGAGATAATCACTATTTATAAGAATGAGGTATAACACTCACTGGAATTTCCTTCAGATTCTTAGTGTTGGTGTTGAATTTCAATTATAAGGTGACCATTGCACAGCGATAGGCTCAATGGATTACACATGTACATTGAATCAGACTGCTGTGAGATTGGGTCCTGAATCAGGATTGTCATGCATATCCTGAGGAGAAACTTCAATTCTGAATACGTCAAAAACTCAATGAACTGACTGATATCTTGTGGCATTTTGATGTTTGATGAATCCAAAACAGTTTCTGTTAATTGAAGGTATTATGTGATGTGTGATCTTGTATGGTACAATGGTCTGAAGGCATTAAGCTCCTATCACAGCTATTGTATTTCGAATCAATATATTGTCAATGGATTATATGGAGCACTAACCTTAGCACAGCCCAGTTGGGCTGAAGAACCTGTTTCTGCAGTGTAAATTGTGTTCAATATGCAAAAGACTTCTGTATATTTGTAACACTCTATGTATAATTCCAATTCATTCCTCCTTAGTTACTGAGGAGTATTGCATTGTTAAATGTACCACCTCTTGAATGAAGCATTATATGGGGGTCTATCTGCCTGTTCAGGTAGACCCATCATTTCACCGTTTAAGCAGTGCTAATCTTTGTAATGTATCTTCAACCTGCAGTTTTGTTCTTATTGTTTTGTTTTTAAAAGTCACTGTCCTGTGAAAACTGCCATTTTCAGAAACTCAAGCATCTGATTTGGAAACTGTGAATCCTAGTCCAGGTGGCACAGAAGGTACCCAAGATCGGTTAGGAGGCACCAACTTCAGATTTGTACCAGCTCCTGGGCATGTCATACAAGACAGACTGTTTGAAACACGAAATTCAGCTGATGCACAGATGGGCATGAGGGCACGAACTAACTACAAACCAAAGCCAAGAGAGCAGCAGGTAAAGCTCAAAAATTCCTTAGAATTTGATTTAAATTATTGATTAAATTACTAATGATTGGACATTAATAAGCATGTGTTTTTCTTTCCCTTGCATGATGGTGAACTTAACACTTCGCCAGCTCATTCAAGCAAAACAATTTTCTAGACGATGTTGACTCTGGTTGCACTAATTTTCCTTTCTTTAAAAAAATGACTTTCCCCTCTATTTTCTCTTTTCTGTCAATGACACGGGTTATGATTCTAATGGTACTTTGCTGAAACAGTGACCTATTTGGTCGCAGCACACAACACAGCTAACACAATCATATCCTCACCAGTTATTTACCCTTATTGAAATTTTCCAGTAGATAGTTAAGTCATGACTTAGAACACTAGGAATGTTTCCACACTGAAACCAAGGGCAGGGAGGTCAATTATTGTCCTCTAGTCTGCTGTGGCTTGGATTAGGAAGTGAGAACAAATCTAATATTAATTCTCGAAATTGCTGGTCCGTAAGGCTCAGTCATTCACTACTTTAACTTGCTAAGTAATTGTGGGGCTACCTCTGAAGTAAACGGAATTCAAGGACATGATGCAAATTTGAACACATTGGTCAGTACAATTTTGTAGAATTCCAACACACAAGAAAATGTGGTTAAGAAAGCAGATAGGATACTTGTCTTTATTGGTCAAGACCACGAGTAGAGGATCAGGGAGGGTTATGCTTAATCTATATGAAACACTGGATGACAGTTGAAGAATTGCTTCCTGTTTGGGTCACTGCATAAATAGAAAGGATGCAATTACACTAAAGGAGGTGCAAAGGTTATTTATAGGGATGTTGCCAAGTGTGGAGAATTTTATTTTCTGAAGAATTTTACCCATGAGGAAAGCTAAGATTACCTGGAGGTTTTTACATCCAAAGAAAAGAAAAGGTTAAGAGAAGATTGAATTGAATGGTACAAAAGTATAAGGAGCTGAAATGGGAAAATGGGAAAAAAAACGTTTCAATTATCAAAGAAACCAAGAGCCAAGGGCATAAAACTTATCAAAGGATTAGAGGGGAGTTGAGCAGAAATCTTTTCATTGAGAGATTAGTGATGTCTGGTCCTCACAGTCTAAAAGTGCATCGTATTTCATAAAAACCCAGATTTCTATGGGAGATGCTGTATTCTAGAGGTATATGGATCAAGAGCTGGAAAGTGAGCTTAGACTCATTAGACCTTTCAGTCATCCATTCATTGGTGCTGTAAATCTTTCTATACTTCTTTGTCTGTACTAAACACTAAAAAAATAATTTTAGAGGGACTTTTTACATTTCTAAGATTCAATCCCCAGGTGAACGGTAATTGGCATTGTGGACAGCCTTGCAGACTTGTAGCTGTGTAATATTCTGGTAATCTCTGTAGTCATATTTATAAATGATTTTGAAAATGATAAATCAAGTCAATAGCTAAATTAATGCAATCATTCTATAATTAATTGGTCAGCCTTCTCTTGATCAGTTTCAATTGAGGTGGGGCTTCAGCTACTGAGAGCAATGCTAGCTGTCAGTTGTCCCCTTGTGTTTAGTTTTGTGTCATAAATGTCATAAGTAAGTCACATATTATGTTTTTGCTACCTGTATAACATAACAGTATATAGACACTGTCTCTTACATCTTAGCTAGATCCTGCAGAAACTCAAAGGATCAGTGTACCATAAATGAAAAATCTAGGACTCAAATATTAAGCATTAGATATCTGTTTGATTGCATTATTGTGAGAAAGCAACAGAAAATCTGCAAACAAATGTGAAAAATTAAACTAAAATGCCGTAAGCCCACTTTCAAAGCACAGTATTTACACCATTACCATGCAACATACTCAGTCATGGTGTGCTGTCCACATCAGCAAAAATTGAATCTGTGCACGTGTTCTCTCAGCTTCTAGTTCAGCAGATACGTGGGGCAGGATTGGATTCACATGAGCCTCATAACAGTAACTGAAGTATTTGCAATGTTTTGGTTTGTTCAATGGCATGCCCCTTCTTATTTGCTAGACTGACAGTTTGATTCATTCCATTGTGTCATCAGATGTTTTTCATATGAAGATATCATCCATCACTAAAATGAGCTCTTCATAATATTGATAATGCCTCAAGTCATTCCTAGCCTGCAGTTAATGGGTGAACTCAGTCTGAATCTGACTAACCACAAACTTTATAAAGTTCCTGTACACTTGGTTGTAAGTTATAATTGGAATTTTAGCATGTATTTGTGCTTCTACCGTTATTCATATTCTGAGACAATGGAAGGAGTATACAACCTACAAAAATGTATACATGTTATAATTGACAATTTGAATTGTTCTCTTCCTTACCTATACATCTTCATATTTTGCAAACTTGCCTCTCTGTGTACTTTGATACCTCCTTGAAGAGGAGGCTTTGCTGAAATCATTTTTTGGACATTTCTGTTCCCTTGGCTCTTGCACTCTTTGAAAACCTGAAGGATGAGGAAAATGACAGAAGGGAAAAGGTCATCCAGCAACTTCACTGGATTCGAGTTGTTTTCCTTAGAACAGAGAAGGCTGAAGTGTACAAAATTATGAGGATCATAGTTAGAGTGGATAGGAAGTAACTATTCCTCTTAGTGGAGGGTTCAATAAGCAGGGTACATAGATTTAAGGGCTGGAAGCTTAGAGAGGCTCTGAGAAGTTTTTGTTTATCCCTGGAGTGGGAGGATATTAGTAACTCACTACCTGAAAGGGTGGGAAAAGCAGGAACCCCCACAACATTTAAGAAGCTTTCAGGTGAACACTTGAAACAGCACAACATATAAGGCTATGGCCATGTGCTGGAACGTAGAATTAGAGTAGACAAGTGCTTGATGACTGGCATGGACATGATGGGCCAAAGGTCCCCTTTCTGTGCTTTAAATCTCAATGACTCTAAAAGCTGCACAGACATTTAATATTGTGAACTAGAATGCAGAAAACAGGTTGAGAAAAAGAAAGACTGAGACAGAGAGAAAGAAGCAAAAATCCAAAATTAATTAATTCTTTAAAATGTTTTCTGTTATCCAGTTAGATTAACTTTGGAAGTATTGAATTTAGAAAATTAATTTAATGCACCAATCTATACATGCAATGCCTTCAAATGACCACACAGAGGCAGAATTGCTTTCTTTATTAGACTCAAAGTTTTGTAAATTAAAGAACGAAAAGGTCTTGATGCCTCAATCATATTTAATTATTTTCTTTCAGTAAATGCAGTGGTATTGAAAAGAGAAGGGACTCTGATATTTTCTTATTTTTGAGCAGTTATTTTTCTTTTCCTTCCAGCTAATTATGTAGTTGAGGAGTTCCAATTTGTAGAACAGGAGAGAACTATTTCAGTAAAAGAGGGTGAAACAGCCTAGTTCAATTAATGACAGGAGAAAGAGCTATATTTAAACACAGTACCTTCTCTAATCAGTAGTCGCTGCTAAACTTTTTGCATCCTGTTACATTAAAAATGTGCAGCTTCTGATCCATTCTTAAAGAAACATCACTGAATTAAATACTTACTAATCCACACGCTGTGATTTGATATAGTGGAGTGAGAAAGCTCTTTTTCTTCTTCATTAAGTGGTTATTTGTCAGGATCTGTAGGAGGGATTTTTGACAAAAGAACTCTCTATGCACTAGCTAGCTGTTTAGATCCATTGTTGTCATTCAGACTGTCAAAGCTTTCACTACAGCAAGCCTCGTAGTCTAAAAAATTAGACACTGTTTCATCACTGGGATGTGATTTTCAATTTGGTGCAGTCTAATAGGTAGAAATTCCTCTATCTACTAACACACAATCTAAAAATGGTCTGTAAAGCAGCAACAACTTAATTGCTCAGTCAGGCAAATGGAAAATGTCGAGCAGTATGTTTTTCTGAGAAAGGTTCAGGTACATCTCACTAGAAGAATCAAAAGGTCTATACTCAATATCGAAGCACAAATTAGTTGAGTTTGAAGTGCTTCATCCAGACACTCGGTGCCTGAAATAAAAAATACTTCAGTTCTTACCATGTCTCCACCAACGCTGAAATCCTTTTTCACATCATAGAGATGTACAGCATGGAAACAGACCTGTCGGTCCAACTCATCCAAGCTGACTAAATATCCTAAACTAATCTAGTCCCATTTGCCAGCACTTTGCCCACATCCCTCTAAACCCTTCCTATTCACAAACCCGTCCAGATACCTTTTAAATGCTCCAGTTGTATCAGCCTCCATCATTTCCTCTGGCAGCTCATTCCATACACGCACCACCTTCTGTGTGAAAAAGTTGCCCCTTAGGTCCCTTTTAAATCTTTCCACTCTCACCCTAAACCCATGCCCTCTAGTTCTGGACTCTCCCACCCCAGGGAAAAGACCTTGTCTATTTATCATATCCAAGCCCCTCATGGTTTTATAAATCACTATAAGATCACCCGTCAGCCTTCAACACTCCAGGGAAAACAGCCCCAGCCTATTCAGCCTCTCCCTATAGCTCAAATCCTCCAACCCTGGCAAACATCCTTGTAAATCTTTTCTGAATCCTTAAAAGTTTCACAACAGTTCCTATACTCAATACACTGACCAATAAAGGAAAGCATACCAAATGCCTTCTTCACTATCCTATATACCTGTGACTTAACTTTCAAAGAACTATGAATCTGCACTCCAAGGTCTCATTGTTCAGCAACACTCCTGAGGACCTTACCATTAAGTTATTTGTCCTGCACTGATTTGACTTTCCAAAATGCAGCACCTCAGATTTATCTAAATTAAACTCCATCTGCCATTCCTCAGCCCATTGGCCCATCTGATCAAGATCCGTTTGTACTCCGAGGTAACCTTCTTCGCTCTTCACTTCACCTCCAATTATTAATGATACCTCCTATGTTCACATCCAACTCATTTATATAAATGACAAAAAACAGTGGACCCAACACTGATCTTTATGACACTCCACTGGTCACAGGTCCCCAGTCTGAAAAGCAACCCTACTCCACGACCTCTGTCTTCTACCTTTGAGCCAGTACTGTATCCAAATGACTAGTTCTCCCTGTATTCCACGAGATCTAACCTTGCTAATCAGTCTCCCATGAGGAATCTTGTCAAATGCCTTACTGAAGTGCATATAGATCATGTCCACAGCTCTGCCCTCATCAATCTTCTTTGTTGCTTTTTCAAAAAAACTCAAGTCAAGTTTGTGAGACATATTTTCCCATGCAGAAAACCATGCTGACTATCCCTAATCAGTCCTTGCCTTTCCATATACATGCAAATCCTGTCCCTCAAGATTCCCTCCAACAGCCTGTCCACCAATGATATCAGGCTCACCGGTCTATAGTTCCCTGGCTTTTCCTTCAAGAGTACACCTGATCAGGTCCTAGTGATTTATCCACTTTTAGGCATTTTAAGATGTCCAGTACCTCCTCCTCTGTAATATAGGCATTCCTCAAGATGTCACCACCATCTATCTCCCCACATTCTATATCTTCCATGGCCTTCTCAGAGTAAACACCGATGCAAAATACTCATTTAATAGCTACCCTATCTCCTGCGATTCCACACATGAGCTGCCTTGCTGATCTTTGAGGGGCCCATTCTCTCTCCAGTTGCCCTTTTGTCTTTAATGTATTTATAAATTCCCTTTGGATACCTGATGTCCCCTTTTTGCCCTCCTGATCCCCCTCTTAAATATACTCTTACTGCCTTTATACTCTTGTAAGAATTCACCCAATCTATCCTGTCTATACCTGGCATATGCTTCCTTCTTTTTCTTAACCAAACTCTCAATTTGTCTAGTCATCCAGCAATCCCTATACCTACCAGACTTTCCTTTCACCCGAACAGGAATATACTGTCATTGGATTCTTGTTATCTCATTTTTGATGGCTTCCCATTTTCCAGCCGTCCCTTTACCTCTGAATATCTGCCTAATATAATCAAAATTAGCCTTACTCCAATTTATGACTTCAACTTTTAGATCTGGTCTATCCTTTTCCATCACTACTTTAAAACTAATAGAGTTATGGTCACTGGCCCCAAGTGCTCCCCCACTGACACCTCAGTCACCTGCCCTGCCTTATTTCCCAGGAGTAGGTCAGGTTTTGCATCTTCTCGAGTAGGTACACCCACATACTGAATCAGAAAATTTTCTTGTACACACTTAACAAACTCCTCTCCACCTAAACACTTAACACTATGGCAGTCCCAGTCTATGTTTGGAAATTTAAAATCCCCTACCTTGACCACCCTATTATTCTTACAGGTAAGTGAAATCTCTTTACAAATTTGTTTCTCAATTCTCCACTGACTATTAGGGGGTTTATAATGCAATCCCAATAAGGTGATCATCACTTTCTTATTTCTCAGTTCCACCCAAATTACTTCCCTGAATGTATTCCCAAGAATATCCTCCCTATCATAGTAAAATGGATACTCATTGTTCACCATTTTCTTCTCTCCTCTTACACAGACTATGAGGAATAGACATTTAACTTGTCATCCTGGTGTATAACTGGAACTACTGAACAAAGGATATTATTTTTTAAAGCAGAGAGTTAATCAGTTAATCTGCTGTAACTTTTTAAAGCAGAACTGCAATGTCAGCTTTATAAACAGACAGCAATTTCAAATCTTTGCACAGCAACCAAAATGTTGCAGCTTACATTGTGGCTTGCAAGAAGGAAATGAATTTGCATTAACATCATTTACTTTTATAGATACCAAATTCATATGTGGAAAAATGTTTTCAGTACTTCATAAGCAAATTCCTTCAGTATATCAATAGTAACTAGTAATATTCATTGATAATTTCAATCCATTGTTAATGTTGTCTATTTTACATGTTTTTGAAGTATTTTTTCTGCTGTACAAAATTTCTCCTCCCACAAGCATTATTCCATGGCTAAGAGAGCCAATGGAGCATATGCTCTCAGGTCCCAGAGAGCTCTGTCATGGGCATTCTTCAATTCCTTACTGTGCAATACAGGATGGTGGTCTGAGATAAGTCATTCTGATTGAGTATCTGGCTGCCACTCATTGTCTTTTGAATAACTAAATTCAGATCAGAAGCTATTAGCTCAGGGTTAAGGATTTAGTGCTGCCACTTTCCTCTCATATTAATTATGTGATACAGCATGTTGCTACTTACGCAGAAGATCTATTTCTTTTAATTCGTTTGCTCTAATGATAGATTATCATGAATGTGTAGGTAATATGTCAACAATATTGATGTTTGTCTATGCCCTTTCCTTCCTCACTATTCTCAGAAACTGAGGGTTAAAGGCTGGAGATCAGTCACATCAGTACACAAGTAGCATTGCCCTTATTGATTGCTTAGATAAACATTTGATATCTTTAAATTGAGACCACGTTTGCAAACTTTTCCTGAGACATATTACATTTTGGTCAAAGCTATAGAAAGCAAAGATTATAAAGCTGGTAGCTTTCAATTAATTAGTAATCATTTCTGAACCCCATCACAGCTTTCAACCAGACATGCGGTAAATTTGATATCAATGGGGATAAAAGCAGACCCTGGAGCAGATCCAGGTTTGGGCTGACAAATTGAAGTGAACATTTGTAACTAATAAGTGCTAGGCAATGGGCATCTGCAACAAGAAAAGACCCTATCACTCCTGGGACCTTCAGGCATTGCCTTCACCAAGAATCCCATTGTCTTGGGGTCAACATTGGCCAGCAGCTGAACTGAACTAGTCATTTTAACAACATTAATAGAAGAACAGAAACTGGATATTCTGCAATAAATGGTTCACCTACTGACCTCGTAAAGTCTCCCCATCATTTACAATGTCCAGGTCAGAACATTGATGGACTACTTACTACTCAGTAAATGATTACAGCTGTAAGGCAATAACATTCATGAAGCTTGACACTATTCAGGACAGAGTTTTCATAATTGACACCTCTTCCAACTCAATTTATAACTCAGACATCACCAGCACACTAGCTGTTATAGATCGAGAGTAATAACAGCACAGACGAAAATCATCTGCCTGCCTATTGTATGAACTAACTATTGAATAAACTGCATCAATTTCTCAAACTTAATTCAACAAGAGTTTCCAGTCTTGCTCAAGCAGCAAGGTGGTAGGAGTATTGTAACCTCCAATTTCCCTGAATGTGAGATGTCACTATATCTTCATTCATCGCTAGATCAGAATCCTAGATTCTATCTAACATTATCAAGGAATACAGTGATTTCAGGCAGAAAACCTACCACCACAACTTGCCACAAATAGTGCAAGAAGACAGCCCAGTAACCATAGGCCAGACCAATTTAATCTTGATGCTGGAGAGACTGTCAGGCCAAAATGAATATCCATTCAGTCAAACATATGATCATTAATGAAAGCCAGCAAGGATTTGTGAAAAACATGTTCAACAGTTTGCTAGAGTTTTTTTTGGGTGAGGCATTTTATAAATTATCACACAATAGAATTGTGAGCAAAGTTAGGACTTTCGTAATAAAACAGACAATAGCAACATGGATACAAGATTGGCTGAGTGACAGAGCAACAAAATGTAATAGTGAGAGGCTGTTTTTCAGACAGGAGGAGGATTTGTGGTGAAGTTCCAGAGGGTTCAGTATTCGGACCCTTCTTAATTATGACCTGCATTGATGTCCAAGACTTCAGTGTCCAAGGCATAATTTCAAATTTACATTGACACATAGTAGTGTTAAACTTCAAAAGGTGGAGTGAATGGACAAATGGCAGATGAAACTAAATGATTCATTTCAATAGGAAGAACATCTAAAAGTACATAACCTAAAGGGTGCAATTCTAAAGGTGGTGCAAGAGAACTGCCACCTGAGACTATATGTATATACATTACTGAAGGTGGTAGGATAGGTTGAGAGAGCAGTTTGCAAAGCATACCTTGGCACGGAATACAAAAACAAGGAGGTTATGATAAAGCCACTTAGAACACTGATTTGACCTTAACTGGAGTACTACGTCCATTTTTGGCCATCATGGTCTATGATTTGAGTGATAAGGACATCAATTACATGGATAGGTAGGAGAAGCTGGGGATGCTCTCTTTTGAGATTTGAAGGTTGAGAGGGGATTTGGGAAAGGTGTTCAATATCATGGGGTTCTAGATAGAGTAGAGGGAGAGAAACTGTTTCCATTGGTGAATGAATTGGAACCAGTTGGTACAGACTTATATTGATTGATAAATGAAACAATGGCAACACAAGGAAAATTTTGTGGCACAGGAAGCAATTCGGGTTTGGAATGTTCTGTCTGAGAGTATGATTGAGGCAGTTTCAATTAAATAAGGTATTCAAAACAGAATTGAATTATTATATGAAAACAAACTATTTTGCAAACTAGAAGGAAAAGTGGTTGTGTAGCACAAGGTAAATTGTGCTATCAGAAAATCTAAACAGACATAACTGACTGAATGACATTCTCTGATGCTATAACCATTCTGTTATTCTATGACAATTAGTTGATCATCAATCATTAAAAAATTGCTCAACTGATCTATAATAGTGATCTGAACCAAAATGCAGATTCCTTCCTTGAAATCGATTTGTTCTACTTCTCATAAGCTTGATGCTTGTAATTTTCTTTTCTTTTAAATAGACCCTATGTTTTTGTGTAGCCAAAGTTGTCCAAGTTATTAATGTCATAGAATCACAGAGACATATAGCACAAACAGACTGTTGGGTCTAATTCGTCCGCACCAACCAGAAATCCCAATCTGCCCTTATCTCATTTGTCCCATATCACTTCAAATCCTTCTAACTGTTATACACATTCAGATACTTTTTAAATGTTGGAAATGTACCCACTTCCACCACTTTCTTTGACAGCTCATTCCATACATGCACCACCCTCTGCGTGAAAAAAGGATCCCAAAGGTCCTTTTTTAAACGTCTTCCCTCTCACTTTAAACCAATCACCTCAAGTATTAAACTCCACCACCCGAGGGAAAAAACCTTGACTGTTCACCCTATCCATGCCCCTCATAATTTTATAAAGCTTAATAAGTTCAACCCTTAGCCTCTGATGCTACAGGGATAAAAGCTCCAGCTTATTCAGTCTTTCCCTGTTGCTCAAACTTTCCAGTCCTGGCAATATCCTTTTAAATCTTTTCCGCACCCTCTCAAGTTTAACAGCATCTTTCCTATAGAAGGGCAACTTGAATTCTACATGGTCTTCTAAACGTGGCCCCATCAATGTCCTGTACAGCTGCAACATGACATCCCAACTCCTATGCTCAATGTTCTGACCAGTGAAGGCAAGCATACCAAATGCCTTTTTCACCACCCTATCTACCTGTGACTCTGCTTTCAAGGAACTATGCGCGTTCACCCCTAGGTCTTTGGTTGGCAACTGTTCCCAGGGCCCTATCATTAAGTGCATAAGTCCTGCTCTGATTTGCCTTACCAAAATTCAACACCTTAAATTTATCTAAATTAAACTCCACCTGCCACTCCTCAGCCCATTGGGTTACCTGATCAAGGCTGTACATCTTCTTCACTATCTACCACACCACCTACTTTGGTGTCATCTGCAAACTTATTAACTATACCTCCTAAACAGTATTCACATCCAACTCGATCCAGTTAGTGAGACATGATTTCCCACACATAAAGCCATGTTAACTAGCCCTAATCTATCCTTGAGGTAAAAAAAAATGACTGCAGATGCTGGAAACCAGATTCTGGATTAGTGGTGCTGGAACAGCACAGCAGTTCAGGCAGCATCCAAAGAGCTTCGAAATCGACGTTTCGGGCAAAAGCCCTTCATCAGGAATAAAGGCAGTGAGCCTGAAGTGTGAAGAGATAAGCTAGAGGAGGGTGGGGGTGGGGAGAAAGTAGCATAGAGTACAATGGGTGAGTGGGGGAGGGGATGAAGGTGATAGGTCAAGGAGGAGAGGGTGGAGTGGATAGGTGGAAAAGATGATAGGCAGGTAGGACAAGTCCAGACAAGTTATGGGGACAGTTACTGAGCTGGAAGTTTAGAACTAGAGTGAGGTGAGGGAAGGGGAAATGAGGAAACTGTTGAAGTCCACATTGATGCCCTGGGGTTGAAGTGTTCCGAGGCGGAAGATGAGGCGTTCTTCCTCCAGGTGTCTGGTGGTGAGGGAGCGGTGGTGAAGGAGGCCCAGGACCTCCATGTCCTCGGCAGAGTGGGAGGGGGAGTTGAAATATTGGGCCACGTGGCGGTGTGGTTGTTTGGTGCGCGTGTCCCGGAGATGTTCCCTAAAGCGCTCTGCTAGGTGGCGCCCAGTCTCCCCAATGTAGAGGAGACAGCATCGGGAGCAACGGATACAATAAATGATATTAGTGGATGTGCAGGTAAAACTTTGATGGATGTGGAAGGCTCCTTTAGGGCCTTGGATAGAGGTGAGGGAGGAGGTGTGGGCGCAGGTTTTACAGTTCCTGCGGTGGCGGGGGAATGTGCCAGGATTGGAGGGTGGGTTGTTTGGGGGCATGGACCTGACCAGGTAGTCGCAGAGGGAACGGTCTTTGCGGAAGGCGGAAAGGGGTGGGGAGGGAAATATATCCCTGGTAGTGGGGTCTGTATGGAGGTGGCGGAAATGTCGGCGGATGATTTGGTTTATGCGAAGGTTGGTAGGGTGGAAGGTGAGCACCAGGGGCGTTCTGTCCTTGTTATGGTTGGAAGGGTGGGGTCTGAGGGTGGAGGTGCGGGATGTAGACGAGATGTGTTGGAGGGCATCTTTAACTACATGGGAAGGGAAATTGCGGTCTCTAAAGAAGGAGGCCATCTGGTGTGTTCTGTGGTGGAACTGGTCCTCCTAGAAGCAGATACGGCGGAGGCGGAGAAATTGGGAATACGGGATGGCATTTTTGCAAGAGGTAGGATGGGAAGAGGTGTAATCCAGGTAGCTGTGGGAGTCAGTGGGTTTGTAAAAAATGTCAGTGTCACGTCGGTCGTCATTAATGGAGATGGAGAGGTCCAGGAAGGGGAGGGAGGTGTCAGAGATGGTCCAGGTAAATTTATGGTCAGGGTGGAATGTGTTGGTGAAGTTGATGAAGTTCAACCTCCTTGCGGGAGCACGAGGTGGCGCCAATGCAGTCATCAATGTAGCAGAGGAAGAGGTGGGGAGTGGTGCCGGTGTAATTACGGAAGATCAACTGCTCTACGTAGCCAACAAAGAGACAGGCATAGCTGGGGCCCATACGTGTGCCCATGGCTACCCCTTTGGTCTGGAGGAAGTGGGAGGATTCAAAGGAGAAATTGTTAAGAGTGAGGACCAGTTCGGCCAAACGAATGAGAGTGTCGGTGGAAGGGTACTGTTGGGGACGTCTGGAGAGGAAAAAACGGAGGGCTTGGAGACCCTGGTCATGGCGGATGGAGGTGTAGAGGGATTGGATATCCATGGTGAAGATGAAGCGTTGGGGGCCAGGGAAACTGAAGTCTTGGAGGAGGTGGAGGCGTGGATGGTGTCTCGAACATATGTGGGGAGTTCCTGGACTAGGGGGATAGGACAGTGTCGAGGTAGGTAGAGATGAGTTCAGTGGGGCCGGAGCATGCTGAGACAATGGGTCGGCCAGGGTGGTCAGGCTTGTGGATCTTGGGAAGGAGGTAGAACCGGGCAGTGCGGGGTTCCCAGACTATGAGGTTGGAAGCTGTGGGTGGGAGATCTCCTGAGGTGATGAGGTTCTGTATAGTCTGGGAGATGATGGTTTGATGATGGGGGGTGGGATCATGGTCGAGGGGGCAGTAGGAAGAGGTGTCCTCGAGTTGACGTTTGGCTTCAACAATGTAGAGGTCAGTGCGCCAGACTACCACTGCGCCCCCTTTATCCACTGGCTTGATGGTGAGGTTGGGATTGGAGCAGAGGGATTGGAGGGCTGTGCGTTGTGAGGGTGAGAGGTTGGAGTGGGGGAGGGAGGTAGACAGGTTGAGGCGGTTAATGTCCCGGCGGCAGTTGGAAATGAAGCGGTCGAGGGCAGGTAATAGGCCAGCGCGGGGTGTCCAGGTGGATGCAGTGTGTTGGAGGTGGGCGAAGGGGTCCTCGGAAGGTGGGCGGGAGTCCTGATTGTGAAAGTAAGCTCGGAGGCGGAGGCGACGGAAGAATTGTTCGACATCACGGCGTGTATTAAATTCATTGATGCGTAGACGGAGGGGGATGAAGGTGAGTCCTTTGTTGAGGACTGATCGTTCGTCCTCAGTGAGGGGGAGGTCTGGGGGGATGGTGAAAACTCGGCAGGGCTGGGAGCTGGGATCTGGTGTGGGTGTAGAGCTAGGAGTGTGGGTGGAACCTGTAACTGGAGTGGGTGTGATGGTGGGGGGAATGGGGGTGGAGTCATGAGCAGGGGTAGTGATCCCCTTGGGGTTCTGGGGGGTGGGGATAGTGACAGTGGGGTCTGTGGGGGGCATGTCAGCAGAATGCAGGTGAGTGGCGCTGGTGGGGGCGGAAGTGGTGGTGACCATGGCAGTAGGGGTAGTGGAAGTCACTGAGCATGTGGCATCAGCGATGATGTGAAGGGCAGAAGTGATGTCAGGTGTGATGCATGAGGAATTGTGAGGGATGGAAGTGGTTGTGGGAGTGGCCATGATGGGGGTGGAAGTGACATCATCAATCAGCGTGGGGGTGGTAGCTGCATCAGCTGCATGGCTCATAGTGGAATAGGTTCCGAAGCCGGGGGAATCTTCTGGAATGTTTGAGGAGCACTGGTTATGGAGGTGGGTGGATAAAAGTTTGTTGTACTTACAGTTTTTGATGTTTGAGATGGAATTGAAATACTGTTTGTTGAGAGTATGACTCTATCCAAGGCCCTAAAGGAGCCTTCCACATCTATCAAAGTTTTACTTGCACATCCATTAATATCATTTATTGTATCCGTCGCTCCCGATGTGGTCTCCTCTACATTGGGGAGACTGGGCGCCTCCTAGCAGAGCGCTTTAGGGAACATCTCCAGGACACCCGCACCAATCAACCACACCGCCCCGTGGCCCAACATTTCAACTCCCCCTCCCACTCTGCCGAGGACATGGAGGTCCTGGGCCTCCTTCACCGCCGCTCCCTCACCACCAGACGCCTGGAGGAAGAACGCCTCATCTTCCGCCTCGGAACACTTCAACCCCAGGGCATCAATGTGGACTTCAACAGTTTCCTCATTTCCCCTTCCCCCACCTCACCATAGTTCTAAACTTCCAGCTCAGTAACTGTCCCCATAACTTGTCCGGACTTGTCCTACCTGCCTATCATCCTTTCTGCCTATCATCCTTTCCACCTATCCACTCCACCCTCTCCTCCTTGACATATCACCTTCATCCTCTCCCCCATTCGCCTATTGTACTCTATGCTACTTTCTCCCCACCCCCACCCTCCTCTAGCTTATCTCTCCACGCTTCAGGCTCTCTGCCTTTATTCCTGATGAAGGGCTTTTGCCCGAAACGTTGATTTCGAAGCTACTTGGATGCTGCCTGAACTGCTGTGCTAATCTATCCTTGCCTGTCCAATGCACGTAAACCCTCAGAATCCCTTCCAACAACTTAACCACCACTGACATAAGGTTCACATCTGGTTTATACTCCCCTGGCTTTTCCTTACAGCCTTTCTTAAATAATAGCACCACATTAGCCAACTTCCAGTCTTCCGACACTCATGGCTGTTGATGATACTAATATCTTAGCAAGTGGCCCTTATAATTGTCTTACTAAAAGATGAATGATTTTGATATAGTTGTTATATAATCATTAAATGTTTATTCCTTTATGAAATGCTTATAAATAAGAAAACAAACTTGCATTTATCCAGCAATTTTCATGACCTCAGAACATCCCAAAGTGCTTTGCAAACAATGAAGTACTTTTGAAATGTAGTCCTTGTTGTCATGCAAGAACAATAACAGCTAACTTATGTCCAAGAAGCAACAATGTAAGAATTAAAATATAATTTGTTTGCTATGTCAATTAAAGGTAAATATTGGCCAAGACACTGGCGATAACTGCTCATTCTTCTTCTATAGAGCATGATGAGATTTCTTTTGCACCTGAAAAGGCAGGCAAGGCCAAAATTTAATATTCACTCAAGAGACAGCAATTCCAACAATGCAGCATTGGATTGTCAGCCTAGAGTTTGTGCTCAAATCCTGGAATTGATTTAAACCCACAACATCTGATTCACAACAGGAAGTGCTACTATCCAAGCCACATCTGACGTAACATACATAAGAAGAATAAATAAAGTCAGTTTATAATGATGGATTTTTATCATGGTTTATATCAGTTCATGCCATGGGAAGACAACGGTCTAGTGGTATTATCACTAGACTGTCAATCAAGATACCCAGGTAATGTTCTGGGGACCCGGATTTGAAACCCAGCGTGGGAGATGGTGGGAATTTGAATGCAATAAATATCTGCAATTAAGAGGCTAATACTGACCATGATTCTATTGTCAATTGTTGGGAAAACTCACCTGGTTCATTAATGTCCTTTAGGGAAAGAAACTACCATCCTTATCTGGTCTAGTCTACATGTGACTCTGGATTAGCAGCAATGTGGTTAACTCTTAACCAATGTGGGCAATTAGCATGGCCACTACATGCTGGTCAAGCAAGCGACACCTTCATCTGTAAAAAATTATAGTTTTAGTTGTTGTATTTGAATTAGCTAAGAGCTACTGATGTAGAATGTTTACAGTTTGGTTTACCATAAATTTTGTGGAGTTTACAGTGCAACTAATAAAAAAGTATAATGTCCATACTATATTCATTCTTCACAGGGTCCATGCCAGGAGGAAATGCAACGAGCCATTGACAGGATCATTCTGATTCAACAGCATACTAATGAAGAACTTTATAGATTCCACATTCCAAACTGTGATAAGGGAGGATTTTATAACCTGAAACAGGTATGTAGATTTTTGTAGTTTAAAGAAAATGAGGAATAAAAAGGCCATTAGCCATGGTCTATGAGGGATAATAAAACAAAGAATTGCTGATGCAGCAGATCTGAAATACACAAAAACAGAAATTGCTGGAAAAACTCAGAAGTTGTGATGGCATCTGTGGAGAAAAAACACAGTTAATTCTTTGAGTCCAGTGACCCTTTTGCAGACCTGGATCCAAAACATTAATTCTGTTTTCTCTCCACAGATATAGTCAGGCCTGCTGAGTTTCTCCAGCATGTTTTGTATTTGTGTATTTCATAGTCCTTGAGGGACTTCTGGCAACTCTCTCTGAAAGAACGAGCAGATTGGCGATATCGCTAGTGGGGTATGACTCAACATCAAACATGGCACAGGATGAAGTGGCCATTCCCAAGTCTACCTCAGTCAGAATGGGAATTAGACATTAGCTGTTGACACAGTTCTGAACAACTCGCTAGTTTTTTAGTTAATTGAGTTAACCAGCCCCCTAGAGAATCCTAAAAACAATAGACAGCCATAGAGCTCCATTGATTGCCCATTGAATTAGATGATGGTTGATTTACATCATAACTCCAATTGAACATCTTAGACTCATACTCCATAACTTTCTTGTGTAATAAACTCTATCAAACTCAATGTTGAAAGTTTCAGTTGGCATAGACTCAAAAATGAGCACTTAAAATGTCAGGGCATACTAGGCTATGGACCAAGTGCATTGAAATGGAATTAGTGTAGTTTGGTGTTTGTTGATCGGAACAGATATGGTAGGCCAAAGAGCCCATTTCTATGATGCTTGAATCTATGACTCTATGAATCTAAAAGCTTTTTCAGAGAAAGGATTCCCAATTTCCCCAGTTGCAAAGCTGTGTTTGATGAATGCCTCTCCTCCATGAGAGGAAATAATTTGTCTCTATAGACTCCTGCCTGGCAGCATTAACTAGGCTGAGTTTGCAGAATTATGAGGCCTATCTATTTAACAATTTGCATAAGCTCATCCCTAATTTAGACCCTGCATGATTCACTCAGATTTGGTACGGGTTTCTGCAGCAGCGTTGTTTAACTTACAACATGCTAAAGGAAATGTCTGCAGTCATCCCTCTGGCATACTAACTGGGATATACTAAATCTTCTTTTAGTTTCAACTTTACTAATGAGCTACCCATTTTTGGTTGTTTCTAGTGATACCCTGTTATACTTATCTAAGATGGAAACATATTCGTCTAAGATGCCTGTTTTGTTTTGAGATATGATTGGGGTATTCTGGGGGGAAAAAATCTAGCAATTTGGAAGGAATCCAATTCCACAAGATTCATCAGTTCCACAATAATTCCCACAGTAATTGGTGTGGAACTAAATTTTGTGCAGCATATTACCTTAATCTGCATACATTTCATCTATCATTGTTTTCCCACTTTCACATATTGTGGAGGGACCCTTTTCTTTTAAATAGAATGCATGACATTATATCTAAAATTATCTGAGGAACAGCTCAGATGGAAGCTGTGATTCTAAAGGAAGCAGGCACAGAGACATGGTAATAAATTTTTCAAAATTAATGCAGCAGTCCTGTCCAAGCTGAGACTTCAGCAGTCCAACAATTCTTTGCCTCCTCTGTTTCTGGACTACAGCAAAAGATTTCAGTGATTGGAAAGATGGTGGTATTGTAGTAATGTTATTTGACTAATCATCTGGAGGTTTAGGGCATGGATTCACATCCTACTGCAGCGATGGATGGAAATTGAATTCAATTCATAAATTTGAAATGTTAAACTCAATAAGGATGCCATGAGTCGAGCATCAAATGTCATAAAACCTATCCAGTTCATTAATGTCCTTTAGGGAAGGAAATTTGCCATCCTTATCCAGTTTGGTCTACATGTGACTCCAGACCCAAAGTAATATAGCTGACTCTTAACTGTCCTCTGCAATTGACTGGCAAGCCACTTGGTTCAAATCCAATTAAGGATAGACAAGGAGATGCTGCTTTGCCAGTGATGCTTGCATCCCATGAGTGTAATGTGCAACTGATGACCACTAGGAACTAATCTTCATTATTCAGGGAAACCTTCATTTTTCCACTCTTTATCCTGTGGATTGTATCATGAGACAATCAGGGTCTTCACTGAGCTGAACTCTAGTAATACTTACATTGGTAGAATATTCTGCTGGCTTCCTGAAACACATAAGGGTCTCAATATACACCTTTGATCATCTCCAACCATCCTCCCACATCCCTGTCCCCCACTGAGAAGGGCAAGTGGGGAGTTTCATATGAAAAAAAAGGAAAGAGTAACCCACGATGTAAATACTTGTTGCTGTTTCACAGAGGTAGGCTCTATGGTATTCTAGTAGTACAGTGTAGAAAGGCAGAACGCTTTATTAAGATGTTTGCAATGCTATAAAGTTGGAAAACCTGGTATTATTTTTCCAATTGCTGCATCATGCCTGGAAATCAATAGGTTGCAGAGAAGCAGAAATTATCAGCACCATATGGCAAATGCCTTTTATAGCATCCCTTTGACCTCCATTCTGCAGAATGTTGCCAGTCTCATTCCCTACAAGCTTGATTTATTTTCAAGTCTTGTTGCCCATATTTTGGTTTATCACAAAGAAACATTTGAGAACATATGAAGTATTTTTTTTAGAAGCAGCATAAAAGTAACTTTAAGAAAATGTTTTCATACATTTCATGCTACAGCACATTTTATCACCTCCACCAAACACAAACAAGGGCTATAGTTCTGAGAATGGTGAATTCCATAATGTTTCAATACAATGAACTGAAAATGACTTGCAATGTTTTCCTGTACATCCTAAGCAGTCTATTTGGAATTTGGTAATTTGTTTGTTTGTCTTTCGTCCACTGACTGGAAACATACATGAAGTGTGTTGTGACAGTTAATTTATCAACTGGCTGAAATCACCAGTATAAAATATCTGCTGCTGAATCAATAACATTGACGTCCATGAGGGGACTCAGTGTTACAACTCACCCAGCGCAGAGTTTTGTTCATTGCGAGTATGTTTCAGTAAATCATTAAGGTGCAGCCCCTGGTGATTCATCTATAAGATTTTTCAGTCTGCCTCCATGCTGGATGAGGCTTGCACTCAGGGCAGAACCAGAGACTTAACCTGTTTGACAACTCTTCAGCAGCACTTCAGGAGCTTGTTCTTCTTCAGTGTATTAGCATGACACCTAGTGGAATAATGTAGTGCAGTTCAATAAATAAAAGCAAGTCTGAACAATTGGACCAGAACAAAGGAACAGAAGTACATTATTCGGCCTGTCAAGCTTGCTCCAGCATTCAATTAGACCATGGTTGATCATCCATGCTAATATCCTACACACATTCCATATCCGTGGATGCCATTAAACTTATTTCTAATTTGAACATGTTCGATGATTGATTGAGCTCCCATCACTCTCTGGCATGGAAGATTCCAAAGATTCACTCTGCATGAAAAAATTCCATCTCCTATCAGCCTTAAATGGTCCGCCCCTTATTCTGAGATTACATTTCCTGGTTCTAGATTCACCAGTCAGTGGAAACAGCCATCCTGTCATACCATGTAAGAATTTTGTAAGTTTCAAAGAGATCACCCTAGTTAACACAGGCAGTTTCCTCAATCGCCCCAGATTTTTAAAAAATCTTGCAATCTCAATGATTAATTGGATGATCCTCAGTTGTGCTCCCTCAATTACAAATGTATCCATCGAGAGACCTAAATGGTAATCCAAGGTGCACTCCAACCAAGACTACGTGACTGTAGCTAGTCATCTTTCCTCCTGTAATCAAATCGCCTGGGAGGAAAGTCAACATACCATTTGCCTTCCTTTCCTGAGAGTTGCACCTGCATGCTAGTTTTTGATGATTCACGATAAGGCACCCAGATGCCTTTGAACAGCAACACTTCCCATATTTTCTTCACTTAATTTTCTTACTCTGTGTTTTCATACCAAAGTGGATAAATGCACATTTATTCACATTATTTTCAATCTGCCATGCTCTTACATATTCACTTAAGGTCAGAAGTCACACAACACCAGGTTATAGTCCGACAGGTTTATTTGAAATTACACGTTTTCAGAGTGCTGCTCCTTCATCAAGTGTCTTTATCTGGTATCATGTGACTTCTGACCTTTTCCACCCCAGTCAAACAACAGCATCTCCACATCATGGCTATTCACTTAACCCACCCAACTCCGCGTGAAGCCTCCTTGCATGTTCCTCATAGCCTTCACAAATAGTTTTGTGACATCAAAAAAATTTGGAAATATTACAGTTATATAAATTTTGTATAAACTGCGGATAGCTGGGGTCTTTCCGTAAATGATAGCCTGCCATCCTGAAACTGATCCATTTATTCCTTCTCACTATCTTCTGTCTGTGAACCAATTCTCAAACCGATATTAGTGTACTACCACCAATCCCATGCACTCTAATGAATAAGGCACAGGGAATATTAGTGGTGCTTTCTTTTGATTGTCTCAGTGGTGGTACTCTTAATTCTACATCAGAAAGCTCCGATGATTTCAGTACTTAATCTAACTTCAAGATTGAGGGAGTACTGCTTTACTGGAGGGGTTAATACTTTATTGGGATGTGAGATCTGTGACTGGTCAATCTGCTTTTGGCTGTGTTGGGTGCAAGACAGATGCTAATGAAGATGATAAAATAACTATCTTTCCCTTCAAATGGTGTCAGAGCGCCTTACAACCACTTAAACAAGCAGGCATTGTTTCAGGTTAAAAGATAGAACCTCCAAACATGTATTATTCTCTCAATGAGGATATATGGCATCTAAGAATCAGCCTATATTATTACTTAAATTCTAATTGAATCCTGATTCCACAAATTTCTGATACAAGTTCTTTATTTGTATCACAACATTTGTCCATTACTGTTACATTGAATACTTGCATTGCAATTTTCTCAAGCCCCATTTTCTCACATTTTTCTGAATCTACCACTTCAACAGACTATCTCCTACAATTTCTTCTCACATGGTGTCATCCCCTAAAATTATATTGTCAGCGTAGGAAAAAGAATAGGAATGGGGATTTTTTATGCATGGACAGATACTGAAAACAACCATTAGGCATAGGGATACATGTAAAAGGGATCCACTGATAAGCTGGTCACCTCATGAGTAAGATAGTTGTGGGCCTCTTCTGCTCACGATTCTTTGTTAGCTCCAGTAGTCACCTGATGTAAGTAAATTCATTGTATTTTCTTACCCAAAACACAGTGCCCTTTTGAGCTATGAGTGTTGGTGCTGTTTCAATGGCAGAAGAGATATCTCCACCCTCTCCCAGCAAAGAAAAAGTACTTAAAGGTTAATGCTGATCAGACATGATTCACTATCTGCAGCTTGCCTTATAAATACAGATCAGGCTCAAGATCCAATTCCCAATGAATGGTTATTCCGGCTGGAAAATTACAGAGGTCACGAATCAGATGTGTGATTGCTCAGAGCCTGATTGCCTACTCTGTTTCCCTTAGAACAAGCCTATGCACTCTGCATGATTGTCTGAAATGAATACATTGGGAAAAGTTGATTTCTACACTTGACATAATTTCATTCATCAATCTTTCATCTCTGTTTTACAAAGAGGACAATAATGTTTTTACACTTCTGTTTTGAAAGTGTGAGTCAGCTCTGGATGGACAGCATGGACGGTGTTGGTGTGTTTTTCGCTGGAATGGAAAGAGAATTCCTGGCTCTCCAGAAGTGAGAGGTGATCCCCAATGCCACCGGCATGAGAGACATGTTACAGCATCAGCCGAACAAAATAACTGAAGCATCTTAAAAAACTGAGGCGGCAATAACAACTTTGCTTTTCTCACACATGTTACACCAGAGCATTTGAAGGTGATAACCATAGGTTACAGTTATCTTTCATGTATGTAAGCTATTTATTTCCTGCTTTTTTTTAGTTTAAAGATTTCTTTTTGAATATCACATTTAAAATAGCATCTATCTAAATTGTCCAGTGAAATAATCTACTGTTGCTAGTTGCACTTTTGGTTCACTATTAATGCGCATGAAAATAATTTTAGATTGTGAAAAATGCATGAGTTGAGAAAAGTATTATCTAAACAGTCACTGAATACACTGCAAGTCACTACATATAAACAATGTTAATAACACATTAATGTTACAAAAGGATCTCATGGCATTAAAATAATAGAAAGCTTAAATCTTACAAATTGCTGCCACTGCTAATTAACCATTGCCTCTATTAGAATTATAACATTTTCAAGGCATAGATCCATTCCTCATGTTAGAGGCCAATATTTTGTAAACTAAAAGCATAGTAGTGTGTTTCAAGGTGATACATGTCTTCAAGTTAAAATAATTTTTGTTAACTGCCCAAACTTCATCCTTATGCTTACTGACATCAGTACTCTTTCCTTTTACACACTCCTATATACAATAGAGTATTCATAGAGAAAATGAACTCATTGGTGCTGGTTTTCTGTCTGTTTAAATGCATTCATACCTGTGAAATTTAGTTGTTAATTTTAAACAAAAGACAATTAATTTATTCTTATGAGAAAGTACACATATCACATATTTCACTGATGATTTTTAATATGAGGGAGTCAAGGGTTTTTGGAAAAAGACAAGAAAGTGGAGTTCAGGATTATCAGGTCTAGGGTTGAATGGTGCAGCAGACTTGATAGTTTGAATGGCCTATTTTCCGCTCCTTTGTACATGAGCTTGTAATAATGGCAAGGTTAGTGTTGGCTCGTTGCGCTTTTAGTCATTAGCTGAAGGTAAATCATATGCCCACTTTCCCAAAGAGTATGAAGAGGTTTTATTTTTGCTATAACAATGAGTAGTGATTGATATGAATTTCAGCCTTTGCCTCCAAAAGCAGCTTTGTTTCAGTCTAATCGTCATGCATCTGCCAAGAAAAAGGTAGAAATATTGATGTGCTCAGCACTTGTAAGATAGCAGTAGAAAATCCAGCGTCAACCTTCAGAGGATTAAATGAGAAAAGTCATAAAGCTGTCTGAAGTGGTCAGCAATTCCTGGGTTATCATTAGGAGTGACTAAAGCTGGAACAAACACTTTGCTTAATCCTCTGTTAGCATATTGTTTTTCTAAAAAAATGTCTGCTATAGTTGTGGACAGCCTTCTGCTACAAGAGTCTGTCATCTTTGTCAGGTCTCAATTCTTATTGAATGGTTATAATTTGTCTTTGCAATTTTACTGTGAATGAATGAAACTAATGCAACTAATTTTCTACTGTATGCATCATTTCATGTATTTTATGTATTGGGCAGTTATAAACAAAAAACAATTGCTAGTTTGGGTTTTCCTTAAGTGTTGATATTCTGTACCAAATGTGTGAATTCAAATCAGTCACAAAACATGATGCATAAGTAAAGAAAGTTTGTAGTGGGGTAGTTATTAAACAACAGTATTACTTTACTGATTGTATGTGAAGTTGCCTATCAATTATTGCTTGTAACACATTGGCTCAGCAAAGACTGGAGAATATGGGAGTAAATTTGATTTCCTGTACCTGTGGAGTTTTTGGACAATGTCTTAATAGCCTATAACCACTAGATGGCACTCATATGTTTGTTCAAATTTTCTCGAGTTTCAAATTGTTTCTAATGAATCAATATTGTTATATGGTAACATATTTTCTTTTAATGTAACTGTATCACCAACTTCCTTTATATGATTTAGATCCACAATTAGTCGATTCTCGAGTAATTTTTTTTTGATTACTGTAATGATGTGGTACAAAATTAGCTAATGAACTTGCTGCTGTAGGAAAAAAAATGCTTCATGTTTATTCAGTTTAAATAATGTTTATTAAAAAACATAATTATATTAAATACAGACCATATTCTAACAGAATATTCATTTCATTTAAGGAAAAATAATCATATGACTTTTTAGTAACATGAAAGCTTTTTTTAAAAGAACAAAGTCTTTTTTAAAATTTTATAGAAAGTTTTACCCGTGAAGGCTAGTTTCCTGTTTCAGACCTGCAGAACAAGACATTTCAAAATATGTAGTATCATACACTAATTTTTTTTTACATAAGAGCACAAAGTCTGTCAGGATCAAATTGGTCACAGGCAGTTTTTAAATAGTCAAGTGGAGATTCCCTGATTCCTTTCTGAAGTGCCTTTTCCTTGGGAACTGTAGTGCAGATTTCTTGGGAATTAAAAAAAAACTCCCAGTTTTTCAGGGAGCTGGAAGAATATGTGGCAGGATAGAGCTGTAACATCTGGGCTGAAGAAAGCCCCCTTTCTCAACCTAAACCGGCAGCAGAACTCACAGCTCTAGAACACAGGCAATCCATGTCTACTGCCAATTGCTCTGAGGTCTCTGATCAATCAGTGTCTCTTGCTCATTTTCTTTCTTTCTCTCTCTCTCTCACATACATACAGAGTCCATGGGAGCAGCAGGATACCTCACTTACTCTCAAAACTATAACAACGCAATTCTCCATTTCTTTCGTAGCTCGGCAGCCGAGTGCCATATTTGTCCACACACCAGCATAAACCTCGCCTCCTCCCTTTAGATGATCGACACTGTGGTAAAGAGAAGAGAGTGTCAACAATTTAAATGAATGGTAATGTCATTTTCCCTTTAACTAAATGATAGTTACGAACAGGAAAATTACTACTTAAAAGCGTTAAAGGATCCATATCATTGAGAGAGGTAGGAATGCTCACAGTTAACAAAATTTGTGTTACATTTATGAATTATGAATCTTACAGGAGCAGGTTGTGAAGCATTGTAGCCTTATTTTGAATGGCTTCAACAGGTGCTGCACTGAAACATCCTTAAAGTGTGGTGATGTATCATGGTGGTGTAATGGTAGACTTTGGACTTAAAATTAGTTAAGCATCGCAGCATACTGAATCGCTTAGCAGCTTCCAACCGAATGTTAGGACCCTGCTTGATTTTTCTCTTACATCTTCAGTACATTTGCAGTGTATTTCACAGACAATATTATCTCACACCTTAGCTAAGATGAAGGCTATCCATTCCTAAATTTAAAATAGAAATACCCAGCAGATCTGGCAGCCTGTGTCACAACAGAAACAGAGTTAATGTTTCAGATTTCAGAAATGTTGTTCCATCACAGATCTGAGATGCTAACTCCATTTCTCTCTCCAGGCCTACAAGCTATTTCTGGCATTCTTTATTCAGATTTTTCACATCGCAGCATTTTGTTTTTAAATTCTACATAGCTGAAATATAAACAAAGCAGGTGCCCACTGCTGCAGTCTGCAGATGATTGTTCTCAGTAATGAAGATTTCATCTATCACAAAATAGTGGGCGGCATGGTGGTACAGTGGTTGGCACTGCTGCCTCACAGCGCCAGAGACCCGCCTCAGGCGACTGACTGTGTGGAGTTTGCACATTCTCCCCGTGTCTGCGTGGGTTTCCTCCGGGTGCTCCGGTTTCCTCCCACAGTCCAAAGATGTGCAGGTCAGGTGAATTGACCATGCTAAATTGCCCGTAGTGTTAGGTAAGGGGTAAATGTAGGGGTATGGGTGGGTTGCGCTTCGATGGGTTGGTGTGCACTTGTTGGGCCGAAGGGCTTGTTTCCACACTGTAATCTAATCTTAAAAAAAAGTTAGGTGTCCACTACCTGCTAGAATAGTTCAGAAATTGGGAGCTTCACAGTGAGTTAGCCACTTCTTAATGTGCTTACACCTGGAAATCTGCAAAATCTCTCCACCAGAAAGGTACTGAGGCAAAGAAAATCCCAAAACTGAGGTTGATACAATTCTTTTGGGCAAGGGTATTAAGTGGCACAGACAGGAATAGACCATAATCCCAAAAGAATGATAGAAAAGGCTCAAGACAGTGAAAAGCCTGCCCCTGTTCTGATGTTCCTGAGTTGTTTTCAGCAACAGTCAGGATTTTCTAACACAGATTAGCTGTGTGGTTGCATCTAATTCAAATTTGGTCACAAATTATCATGAGACTTACACAAATCCTACTGGGTCAATGCTCACAGATATTGAAGTCAGATCAATTGCAAGTGACAGGATGTTTAGTCACTTGAAATGATGCCAATTTGCATTCCATCCCTTCAGTCAGCCAATGCACTAAACTTTATAGATGCAGAAGGGATGGAATAGTTGTGACAGGGTCACACTATCTCTAATTCCTCACTCCAAGTACTACCAAAATATGCAGAAGTTTGAGGCCAATCTTGGGTAAAAAGGTGAATGTTGGACATTAACAGATGCACAACAAAAAAGGTGTTTAAAAAATGTATGAATCATGCCCCAAAATGAATTTAATTGTAAAATCTTTTCATTCACCTTCAATTCTATGTTACAGACAAAACATCAGAATGGGCTACTGATCCCTTATTAATGCAGCAAAGAAATCACAAGGGTGTTTCTGCATTTTAGCTAGTACATGATCTATATGCCGGACATGTGTTAAGAACAGATCAAGGTTGTTTTGTTTCTAGACAACTTCAGTGGGTGCATCCTACTTATAATTAGGAAAATAAATATTTATCCAATGGAAAGAAAAAGGGAAAGCAAGCAGTGATGGGGAAGAGAAACACAAACCTGTTTTTTCTTGTAGAAGCCTTTCTTGTCACAATTTGGAATGTATACACCTCTGGGGCTCAGAATGGATACAGCTTTCAAATTATTTAGGATGTCTTCCATTTCTCTACGACAAGGACCCTGATAAATATAGACAGAATAATCTCGATCTTGGTACATGGAAAAGGATCAGCTTCCTTTAATGAGATTAAAACAATTTATTCAGAACAAACTATAAATAAAATGTTTGAATTGTTTTCAAACTTTTGGTGCACTGGGATAAGAATTACAATGGTTCCTTATGTTTAGTGACATTTCAAGTACACTTTGCTGAGTTCCTGTGTGGAACATTTCCTGTGCAAATGTGAACACACTGAAAACACATTAAAATAAGTCAAAATGTTGCAATGGAAAACTTAGGTGCATTTATAATACTACTCCATGGATACCAGGGGGATTCTTATTCTCTGTGGTAGAGGGTACAAGTGCAGAATTTCATTTCACAATTGGAGGGAACTTCCTGATGAACAGAAACTCAAAACATATATAAATGTAATAGGAAGATGCATTGCTCACTCACATATTCTGTGTCATGTTTTATTTCTGAAGAAAAGTTGGTAGTTTCTGTGTTCTCTGCTTCATTGTTAATTTTGTACAGCTGAGATTTTCTTGATGCCTCTTTCCGCAGCAGTTTATTATGCTGCTGGTGACTTTTACTCTCTTGCACTCGGTGTGTGTTGGGACTCCATTCATTCCCAGAGTTACTGGCATTCCTTTCATCCTCTGAACGGTTGGTATTTCCTAAATTGTAAAAATAAGAGACACACCAGTAAAATATGGTTCAAAACTCCGGTAGAACAAAGGTCTCATTTAGTGTATAAAAGGCATGATAACTTTACTGAAAGAGGGGCGGGGAAGAGCTGGCAACAGGCAATTATTGTGGTGCTTTTTAAAGTAGAAAGCCTCTCAGCAGCAAGCTTTGCAATATTCTATTTCACCAGACGGTGGTGAGCTAATATCGCCAATGTTCATGCTCACTCCAAAGTACTGATGTCTTGCTAGTATTGTTACCAGTACCTCAAAGTTGTACCCTAGTGAGCATGCTGGTTACTAACTCTTCAGTATTAAAAGTTTTTTTAAAAGTTCATTTCGTACGAATAATATTATTTCAGCAACCAGGAGGCAGGAAGCTTTAAAGACTTGAAAGCAACCCCAGTGCCAGTACGAGATACGTGCAGTTGGGGTATTCCACGTGTATAAGCAAGCGACTTCTCTCAATCCTGACGTTAAAAAGCATCTAAACTGAAAAAAAAATGTGCACATTGCAAGGCTCTGCTCTGTTACCAAGAGTACAATTTAAATCTTTCGAGTTAGAAACTATTTAAAAAGAAATACTGCCAAACGTGCCCTCACTGGAGAAAAGGCCAGGCAACGCTCCCTTGTTTAAAACACATAAAGAGGCAATGTTGCCATTTTTCTCAAGTCCAACAGTGAGGCTACTGTTCACACAGAGTCCTCGGGTTAACAGCCGCTTCCGGGCGGGTGAAGAATATAACCTTAGCATCAGGTAAACTGCAATCATTCTATCGCAGTGATGATGCAATCCCTGGACCTGGGCTTAAATTAACATAGTTTAGAGAACAGAAGTAAGGTCAAAGCTGCACGTACAGTTGCTCATCTTCTAAGATAGTAGCGCGTCTTAACACCAACAAGCACCGTAAGCCAAAGCAGTCCTCTTCTTTTGTAAACGAAGTTATTCACAAAAGTGAGTGACTGCAGCCGCTACAAACCTGAAATAAATTATACAGTTAGCTTTCCCTCTGCAAGTGCGTGGATTTGCCAGGTGGGGACGGAGAGTACCCCAGTTCCTTACCGGCAGCGTTCAGGATGCGGAGTCTGGCCGTCTGGTTAGTGCAGATACCCCTGCCCTCCAGCAGCGCCTGCAAGGGTCTGCTCTCCCCTGCCCGGGGCAGACAGGTGAAGTCGGAGGCGCAGCGCTCGGTGTAGACGCCGCACTGCTGCCCCTGGCGGAGGGCGCAGGTCATGCAGCAGCCGCAGCCCGGCTCCCGGACCGGCTGGCAGTCTCCCTGCAGCGGCTTGCACTGCGCCAGCGCCCGGGCGTCGCACGGCTCGCAGCGGACGATAGGTCCCAGAGAGGCGGCCAACTTGACACTCAGCGTCGCCACGGCCAGCACACATAGCGCGTACACCATGGTCTCCTCACACAGGCTCGCCGAGCGGAGGGGTGGGGAGTGGGTTCAACCCCTTTGCAGAGAGCTCCTCACACAGCAACAAAAAAAAATTACAGCAAAATAAAAATCAAAGGGAACAAAGCGAGTTTGCTGCTCCACGGAATTCAGAGCGAAAGAAAAGTTTCCTTTTTTTATTATTATTTCACTTTCTTTCAGATTAACTTCACCCGCTTGCACTTTCTTCGACTCCGACAAACCAGGAGCGAATGCAGGTTCTCTTATATCAAGAAAGACGAGATCCCGCCCCCCGGAATATGAATAATTCACTCGGCTCCCATTGGGTTTCCCTAGTTGGTTATTTGCTGATACAGGTCTCGGGGCGGGGCAAACTGGTGTCTCCCCTCTCCTCCCTCCCCATGCGACACAAGTTGTCCAAGTGAGTGCCACCCCGGAACGGAGCGAAGCAATGCCAGTCTCCTATCGGGGCTGGGGCAACATTTTGGGGCGATTTCAAGCTGCAGGAAGCCACATAAGCTTCTAGCCATCGAGAGACCGTCACTTTGCCGTAGATTAAATCATTTCTTCAAATAATAGTTCGCTTTCTCCATAAAACAGTCTCACCGAGCTGACTAATCTGTAACCTGCACAGATTGATGATTAAAGTCGATCATTTTGCAAAATGATGGATGGAGACTGGCCTCAGTCAAGCGGAAAGGCTCCATGTAACTTAGACTTTGGTTCACCTGAGCCGAATGAAATGACTGTACCCCGCTGGTTTCCATTGTTCAGTGTTCAGTGGTCGGAACACAGTCCCACACGATGCGTCTCCCTCCCTCAAAACCAGCCCATTCGAACTTGCTGAAATGCAATCTCTGACATTGTCACGTTCGCCTCCTTTGCTTCAGGAGATAACTCAAACCTAGTTTTTTTTTCTCCCCCTCTCACTCTGTGAACAAGCAAAGTCGCCATTGGCAGCTTAGAGTTCAGAAAGAAGTCCAAAGTTCGATTCAAGTTTAGTGAGAATTTTGAGATTAGTGAGAAATGTCGCCTTTTGGACGGAGTTGACTGCCTTCTGTGCTCCGGTTACCTATAAAGGAGTTTGATGAATGGGCAAATGTTTCACCTCGCAGATTTGGCACTGTGCTCGGGTTTTAAATTGTTTGATTCAACATTGGTGTATGCAAAGCTGTTCCACCCCCCCCCCCCCCCCCCACACACACACACCCGCAAAAAACATTTGTTTTGTTTTACCCTGGAGAAGAGAGTGGATTGAGACGGGGTTGGGGGGGGGGGCGGAGAGGTTTGCTGGCGGCAGTGAGGCGTTGACGGAAAAGCTGTTCTTGTTGCAGTTTGGGGAGGACTCCTGGACTGGAGCTGCCCGCTGCCTCTTGGCATGCGCTTTCACCCCAGCAGGACAGGCCAGGCATCGAGCCTGGGATTGTTTAAACCGTGTCCTAGCAACCGCGCACACCCTGAATACATGGGGAAAGTCATACAAAGGCATTCCGAGTGGTAGCTGCTGCACGCTGCCTGTATGTAAGTCCCTCACAGTCTCTGTCTCAATCCCACCCCACCTCCCCCCCAAACCTCCAAAACCTACAGCCCATGAAGCAAAGCACCTGGGTTTAGGAGCCCACAGCGCAGTCGATTCTAAAGTGCATGAATAATAGTTGTACAATGAAAAATAAGTAGCTATTCTCCAATCTTTTGAGCGGCTGTTTCTTTTCTGCACATGTTCCCCAACAGCTAGAGCGACGTACTCAAAGGAGCGGAATCAGGTCTGGATGCATTAATGCTCGAAAATGAACCCACTGGTTTGAACCTGGATTGTGTGTTAAGTGGAGGATGCGTGGAAAGGGAGTGAAACACGGGTGTGAAAGAGATGTTTTGGGGTTGAAGGTTTGGAGGTGGAGGCGATTCTGCGGCTGGACGTATTTCCCTCCTCATTGATCTTATTGATCCCACACTACCCCGTCAGCAATCCGCCCGAATCGCCCCCAGACTTCGGTATGGAAGTCGTTATACACTCGCTGGGTGAACTCATCTCCTGGCACCTCTGCATTTAAACCAAAGTAGATAAGAGTAGAGCTAAATAACCTCCCTCCAAAATGCAAATCCCCTCTCAATGTTGACGCAGAATCTGTGATCTGTATTTGGAGTCTCACCCCCTCAGCTCGTCTCCAGCCCCTTTTTCTCGCTGCGAGACCACTGACTGACTGTGGGCCTTACTGTGGAACCGTGTCCACCTCCCCGCGTAACTTTATCCACGACGGATGCTGCCGGATGCACTGACTGTTTCCAGCAGTTACTGTTTTAGAATTGAATTACTGATTCTTACTCGTTGCTGTGGGTAAGATTTTAATCACTCAAACACCCGTCTTTCAAGTGCGGTTCATGGAGGTTTGACTCGTACTTTGGAGATTCCTGTACGAAGTTCTGCCCATTTATATTTCGGTGCCCTGGTTAGAAGCCAAGATTCCATTCTAATTAACGAAAGTTACTGAGATTTGGCTTTTTTTGTTTAGATTTTGACCAGTTATTTTTGGTGGGGTGGAATTTTCCTCTTCTTCCATGAGTTCCACCAGTGTTCATTAACGGTGCCTTTTAGATCAACCTGTCCCCAATCCATAGGCTTGTTTTAAATAAATAACTATAAAAACCCATGCCTGTGTTGTAAAAAGTGAGGCACGAGGTAAAACAATCAAGTCAAAGGCATAATAGGAGGCGTGCGCGAAAACGTTTGAGCTCGAAGGAGGGAGACAGTGGCAAAATGGTAGCGTTCGCTCCCTTTCCCATTTACACACACTAGTAGCAGCGTATATCATTTCTAAGATGCACTACAAAAACTCACCAAGGCTCCTTTCAAAGCAACTTCTAGACACGTGATCTCTACCATCTAGATGCCCAAGGGCTGCGGGTGCATGAAAACACTAACACTCGTAAGTTCCTTCCAGTGCATAGGGGGACAGTGAGCACTGCAGATGCTGGAGGTTCAGAGTCGAATAGCTTGGTGCTGGAAAGCACAGTAGGGCAAGCAACATCCGAGGAGCAGGAAGCATCGACTCTTCTGCTTCTCGGATGCTCGCTAACCTGCTGTTCTTTTCCCAGAGCCATGCTTTAAAACCCTTCAGTACACAGAACATCCTGATTTGGAACCATTTAGCTGATCCTTCATTGCGGTTTGGTTAAAGTCCTGCAACTCCCTTCCTAACAGCGTTGTGAATGTTCCAAATGGACTGTAGTAGCTCAAGAAGGTAGTTGACTACAAACTTCTCCCGGAGGGATGGGTAATAAATGCTGGCCCAGCCAGTGATGACCATATGTGCCTAACATATGATGAACAGCTGAGGATTTTGGGATTGTACTCATTAGAATTTAAAAGGTTGAGGGGAGATCTAATAGAAACTTAAAAAATAATGCATGGCTCAAAAAGGGTAGATACTGGGAATTTGTTTCCATTAGGCGGGGAGACTAGGACCCATGGGCACAGCCTTAGAATTAGAGGGAGTCAATTTAGAACAGAAATGAAGAGACATTTCTTCAACCAGAGAGTAATGGGCCTGTGGAATTCATTGTCACAGTGCACAGTGCAGGCCAGGATGTTAAATGTCTTCAAGGCAGAGATTGATAAATTCTTGATCTCGCAAGGAATTAAGGGCTAGGGCTATGGGGAGAATGCAGGTAATTGGAGTTGAAATGCCCATCAGCCATTATTAAATGGCGAAGTGGTCTTGATGGGCTGAATGGCCTTACTTCTACTCCTATGTCTTATGGTCTTATATCATGTTCAATAAACAATAAAGAAATCACCAGTGAACTGGTAATCCAGGACAAACAGCCCAAATTAATGCCAAGACATTGATTCAAAGCCCATCATGTCCAAACTTTAATTCAAATGATAAACCTGGGACTAAATGTCAGTCTCAGTGACAGTGGCAATGATTCATAAAAACCTATTCTGTTCACTAGGGAAGGAAATATGCCAGGCTTTTCTCTCTGAAATGGCTCAAGCAAGCATTCAAGGACATAAAAATGTGACCAATAAATACTGGCCTAGCCAGTGATACTGAATTATGATGAAAAAGTAAAGATAACAAGGAGAACAGGGATGCGCATATAATCAAAGAATTCTGGAAGCAAATTCCAGGTTGTGGAGCCTTAGTACCTGGTGATATAGCCATTGTTGATGAAGAAATGGAGGAAGGGGTGAAAAGGCTATAGTGAGTGATGGTGGATATAGCAAATATTAGGTGGGGTACGGATTATAAAGCAATTTAATGGCAAGGAGAGGAATTCTGTAAGTTATCCCAGTGGAGAACTTGAAGCCAATGTAGGTCAGCAAGGATAGTAGAGAATAAAATGAAAAGCTCAGCACTCTCAGCTTCCTCTCCCATCAGCGCTACCCCGATAACATCCTGATCTTCCTACCCTAGTTCTGCTATTGCAGTTTGGATCTTCTGTATTATCTAGTACATACAAGATGAGACAGGTTACCTTTCCTCGTCCCATTCCATCATTAATGGCAGAACCACCAATCATCACATCCCAGCAATCTGGAAGTTGCTTTCCAAAACTGTTCCATCAACTTTCACATATATTCTCAAAATTTAGCTGTGCGTTCAGTCACCTCCCCTAACCATGCATGTGAGCTCTACCCCCTACCCTTGCCATAAAATCACTTTTATTAGCATGACAAAGGCTTGGGTAAGTGTAAGTTGTCTAATTGTGAAGGCTTGTCCAAGCTTATCCATTATTAAACTGTAAATAAAATGATTTCACAACTCTTGGCAGCTTCAATGTAAACATTTAAATCTAAAGATTTAATTGCAGGCCAATTTAGGCCAATTTACAAAACAATCCTGTGTGTGTATTGAGTAGGACATGGGATTGCTTGAAATGAAGAAGCTCACTTGGCAGGTAGCTTTGCTAGCACCTGTAAGTCTAAGTGATGTTGTGAGCTACAACAACTCTAATTTACAATTGACTTTTGATGCTATTCTCAGTGTGTTGATTTGGACAGATAGCAATGTTTAAAAAAAAATAATGATTACGTTTTTATTCATTAAACCATGAAGGCAAGATGACTAAATGGGGACAACCCAAGAACCTTGCTTCATTGAATTTATTGTTCTGTATTTTATACATAAATATGTTTTTTGGTGTTTTCCAGTATATTGTTGTAGGTTACCACATGCATATAATCAATGTGTTCCTCAATTTGTTTGAAGTTTCCCAGCATATCAAAAAGGCAATGTGCTCAAAGGCACATCATTTTACTTGTGGAGCAGTATTGTTTAAGGTGCAAAATAAAAAAAAATTACAAATATGTTTCACAAACTAGATGCTATTGTATGCTAATAAATTGCTCCCATCCTCTTGTAGCTAAAAGCATCCCAATTAATGTTCTCCTTTAATGTCCACATCTGCGATACAGGTGGAATTAACATCAGCTGGAATGTTGAAGCTGATGTTGACTGTGAATTTTATGATTTGAAATTGTTTTTGATGCTTTGCATTGTTTATTCACCACATTTGGAATTTGAACCTGTTTTATAAACATGATTTGTTGTTTTAATAATACAGGAAAGAAAAGTTTTGATAATTATTCTATTGCAGATAATAGTGAAGACAATATATCTTTTTATTTAGTCAGACAGTGATATCTAACTTAGACAGAGTTACAAAAAAATCTCAGCCATTAGACACGGCTGGAACTGCACTCTGATGACCAGCAGAGTGCTCTGTACATAGTGGCTTGATGAGAGCATATGGGGAATTTTGCTGCAGTGAATTACTTTTTCAAGCAGGAATGATAGCATTCACTGCCATAATTTAAAATTGATTCCAGAACAATTTCCACATTCATTAAAGTTATGTGAAGCCCTAACTGTGAGAAACTGCCTCATGAAGTAAATCTTATCTTGCTGTACTTTAGGGACCAACTAGGCCTGTCACTTTTAGATCAGGTCTTTTGAAAAGAGAGGGAAAACTGCTTTGGGACAACACAAATGTAGCACAACCTTAAATGGTAATGCTGTGAAAGGGCATTAAAATCGGATAACATTGACCCAGTACTTGGGTTTTTCAAGTTTAATAAAGATAGACATTTTAAGTCTCAAACAAAATGTCCGTTATCTGATTTTTATGTGTATCCTCTTATGTGGTTTAACATGTCTATTGGATTTCTTTGTAACTTTGATCATGTATTATTACCAAATTTAATAAGTTATTCCTTTGAAAAAGCATTTCTTTCGAAGGGTCTGCAGGTAAACTCTAACCTTTATGTTCTATGTCTATATACCGTAAAGTCTGCTGAGTCTCCATTTTAAAAAAATGTTTTTGAGAAAATGTACTTACAAGTCTAGAATTAGATGGAGTAAAATAGTTTTGTGCAGATTCACATCTAATGTTGTGTTTAAAAAGTGAGCTCTATGTGATAGATTTGATTTAATTTGAATACATTTTCAAAAATAACCCATTTCTTTTGTGTTTGTTGAAAATTACTATTTCAATTTATTCAATAAACTCCATGAGTGACTGGCCTTTAAAACTGTGCTTGTGATACTTAATTACTTTTGATAGCTCATTTGGGCTGGTTTGCAATGCAGTGACGTCAAAATTTTAAGTTCAATTTCTGTAACCAGTTGAGGTCACTATCAAGATCACACCTTCTTGACCTCATCCCTTGTATGACGTGTGGTGACCCTCAGGTTAAACTCACCACCAGTTACCTCTCTCTAATAAGAGAGCAGACTATGGAGACTTACGCACATATATTACTTGTAGAAAACAATACATAACATCAACGTGTAACATGATCTTCAGTCATTTTGAAGACCGTCCCGAATGACATCAGTTCCGTGTTAAACAAGTGGAATTTAATTTGTTTAAGAACAATTACATCTTTACTAGATTCTTCAAAACAAATAGTGCAATTATTGCTAAACCAGTCGATTTCGCAAACAACTGACCACTATCATACATTTAGATTCTGTTATGGTTTACTCCACTTTGCATTTGTTAACATTCCCGGTAATGTTGCTGTTTCCTACTTAAACTAGTGCCTCACTCCCAAATGTCTGCAGTTGCGGTTGGGGCACAGTTTTTGATGACTCAGACGAAGGTCAAATGAGGAGAAGGATTAGAAACTGTTCATGTTCATTTCGTGTAACCTCAGGGCAAGTGGTTTGCAGTTAAATGACACGTCTCCCCATTTCCTCTATCACTTGGACTACACGCTTTTTTTGACAGTGTGCTATTGACGTGAACAGCAGTGGGCGTCAGCGCCCGACCCTTCCGACACAGTCATATTTTCGTCGAACTGAACAAAAGCCAGGATGTATCAGGCCACAGTTTGGCCATGAAGAGATGTAATTGGAAATCACGTGCCCGACGAGGACAGTCTTCCCACCGCTCTGGTTCTTACGCATGAACTAAATCAAACAGTCGGATGCAATGACATGATGTTCACGTGAAATGTACAGAAATGCGTTTTCGATATCACTCAATATCGTTACGCTTTGTTACAATTTTGATTGCATGCATATGTTTGGACAGAACAAACGACCGACATAAGACAAAAAAGACACAAACACCCCACATAGAAACTCGTTTCTATAGTATTGTTATACCCGAATATCATTTATTTTACTTGGAAAAAAAATGCACCACCCTAGTCGTTGATCTATGGGGGAGATGAAGTTACTAATAATTGTATGATAAATATGCTGCTCTGGTCATCAATTTAGCATTGGTCTTAAAAGCTAACTAAATCAACCGAAATATTGTTAGCTCTAGTTTCTCAAGATATCATCCATTAACTTGACATCTGTGGGCAGCAATTAAAATACCTGAGAATGCAATTTGTGAGAAACGCTTACAGACTAATCGTTCAACAGTTGCATGGCAGCAACTCTTCCGTTTGATTTCTGTGATATCTAAATTCTGAGGTATGTGTCTGTTTTAACCATAGTCTGCCTAAATATGCTTCCCTCCGATTATTTCAGCTAGGACCTCCCAGGGAGCCTCATTGGATGAAGAGGTTATAAGTGACTGAATAGGTTTCAGTCATAAATGTAAATGTGATTGTTACTTTGATGTGCAGTCTCTCTATTTCACAGAAGCTTTGCTTCTGGCAATGTTGGGAACCAATAAGGCTATTTGATTGAATGTAATCTCAATCAGCCTTAAAATTAATCCCACAGAGGAGACTGTCTAAACTGTTTTAAGAAACTGGCAGTTTGAAATGCCACCTGTCTGCCACCAATGTTGCTACTATGGCTTCGAAAGTTAAGTACAGAGAAGTAGAAAGTTTGAAATGTACTGGGAAGAAGGTGAATATAGAGCCTGGGTTTCCTTGGACACCAGGGTTTATGACTTAAAGAATAGTTAACTCTGGAACCTCTGAGCTAACACCAGTAAAAAAGGAACAGAACAGTGCAACCTCCAGAAACACTGACATAATTTCTGAAACATGAGCTATCTTGTGCTTTGGAATGTCCTAAAAGTTTGTTCTTTCTCTAGATATTTGCAAGAGTAAGATAATTTAATGTGGAAATTCATAAAATGGGACATTGTACTGATACATAATAAGTTCAGATTTTATGATTAAATTATTTTTAAGAAAGGTAGTAAGATGTAAGAGACAATAACTGGGGGCAAAATTAATTGATATTGAAAAGGTATGGACTAATAAATGGGTATCATCATGGATTTGTTAAAGGTAAATGTCATTTACCAAGCCTGATAGAGTTCTTTATTAAACCAATTGAAGAATTGATAACAGCAATGCATTTGAAATTGTGAATATTGACATATTTCTATTTGGATTTGCGATGTGGGTTTTTGTTTCAGCATTTATTACCATTTTCTAATCATCTTGGAGAAGGTAGTGGTGAGCTGTCATTTTGAATTGTTGCATTCCTTGGGCTGTAAGCAAACACGCAGTGGTTACAAAAGAAGTTCTAGGATTTTGACTCCGTGACAGTGAAGAAACAATGATATAGTTGCCAGTTTGGATGTTGAATGTCTTAGAAGGGAAGTTTCAGATGATGCTGCTTCCGTACATCTGTTGCGCATCTTTACCTTGGGTAGAGAAGGCAGGAGTTTGAAAGGTGCTGTCAAAAGAGTGTTAGTGACTTACTGCAATGCACCCTGTAGATAGTGCACACTACTGTAAGTGTGCATCAGTGGTGAGGTGTATGAATGTTCAAGTTAGTGGATGGGATGCTTATCAAGCAGCTGTTTTTTTTCCTGGATGCTGTCAAGTTATTTGTGTTGTTGGAGCAGCATTCATCCAGGTAAGTGCAGAGTATTCCTTGGGGATGTAACTTGTGCCTTGGGGATATAGGAAGTGAGTTATTTGCTGCAGAATTTCTAACCTCTGACCTGCTGTTATGTTGATAATATAGTTATAGTAGGCCTAGTTCCGTTTCTGGTCAACTGTAAATGCAGGATGTTGAGGCTTCCATAAAGTGTTAGTTAAAATACCACATAATAGACTTGTTAGCAAATCCCATGCATTTGGGATTAAAGGAGAAGAGACAGCTTCTTGGCAACAGTCTCTCGATGATGGTCTGGGGCCATCAGTGAGTGAGGTTTATGAGTACAAAGCTCACCTCAACAGTGACCCCAGAAGAATTTACTACCACACTCAGAGCCAATGTCTTTGAGAGCACTTTATTTTGAGGCATCCCCCAAGGTCTTCTACTTGCTTCAGCAGTACTCTCCTCTCCCACTGGTGTTGCTGAGGCGTCAGATTTACTGGTTCTCTGATTTGGCTGGGACCATTCAAAGCATCCCTACATTCTTAATTAGGCAGTGGGCATGCAGATGACCAGTTAGTAAGCCAGCTGCAATAGAATTGTCTAGCGTGCCCCACTGTTGGCAAGTGCAGTCTCAATCCACTTTATGGTCTAACACCAGAGCCCCTAAAGACACAGTAAAATTCCATTGAACATAAGCTGATAATTAGGACAAAGTAGTGGAGCACACATTGCCAGGTAAAAAGTAACATGGGCAAAAGTCATCAATTAGGGAGGTAATATGGAACACAAGGACTAGCCTATTTGATAACAGAACAAGCAAATGGTATTCAGTAGTGAAATTAAAATGAATTGGTGAACTGCTGTAATTATTGACCAGTTATTTTTCAATTTAACATTACAAAAGAACAAAATAATATTTAATTTCATGCTGAATAAAATATTTGCTTGGAGACATAACCAAAATATATAACAATTGACACTGTACTTCTGGGGATACTCAAATCTAATTAATCAAAAACCACGAACAACGTGCAGACTCAAAAAGGTTCTTATAATGTTTTGGCTAAACAGAACTAAAATAACATACATCATACTTTACCATCAATATTAAAATATTTCACATAAAGACTGTTTTTCTTATGTGCTAAGTGAGTTTAGTAGCACTTTAATGCTTAACAATTATAAACTTTGAGATTGGAGATACCTAACATTAATGCATAAGATGATATTTATGAAACTGAAATTATCCTACACAGAAATTTAAGATCAAAAACAACATGTTTAGTTTGATCAAAATCCTGTTCCAGTTGTGCATCAAATGTCAGATTCTGAGCATTCTGAGCATTCTGATCTTTTTAAGATAATTTCAATATTAAATGAGAGCTATCAGAACAAGGCCTTAGTTTAACAGTGATTATAGCACAGGAGAGGAAGTGGAGCTTCTCAATGCATTTCCATGGTTGATTTGTCACCATCACAAATGATAACCTTTAGAACAGTGGCTTTCAGATGTACCAAAGACACAGTGCCTATTCTTCTATGTGAAGCATCACATGTCAGTCAAATTAAAACTTTAATAATAGGTACAAGCATCCTGTAATTTTTTTTAAAGGTTGTTACTCTTTAGAGAGCTGCAAACTGCCACATCCAATCCTGTTTTAGTTCCCCATCTCCACTCTACGTGCATATTTATTCCTCTTTTACAATAATTTTAATGACAGGAACAGAGGAAAGCTATCATACCATTTCAGCTTTGCTAAAATTTCAAACTGATTTGAAAGAGATTGGTTTTAAAGTAATAAATGAGTAACATTCATAAATAACTGGCTTTATCTCTTAACTGCTGAAGTTTGTGTTTCTTAATCTAATTGGCAATAGTATGTATTCCTGAAGAGTCATTCGACTCTTCAAAGTTAACTCTGCTTTCTCTCTGCAGATACCGTCAGACCTGCTGAGTTTCACCAGCGATATCTGTCTCTGTCAATAGTAAAGCTTGTTTGGAAATTTATTTACAATGGTTTGCCTTCATGAACTGGGCCGAGGACAGAGGCATCATTTATGAATAAGCCAAGAGTACCTGACAGTTAGGAGCCTGATTCAGAAGTTAGAGAACCATCCACAAGCAGCGATAGGCAAAGAGGCTTGCCATTTGTAATAAATTGTGTTCGAGATTCATGGGATGTTCATGTCATTGGCTTCGCAGCATTTATTGCCCAACCCTAATTGCCCAAGGGGCATTTCAGAATCATGCATATGGACTTCAGTAAGGCGTTCGACAAGGTTTCCATTGGAGACTGATTGATTAGCAAGGTTAGATCTCACGGAATACAGGGAGAACTAGCCATTTGGATACAGAACTGATTCAAAAAGGTAGAAGGCAGAGGGTGGTGGTGGAGGGATGTTTTTCAGACTGGAGGCCTGTGACCAGTGGAATGCCACAAGGATCAGTGCTGGGTCCTCTTTTTTTTTGTCATTCCCATAAATGATTTGGATGTGAACTTAAGAGGTACAGTTAGTAAGTTTGCAGATGACACCAAAATTGGAGTGTAGTGGACAGCAAAGAAGGCTACCTCTGATTACAACAGGATCTTGACCAGATAGACCCAGTGGGCTGAGAAGTGGCAGATGGAGTTTAATTCAGATAAATGCGAGGTGCTGTATTTTGGGAAAGCAAATCTTAGCAGGACTTGTACACTTAATGGTAAGGTCCTAGGGAGTGTTGCTGAATGAAGAGACCTTGGAGTGCAGGTTCATAGCTCCTTGAAAGTGGAATTGCAGGTAGATAAGATAGCGAAGAAGGAGTTTGGTATGCTTTCCTTTATTGGTCAGAGTATTGAGTACAGGAGTTGGGAGGTCATGTTGCGGCTGTACAGGACATTGGTTAGGCCAATGTTTGAATATTGCGTGCAATTCTGGTCTCCTTCCTACCGGAAAGATGTTGTGAAACTTGAAAGGGTTCAGAAAAGATTTACAAGGATGTTGCCAGGGTTGGAGGATTTGAACTATAGGGAGAGGCTGAACAGACTGGGGCTGTTTTCCCTGGAGCGATGGAGGCTGAGAGGTGACCTTATAGAGATTTACAAAATTGAGGTGCATGGATAGGGTAAATAGGCATAGTCTTTTCCCTGGGGTCGGGGAGTTCAGAACTAGAGGGCATAGGTTTAGGGTGAGAGGGGAAAGATATAAAAGAGACCTAAGGGGCAACCTTTTCACACAGAGGGTGGTATGTGCATGGAATGAGCTGCCAGAGGAAGTGGTGGAGGCTGGTACCATTGCAACATTTAAGAGGCATTTGGATGGGTATATGAATAGGAAGGGTTTGGAGGGAATGGGCTGGGTGCTGGCAGGTGGGACTAGATTGGGTTGGGATATCTGGTCGGCGTGGACGGCTTGGACTAAAGGGTCTGTTTCCATGCTGTACATCTCTGACTCTATGACACATTGCTGTAGTCTGGAGTCACATGTAGGCCAGACAAGGATGTTAGTTTCCTTCTCTAAATGACATTGGCAAACTAAATGGGTTTTTCCAACTATTGATTCACGGTCATCATTAGACATTTAATTCCAGATTTGTTTTGCTTTTGAATTCAAATTCCGCTGTCTCCCATGGCAGGATTTGAAGCCAGAAGTTTCTGGATCAATAGTCCAATGATAATGCCACTAGGCTATCACCTTCCTAGTACTACAACATGCAGTCTCAGGTACATGTTTGAAGAGGAAGAATACCTAATCAAGCAGGGACTTATGGGGAGCCGGCTATTTTTCACACAGACAGTGGTGTGTGTGTATAGAACAAGCTGCCAGAGGAAGTGGTGGATGTGGCTCCAACTATAACATTTAAAAGGCATTTGGATTGGAGTATGAATAGGAAAGATTTAGAGAGATATGGGACTAAGTCAGATTGGGATGTCTGGTTGGTATAGACGTGTTGGACCGAAGGGTCTGTTTCTATTCTGTATGACACTATAACTCTTTGTAGGACATGTAGAAGTGCATGAGACCTGGACAAAGTGCTTTTGCATTTTTTAATCCATCTCGGTAACTTTTTTAAAAAAAATGTTACCACTGGAATGGTGACCTGCATCAAAACGATCTATAGTAACTGTCCCAAAAACAGATATTAATTAGATTCCTTACAGGGTGGAAACAGGCCCCTCGGTCCAACCAGTCCACACCGACCCTCCGAAGAGCAACCCACTCAGACCCATTTCCCTCTGACTAATGCACATAGTACTTACGGGTAATTTAGCATGGCCAATTCACCTGACTGGCACATCTTTGGACTGTGGGAGGAAACCCACGGTGACACGGGGAGAATGTGCAAACTCCACACAGTCAGTCAACCGAGGCTGGAATTGAACCTGGGACCCTGGTGCTGTGAGGCAGCAGTGCTAACCACTGAGGCACCATGCCACCCCTATTGCTGGAGGAACCCAGCAGATCTGGCAGCATCTATGGAAAGAAAGCAGAGTTAATGTTTCAAGTCATGTTCTGAGGAAGGGACACTGGAGTTAAAATGTTAACTCTGCTTTCTCCCCACAGATGCTGCCAGACCTGCTGAGTTCATCTAGCGATTTTTCTCTTTTTGTTTCAGATTTCCAGCAACTGAAATTCTTGTTTTATTTTAATAACTGTCAGTTGGCCTCCATGTAAACCTGATGCTGGATGAATTCAGGACAATTCAGTCTTGCATAGAGGAATGAAGGTGGCTTATGCACATTAGGTATCTGTGAAAAGGACCTAATTTTTATTTAATACATAGTCCAAAAATACTTATTTTCTGCAAGTATTAGATGACAAATCAATTTTTCGGCAGCAGGCTTGATGCAATTGAACTAACAAATTTGCTGAATGTGTGCGAGACATCTGATATGATTATATATTGGAGAAAGAGTGTAATAGAAAAAAAGTTGGGAATATATGGCTAGATCTTAAGCATCTGAAAAGAGACAGTATTTTGACGGTCCATTTCATAGAACACAATTTGCAGTTTGATGAATATTCTGAACTTAATTTGTCTGTTTTCCACAACTCTGATTCCAAACATTTTGTTTTTGTTTCTGATTTCAATATTTGCATGTTTTTTAAATTTCTATTTATGTTGTTTCACTTTTCAAACCCTATGCAATTATCTTTTAACTGCATCCTTTTAGCAATTGCAAGCAAAAAACAAATCAACTCAAAATCTAACAAATTGATTGGATTTTCAGACATACATTATATCTGTCAATGTAATCACCTTCTGTCCCATTTATACTTTTACCTTATGCATATTTTTAACCTACTTGTTTATAAAGCATTTATAGATCATGTTATGCTACAGTTGACCAATTTTAATATTACATTTGTGCAGAACCAAGCATTCCCTCAGATGTGTGCCAACTAGTTTCTAGTTTTAACAAAATGTTTCATCTCTGTACTTAGTCATGCAGGGAAACTAAAATGTGTTGACGTGTGATCACCCATGATTTATGCTTTTACTGACATGCTCAAGAACAGCTTCCTGACATTTATAACACTTTTTCAAAAACTATTAGCATTTTAATGCAAATTTCTTCCTTTTGAAGACCCCAAAACACCATAACTCAAAATGATTAGAGCTTTTTAAGAATGTGAAAGGCTGTGCTGTTAATTAACATTAGCCTTAGTGCATGAGAGTCCAGGACACATTGCACCAATGCCAAATAGTTGCTTGGGCAGACTGAGCGTCTCCAACAGAAGCAAATTCACACCAATGTATAGGCAGCTATTGTATGCCACTCATGTCTCACTTCAGTGAGAGCAGCCCAAAACCCCGTCTGCTACCTTGATCTACCCAGAGGTATCAATACTCTATAGTATAACTATTCACTCTTGGAATGGAGTTTGAGTGTAGGTAGTCAATGGGTGACTCATTAATGGCAGATTATGTTTAAAGATAATTTGTACACACAAGACAATTTCCTATATACTGTACAAAATTTGCTTCACATGAACAGCTCGTTAAAGTAGTCATTTAGATTGCCTTTCATCACTACATTTTGGAGGTTATGGGGTGACCTTGGAGAAATTTATAAAATCATGAGGGACATAGATAAGGCAAATAACAAGGGTCTTTTCCCAAAGAGGGGGCATATTTGAAAGGTGAGAGGAGCAAGTTTTAAAGAAGACATGAGAGGCAACTTTTTTTACACAGTGGTTAGTGTGTGGAATGAACTGCCAGAAGAAGTGGTGGATGCAAAAACAATTAAGATATTTGGATAATTACATGAACAGGAAAAGTTTGGAGGGATATGGGCCACATGCAGTTAAGTGTGTTTGGGAACATGGTCAGCATAGGTTAGTTGGACCAAATGGTCTGTTTCCATGCTGTATGACTCTTTGACTCCATTTCAATTGATAGTTTGATCAGCTTTACCAAGCCTGATGTCGGACAAATTTATAGAACATTTGAGTACTTGGTGTAGACTTAAGATGTCTAAGTATCATTTGTGACTGATAACAAAGGAAACATCAAAAACACCAATGAATATTGCCATTTCAGCCATCCAATTTCACAGATCCTTATTTCTGTGATTTTATTAAGAATCTACCAGTAATTTTAATGTTGATCAATAATGTGGGCAGTTTTAGAACAGCTTCCTGTTGAACACCTCTCTAAAATGAACAGGAATTAAAATTCAATGGGAACAATTTTGAATGGTATACATCCATCGTTGTCTGTTCAACTTTGTCATTTAAAGTTAAGATAAGCCCCTTTGAAGCTTGTAACTAAATTGCATGCTTGATGTGGGTGTAATGCCTATTTGTGGACTGCCAAACATACAGAAATAACTGAAAATCAAATTCTATTCCATGATTACAAATACCTAGGCTTTATTTAAAATCAAAATCTTCTTAGCCGCCTTTTCAACAGAGAGTTGCCTATTTAAAATAAATATGCAATTGAAAGCATTGAAGGAATAATTTGTTCCAAACATATTGAATGAACATTTAATAATATCATAGTGATTCTCAAGTTAATGATATCTCCATAAGGAAGCGTTTTGAATCAGCTACCAAGTGAAATTGTGCAACTCCCAAGAATTCCATATTTTCCTTCAGGAAAACATGGTGCTTTCTGGAGTACTTGGCTAGAACTTGTAATAGAAAAGAACTGGCAACACTGAAAATTAAATTTTATAAACCTATTAACTTGCATCATAGTAAATGTAAACACCTCGACAAAACTACTGAGCAGCCCTGCTCTTTCCCATTTGTGCATCTCCCTCTCGCAACAATAAGTACTGTATGCTTGTTTTTAGAACAGTTACAGTTATAAAACATTCAGTTACATGGTGCATTTTTTATTCCCTCATTGGATGAATTAGTCACTAGCCGGTCACCATTTATTGCCCGTCCCTAGTTCCCGTTGAAATGGTGGTGAAGAGCTGGCTTCTTGAACTTCAAGAACCATAACTACATTCCTATTGGTCAGGTATGACTCCAACCAGTGGAACGTTTTCCCCTACATTCCCTATGATTCTAGTTTTGCTAGGGCACTATGGTGCCAGACTTGGTTGAATGCAGCCTTGATGTCATAGGCTGTCACTCTCACTTCACCTCTGGAATTCCGCTCTTTTGTCCATGTTTGATCCAAGGCTGTTATGAGGTCAGGAGCTGAGTGGCCCTAGCGGAACCCAATCTGGGCGTCACCGAGCAGGTTATTGCTGAGCAGGTGCTGCTTGATAGCACTACTGATGACACTTTCCATCACTTTACTCATGATCAAGAGTAAACTGATGTAGTTGTAATTAGCTGTGAGGGATTTATCCTGCCTTTTGTGTACAGGACATACTTGGGCAGTTTCCACATTTTCAGATAGATGCCAGTGTTGTAACTTTACTTTAACAGAGGAGCAGCAATTTCTGGAGCACAAGTCTTTAGAACTATTATGGGAATGTTGTCAGAGCCCATAGCGTTTGCAGTATCTAGTGCTATCAGCTGTTTCTTGACATCATTATGGACCAAATCGAATTGGCTGAAGACTGATATCTGTGATCATAGAAATCATAGAATCCTTATAGTGGAAACAGGCCATTCAGCCCATCGGGTCCACACTGACCCTTTGAAGACCATGCTACTCAGGGATTGTTGCGAATGCTTCAGCCTTAACTTTTTTGCATTGATGTGAAAGTCTCTTTCATCATTTGAAGATGGAGATATTTGTGGAGTCTTCTCCAGTAAGTTTGAGAGTCGTCATCATCACACAGCACAGGAACAGACCCTTCAGTCCAACCAGTCAATGTCGAACATAATCCCAAAGTAAACTAGTCCCACCTGCCTGCCCCAGCCCAAAATCCCACCAAACCTTTCCTATTCATGCACTTGTCTTTTAAATGTTATATTTGTACCCACATCTACCACTTCCTCAGTACGTTCATTCCATACGCGAACCACCGCCTGTATAAAATACTTGCCTCTCTGGTCTTTTTTTTTAATGTCTCTCCTCTCACCTTAAAAATGTGTCCCATAGTCTTGAAATCCACACCCTAGGGAAAAGGCAACTCCCATTAGCTCTATCTATGTCACTCATTATTATATAAATTTATATCAGGTCGCCTCTCAATCTCCTACACTACAGTGATAAAAGTCCCAGCCTTTCTTTATAACACAAACCTTCCATGCACGACAACATCCTGATTAATCTCTTCGGAACCCTGTCCAGCTTAACATCCTTCCTACGCCACGACTGAATGTGTCAGGAGTGCAGTGCTTAGATCCGTTCTGAAGAAGGGTTACTGGACCTTAAAGGTTACCTCTGCTTTCTCTTCACAGATGCTGCCAGACCTGCAGAATGTTTCTCACAATTTCTTTGTTGTTTTGATCTGATCAGTTGGTTGTGGGGTCACTTAGTTCTTTGTATCACTTGCTGCTTATGCTGTTTGACACAAGTAGTCTGATTTGGTAGCTTCATCAAGTTCACACCTCATTTCCAGGTATGCCTGGTGTTGCTCCTGACATGTCCCCCTGCACTCTCCATTGAACTAGGGTTGATCCCCTGACTTTATGGTAATGGTTTAGTGGGGGATATACCAGGCCATGAGATTGCAGACCATGTTGGAGTACAATTCTACTACTGCCAATGGTCCATAGTGATGCATGGATGCCCGGTCTTGAGTTGTTAGATCTATTTAAAGTTTGTCCCATTTAGCATGGTGGCACTACCACTTGACATGATTGTATTCTCAACGTGAAGGCAGGACTTTGTCTCCATAAGTACTATGCGGTAGTCAGTCTTACCAATACTGCAGATAAGCATATTAAAGTGGCAAGGAATCTTTGTTATCTTTCAAGTAAAAAACTATGTGTTCACAATTGGCAATTCTCCTGCAATATGGTTTTCAGAACACCAGCGGTGTGTTAAGGAACAAGCAAAACAACGTTCCATATATAGAACTTTGAACAGGTTTTCACACTTTCTGAAGGACGATCCCATTAGAACACTGTTCACTCTTGTTCACACCCCATTTTCCACCATAATTTCTACTAGATTTCTGTTGGATGCAGGGCACATATAACTGCAACAGAAATTAGCACATGATGCACTATTTGTATCTGTAGCCTATCCTTTGATTTAGCCACAACTTCTGCAAACCTATTTGATGCTTGTTGTGAGAATCTTTCTTCATACAAGCAAACATTTATTAAGTCTCATTGGCCTACTCTGTGCAACTGTTCCTATACAGCTGACTGACCACGGTCATACAACACCTGGATAATAAATGCAATGCAAGCAGCCCCTGGCCCATTATGTGGCCAGGGCAACTAGAAGGTCACTGAATGCACTGTTGGCTGTCAGAATTGGTGATCAAGGCTTCATTTTAAGCAGTATCTTGACATGTAAACACTGTCTACAGGCAAGCAACACCTGGTTCGTAGAGTCTCCTCATGAACCCAAGAATCATCACCTTGAGTTCCAAACTCAACTGACAGATGGTTCAATGAACTATTGAACCCACCTCTGTAGGTTCTGTTCCAAGCTGTCCAAAGAGGCTGGGACATGTTCTTTCCCACTAAAGGTGTCAGAAGATTCTCTCTCCTGACCAAGGAAGCTTCAAAGAAGATTGAAAGTGGAGGTTAGCAGGTGGGGCCAATTGCAGGAGGTGAACCACTGATCTATTCTGCACTACCCATACAATGGTAATGTTAGATTAATGTGATTCTCATGAGGGCAGCAAGTAGCACACTTCCTTAAGGGAAGATAAGGCATGTAAGTGAATGATAAATATGGCATAAACATCACTGTTCAATTAGGCCTGGGCATATTTGAGCCCAAACATACAACCTCATACTTCCAGAATTGTAGTCGAAGTGGTGTGAGAGCAGAGAGAGTGTGGCTGGGGTAACAGCCTGCTGAGTACCTCTGTGATGTCCAGTTTGAGTTCTGTCAGGCCCTCTCAGCTCTTGACCTCATTACAGCCTTGGTTCATCCTCGACTACCTTCCACCCCAGCCCCACCACCCTCCCATTTATCTCTCAGCACCCCGGCCCACAAGACTCATTCCTGTTGAAGGGCTTATGCCCAAAACGTCAATTTACTGGCTCCCTGGATGCTACCTGACCTGCTGTGTTTTTCCAGAATTCAAACCTGGACAGAAGAGCTGAATTCCAGAGGTGAAGTGAGAGTCACTGCCCTTGACATCAAGGCTGCATTTGATTGCATGTGACATCAAAGAGCCCTAGTAAAACTGGAGTCAATGGGGCAAAGTTCTATTGGTTGGTATCATACCTGGCACATAGGAAGGTGGTTGCTATTGAAGGTCAGTTACCTCAGCTCCAGGTCATCTCTGCAATAATTCCTCAGGGTAGTATCCTAGGCCCAACCATCTTCAGCTGCTTCATCAATGACCTTCCATCCATCATAAGATCAGAGGTGGGGATGTTGACTAATGATTGCACATGTTCAGCACCATTCATGACTCCTCAGGCACTGAAGCAGTCAATGTTCAAATGCAACAAGATCTAGACAATATCCAGGCTTTGATTGACAAATGGCAAGTAACATTCATGTCACACAAATGCCAGGCAGTAATAATCCCCAATAAGAGCGTAGCTAACCTCTGTCCTTGACATTCAACTGTCTTATCACTGAATACCCCACTATCAACATCCTGGAGATTGCCATTGACCAGAAACATACCTGGATTTGCCATATAAATGTGATGCCTACAAGAGCAACTCAGAGGCTAGGAATACTGGAGATCCAGAACATCCAGAGTTCCAAAAAAGAGATCCCGTAATCACGATGTTAACTCTGTCCACTGATGCTGCACAACTAGCTGAGTTTCTCCAACAATTTCTTTGTTTAATCATAAGATCATTTGTTAGAGCAGAGGAAATGAACATATACAGGTATAGCATTGTTGAATTGTAAATGTCAAAGAAAGGGAGAAGTTTAATAATGATAATAAACATAGCCTAAATCACATGCTCACAATTAGCAGTTCACTGCTCTATCACCAAAAATTAACAGAGACTCTAGGTCTTGGATTCTATAAAAGGATTTGTTTAACGTATATGAGCAATGTAGGCAGTATCACATTTGCAGTGTTTGTGCTACTGTGTTAGACTACATAGTATATGTGATATTTCCACGCCCCTCAACAACCCGCCCTCCTTGCATCTTCCCCTGCTGCTGCAGGAACTACAAAACCTGCGCCCTCACACCTCCCTTCCCCACCCTCCACCCCCACACCCCCGTCTCCCTCCAGTGCCCCAAAGGAGTCTTCCATGTCCACCAAAATTTCATCTGCACTTCCACAGATGTAATTTACTGTATCTGTTGCTCCCGGTGTGGAATCCTCGACACTGGGGAGACAGGATGCCTACTTGCGGAGTGCTTCAGAGAACATCTCTGGGACACCTGCACCAACCAATCCCACTGCCCCAAACACTTCAAACTCCCCCTTCCACTCCACCAAGGACATGCAGGTCCTCAGCCTCCATCACCTCTCCCTTACCACCAGACGTCTAGAGGAAGAACGGGTTATCTTCCACGTCAGGATCCTCCCAACCCTATGGCATCAATAGAGATTTCACCAGTTTCCTCTTTTCCCCTCTTTTTTTTTCTTCCCCCCCCCCCCCCCCCAACTTTTATTCCAGTTTCAAACTTCCAGCTTGGCACCACCCTCATGACCTGTCCTACCTGTCCATCTTCCTTCCCACATATCCGCTCCACCCTCCTCTCCGACCTAACACCAATACCCCCACCTTCATCTACCTATCTCTCTCTCTCAGCAACCTTTCCCCACCTCACCTCCCCCCCCTCCCAATTATCTCTGCACCCCTGAGGCTCCCAGCCTCATTCCTGATGAAGGGTCTTTGCTCAAAACATCGATTTTCCTGCACCTCGGAGGCTGCCTGACCTGCTGTGCTTTTTCCAGGACCACACTCTCGACTCTAATCTCCAGCATCTGCAATCCACAGTTTTACCTCAATAGTTCAAGAAGACCGTTCACCACCAACTCCTACAGGGCAGAGGAAACCACATTAGGAGCATATCAAAGTGCAGGTGAAACTTTGATAGATGTGGAAGGCTCCTTTGGGGCACTGGACGGAGGTGAGGGGGGAGGTATGGACACGGGTTTTGCAGTTCCTGCAGTGGTAGGGGAAGGGGAAGATGGGTAGTTGGTAGTGGGGGGCGGGGGAGTGTGAGTGGCGGTGTGTGTGGACCTGACGAAGTAGTCACAGAGGGAATGGTCTTTACAGAAAGCAGATAGGGGTGGGGAGGGAAATATACCTCTAAAGTAACTGAAGATGGTTGAGCCACGGACATTACTTTGATGGGAGGCAAAGTAAATGTCATCGTTTAACTATTAATCTAGAGACCTAGATAATGTTCTGGAAAATTTGTTATGATAGATGGTGAAATTTGAACTCCATTTTAAAAAAAGGAACTGGAATTAAGAACCTAATGACGCCCATGAAACCATGATTGTCGGAGAACCCAGTCTGGTTCACTGCCCTTTTTAGGGAAGGAAATCTGCTGACCTACATGGTCTGGTCTACGTACAACTCCTGACCCACAGTAATGTGGTGGACTCTCAGCTGCCTTCCAGGCAATAAGGAATGGGCAATAAATATTGGCCTGGCCAGCAATGTCCATATCTTGTGAATAAATTTCAGAAAATGTATTTCAAAAGTGATATCCTTGGACTAGGATGATCGGTCTCCAACAACCACAGGCAGCTTCCTTTTGTGCTAGGTATGAAACTAACTTATGGAGACTTTTCTGCCCTGTTAGCCATGGATTCCAGTTTTACAGTCACTCTCACTTCACCTCTAGGGAGTTCAGCTGTTTTGTCCATGTGGACCATGGTTGTAATGAGGTCAGGAGCTGAGTTACTGACAAAACTAAACTGGTGTCAGTAAGCAGATTATTCCTTGGTAAGTGCTGCTTATTCACACTGTCAATGATCACTTTCATCATTTTACTGATTGTTGAGAGTGGAATGATAGGGTCGGAATTGTTAGGGTTAGATTTGTCCTGCTTTTTGTGTACAGGACATAGCTCAGAATGTTTTCGCATTGTCCAGTGGATGCCAGTATTGTACCTGTCCTTGATCAAAATGTCTTGGGGCAAGGTTAGTTTTGGATCTCACATCTTCAGTATTATTGCTCAAGTGTTGTCAGGGTTCATAGCCTTTACAGAATAGAGGGCCTTCTTGATATTTCTTGATATCCACAGAGTGAAATAAATTAGTTGCAGATCAAGCCCAGTGATACTGGATGTTGTGTTCATAAAACAACACTTGTGTGTACAATATTTTTATCTTTAATTAATGTCTCTGAAGATGATTGCATGCAGATAGAACACTTCATATGGAGCTCACATGATTTACATCAAGCCAGGAAAGACATCTCAATGGGATTGTATTTCAATCCAAACATACCCTTTTACATAATAAACAAAATAAAGTTGCATGCATTACTATTTGTGACTAAGTTATCTAATTATGCATATACACACACAACAGTTCTTGTGCATTAACAACTGTTTGTTATTCTCTCATTCCACTTTTATCCATTTATTTACACATATGGCATGCCTGATCATTAGAATGTTTGGATCTCATGAGTCTGTGTGAGTTGTCAGTGTTTCCTCCAATGTCTGGAATGATTTGCTGTCTGGCTCTATTTCAACATCTCCTCTGTTGATTCACCCTGTCACCTTAAACACCTCTCTCCTTAAGTTGCAAGAGATGTGTCCAGCAAAGTTTCCTTTTTCGGTCCTACAGTCAGGCTCCTTCTGACTCGTACTGGTTTTGTCTGTTCATCAGTTAGTGTAGCCTGTGAAACGCTGTAAATTTATGGTCTTCTGATTTGATTTTGCTAAGTTGAGTGGTGTTAGTACTGTGTCTAACATTTGGAATTCTGGATCTTCACTTTTACCGTAGCATTGGACTCTCAGATTAATTTGTCTTCTTGGAGTGATCATCACAAAGACACAAAATATTTATCTGCAAAATAGTTAGGCTTTTTATGGTTAGACCTTGTTTCCCCTGAGTTAGACATGCCTTCTGTTTTATGATAACAAAGTGTAATCTTATGAAATAATAAATTTTGTAGGTTGCTGTCCATTTTAGTTTGGAGGTTTAATCTGGATCTCAACAACTCAAGACTCCTAAAATATTGCTTGCCCATTACACTTATTTGGCACTCAGAAAGAAATACTCAATAAGACCTATATTCACATGTCCTCATTTGCAAAGTTGCCTAGACTGTTTGAGAGTTGAAATAGAGTGATTAGTTCTCTCCTTCTAGTCTCTAAAAAGCTAATTCGACAATGCTGTTCTGATCTAGCTCGCACAACCTAGGGCCCATATGTATAATGTTGCCTGGGCTTGTCTGCAAGTCAGAATGGATGGGGTGATCAATTCAGTCCTTCTGGTCTCCAAGTAGTTATCAGTTTGCTTTCATCTGTGGCCTGTTCCTTTTTGGATTTTTTTTGTGAATTTCTGTATCTTTCAATATTCTTGTATTCCTCTTTTTGAAGTTGTACGTCTCCGAAGATCTTCAATACTCAATCTCATCCCATTTCCGTCACCATAGTAAGGGTTCTGTGTGTATTGTGTTTTTATTTCACAGCCTGTAAGGTAACTGCCTGCAGCATGTGTGCCTCATGATGAGGGCACATGACTAGCACAAGCAAGGAAGGATATTTTGTACATTATTGCACTTCAATCCAATGCTGGGAACCTCCGAGAACTTCAGCATTGGGCTGAAGATGGACTCAAATGCAATAACATGCTGCATTTTTCCATTAGGAAAATTTGCAGAATTCATCTCAAAAAAGCATTAAAGGGTGCAGACTTGAAAATGAACTTTAAACCTAAATTGAGGATGAGATTTTTGAGGATAGAATACATGTCTGTGATTTAATTGTGCACCACCATTCATGATTGAATGTTGCAGATCTGAAGGACTTAGATCTGATCTGTTGGTTGTAGGATGGCTTATCCCGGACTATCACATGCTACTTCAACTGTTTGGCATGCAAGTAGTTCCGTGTTGTACCTTCATCAAGGGGACACTTCATTTATTGGCAGATCTTTAGTGGACAGTGGAGAAGGTTACTTCAAAATAGAACAGGATCTTGATCAGATGGGCAAATGGGCTGAGGAATGGCAGATGGAGTTTAATTTAGATAAATGCGAGGTGCTGCATTTTGGAAAGGCAAATCAAAACAGGGCTTATACAATTAATGGTAAGGTCCTCTAAATAGACCTTGAAGTGCAGGTTCATAGTTTCTTGAAGGTGGAGTTGCAGGTAGATAGGATAATGAAGATGATATTTGGTATGCTTGCCTTTTATTGGTCAGAGCGTTGAATATAGGAGAGGGGAGGCCATAGTATATGGCCACAGGATATTGGTTAGGCTACTTTTGGAATACTGTTTTCAATTCTGGTCTCTCTCCTATAGGAAAGATGTTGTGAAACTTGAAAAGGTAGAGTAAAGACTTACAAGGATGTTGCCAGGGTTGGAGTTTTGAGATCCACGAAGAGGCTGAAGAGGCGGGGACTGTTTCCCTGGAGCATTGAGGTTGAGGAGTGACCTTGTGGAAGTTTATGAAATCATGAGGAGGGTGGATTAGGTTAATACCCAACATCTTTTCCTCAGGGTAGAGGAGTTCAAAATTAGATGGCATAGGTTTAAGGTGAGAAGAGAACGATTTTAAAAGGGACCTAAGTGGAAACAATTTCATGCAGAGGGTGGGGTGTATTTGGATGAGCTGCCAGAGGAGATGAGAAAGGCTGATACAATTGCAACATTTAAACTGCATCTGGATGTGTACATGAATAGGAAGTGTTTAGAGGGTTATGGACCAAAAGCTGGCCAATGGGACTAGATTAATTCAGGATACTGGTCAGCATGGATGAGTTGGACATAAGGGTCTGTTTCCAGTGGGTACAGTTGCCATTGGTTAAAATTGGGGAATGACAAAGAGGTTGAGACCAGAAGGCTGCAGATATTACTGAGATGTAGGCTGAAAATATTTGCAAGGGCAAGAAAAGTTTTGAAAACCAGGATGAAAGTTTTAAAATCTCTACTTTATTTCAAATACCTGACTGCCTTCTTCATTCTTAGTGAATGGAAAGTTTAGGACAGTAACCTTTTTTACTCTGTAGCGCAGAGAGAATAAAATCAGTTCAGAAATTATATTTGTATGTATTAATATATCTTGTAGTTAAGATATTAAATAATCCTGTGTTTTTGACTGATAAATTGATGTAAATGAAACTTGGGGCTTAAAGTACCATTCCACTAAAAAGAACAAGTGTATGTAAAAGGAATAGAGTAAGTGGAGCCAAATGTAGATGGGGAAATTGATGTTGGAAAACAAGGAAATGGCAGAGCAATTGAACAAATTACTTATGTTCTGTCTTCACTGAAGTCAATTAACCTTCCTGGAAATGTTAGGGAAGTAAGGGTCTTTTAGCAAGGAGGAAATAAAGGAAATTAGTGTCAGTAAAAAAAAACAAAACACATTGTGCTGGTAACATTAATGGGGTTGAAAGCAGATAAGGCAGTAGGACCTGAAAATAAACATCCCTAAAGGAGGTAAACATAAAAAAAATAGTGACTGCATTGGCTGTTAACATCAAAAATTATATAGATTCATGAACAGTCCTAGCAGATTGAGGATGACAAATGTAACCCCATTCTTTGAAAGAAGAAAAGGAGAAATCTAGGAATTATAGACCAGTTAGCCTAACACCAGTATGTGGGAAAATGCTGGAGTCTATTACTGAATACTAACACAATTAGACCAAGTTAACATGGATTAATGGATTGAAAATCATGTTTGACAAAAATACTGAAGTGTTTTGAGGATGTAACTGACAGACTAGATGAGGGAGTACCAGTGGATGTGGTGTATTTGGACTTGCAGCAAACTATTGTTAGTCCCACGTAAGAGATGATTGTATGTAATCTTAGCACATAGAAATTGGTAATATATGGTCATGGTTTGAGAATTCATCAGATGATGGGGAGCAGGAATAAATAGGTCATTTTCAGAGTGCACGTTGCTAACAAGTTGAGTACTACAAGGATCAATGCTTGGGCCCCAGCTATTTTTTAATGTATCTCAACAATTTGGAACATGGAACATAAAACTGTACAGCACAGGAATGAACCCTTCTAGAGTAGAGCAGAGTAGCTTTTTTATTTGTCATTTCTCCCAGATACAACTGATACAGTTTAAAAACAAGACAGCATTCCTCCAGTACTGAGGGTGCTACGTGGACAGCACAACTATACAATTGTACATGGCATAAAGTAATAAAAAGTGCAAAACACACAAGTTACAGTGTAACAGGAATGATGAATAATAGACATTTTCTAGCAGTAATACGAAAGAATTTCAGATTTGGAAGAGTCCGAATATACTGTGTTAAGGAGCCTGAGGCTTGGGGGAAGAAACTGTTGCAGTCTCTGACTGTGAGAGACTGTATGCTCCAGTATCTTCTGCCAGATAGCAGGAGGGAGAAGAGTTTGAGCAAGGGGTGTATGGGGTCTTCCACTATGCTCTTAGCCTTTCAGATGCACCGTCTGGAGTTAATGTCTGAAATAGAGGGAACAGAGATCCTGATGATCTTTTCAGCTGTCCTCACTATCTGTTGTAGGGTCATGCGATCCCACAATGTTGTGCCGAACATGACACCAAATTAAACTAATCCCTTCTGCCCACCCTTGGTCCATATTCCTTGCATATTCATCTGCTTATCTAAGAATCCCTTAATCACACCTACGTATATGCCTCCATCGCTGCCACCCCAGGCAGCGTGCTCCAGACCATTACAATTCTAAAATAATTTGCCCCTCACATCTCCTTTGAACTTGCCCCTGTCACTTTAAATGCATGCCCCCTAGTATTAGACATTTCAACTCCAGGAAAAAGATTCTGACCGTCAACCCTATCTATCCATTTCATAATTTTTTGGACTTCTATCAAGACTCCCCTAAGTCTCTGCCACTCCAGAGAAAAGAACCCAAGTTTTTGTTACCTTTCCTTACAGCTCATACCCTTTAATCCAGACAGTTTCCTAATGAACCTCTTCTCTAACCTCTCCAAAGCTTCCAATCCCTCTTGTAATGTGGCAACTAGTATTGAACACAATACTCTAACTGCAGCCAAACTAAAGTCTTTTAAAACTGCAACATGGCATCCTGACTCTTTTATTCAATTCGCTGACCAACAAACACCTTTCTTACTACCCAGTCTACTATCCGGTTTGGTGGACTGGACATTTTAAATTGCCCTCAGTATCCACGAATGTGCAGGCCGGGGGTGGGGTGGAGGGATTAGCCATGGTAAATGATGGATTACAGGGATAGGGTGGGCCTGGGTGGGTTGCACTACAGAAAGCTGGTGCAGACTAGATGGGCTGAATGGCCTCTATCTACACTGTGGGGTGGATTCTATGAATTGATGCTAAATTGTACTAAACTCTGAGACGCCTGGACAAACTGAACTCTGGAATGATGATGATTTCCCTGGCCAGACATTCCAGAACAAATGGCCACAGTTTCAACATTTGTCACATCTTTACAGCCATTTCAGATTGAGATGAGAAATTTATTCACTCAGGGAACTTTTGGAATTTTCTACCATAGATTTCTGTGGAGGTAAAGGCACTGAATATATGTAAGAAACAAATAGATTGATTTCTAAACACAAAATTTCAACGGGCTTTGGGAAAAGCAGGAGTATGGCATTGAGATGGAGGATTAGCTATGATGATGTTGAATGGCAAAATGAATACAATGGGCTAAGTTACTCAAGATATGATCGGAGTATGTTTAAATAGTTTGCTTCTCAACTCTCTAAAACTAGCCTTGAAAACTGCTCCTTAAACTTTAGATTTTCTAGATGTGTGTCACAACTACAAAATGAATTGAGTGATGCTTGGCACACAGAATAGGAAAGAGTCTAACATCAATAAGCTTCCCTGGTGACATTTCATGTTTGTTCAGTAGGCAGCTGAGTCACACACAGATCAAAATAGTTTTCAGGTTCCATTGTTAAGTTTGCTCTTGGTAAACTGGCCTCAGTGGAAACTATAGTGATGCCTTAATTGATCAGAGTCTCTGGTTTAGGCTGGATGGATCACTCAGGGTTACTAATAATGAGCAGTAATCATTAAGCCCTGCTAAAAATGTAGAAATGTGATCATTACTGAGAACAAAACCAGTTCAGGTTCTGAGGAAAGGTCACTTGACCCGAACAGTTAACTCTGATCTTTCTTCACAGATGCTGCCAGACCTGCTGAGCTTATCAAAGAATTTTTCTTTTTCTTTTTCAAGAAAGCTTTGGGTAAGCTGCCCTCTTGGATCAAATGACCTAATGACTTTCATTATCTAGCTTCATGACTAATGACCACTTCAGTATATCCCCAACATAACCAAATCTTAACATTGCACTGAGACTTCCAGAGTATACAATTGACAAGGTTTATATTTTTAAAAAGTATACTGCAGAAATCAAAATGTAGATTATGTGCTGTTCTGAAGTTGAATATTTGTATGCATTCTGGACTGTATCGGAGCCTACCAGGATACTGGTACAAATATTGGTGACAAAGAAAACATTCTTTTAATCCTATCTCCTCTCATCATTAAGTTGAAACTTTATATTAAAAGTTTGGAATCATCTATATCATTTGCACCATATATTCAAAAGTTCTGCAGTGGTATGAACTATAAAACGCAGCCAAGAAGAATTCGCCATTGAAAGCACTAATCACTTCCCAGTTACACTCTTTATTTAATTGCAAGCTCATAAACGTCAGGCAGGATATGATGATATGTTAGTAAAACGTCTTTGTCAAATTTTCCCACGCAGAAAGGAGTCCAGAGGCTAACCCTGATGAACAGTGGTTGTACTTTCCCATGGTATTAGTTCATTTGACATCAATGCAGAGAGAAAGGCTATGTGTCGTGCATAAAATTTGGGAGGTGAATCCTGTATCCCACACAGTAATCCAAACTTTGAATACACAAACCTTTCAATGATGTGAAATTATGGGATGAGAAATCTCTGCTTCCTGAACGTGCTCTCTTAGACAGTTCGAGAAGTCTCAGTACACATTCTGCATCAATTAGATGAACATTTTCAGTACACAGTAATACAACACAGTGTAATCCCATTAAAACCAAACCTTATAAATTGTTTCCAGTAAATTTCCACTAAAATACTCTTATGTTCTGACATTGTAGAAAACGAGACCGAATAGCTGAACATAAGAAATCAGTTTGTGTTTCCAAAGTTTTTTTTTATATCCAAACATGCTGTGGTCAAAAGTGTTTCGATAACTGAAAAGCTACTGCAATTCCAATCAACAGACTTGAGTTTAGTTTCTCTTATCATGGAAGGCTTCCTTTTATATACTTTACAGTTTTGATTGGACAATTAATATAATGTTGTTAATTATCCTCATGAATAACATCTTTGCAAATACATTTCAGAGGTTACAAAATAAATTAAAATTTCACAAGTTTTTTTTTTAAATGAGAAAACATAATACCTTGTTTGATTTTCAATCACAGTTAAACTCTTGCTATGACTAGCTACCCACTGAGAAAATGGCACAAGGACACTTAGCGTGGAAGGAAATTGTTGCATGGCAGCTTAATGTCACAGTGATCTTGACAGCATTAGGCAGAGCTGTCCCATCCTTCACATTTTTAAAATCTGGCTGCAGGAATTTGTTTATGTTTTTTAAAAGGAAATGGAAACATAATAGACAGGTATCCTCTAACAGAATGTTGTGAAAGTAATGAAAGAACATGTATTTGAAACATTAAATCGGTTTCTCACTCTACATATGCTACCAGATCTGCTGAGTAGTTCCAGCATCTTCTATCTTCTCAGATATCCAGTATCTGTAGTATTTTGCTTTTGGAGGAATAGGATTGTCTGTTTATTGGGCTGCTGATGCAAGATTCATTGAAGTTTCTATACTGATGGTGTTATGTCATAAATGTCCTCCTTCAAAATACAGAATAACCTCAGTTATCTGAACAGCAATTATCCAAATTACAGATTATCTGAACAAGATCGCAACTTCTGTAAATGCTTCCTTTGTTGATGATCAGTTCAGTTATCCGAACAAAATACCCCCCACCCATTTTGTTTGAATAATCGAGATTGTTCTGTATGTAGAGCTGAATACAAAAGGAGTTTGAATGACATGGACTATAGTGTGATTTGTGACAGAATTGTGTAAGAGGTCTGGTGAGCCATATCATGACATTGGGAGCAACTCGCTACATATTTATGTTGAGTGGCTCTGAAGTCTGTTTCTCAGCTGTGTAGTTGCCAATTAATGGGGATTATTGCTGGTTAAATGCCTTATTAAAACCATATTTCACCTCAGTAATATTCAGTTTTCTATCTTATTAAATGCACCAAACAAGCTAAATATTGAGAATTTTCAACGTGATAGTTGGAGTACCTGGTAACATCAACTCGCCACTTGCTCCAAAATACCTCTATGCTGAGTGAAGGGTTCAACATCTCCGGGCATGATCCATGGGTACTAGTTATACATATCTCACATGTGCCAGTCTCCAAGAACTCAGGGCACATTTTCGATTCAATTACATGCTGCTTTTGTACTTCACAGCTACGTCTTGGGCGGCACTAATAACTTGCAATGCTGCAGGGACATTGCGTGCTCAGGGCACTGACTGAACCAGGCTGTATCTCCAGCCTGTTTGTTTGCTGTCCGAGCATTCACCTACTTTGTAATTACCTGGATGCTCACTGCATCTGTGTCTTGAAAGGCCTTGTGTTCCCTTGTTGTGCTTTGCCCCCTCGACCAAAGATACCAGGGTCACAGTCCTGTATTGCCTTACTTTGAAAGCAGTTACAAAGCCAAGAAATCTGTTGTGGTTGTCAGCAAGCCTCCGTGAAATCAAGGGAGATGGCCTTTTCTCAGGAAGTCCTGACAACTAAATCAGGATACCAGTCTGGGGGCTGGCACACGATCGGTCAGCTACTTGTGGTGGTTAAAGTCAGGTGGCCTCCATGCAAGAGGTTAGGAGTCAGATGTTGGACAGCTCACTATCCACCTTGACATGTCTGCATTGTTAAGTGAGTGGCTTAGTGGTGCTGGTAGGCAGGTGTCTGGAGTGAGTGAGTAGGCAGCAGAGCGGGCAAGGAAGGAAGTGCTGCCAGGGATTGGTGTGGGTGAGTGCAAGTGGGAAAGATTTTTCAAGGTGAGTGTTGCAAAACATGAGCCTTGGTGGGAGGTGGATTGGTCTAGTGACATGGTCTTCTCAGAGGTTTTGCCCGAAATGTCGATTTCGAAGCGACTTGGATGAAGGGCTTTTGCCCGCAACGTCGATTTCGAAGCTACTTGGATGCTGCCTGAACTGCTGTGCTCTTGCAGCACCACTAATCCAGAACATGATCTTCTCAGCTGAACCATCTCTGCACCACCTGACCAAGCAAGACTTTTAAGCCATGCCTGCAAAGCAGGGCACCAACTTTCCCTGGTCTGCCACGTCCATAGCTAAACGCAGAAACTGTGCACAGCAGCACCACCCTGATTGTGCTGTTCCACGTGCACAGCAAGAATTTAAAGATGGCACAGGGCCAGAGATGTCAGTCAATGCCAGGATATCCTGGCAGTGGTGAGTTGTAATGGGAACAGCATGTGGTAAGGTGGAACTAGAATTGGAAAGCAGAGCTGCCTTAGAGCTAGGGTAGATCATGAGAAAAGAAACCAGGCCTCATGCTGAAAAACCTTCCAAAACCCCAGTGCAATTGCTGACTTAGCCAAAGGAAAATAAAATTCAAGCAAAAGTCATATTTCGGTTAATTCAATGGAAGTCATTATCACAACGATTCTTCATCACCAGTACCTATCTGGAAAATTTAGACTGCTGAGTCCCATCCTACTAGCTTAACGTTTACTTAGATTGTTGCACTGATCTGTCATTTTAAGTGCAAATGTCGCATAAAACCAATGCCTGTGAAAAAGTAGGCAGCATGAGGGAACCAATAATTATTTGAAAAAAAAGTTAGATCCGCAAGCTGCAAAGCTGCTTCAAGCCAAAAATAGCAATATTTTAAATACAGAGTAAGCAGCAAACTGACTTTAAGAAACATCAGTCAGCAGATCCTGACTGCTCAGCATTCATGACTCAGTTTTTATGGGCAAGGGTAATGCTATGGGTATGCTTTGCCTGAAGTTGTGAAATTCAGCCTGAGAGCAACTTTGACTACAGTATAAATCTAAATGAGGTCCACACATGCCAGGAGAGTGGCATCATTCCACCCTCCAAAAATTGCCTTTTGGAAAATTAGGTGTACTAGAAAGCTTTTACAAGTTAGTGGCTGTGCCACAAAAACACTTGGCAATTAAGTGGAACAAGTATAATTGTAATCTATAGACAGAAGAGGAAACTTGATACAGGCGAGTAAATAGGATTGGGCAAAACAGATTGTTTCCAAGTGTTACTGCTGTTGTTGTAATACTGCAAAAAAAATCTCCTCTTCATTGGACTCATTGGTCCGATTTTCATGTGCCTAAGTATCTCAGCACTAGTCAGCTGATGTCACATTCTGTACCTGACTTGAGGGCTGTTGATACTGGCTGTTTTTGAGCTCTCCTTTATAAAGGATCATGTCAGATAGTACCAGGTTTCTATTTAATGCTGATTAGATTGCAGTTAATTTATCTACACCCGTGGATCTGAAAAGACCTGCAGTAAGATACTTTTTTTTTAAAAAAATGATGATTGCTAGTACTATGACAAAAATTGTGGAATACATCTGGAGTAGCCGTAGCAATGGCAGAGCTCCTCACTTTGAGAAGGCTTCCACAGACATCTTGTTACATCAAGTAGAGCAAAGCAAAGACCACCTCCTTCCCAAATGTTTGACCAGGCAACATTCACATAATGATGAAGGGCTTTTGCCCGAAATGTCGATTTCGCTGCTCGTTGGATGCTGCCTGAACTGCTGTGCTCTTCCAGCACCACTAATCCAACATTCACATCAAGGTCAATTCAGAAAGTCACATGTAGAATTAAACAATAATCCAATGTGTCATACCTGGGAAGGTGCAGTAAGAACCTATAGCTCAGTACATTATTAAAATGAGGTCCAACACCCAATTTTGAGTGAGCCCTGGGTCTCCAACCTTTGCAGCATGTGTCTGGATCTGAAAATAGACCACAACCAATTTCAGTACAATAATGGGCCAGGCTGACCAATATTGAATATTTCACAATACAGAAGAATACTGAATGAATTCATTTTGTGAACTAGTTTTCACTCATACTTGTTACAGAGCCTGAAGAAATGATTGGAAGGATGCAAAATATATTGAAAGCTATTTGTTAATTTTTTACATGTAAAAGTGTTAATTGTTTATTTGCATTTTTCATTCAAAGTGAAAAACAAGTTCACTGTACATTATTAACTCATGGACTCCAGATTGGATCTGTATTTCCTGGGCATTCTGCACTATTATAGATGTGGCAGAATGCTTAACTTAATAGATTGTAAAGACAAAAGGTAAATGTTTAGAAGATGGGTATGATTCAGACACCCATTAGTTGATGTGATGTGGGGTTGGTGGGTTGGGGTAGAGACACATGAGGACAAGTTGATGCTGGACTTCTTCCAGGAGACCAGAGGTTCAAGACTGGCTCCTGTTTTTTTTAAACTCATGGCAATCTATCTCCTTTTATAAAAGGCCAGTTTGCCCAGCATATTGATTATTTACAAAGCTGGGAAGAGCAGGATCCAAGCTTTGAAATGCACACCGGACCCATTGCCTCTGATTCAGGGACTTAGAGTAACTTTGACACAAAGGATGTGGATTTTACTTTGAACAGAAGAAATTCCACGTAACAAAACTGGTAATAAACTCTGGGTACAGAACGAATGTTATTGTGCCCATGCCAATTTTTCCTTCCCTAATTAGCTAATTACATCCATATTTATGCCCTCCCTTTACCACTACAGTGCAGTCCATTGGACACCAAGTCATCCAACAGGATAACTAGTCACTGTTGATATTTTAAAAGAAATCCTCAGTCACCAGCATTGGGTGAGATGATAACTTTCTTTTACTGTTTTCTGCATCCTCTTCTAAATTACTTGTTAATCCTCCATATTAGGGATCATAAATTTCTTTCCCTGAACTTTCTTGAACAAATGACCAATGTTCTTGTGTCCACTATTCTTCCATACAATATTAGATTAACTTGCATTCTAATTTGCCCCCAGGTGCAGGACAATATCAGTTTTGCTTTATTAATTTGTTATTTTAATTTTTTAAAAAAGTATGTGCAAATAAATCTCCTTGGAACTAGTCCCATTCGGTAGCTGGAAGTTTACTGGAGGTTTGGTAGCAAACCTTATTTACTTCCAGGAACATTGTGGCAGTTGAACAAGAATGATGCTGAGTATATTCCAGCATTCCTTTTTAAAAAAAGATTTTGATTGTATTGCAGAGTGGCCCCAGTATGCCTGGTTTGATGCTGCTACTTACCTGCACAATATACACCCTGTCTTATTATTTCTTCAGCCACACTGTTCTGAAAAATGCCTAATTTTGAGCACTGTTAATCAAGGTTTATCCAAATGTTATACTTGACTAGAATATTATTTGAAAATGGAGGCTGCAGTAGGTTTTCCATTGTCACTGAAGACTGATTTAGACACCCTATTGTTGTATTTGCAAAAACTGGGGATATACTTTGGGCAAAGGATGAAAACTAGCAGTAATTGGGCACTGTATTAATATGTCATGTCTCTTTAAAAGTCTGCTTTTATCCCGTAACGTTTGAACTAATTGGAAATTGCCATGATTTTAACATGCCTAGAGGTGCTAAATTTATGTTTAACTCTCAAGTGTGGTCAAGTAATAGTAACATTCATGGAACAAACTGTATCCATATATACATCTCTACTACATGCTGGCTGACAGACAAATCCAGGCAGGAGGACGGAGTTCCAAAATATAATGAAGATGTGGGAAGAGATGACCAAGAAGGTGACAATGAGGAACACTGCCCCCTGGATATAGTTCCAGTCCTGCAAGAAATGTAATGATTTTACATGTGTTAAACTGAGATCCCATCAAGCAAATATTTTTTCTTAACAGCTGCAGCTCCTCCAGCAACTCAACCCAATATGGGTACCATCTAACTATATAACTATGCGCTAAAGTTTACCATTCGAAAGATGTCCTGATGTGTGCTGAGAATTACATTGTGAGGATGCACAGATAGGTGACAGGGCAGGAAACCAGATAGAACATAGAACATAGAACATAGAACAATACAGCACAGAACAGGCCCTTCGGCCCACGATGTTGTGCCGAACTTCTATCCTAGATGAAGCACCCATCCATGTACCTATCTAAATGCCGCTTAAAGGTCGCCAATGAATCTGACTCTACCACTCCCACGGGCAGCGCATTCCATGCCCCCACCACTCTCTGGGTGAAGAACCCACCCCTGACATCTCCCCTATACCTTCCACCCTTCACCTTAAATTTATGTCCCCTTGTAACACTCTGTTGTACCCGGGGAAAAAGTTTCTGACTGTCTACTCTATCTATTCCTCTGATCATCTTATAAACCTCTATCAAGTCACCCCTCATCCTTCGCCGTTCCAACGAGAAAAGGCCGAGAACTCTCAACCTATCCTCGTACGACCTACTCTCCATTCCAGGCAACATCCTGGTAAATCTTCTCTGCACCCTCTCCAAAGCTTCCACATCTTTCCTAAAGTGAGGTGACCAGAACTGCACACAGTACTCCAAATGTGGCCTAACCAAAGTCCTGTACAGCTGCAACATCACCTCACGACTCTTGAATTCAATCCCTCTGCTAATGAACGATAATACTCCATAGGCCTTCTTACAAACTCTATCCACCTGAGTGGCAACCTTCAAAGATCTATGTACATAGACCCCAAGATCCCTCTGTTCCTCCACCTGACCAAGAACCCTACCATTAACCCTGTATTCCGCATTCTTATTTGTTCTTCCAAAATGGACAACTTCACACTTGGCAGGGTTGAACTCCATCTGCCACTCCTCAGCCCAGCTCTGCATCATATCTAAGTCCCTCTGCAGCCGACAACAGCCCTCCTCACTGTCCACAACTCCACCTATCTTTGTATCATCTGCAAATTTACTGACCCACCCTTCGACTCCCTCATCTAAGTCATTAATAAAAATTACAAACAGCAGAGGACCCAGAACTGATCCCTGCGGAACTCCACTTGTAACTGGACTCCATGCTGAATATTTACCATCTACTACCACTCTCTGACTTCGACCGGTTAGCCAGTTTTCTATCCAATTGGCCAAATTTCCCTCTATCCCATGCCTCCTGACTTTCCGCATAAGCCGACCATGGGGAACCTTATCAAATGCCTTACTAAAATCCATGTACACTACATCCACTGCTCTACCCTCATCCACATGCTTGGTCACCTCCTCGAAGAATTCAATAAGACTTGTAAGGCAAGACCTACCCTTCACAAATCCGTGCTGGCTGTCCCTAATCAAGCAGTGCCGTTCCAGATACTCGTAAATCCTATCCCTCAGTACCCTTTCCATTACTTTGCCTACCACAGAAGTAAGACTAACTGGCCTGTAATTCCCGGGGTTATCCCTATTCCCTTTTTTGAACAGGGGCACAACATTCGCTACTCTCCAGTCCCCTGGTACCACCCCCGTTGCCAGTGAAGACGAGAAGATCATTGCCAACGGTACTGCAATTTCCTCTCTTGCTTCCCACATAATCCTAGGATATATCCCGTCAGGCCCGGGGGACTTGTCTATCCTCAAGTTGTTCAAAATGTCCAACACATCTTCCTTCCTAACAGATATCTCTTCTAGCTTATCAGTCCGTTTCACACTCTCCTCTTCAACAATACAGTCCCTCTCGTTCGTAAATACTGAAGAGAAGTACTTGTTCAAGACCTCTCCTATCTCTTCCGACTCAATACACAGTCTCCCACCACTGTCCTTGATCGGACCTACCCTCGTTCTCGTCATTCTCAGGTTTCTCACATACGCATAGAATGCCTTGGGGTTATCCTTGATCCTATCCGCCAGGGATTTTTCATGCCCTCTCTTAGCTCTCCTAATCCCTTTCTTCAGGTCCCTTCTGGCTATCCTGTATCCCTCCACTGCTCTGTCTGAACCTTGTTTCCTCAACCTTATGTAAGCCTCCTTCTTCCTCTTTACTAGACATTCAACCTCCCTCGTCAACCAAGGCTCCCTCACACGACCATTTCTTTCCTGCCTGATCGGTACGTACATATCAAGGACACGTCGTATCTGCTCCTTGAAAAAGTCCCACATTTCCACCACATCCTTCCCTGACAGCCTATGCTCCCAACGTATGCTCCTCAAATCCTGTCTTACAGCATCGTAATTTCCCTTCCCCCAATTGTAGAAACTTCCTTGTTGTGCGCACCTATCTCTCTCCATAACCAAGGTGAAAGTCACAGAATTGTGGTCGCCATCACCAAAATGTTCACCCACTAACAAGCCCACCACTTGTCCCGGTTCGTTACCGAGTACCAAATCCAATATGGCCTCCCCTCTGGTTGGACAATCTACATACTGCGTTAGAAAAGCTTCCTGGACACACTGCACAAACACCGCCCCATCCAATCTACTTGATCTAAAGAGCTTCCAATCAATATTTGGGAAGTTGAAGTCGCCCATGACTACGACCCTGTGGCTTCTGCACCTTTCCAAAATCTGTTTCCCAATCTGTTTCTCCACATCTCTGCTGCTATTGGGGGGCCTATAATAAACACCCAACAAGGTGACTGCACCTTTCCTATTTCTGACTTCAGCCCATACTACCTCCAGAGGCAGATCCCCCTCAAACTTCCTTTCTGCAGCCGTTATACCATTTCTAATTAGCAATGCCACCCCCCCTCCTTTTTTACCACCCTCCCTAATCTTACTGAAACATCTGTACCCAGGAACCTCCAACAGCCATTCCTGTCCCTCATCTATCCATGTTTCCGTGATGGCTACAACATCGTCGTCCCAGGTACCGATCCACGCCTTAAGTTCACCCACCTTATTTCTGATACTCCTTGCATTGAAGTATACGCACTTGAGCCCATCTCTGTGTCTGTAAGTAGTCCCTGTCAGTGCTACCTTCTCCACAGCCTCCCTACAGTCTTGGACATCCTGACACACAGCTAGCTTACTTGCTGGACTACAAGTCCGGATCCCATCCCCCTGCCAAATTAGTTTAAATTAGTTTAAGCAACATGCAATTCTCAGCTGGAAGGTATAGGGATGGGCAGGAGGTATGTGAGAGCAACTGAAACCAAAGTGCCATCTTTAAAGAGCAGACAGTATTGAACACAAATATTGAGAGGACTAAAAGACAGGTCAAATGAGGGATTCTTTGAGCTAGAGGAAGGATGACACCTACGTTCAGTGGTCCACCTTCCAGCAGGAGACCCTCTTCCCAGTCAACAAAAGGAAAAAGGACAGAAAATCAAATAAGAAAACAACCTGAAGGTGGAAGACAAAGACATCAACCATTGGGAGATCTCACAGACTTGATTAAAGTGCTGTAAATGAATCAATTACCTGATATGGGTTTGCAGGGTATTTGGAATCTGTAATACTATGCTCACAGTCCTGGAGTAGCAATAGTTGCCTATTGTGAGAGAAGGGGTCGCTGACACAAGCATTGGACATGACCACATGCCAGCATTCACAGTGTAATGAATGTTTGCCCCAGAGTGGACTGCAACATGCCATTGCTGAATAACACTTTGAGAAAGGTAACCCCCATGCTGCCATGACAGACATTAAAAGTGGCACCTCCATGGAGCACTGAGCTCCTGCTCCACTGTCATCTATAATAGCAGTCAATCTCTGAAGCTTCGTGCTTAGTTCTTCCCATTTAAAACACACTTCAAAATCACTGTCAAAGGAACAATGTGGGAAGATTATGGGTGGAGAAACTCAAATTCAACAGGGCTCAAGTAAATCATTTGCATGCCATTGCTTTCAATGGGAATCTGGAAAGCATGGGAAAGATCTCTGTCAAATTGAAAATCCAAGGATGAGAATCAAGCAAAATGTTATAGGCTAGATCAGTGCCTTATGCAACCAGGCCAAAGTAATGGCAGAATTGGGAAGCCTGGTTAAGATAAGAATCCTTGAACTTGTAAGTGTGTGAGATCGGGCCATACCTAGCATACCAGTGATGAAGAAAGTGATTTTTAAGATAATTAATAACCCAATACTTTGTGCCAAGCTATATCCTTTGCCTTTAATCAATTGCCTATTTGCTAGCCTAGCTGGAGGTCAGCTTTTCAGTAAAATTGAACTTAGTCAAGCCTATCTTCAGTAGAATGTAAATTTTGAGTCACAGGAGTACTTCACAATTTTAACACAAAAGACTATTCAAATTCTGGAGATTTTCCATCTGCACATGCATTATTCCAATATGCCAAGGATCAGATTTTAAATGGATTAGAAGGAGATCCGTGTTTAGAGTCATTGAGATGTACAGCATGGAAACAGACCCTTTAGTCCAACCCGTCCATGCCGACCAGATATCCTAACCCAACCTAGTCCCACCTGCCAGCACCTGGCCCATGTCCCTCCAAACCGTTCCTATTCATATACCCATCCAAATGCCTCTTAAATGTTACAACCTGCTGGAACCTCCACCACTTCATCTGGCAGCTCATTCCATACATGTACCACCCTCTGTGTGGAAAAAGTTGCCCCTGAGGTCTCTTTTACATCTTTCCCCTCTCTCTCACCTTAAACCTATGCCCTCTAGTTCTGGACTCTCAACCCCAGGGAAAAGACTTTGTCTATTTATCCTATCCATGCCCTCATAATTTTGTAAACCTCTATAAGGTCACCCCTCAAACCCAGCATGTTCAGCCTCTCCCTATAGGTTAAATCCTCTAACCCTAGCAGCATCCTTGTAATTCTTTTCTGAACCCTTTCAAGTTTCACAACATCTTTCTGATAGGAAGGAGACCAGAATTGCATGCAATATTCCAACAGTGGCATAACCAATGTCCTATACAGCCGCAACATGACCTCCCAACTCAATAATCTGACCAATAAAGGAAAGCATACCAAATGCCTTCTTCACTATCCAATCTACCTGCGACTCCACTTTCAAGGCGCTATGAACCTGCACTCCAAGGTCTCTTTGTTCATCAACACTCCCTAGGACTTTACCATTTAAGTGTACAAGTTCTGCTAAGATTTGCTTTCCCAAAATGCAGCACCTTGCATTTATCTTAATTAAACTCTATCTGCCACATCTTAGCCCATTGGCCCATCTGGTCCAGATTCTGTTGTAATCTGAGGTAACCCTCTTCACTGACCACTACACCTCCAATTTTGGTGTCATCTGCAAACTTACTAACTGTACCTCTTATATTTGCATCCAAATCATTTATGTAAATGACAAAAAGTAGAGGACCCAGCACCGATCCTTGTGGCACTCCACTTAGAATATATTTTTAGCCGTGGGGGAGAATGAAAAATCTTACCTCTAGGTTTTAACTGCTACTCTGCAGAGACTTGAAGATTATGGCTAAACAGTGAAGAAAGGCAAATGTGATTTTTTTTTTAAATTGTTCATTGAATATTGAGGCCATGTCATTGTTGCTAAGGGAATACATAATTCGCCTACATAATGAAAAGCCATAACAGAGGCTCCAGCATCTAAGAATGTAAATCAACTACAATCACTTTTGGGCTTGCTAAATTACTTTGGAAAGTTCATCCCAAACCTTACAACCATTCTCAAGCTAATGCCTAGTTTATTGTGCCAAAGAAAGAACTGGAAATGGAAAGATAAATATAAAAAAGCATTAACACAAGCCAAAGAGCATTTATTAAAGGCAGAAGTCCTGAGCCATTCTGACCCCAAAGTTACCATTGAAGTAGCATGCAATGCATCATGATATGGAGAGGGAGCAGGCATTTTTCACACATTACACAATGATGAGGAGAAGTGATTAGCTTTTGCAACAAATAGCTAAGTAAAGCAGGAATGAACTATGCACAGATAGAGGAAGGAATTCTTGAAATTCGCTTTGGCATTACATGATTCCACCAATACCTGAATGGCTTAAAATTTACCTGACTAACAGACCAAAGATCATTAGCCAAAATATTTGGGCCTTCTACTGAGATACCTTTTCAAGTAGTGAGCCATATGCAGTGGTGGAGCTTGTTGCTATCAGGTTACACATACAATTATGGATCAGCAAACTAACTTATATGGGAATACTGATGGATTCTGGATTAGCTTTACCAAATCTGTCTAAATGAGTCAACTATTACTATCCTTTATCTACTTTTTCTACTTTTGAACAAAGAGAACACTGGTAATGAAAGGACAAGTTTAAAAAGTACAGTGGGAATGATCCATAATGAATGAGAAAGAGTGACCTTCTTTGTTTACAGGTATTGTGTAGATCTGAGTGTAACATCTTTTCAGGTCTATGATATGCTGTAATTTAAAGATCTAAAAGGCTGTTGCTAGGCAACTTTCTAGATTCACTGTTGGGATGTGGGTGTCATTGGCACTGCTAATCCCTAGTTGCTCTCAGGCAGGTGGTAATGAGCTGCTGCAGTCCATGTGCTCTATGTAGCTCCATAATGCTTTTAGGGAGAGAATTCCAGGATTTTGACCAAGCAAAGTGAAGGAATAGCGATCTGTTTCCAAGTCAGGATAGTGAGTGCTTGGAGGGGAACTTGCAGGTGGTGTTGTGCCCATATATCTGCTGTCCTTGTCTTTCTAAATGCAAGTGGTCATAGGTTTGGAGGGTTAGGATCTTTGGTGAATCTCTGCAGTATATCTTGTAGATAGTAACAGCAGTGTGTACTAAGCATCAATGGTGGAGGGAGTGGATGCTTGAGGATGTGAGCTCAATAAATTGAGTTGCTTTTGTCCTGAATGATGCCAAGCTTTGTCAATGTTTTGGGAGCTGCACTCATCCATTCCATTCCTGACTTGTATCTTGTAGATGGTGGACAGACACTGGGGAATCAGCAAGTGAGTCATTTGCAGCAGTAGTTCCAGGTTCTGACATGTTCTTGTAAACACTGGATATGTTAAATCCAGTTGAGTTTCTGGTCAATGGTAACCACTAGGATATTGATAGTTGGGAATTCAGTGATGATATAGCCATTGAATGTCATGGAGCAGTGGTTAGATTTGCCTGTTATTTGAGATAGTCATTGCTTGGCATTTGTGTGACATGGATGTGACTTACTACTTTTCAAACCAAGCCTTGAAATTATTGAGGGTTGTTGTATTTGAACACCGACAGCTTGCACTATGGAAGTATTCTCTGCAATGTATTAAATACAGATTCTCCGAAATGCACCATGACCTTGTAAAATCAAAAAAGGTGAACGCCATGAAATTCCACTATTGACCTTGCGAAAAGAAGGCATCCAATATATTGGTTGCAACGCAATCATTTCCGATCTTCCATTTTCCCAGTTTATATTTCAAAAAAATGTGTGTAATCTTAATAATTGGCAAAGTTTCATCAGGTAGATAAAATATAAGCTGTTCCCAATTGTTAATGGTGCTGTGATGGCAGGATTCAAATTAATGGTATTAGAACGTACTGCCTTTGAGCATGTTGCTACTGGAGATCGTTCAATGATTTAGAAGGAAATCTGTCCCATAATGACTATGATTTTATGGAGATTACAAGCATGAGGGAATGAGTATGTATCGAAGTTTGCTGGCAATACAAAGTTAGTTGGGAAATAAAGTATGCTGTGTGGATGACACAAATAAGATTGAAAGGAGTATGAAATTGAGTTAAGTGAATGAGCGAGAACCTGGATATTCCATACACTCTGGGGGGTAAAAGAAGTTATCCAGTTAATTGCAAATTTGTTAACTAGTAAAATCTGTTTATTTTATGCATCTGTATTTGAAATATTTTCCACATTATGATGTGCTATGTTGTTGTCAAACTACTTTTATTGTGTTTTTATTATGGTTAGCATTTTGAAAGGGTCTTTCCTTGTTCACAATGATATGTTTACATAATGCATTGTTTGACAACTTACTAAAATGCAACAGTATAGTAAGAAAAATGTATAATTGCTTGCAAATTGTTTTTGTTGCTTTTAAGAATGTTTGGAAAGAAGTTCAAACCCTAGTGACCCTCAATGTGGATGCAGTACTAACAGGTAAGAAGTCAAGAAAAATCTAAGAGACCTGAGGAGGCAGACGAAGAAACTACCTGTTAAGAAAGTAATAGACCGGGGCAGGAATGGCTACCCCCTCACAGATGCAAGTACAAAGGAATGCAGATAGAGACAAAAAGAGGAACACACCAAATTCTTTGGAAGAGAATGATAAAATCTCTGTTTGGCAAGGTCAGATTTTCTTTATCTTTATTGTCTTCATGAGTTATGGACATTGCTAGCAGGACCAGCATTTGTTTCTGTGTGACATTATGCTTCAACTGAGTTCTTTGTCAGGCCATATCACAGGGTAATTAAGAGTCAACCGGATTATTATGTGTATGGATTCATATATGGGCCAGACTGGATAAGGAGGGCAGATTTCTTTCCCTAAAGGACATTAGTGAGTTAGATGTGTTTTTGTGGTTTCATAGTCATTATTCTTAAAACTAATTTCATGCATTCAGATTAGTTGAATTTTTGAATGCCAGAATCTGCAGTTGCAGAGTGCTTTGTTTTCAGAGCATTTACTTGGCTGTCAAGTTTACTAGTTCAGTGACGTTACCAATGCACCATGCTCTCTCTGTTTGGCATTAAAGGCGATAGGCATTCTTGGAGGAAGTGTGTGAGCTGGCTAAATGTTTCCTGGTTCTATACCTATGTGAATAGATCAGAAAATTTAAATAGATGAGTATTTTCCAAACTATGAACTAGTCATTGGTTGGTTATTTGACTAAAAGGGAACAATATACAGTTACAAGGCAGGTGTGACTAAGTGTCCAAAGCTCTGGAAGAAAATGACATGACCTAAGGGAGCAATGACTTGTAGAAGTGCATCTTGCCTTCTTGTAAAACCAAAAGGTAAAAGCTGTTGTCAGATAGGATTCCCAACCTACTCTATCTTTTATAAGAACCAAATAAATTTTCATCAACACCACTACAATTACACGGTCATATTTCAGCAGTGGAGGAGTGGGATGGGGCAGTGATAGAAGTGCTTGTAGATACTGTCATGACCATGAATCATAATCTCTGATCACTATTTAATTCCAGCCAGTCTTTTTTTAAAGGAGTACTTCTACAGCCAAACAAATGACTGAATTCTCTGGTTGCCTGGAAAGAGAAAGAGGGAGAGGGAGACTCTGGAATGTTATACTTCAAGAGGTGTCAAAAAAGTCTCAAAGAGAGGGACTTAAAAGGGGAAATGCATTACAAACTGAAGTCTACTCATCTGGGAGTTATCTTCGACTGTAGACAAGATGAAGAAAAGGCAGCGGTCTGGATGAGAGGCATGTTTTGCCTCTTTGCCTTTCAAAAATACTTAAGAACGGTATTTAAGAAACAGTTCATTAGTGGAAGATTTGCTTGAGCACTGAGATATTTGTAAATTAACCTGAGTTTGAACATTAGTGCATTGTGAAGTTTTATGGTCAAAGAACTACCCATTAGTCACTCCTGTATTTCAGTCAGTCGTGGGTAACAGAAATAGCTAATGCATGTTCCAAACTCAAATCATTACTCAGAGTAAGTCTGTTATAAATGAGAAATGGAAAAGGAAATAAAAACAATAAATTAAAATATCCTTAAGTAATAACATAAAAGGAGTAAGTTGGAAAGACTGGAAATTTTATTTTATTCACTTGTGGGACTTGGTCATTGCTGGCTGGACCAGCATTTATTGTCCATCCTAATTGCTCTTGAGAAGGTGGTGGTGTGCTGCTTTCTTGAAATGTTGCAGTCCATGTGCTGTAAGTAGACCCAAAATTCCATTATGGAGAGAATTGCTACTTAAAAATCAGAAGATTGAAAATCCTGAGAAAAGGGTTAAACAAGTATTCAGATTATTTGTAGCACGGCTCAAAAATGAGAATATTAATTTTCTGACTTGTTCTTGAGAGAGCTACATTAGATATTTGTAATAATTTCATCTTTGAAGAAAGAATACATCTGAACCTACTGAGTGATGGAAACTCATTATCCTTTATCCTATTGGCAATGAATTTTCAACGATATATGGTCAATTTTGAAGTTAGTGGGCTCACATCAATTTCTGCACTAGTGCTGTACAATACTGCCCACTAAACCCCACAATCCACTCCACCCAAGTCACGCTTATGACATAGCTAATGTGAAATGCTTTATAAAGTTTATCCATGTCCTCACATTTCTAGCATTTAGTCTGCCAGCATAAAAGTCGTAGCGATTGAGCAAACTTCACATCCCCAGAGAAACATATGCAAAAGCCAATTACGTCAGTGAATTTAAACCAAATAAAATCAGGTATTATAAAACTGTTAAAAAGATTAATGAATGGGGCTGAAGCCATATTATGAACATGTATGGGTAAAATTGCTCATGCAGCTCTAAAGTTCTACAGCTCTTCAGAGGCCAACAAAGATTTCAACTAATACGAGAGAGAGAGAGATGCTTAGGGGCCAAGCTTCTGCAAAAGTATTATGATCAGTGTCAATCTTTCACTTGTGCTCATTGATTAATATTAATTCAAAATCATGCACAGCTAGAAAGAAAAAACTGTTCAGTATAGCATTTACTTGTGAAAGGTTACATCATTATTGCTGAAGAAAACCAACAGCTATTAATTATTGTACTTAAAAAATCTTAGAAAATTTGTACTTTTGTAAATACAAATCAAGCCACAGAAGTATAACTTGCAGGGAAATCGGAGAAAAAGTATGTGTAGTCTTGGCATTGAAATTAATTGCAGCCTACAATCTTCTCCATTTAAATCTACAACAGGTGGGACCAAGTCCGAAGTGTTGCATTAAACATTTGATAGTGTTCGGGTTAGAGTTAACATGAACCCATCACCATTTTCACACTAATGAATACCAAGAGATGTCTATCAGGCTTCGGAAAGACTCAACATGTTTAAATTGGCTCTCGGTGCATTTGGGAACTCAATTTGAAATTGATTGATGTTCCATGGATTTTCCAAAGAGTCAAGAAACTTGGCAGCAAAACAGAGGCAGGAACCACTAGTTCAGAAGTTAAATGAGTTTTTCAGCACTTTTTATGAGCCTGAAGGAACGGCTCCAGTCCAATAATATAAGAATTTGCCCACTACCCCCATGCCTTTTGAATGCTGGTTCAGCACAAGTTCTTGCTTTTGTATGTAATACCTCTGTTTATAAAATTCAGAAATGAGTTTTGTAATTGATGTTGACAATATTGATGAAAAAACAATATTGATGTTTTCTCAACCTGCCTGCTACCTTCAATGAATTGTGTGTAAAAATGAACCTCAGAATTTTTCTTGATCTCTGTTTTAAGTGAGCAACCCTTTAGTGCCCCCTAATTCACAATTCTGTCAAAAGGGTAGCAATCCCTTTTCACAGGCATCCAGTCAAGATCCCTCAGGATCCTGTATGTTTCAATCCATTGGCATATTCCTGTTCTAACCTCAAGGTTAGAAGTGTGAGGGGTTATTTTATTAAAGAGTATACTGTCCTAAATGATCTTGCCAAGGTGGATTACTCTCTGGTAGCTAGTATGCAGTATGCCATCCTTTACAAAATGAGGTTTTAGTTTTGGCTACAAACTTGGATATTGCTCTATCAGAACCCTTCTGCAAATCAAAGTGCAGCACTTCCATATTCCTCTTAGCCACAACACATTATTTCTCAAAGAACTCCAAGACATTGATTAATCATGACCCCCCTTTTCATGAGCCATGTTGAACAGATTACCTTGGACTTCCTAACTGTTTAACTTTAACTTTAACATCTTTAATAATAACTTTTAGCATTGACTTTATGGTAGATATCAAGCTAACTGCCCTGTAGTTTCCAGCTTTCTGTCTCCTTTTTTGACAAAAGGAGTACATTCTTTTTAATCTATGCCATGCTGATGTCCTTCAAAAGGTCTATCACTGACCTGTAGCAGTTCCAAGTTTTGTCATTTCCAGGTGCTGGAATTGTGCTTTGAATGTTCAAGACTAGATGAGTAATAGCTGACAGTTAAAGTCATGATCCTTATACTGATCTTTGGGGAGCCTCACTATATCCAGTCCAACCATTTTCTGTATTTCACAGGCAACTTTGTACATATATTTCCAATGCCCCTTTTCTCCCATGGGCTTTAACTTTGCTGACAAGCCTGCCATGTGGCATTTTATCAAACACTTTTTTTATGATGTTCAAGTACACAATACTTGTGGACAAAATTCACACAACTAGTGATTGGGATCTGGAATGCACTAGTTGAGAGTAGAGCAGAGATCGAGTCAGTCACGATTATCAAAAGAGATTTGGATCATTACAAAAAAAGAGAAAAGAAATGTAGGGCTATAAGGAAAGAGCAGGGGATTGGCCTTAATGGAGGTCTGCTCTTGTAGAGGTCCTGTATTGACAGTAGGTTGAATGGCAATCTTCTGCACTGTTCCCATTCTATCGTTCAAGTTGAAGTTGGTGTGTGATCATAGTGAAAGAGTCAAGCAAATGAACACCCTTTAGCCTGCCAGCTGCCACACACTTCATTTTGAAGCCGTTCTTTCATCCACCTGTATTTGAAAGTCTACGGCTGGTTATACCATGATAAGAATTATCTTTTTCAAGTTGGGAATCTATATACATGTGTTCATAACATCTAGCATGAGAGTCACGTGTTCCTTAATACAACAAGAGATTCTTGGCATTGTCAAGCAATATTTCTGCTGTATACAATCTGAAGGACCCCTGCATTATTCACCTGAATAGGTATCAGTCTCTGTGATAGCATAATGTACTCTCCACAATCTGACCATTTTTACGAGTAACAGTCCTACCAAAATATACCAACCGGAAGCTGAGGGGAAGTAGCATGATGAGGAGGAGAAGCAACAGAAAATGGAGGAAGAGCAAGGGAGGCAACAACATAAACCATCCTTTTCGGTGTTGGCTCTATTTGGTCAGTTGTCTATGAGTGATACCAACAAATGCAACTATCATTCACTGATAGTCCCACACTTCTTACATTTCCTCAAACATTGACCACCACAAAATTAAAACCAATAGAAAATATCAATTCAAATTTTCTGATACAATAATGAAATAATGCATAAAAAGCGATTGCATTTCTTCCATGTGCCTTTTCCCCTGAAATGTCCAGAGACGGCAATTTAACAATGACATAATTTCATTGCAAGCCCACTGGCATTTATTTAGAGACCAAAGAAACTGAAGATTCTGGAATCCAAGGTAGACAAGCAGGAAGCTGGAAGAACCCAGCAAGCCAGGCAGCATCAGAAGATGGTGAAGACAATGTTTTGTGTGTAATCCAAGGGTTACAGCAAAACGTCGACTTCTCCACCTCCTGATGCTGCTTGGCGTGCTGGGTTCTTCCAGCCTCCTGCTTGTCTACCACAAACATTTATTAGCAAGAAAAGGCTTAAAACTTAATGAGTTACAAAACAGTTTTAGAAACATACCAATTAGTCTAGGTTGACTGTAAATTAGTCAGATCTTACCTGCTGATGTTGTGGAGAGTTGGTACCTAATGGTCTGTGAGAATCACCAGGAGACACAGAATTCCTCAAGAAGTTAAACTTTTATTTGCAAACAAAAGCTATGATAATCAGAAAATAGCTTTCCAATTGCCCCTGATACTTGGAGCTCACAACTTTTTATATTTTTCAAGTTGCCACGCTTATCTGGTGTTATTAGCATAGCCAATCATATTAGCTTGTATTATCTTTCGAAACTAATCATTTTCTGCCACAATGGGCTTCTACTTTACACTTAACCTATCACATTAAGGCTACATTACCTTTAGCATTAGCTCATCTATTGCTCGTTTGTTACATGATTCTATGCATTGCTCCATCAATGTAACAAGACAATTGCCAAACTAATTTCCATATTACATGATTCTATGCATTGCTCTATTAATCTAATTGTACAACTGCCAAACTCATTTCCATACCAATTACCACTCCATTTCCCAGCAACACTTGCTTGGTGGTCTTTGTGACAGTGTTGTCATTATAAGGATGCTTAGCCTTCCTTTTATCCTTTGGCCACATAGCAATATGATTGTGTCAATTCCTCTACACTGCATTTTTAACCACTGATCCCTGGTACACTCATATTTAGTTTCTTTCAAAGTTCGACTCCCACAGGTAGTGAGACTGCTCATGTTATGAGTATCAAAGTTTATTTGAGAAAACATGCAGTTGAAAAGATAGCTTTTGTTTCCCAAGCCACAACGTTTTACTTATTCCATGAATTGCTAATTCCTTTCTTTGGTACATTAGCAATAACTTAAAGTATATTCCTACACCTACCGTAGCACTTCTTACATAGCCCTTTGCCCTGTGGATGCAACATGAGTGGTAAAAAGGTGTAAACCATCAACTCAGAAAACTGTGGATGGCCTTGGGGTCAATTTCAAGCAGTTCTCGGCCAGGATATCTGATACAATCAGTATCACCTCTGCTTGGGGTCCAGCTGTCCAACTGCTGCTGGTTTCATAACATCATAGGTATTGCAGAGTGGACAAGAAGAAATGGCACCATCTGGAGGGTGACATTACAACAGGTTCTGCCAATTTAATGGAGAACAGATTGACGGATTACTGTGCCACTCTGAAGGCCTTCAAATTCAATTTGCATCTCAATGTTATTTGCATCAGTCACAATCTACCATCCTTTGCAAGAGGCATCATAGTCACAGGCCATTCGGCCCAACAAGTTCACACCGACCCTCCAAAGAGTATCCTACCCAGGCCCACACCCCTACCCTAACCTTGTAACTCTGCATTTCCTATGGCTAACGCACCTAACCTACACATCCCTGGACACTGTGGGAAATTTCCTATAGCCAGTTTGCCTAACTTGCACATCTGTGGACTGTGGGAGGAAACCGGAGCACCCGGTGGAAACCCGTGCAGACATGGGGAGAATGTACAAACTCCACACAGTTGCCTGAGGCTGGAATTGAACCCATGCCCCTTGTGCTGTGAAGCAGCAGTGTTAACCACTGAGCCACATGCCACCCTACTAAGCCACCACCTTGTTGTGCTTACCTTTAGGTATGTTGAACTTTGAACAGTACAGCACAGGAACAGCCCTTTGGCCCACCATATCTGCACTGACCATGATGCCATTCTAAATTAATCCCATCTGTCTGCATATGGTCAATATTCCTCTATTCCCTACCTGTTCGTGTGTCTGTCTAAATGCATCTTGCTATTGTAGCTGCTTCTACCACCTTCCCTGGAAGTGTGTTCTAGGCACTTATCGCTCTGTGTGTAAAACATTTTCCTTGTATATCTCCTCTAAACTTTCCATGTCTCACCTTAAACCTGCACCCCCTAGTATTTGACATTTCCACCCTGGAAAAAGGACTTCAACTATTCATTCTATCTGTGCCTTTCATAATTTTATATACTTACATCAGGTTGCCCTTCAGCCTCCGACACACAAACAAAAAAAAATCCAAGTTTGGCTAACATCTCCTTAGAGCTAATACACTCCAATCCAGGCAACAGCACGGTAAACCTCTTTTGTACTGTCTTCAAAGACTCCACATCCTTCCTATGGTGTGGCAACCAGAATTACACACAATATTCCAAATGTGGTGTAACAAAAGTTTTATGCAGCTGCAACATGACTTGCCAATTTTTATATTTAATGCTCCGGTCGATGAAGCATACCATATGTCATCTTTATCACCCTATCCAGTTGTGTTGTCACTTCCAGGGACTTGCACCCCAAGATCCCTTTGTATATCAATGCTGTCAAGGGTCCTGCCATTTGCTGTATACTTTCCTCTTGCATTTAACCACTGAAAGTGCATCTCCTCACATTTGTCGATATTAAACTTCATCAGCCATTTCTCTGCCTAACTTTTCAACTGAGTTATATCCTGCTATATTCCTTGACAACTTTCCTTGCTACCCACAACTCCATCAATTTTCATAGCCATTTTGTGATATTGGGCTCCTTTTTGATTTATGCAGCCAATGAATAGCATGGGTAATGCTGAATGCAAAGTTTCATCATGGAAATCATAAGGTAGAAAATCTTTAACATGTTGCCTGGAGCATAATGGATAGTTACGTGTTAAATATTTACTGTGATCACCGCACCAGTTTTCATGGCTTATCTTATCGAATATAAATCCTTAAAGAGCAGGATATAGAAATGCATTCACTACTTGAAATTAAGAGTCATTCTTTGTCTAATTTATTAACTTAGCAATTGATGAAAAAATAAGAATGCAATTTAAATAACTTACAGCATTTTTATTTGAAAAGACAGCAATCCTAGCATGTAAGTACTGCTTGGTCTAACTTGTGAGTCAATTACAGCAGGGTAGGAACAGTTTGAGCCATGTTGATCATTTCATTATACACTTGAGGATTAATGTCCAGCTCAAGTATCTGTGTTTTGCTCACAACTAAGTTTAAACTTCCATTCAGCCTACTTAACCCCAGTTCTCTAAAATAAAGCTAAAGCAAATTAAGACTTTCTGTCAGAGAACCAAATCATAATAGAATCATAAATCTGCTGAAGAGAATATTTACAATGTTGTTTTCTGTATATTTTGATAAAGGAATTTTTGTCCTAGCATTCAAGTTTTCTTTCAGTATCATGTAAACAATAGTTTATATCTTTTATAGGCTACTTTTCCTTTAAAAATTTGTTTATCAACATTTGCAATTTGCATGATTGTTATTCCATATTGTTATTTCATTTCATCCTGACAGTATGAGCGATGCTTCAGAATTGAGTATGTGTTTATAATTGTGACAGTGGATTTATTTCTTTTTCTGTGCAAGTTATACTGTGAATGAATGAAGAATAAAATGGCAATTGAATTTCTGCAACAACTTTACACAAAGTTATAGGAAAGTTTTGTTTAATTTAAAAAGACACGAATTTTGCTAAAATTATGGGAGGAGATCTTTACAAGTGGATTTACTCTGTGCCTACTGAGTGTCAGTTATATATCTCCCTACGTGTGGCAACAGACGCTTCAGCACAGCAAGTCCACTTTGACCCTTCAAAGAGTATCCCCCCAGACCCATTCCCCTATTACGCTACATTTACCCTGAGTAATGCACCTTACCTACACATCCACTATGGGCAATTTAGCATGGCCAATTCACCTAACTTGTACATCTTTGGACTGTGGGGGAAAAAATCAGGGCACCTGGAGGAAACCCACGCAAACCTGGGGAGAATGACTGTGTGAGGTTTGCACAGGCACCCGAGGCAGGAACCGAACCACGCTCCCTGATGCTATGAAGCAGCAGTGCTAACCACTGAGCCACTGTTCCACCCTATGTAAACCAACAAGCTAATATTTTCATTTATTGTGGTTAATATGCCTGAAATGATGTTTTAATCTTTGCTGTTTTAACTGACATTTTTTTCCACAAGATTTGCTGTCTATCCCTAATTGCTGAGAGGGCAGTGGAACTGACATTACCTGCAGACAGACAAGGTAAGGACAATAGATTCACTTCCCTAAAGGACATTACGAATCAGCTGGGTTTTTCTCAACAATCGGTAACAGTTTCATGGTCATCATTAGTCATTTAATTCCAGATTTGTTTTGAATTCAGATTCCATTGCTTCCCATGATGGTATTTGAACTTGGGTACCCAGAACATTACCTGGGTCACTGGAATAATAAACAATGGCAGAAGTTGCAGGAAAAGCTCAGCAGGTCTGGCAGCATCTGTGAAGAGAAATCAGAGATAATGTTTTGGGTCCGGTGACCCATCCTCAGATGCTTCCTCTGGAATAATAGGCAGATGATAATACCACTAGGCCATCACTTCCCTCCACAACTTTGACTATCACTTTGTAAGATGGCAAACACACATGTTTAAAAAGTCGGAAAATAAAGTAGTACCTTTACTCATAAATGCTAATTTTAAATAATAAACACTGGACTCCTTGTTGTGTACCAATTTCCAAAGATTAAAAATTATCCCATGTTTCTCATTCAGTTGAGCTTGACTCCCTTGAATATGACCATGGTCAAGTTATAGGTCTATAACTGTCGTGGCTGAAGAAATAGCTGTATTTTTGTTTAAATAAGAGAGTTGCTCTTATCTAGCATACACTTTGTATGATTATGTCAGTTGACGAAAAATTGGTATTTACAAATCTACTTACTAAATATCTTTCCTCTGTTAAAAGCCTTCTTAAAGTTCATCTTTTTAAATGAGTCTTCATCTCCTCTTATGTCACTGTGTTCCCTGTAATGTTTGGGGCATTTGTTGCATGAATGTAGCATATAAATATAACTTACAAATAATGCCATAGAAGGAACTTAATATAATTTTCAAAACAAAGGTAAGTGGGAAAACGGAGGACTGGGAAGCTTTTAAAGAACAACAGAGGATTACTAAGGCGGAAATACGCAGAGAAAAAATGAGGTACGAAGGTAAACTGGCCAAAAATATAAAGGAGGATAGTAAAAGCTTTTTTAGGTATGTGAAAGGCAAAAAAAATGGTTAAGGCTAAAATTGGGCCCTTGAAGACAGAAACAGGGGAATATATTATGGGGGACAAAGAAATGGCAGAAGAATTGAATTGGTACTTCAGATCTGTGTTCACTGGGGAAGACACAAGCAATCTCCCTGAGGTAACAGTGGTTGAAGGACCTGAACCGAAGGGAATTTATATTTGCCAGGAATTGGTGTTGGAGAGACTGTTAGGTCTGAAGGCTGATAAGTCCCTGGGGCCTGATTGCCCACATCCCAGGGTACTGAAGGAGGTGGCTCGAGAAATCGTGGATGCGTTGGTGATTATTTTCCAGAGTTCGATCGATTCAGGATCAGTTCCTGCGGATTGGAGGGTGGCTAATGTTGTACCACGTTTTAAGGTGGGAGAGAGAAAGCAGGAAATTATAGACCAGTTAGTCTGACCTCAGTGGTGGGAAAGATGCTGGAGTCTATTATAAAGGATGAAATTATGACACATCTGGATAGTAGTAACAGGATAGGTCAGAGTCAGCATGGATTTATGAAGGGGAAATCATGCTTGACTAATCTTCTGGAATTTTTTTGAGGACGTAACTCTGAAGATAGATGAGGGAGATCCAGTAGATGTAGTGTATCTGAACTTTCAGAAAGCTTTTGATAAAGTCCCACATAGGAGGTTAGTGAGCAAAATTAGGGTGCATGGTATTGGAGGCAAAGTACTAACTTGGATTGAAAGTTGGTTGGCTGACAGGAAACAGAGTAGTGATAAACTGCTTCATTTCGGAATGGCAGGCAGTGACCAGTGTGGTACCGCAGGGATCAGTACTGGGACCGCAGCTTTTTACAATATATATTAATGATATAGAAGATGGTATTAATAATAACATTAGCAGATTTGCTGATGATACTAAGCTGGGTGGCAAGGTGAAATGTGAGGAGGATTGGTAGGAGATTACAGGGTGAGCTGGACAGGTAAGGTGAGTGGGCAAATGCATGGCAGATGCAGTTTAATGTGGATAAATGTATGGTTATCCACTTTGGTGGCAAGAACAGGAAGGCAGATTACTACCTAAATGGAATCAATTTAGGTAAAGGGGCAGTACAGAGAGATCTGGGTGTTCTTGTATACCGGTCAATGAAGGCAAGCATGCAGGTACAACAGGTAGTGAAGAAGGCTAATAGCATACTGGCCTTCATAACAAGAGGGATTGAGTATAGAAGCAAAGAGGTTCTTCTTCAGCTGTACAGGGCCCTGGTGAGACCACACCTGGAGTATTGTGTGCAGTTCTGGTCTCCAAACTTGAGGAATGACATTCTGGCTATTTAGGGAGTGCAGTGTAAGTTCACGAGGTCAATTCCTGGAATGGTGGGACTACCTTACGCTGAAAGACTGGAGCGACTGGGCTTGTATACCCTTGAGTTTAGAAGACTGAGAGGGGATCTGATTGAGACATATAAGATTATTAAAGGATTGGACACTCTGGAGGCAGGAAACATGTTTCTGCTGATGGATGAGTGCCGAACCAGAGGACACAGCTTAAAAATACGGGGTAGACCATTTAGGACAGAGATGAGGAGAAACTTCTTCACCCAGAGAGTAGTGGCTGTGTGGAATGCTCTGCCCCAGAGAGCAGTGGAGGACCAATCTTTGGATTCATTTAAGAAAGAGTTGAACAGAGCTCTCAAGGAGTGTGGAATCAAGGGTTATGGAGATAAGGCAAGAACAGGACACTGATTAAGGATGATCAGCCATGATCATATTGAATGGTGGTGCAGCCTCGAAGGGCAGAATGGCCTACTCCTGCACCTATTGTCTAATGTGGTTTGATGTTTAAAATTCGTTCTAATGTTTATCAGTGATTTACTCCTACAGACTACTGCTTTTAGCAAGATGATAATTTTGGCTGGAAAGGAACGGTGGTACTGAAAATCGCTAAATAGAAGTTCAGTTTGTTGTCGCCTGCATGAGGGTTTTGATTTAATTATTATTGTTGTTGATACAATGGGAGCTCCAAGAATATTATTTTTCAATTTAACTTTTATTTTAGTGAGAGGCCTATCATAGCACGTGTTAGCATTCCAAAAGGTGCGGCCATAGATTTTGAGTAGTGCTGACGTGATTCCCAAATAAATGGCTATGATTTTGAACGGGACTGCATGGGGTCCAAATGAATCTCATTTCCCTGAATACTGTTTTGTTTGTCTTCAGCTGGGATTATTGAATCATTCTATCCTTGGGAATATGGAAAGGCAATGGAAGCAAATCAATGCGCCTTAGAATTGAATGATAATCTGATTATCAATGTCAGGTTATTCCCATGCACTGACTAGAATTACCCTTGATCTTCTCCAGGGATTAAGTCTAATTTTCCTCCATCTACCTTTTATACGCATTTATGGAATTACCACTTTCTGTTAGAGCACTTCAGGGAAGAAGAAAATACAGAGATACTGCAGAATCTAATAGACTTAAGACAGTTGCATTATGTCCGCAACAATATCTGAGATTGATGCATCCTCAGGGCATTCAGTCAACAGATATTAAAGCTTCCCCAGGTCCTTCAGTCTTTAACACCTCTTATAATGTGGTGCAGGGAGGCATGTGGTTAGAAATTCACCAAAGATCTCAAGAATTTTACGACATGGCAGTGATCCTTCAGTTAATTAAACCAAACACCCAGAAAAGCATACCTTGTATCGTAATCTATTGAAATATGAGTGACAGAGAACTCCCAACCTCCACTATTTAAAAAAAAATCAATTTATTCCTTAACTCTAAAAGTGAACATTTCATAAACAACTATTCACAACTTTAAGCCCTCCTTTCTCTTAACTGTATATTTGCCTGCAAATTTATAAAAATATACTTTCCAATAAAAAACTTATTAAAATTACATCAACTTAATTTCAAAAACATACAGCTGCAGCTGTTTTCAGTGTCTGTCTTCTTTTGGCTTAAGATCTCCCTGAGTAGTCGTCTTTCTTTTACTGGGAATACTTTTCATATGAGAAAGGTACCTTTGATAGAGACCGTTTTTGAATAACAATCCTCTTTGATGACAGTTACTCTGTTGATGGCAGTTACTCGGTCAGATGTTCAAAATTCCTGTCTTTTTTAATTCCCTCAACATCGGATAGTCTCATTGGTTTGATGTTGATAAGAACAATAAATTTAAACTCAATTGGGTTTAGTATCCTGAGGCATAATTTAAACTGGTTAAAATTGAATTGTTGTCAAAACAGTAGGCTATTTAGATATCTTTCAAACCAAATGTTATATATTTTCAATTTCCAGTATACTTAGAGACTGCTAGTTAGTCATATGACAGATGCGTGTAAACTCTTAGTGCAAAATAGCATTCACTTGCTCTTAAAGGTACAGTACACACCTTCAACTTCACAACAAAAAGCACTCCCAAAGCCATAACCATTACTATCTAGAAGGACAAAGGCAACAAGTGGACTTAAACACCACCACCCATCTTGATTTGAAAATATATCTCCATTCCTTCATTGTCACTGGGTCACAATCCTGGAATTGTCTCTCTAACAACATTGCAGGTCTACCTACAGCATACAGATTGCACCAGTTTGAAAGGGCAGCTCACTACCACCCTGTCAAGAACAAGTAGAGATAGGTAATAAATGTTGGCCCAGCCAGAAATGCCCACATCTCATAAGTTAATTCAGAAAACAAAAAAGCAGGTTCAATAAAGGCACTCAACAACAGTGTTTCCTCTTATAATCTTGGGACTTCCAAGGTCTGTGCATAGCACAAACTTCTGAAGTCTTGAGTCGATGCCTTGCTTGGCATGCCGATTCTAATCATCATGTGTGAAAAATCAGGAATGGTTGTACATGCAGCCATTCAACTTAGTGGGAACATTGTTTGAGGGAATTGGATTATTATCTGATAAGGAAATATGTATGCTTAATAGGTGAAACAGTAAATAGCAATAGGTTTATTGGCCCTTCTGATAACTGGCACAGACGTGATAGGCCAAACGGCTTCCTTTTATGCTGTAACAAACATTGCTTTTGTGATTTCAAGTTGTCACTAATGAGAGTTAAATTGTCCTCAAATAGCCTGGTAGCAGTTAGTTTATTTCTCAACACAAGTTCTTGTCCTGACAGAATATGATCAAAATCTACATGAAGGAGGTAGCAACAATGGTGGTGCCATTGACAGCATTGTCCATCTATTTGGTGATGATATCTATTCAAGTTCATGAGTCTCTGAGCTTTTTGTAACAGAACATTCCTATGGATCTTTTGAGTAAATGGAGCAGAACATTCATGAGTTTGTTGAATACAGCGTGGAGAGGTTTTGTTTCCATTTTTTTTCCTTCTGTGATGTCACTCAAGTTCATAACTAAAGCATTGGAACGCAAAGTGTGATGCAGCATGGTTGACTCATTGTTGCCATTTTGAACAGTTGGCAGACAACCCCTCCCAATCATTCATGCCAATGCTGTCCAGCTTCAAGGAGAGCTTCAGAGTGTCTTTGTCAAGTTTCCTTTGTCCTCCTCTGGAATGTTGGCCTTTTGAGTGGAGAGAAAATAATATCGAGAGGCTTTTCCACCATCTGTGCAGTTCCCAGTCTTGGGCAGCTGGTTTTGTTAGAGATTTTCCTTGAAGGCTTCTGGAACTGGCTTCAAGAAGGATTCCCTACAGCTTTTTGTTTTGACGGTTCTCCCATTATAGTGATGACAACTATTGTATTCTGTAGGACCTTTACTTTCTTATGGAGGTTTATTTTGTGAAACATTCATTGCTGAAGTTTGTATATGGCTGAACTGACTCAACTATTCTAGTGTTAGATTTTCTTATCAATGGATGTCTTTTGAGGCAAGAGGAAAATTCTCAACATATTCAGATTGTCCCTTCAACATATATGGGAGGTAGAATATTTAGCTGACTAGCTGGATCTGCTACATATTTTCAAGGACTGGCCAAGTTCTTTGTATGCAGGAAGACAGAGATTCAAAGGAAATGTCAATGAAATAATAATTTAATGCTCAGGGCACACAGGTTCAAATCTCACAGAATTTAAATTTAATTAAGTAAAACATGTGGAATTGAAAATACTAGTTGTGCTCATGGTGATCATGAAGTTATCACCAATTGCTCTGAAAACCAATCTGGCTCACAAATGTCTTTAAGGAAGGAAATCTTCCAACCTTGTCAGTCTTACGTATGTGGTCAGCAAGGTTTTTGAAAGAATTGAGGGATAGGATTTATGACTATTTGGCAAAGCATAGCATGATTAAAGGCAGTCAGCATGGTTTTGTGAGGGGCAGGTCATGCCTTACAAATCTTATTGAGTTCTTTGAGGAGGTGACAAGATAGGTTGACAATGGTCGAGCAGTGGATGTATGTAAATGGACTTCAGCAAAGCAATTGATAAGGTTCCCCATAGTAGGCTCATTCATAAAGTCAGGAAGTATGGGATACAGGGAGATTTGGCTATTTGGATTCAGAATTGGTTGGCTGACAGAAGGCAGAGAGTGGTTGTAGTTGGAAAGTATTCTGCCTGGAGGTCAGTGTTGAGTGGGGTCCCACAGGGCTCTGTTCTTGGGCCTCTGCTCTTTGTAGAATTTATGAATGACTTGGATGAGGAAGTTGAGGGGTGGGTTAGTAAACTTGCAGATGACAAAGGTTGGAGGTGCTGTCGATAGTATCGAGGGCTATTGCAGGCTGCAGCGAGACATAGACTGGATGCAGAGCTGGGCTGAGAAAACCTTGCAAAACCTTGGAGTTCAACCTGGATAAATGTGAAGTGATGCATTTTGGAAGGTTGAACTTGAATGATGATTTATGACAAGATTCTTGGCAGTGAGGAGGAACAGACGGATCTCGGTGTGCAAGCGCATAGATCCCTCAAAGTTGCCACCCACATGGACAGGGTTGTTAAGAAAGCGTATGATGTTTTGGCTTTCATTAACAGGGGGATCGAGTTTAAGAGCCGCAAGGTTTTGCTACAGCTCTCCAAGTCCCTGGTGAGACCACACTTGGAATATTGTTCTGGTCGCCATACTATAAGAAAGATACAGAAGCTTTGGAGAGGGTGCAAAGAAGGTTTACCAGGATGCTGCCTGGATTGGAGGCTTGCCTTATGAAGAGAGGTTGAATAAGCACAGACTTTTCTCTCCGGAGAGAAGGAGGAAAAGAGATGACCTGATCGAGGTGTACAAGATAATGAAAGGAATGGATAGAGTCAATCACCAGAGACTTTTCTCCAGGGCAGGATTGACTGGTACGAGAGGGCATAGTTTTAAGATATTAGGAGGAAGGTATAGAGGGGATGTCAGAGGTAGGTTCTTTACACAGAGAATTTTTAGGTTAGATTAGATTACATTACAGTGTGGAAACAGGCCCTTCGGCCCAACAAGTCCACACTGACCCACCGTAGCGCAACCCACCCATACCCCTACATTTACCCCTTACCTAACACTACGGGCAATTTAGCATGGCCAATTCACCTGATCTGCACATCTTTGGACTGTGAGAGGAAACCGGAACACCCGGAGGAAACCCACGCAGACACGGGGAGAACGTGCAAACTCCACACAGTCAGTCGCCTGAGGCGGGAATTGAACCCAGGTCTCTGGTGCTGTGAGGCAGCAGTGCTAACCACTGTGCTACCGTGCCGCATGCCACCGTGAATGCATGGAATGCGTTACCAGCTGTGGTGGTGGAAGCAGAGTCATTGGGGACATTTAAGTGACTGCTGGACATGCAAATGGATAGCAGTGAGTTGAGGAGTGCATAGGTTGTTATTTTATTTTACATTAGGATTAACCCTCAGCACAACATCATGGGCCAAAAGGCGTGTTCTGTGCTGTACTTTTCTGTGTTCTATGTTATTGTCTTGCCTATGTATAACTTCACAACTACAGCAATATGGCTGACTCTTGTGCCTCAGAAATGGTCTTGTAAGTTATTTCAGTGCAATGAATGATGGCTGGCTGCTAGTAACACCTACATCCAGTGAAAGAATTGAATTAAAAAAATGGGAGTTGCTTGGAAACCTGGGCTATGATACTGCAGGTTTCTGCAAACGTATATATGAATATAGTAGGCAGCTTTGATTTGGCAGAAAAGTGAATGACTTTAAAGAACTTTCCACTTAGTTGCTTTACTCTCACCAGAATGCAGTTGATCTTTAAAGTGTTAAATAGCCTCATATATGAATAGGTGAATTATAAATAGTGTAAGGGCTATTGCACAGTGCTGCTTGATCATTACATGGAATTTGAAGACTCAAATTTAGATCTTCTGCTCAATAGAGTTACAGTTGAAGTAATTGCAGATGACATTTCTGAGAAATCCAAATCACAATTCGATAGACCCTTGCAACCAAATGCTTTGTTCAGATTAGGAATTCAGTGGTGAGGCCGTGGTGTTAATCACAATTTTTCTTTGGATTTGTTTGGCAAAGGTTCTTTTGGAAAAGTTAAATCCACATGGTGTCAATGGAAGGATTTGTTCAGATGAAGCACTGGGCAATTCAGGAGGAAATGTGTCAGGATTTTCTACTCTATGGTACAAAGGGGAAAAATGTAGGTTGTTTCTGTAGCATGACTTACCTCCCAAGTTGAAGCTAGTTTAATGGCTGCATTGCTGAAGTTGACTGTGGTGGTGGGAGGAAGAGATCTTTCACCTCCCTAATATGTCACATGAATGCATGAGAATGACATGAGTAAACCTCCACCAACTTTAAAGATCTCAGCTCTCAGCTGCAATATCTTTGGAGCCTATGGTTGCCAGATTATATTGATTTATTTCTCCAGTTGATGGTAGTTCACTGATCGACTCTAATATACATCGCCCTGCTGGTTGCATGCCATGGTAGGCAGCATGTTATTGGGCTTTCTCTTCCTATCAGATGTCCATTATTTTCCAGATTTGGTCTTTTTATCACAGCTGCAATTGTTGTACTGCTCGCACATTTGAGTTCTTCTAGCAAACAATGAACGGTCACATGTCAACATGCAAATTAGAAAGAAGAATAGACCAATCAGCCCATGAAACCCATGGAACTTGCTCCATCATTCAATAAGATCATGGCTGATCCGACAGTAATAAGATTCAAACCTCCCCATGATCTTTTATTACCATGCTTTTCAAGAATCTGTCTACATCTGCCTTAAAAAAAAATGCAAAGACCCTTAGTCCTCCACCTTTTTGTGGAAGGGATTTGCAAAGATTCATGATCCTCCTTTGAGGAACAATTTCTTCTTGTCTTAAATGAGCAATCCCTTCTTTTGAAACAGTGCCCCCCAGATAGAGATTTTCCCGCAAGGGGAAATATACATTCCACATGCACACAGTCAAGACCCCTCAGGAATTTAAATATTTTAATCAAACTGCTCCTTACAATAGATAAACTTAATTGGTTCCTAATTTTCCTCACAAGACAGCATGTCCTTTCTAGGAATTAGTAGAACCATAGAATTCACAGTACAGAAGGAGGCCATTCATCCTTGTCTGTACTAGTTCCTGAAAGAGCTATCCAGCTTGACTCATTCTCCAGCCCTATCTCTGTAGCCCTCTAAATTAATCACTTTCAAATATATATCCAGCTCTCTTTTGAAACCACGTATGGAATCTGCCTCCTCCACTCTCCAGACAAAGCATTCAAAATTCTAACAACTCTCTAAGCAAAGATGTTTCTCCTCATCTCAATACTGAGCTCTCTTTCTGACAACCTTGAAGTTGTGACCCTTAGTTACTGACATACCAACTAATGGAAGCAGAATATTCTTTTTTAATCTATCAAAATTGTTCATAATTATGAACACCTCAATAAGGTCATCTTCTCTGCTCCAAGGAAATGTCAGCACGACTTTGTATGGGGCAGGCCATGTCTTACTAACTTGATTGAATTTTTTGAGGAGGTGACAAATCTGATCGATGGGGGTAGAGCAGTAGATATCGTCTGCATGGATTTTAGTAAGGCTTTTGACAAGGTCCCTCACGGTAGTCTCATTCAGAAGATTAAGATGCATGGGATCTTGGATTCAGAATTGGACTGCCCATAAAAGATGGTCGTGTTAGAACGGTGTTTCTCTGACTGGACTTCTGTGACTAGTGGTGTTCTGCAGGGATCTGGACTGGGAAGTTTGTTGTTTGCGATGTATATAAATGACTTGGATGAAAATGTGAGTGGCTGGGATAGTAAGTTTGCAGATGACACAAAGATCAGAAGAGTTGTGGATAGTGTAGAAGGTTGTCGCAGGAAACAGCGGGATATATATCAATTGCAGATATGGGCAGGGAAATGGTAGATGGAATTTATTCTAGGTAAGGGTGAGACACTGCATTTTGGGAAATCAAAAGTTAAGGAAAAGTATAAAGTTAATGGCAAGACCATGAACAGTATTGATGTACAGTGGGATCTTGGGGTCAAGTCCACAGTTGGAGAAAGTGAGGACTGGAGATCAGAGTCGAGAGTGTGGTGCTGGTAAAGGACAGCAGGTCAGGCAACATCTGAGGAGCAGGAGAATTGACATTTCAGGCATAAGCCCTTCATCAGGAATGTCCATAGTTCCCTGAAAGTGGCCACTTAATTGGATAGGGTGGTAAAGGAGGTGTATGGCACCCTTGCCTTTATTGGTGGGGAATTGAGTGCAAGAGGTCAGGATGCCATGTTGCAGCTTTATAAAACTTTGGTTAGGCCACACTTAGAGTACTGTGTTCAATTCTGGTCACCATATTACAGGAAGAATGTGGAGTCTTTGGAGAGGGTGCAGAAGAAGTTTACTAGAATGCTACCTGGATGAGAGGGTATGAGCTATGAGGAGAGGCTTAGAACATGGATTGTTTTCTCTGGAGTGGTGGAGGCTGAAAGGAGACTTGATAGAAGTCTATAAAATTATGAGATGCAGAGTTCGGGTCGATGGTCAGAATCTTTTTCCCAGAATTTAACTGTGTAATACTATGGGGCATACATTTAAGGTGAGTGGGGGAAAATTCAAAGGAGTTGAGAGGCAAGTTTTTTTACGCAGTCTGGAACACGTTGTCTGGGTGATGGAGGAGAACGATATGACAGGAGCATTTATGGAAATTTTAGATAAGCTCATGAACATGCAAGGAATGGAGGAATATGGACCAAGGGCAGGCAGAGGGATTAGTTTAATTTTGCATCATATTCAGCACAACAACATGGACCAAAGGGCCCATTCCTATGCTGTACTGTTCAATGATCAATGTTCTATGAAAATAAGCCCATTGTCTCTCTACTTTCTTTTGTCTAAAATTCCTCATTTCTGGTATCATTCTCGTAAACCTTCTGAATTGCTTCCAAAGCATTTTTAAAAATTCATTCACAGGATCTGAGCCCAAGATATATGGAGTCATAGAGTTGTAAAGCATGAAAACAGCTTTCGGTCCAACTCGTCCATGCCAACCAGATATCCTAAATTAATCTAGTCCCATTTACCAACATTTGGCCCAAATCCCCCTAAACCCTTTTAACTGCTGTAACTGTACCAGCCTTTACCATTTCCTCTGGGAGCTCATTCTATACATGCACTACCCTCTGCATAAAAAGGTTGTCCCTTTGGTCCTTTCAATATCTTTTCCCTCTCACCTTAAACGTATGCCCTTTAGTTTTGAACTCCTCATACCTTGGGGAAAAGACATTGGCTATTCGCCCTATTCATGCCCATCATGATGAATATCCAAGGTCCCTCCCATCTTGCCATTTGGAAGGTAATGTTGAGCTACATCCTTGAACTGCTGCAGTCCATTTGGTTTAAGTGACTCACAATTCTATTAGGGAGGGTGTTCCAGGATTTTGACCCAGCAACAATGAAGAAACTGTGACTTATTTTCCATTCAAGATGGTGTGTGGCTTGGAGCGGAATATGCAGCTGGTGTAAATCTTGACTTTGTAGATGGTAGTGATTGTGGGTTTAGAAGGTGCTGTCTAAGGTGCCATGGTGAATTTTTGTAATACATCTTCTACTCAGAACATACTGCTATTATTGAACATTGTTGGAAGGAGCGTATGTTTGTGAACAAGGAGAGGTTTGCTTTGATCTGGATGTCTAGATTAGAGTGGTGCTGGAAAAGCACAGCAGTTCAGGCAGCATCTGAGGAGCAGTAAAATCGATGTTTCAGGCAAAAGCCCTTCATCAGAAATACAGGGATGTGGATGTGTCAAGTTTCTTGAGTTTTGTTGAAGCTGCACTCACCCAGGCAAATCAGGAGTATTAAACACATTCCAGTGCTCTGTCTTGTTGATGTTTGACAGATTTTAGGAATCAGTGAGTTACTGACTGCAGCACTCCTAGCCTCTGACCTATCTTGCAGCTATAGTATTTATATGTTTAGTCCAGCTCAGTTTCTGATTAATGGTAATCCTCAGGCTGTTGGTAGTGGGATTTCAGTGATGGTAATGCCATTGAGTGCAAAGGGGTGATGGTTAGATTCTCTCTTGTTAGAGATGTCATTGCTTGGCGCCTGCATGGCGCAAATGTTACTTGACACTTGTCAGCCCAAATCTGATAGTGTGCATGTTTTACTGCATTTGAACATGATCTCCTTCATAAATCCTCAAATAATGAATGACACAGAACTCTGAGCAATCAATGAACATTCCCACTTCTGACTTCATGATGGAGGAAATGTCAGACAGAGAGGGAAAGTCTTTGTTGCCACACTCAGTCAGTTACAGCCTTGATTTCAAGCATACTCACTCTCACCTCAACTGTTACATCCTTCCTTGTATAGGCATTGAATGCCTACAGTGCAGAAATAAGCCATTCTGCCAAACAAGTCCACAACCACCCTCAGAAGAGCATCCCGCCCAGACCCACTCCCTACCCTATCCCTGCAATGCTGCAGTTCCCATGGCTATCCCTTGACACTATGGGCAATTTAGCCTGGCCAATCCACCGAACTTGCACATCTTTGGAAATGGGAGGAAACTGGAACCCTTGCAGACACAGGAAGAAGGTTCAGATTCCATACAGGGAGTCGCCAAGCGTGGAATCAAACAGAGGTCCCTGGTGCTGTAAGGCAACAGTGTTAATCACTGAGCCAATATGCTGTCCTTATATGATATGGGCGGTAATAGTATATGTATAAACAAAAACATTCTATTGGCTTTCCTCAGTTAGTAGGTTTGCAGATGACACCAAAATTGGAAGTGCAGTGGACAGTGAAGAAGGTTACCTTGGAGTACAATGGGATCTTGATTAGATGGGCCAATGGGCTGAGGAGTGGCAGATGGAGTTAATTTAGATAAATATGAGGTGCTGTATTTTGGAAAAGCAAATCAGAGCAGGACCTATACATTTGATGGTTAGGTCCTCAGGAGTGTTGCTGAACAAAGAGACCTTGGAGTGTAGGTTCATAGCTCCTTGAATGTGGAGTCGCAGGTAGATAGGATAGTAAAGAAGGCATTTGGTATGCTTGCCTATATTGGTCAGAGCATGGAGTACAGAAGTTGAGAGGTCATGTTGCAGCTGTTTAGGTGATTGGTTAGGCCACTTTGGAATATTGCATGCAATTCTGGTCTCCCTCCTATAGGAAAGATGTTGTGAAACTTGAAATGGTTTAGAGAAGATTTATAAAGATGTTGCTAAGGTTGAAGGATTTGAGCTATAGGGAGAGGCTTAATAGTTTAGGGGCATTTTCCCTGGAGCAACGGAGGCTGAGGGGTGAGCTTAGAGAGGTTTATAAAATCCTGAGGGGCCATGGATAGGATCAATATACAAGGTCTTTTCCCAGGGGTGGGTGAGTCCAGATCTGGAGGGCACAGGTTTAGGGTGAGAGGACAAAGATATAAAAGGGACAAAAAGGCAACTTTTTTCTCACAAGAGGGTGGTATGTGTATGGAATCAGCTGCCAGAGGAAGTGGTGGAGGCTGGTACAATTACAGCATTTGAAAGGCATTTTGATGGGTATATGAATAGGAAGAGTTCAAAGGGATATAGGCCAAGTGCTGGCAAATGGGACTAGATTATTTTGGGATATCTGGTCGACATCAACGAGTTGGACTGAAGGGTCTGTTTCTGTGCTGAACATCTCTATGACTCTGTGACTCTAAATACTTGATGTACCTGCAGACTAACCTTTTGTAAATCATGCAGACTGATCCCTTGGTATCTGAGAGCTCTACAGCCTGTCATCATTTAAATAATCTTTCTGCCTAAAAGGGGCCATTTCCACATTATGCTCAATTTGCCATGAGTTCGCCTACTTAAATGTCCTGTCTATATTCTTTTGTGATGTCATTACGTTCTGGTTCAGAATGTAGTTGTCTACCTATCTTTATGTCATCAGTAAATTTAGTAACCGTACCTTTGGTCAATCTTTCTATTTTTAAAAATTCATTCATAGGACGTGATTTTCATTGGCTAGACCAGCATTCATTGCCTATGACTAATTACACAGAGAGAAATAAAAAGTCGAGCAGATTTCAATGTGTCTGGCATCACATCAAGCGACGACCAGGCAAGATATCCTTTGCTAAAGTACCTTTTTATGACTATCAGCAGTGGTTATATTGTTGTATTAGACTAGCATTTTTGTATTTCCAGTTTTTTAAAAATTCATTTCAAATTTCATGATGGGTTTTGAAACATTAATCTGGGGTTCTTAATTGCAAGTCAAGTAACTTTATCACTACACCACTATATACCTTCTCCATATAAATAACAAGAAATTGGGGCCAAGAGAAAATGGCACATTTTATGCCTATTTCCTGTTAGTAAATCTTCTATCCATGCCAATATGTTTCCCCTACACCATGAACTTTTATTTTCTTTGAGAACTTTTGACCAGAGTGAGAACTTTTTATCTATTCTGTGAGAAGCTTTTTACCTCAGCACATTACTTCTTCAAACAACTTAATAAATTGGTTGAACATGATTTTGTTTTTATTAAAAAAATGACTAAGCCTGATTAATTTAGCATTTTTAATAATAGTTTTGAGCATTTTCCCAATGATAGTGAAGTTACCTGAGCTTTTGTTTCCCAATTTCTGTCTCCCTCACTTTTTGAATAAGAGAGTTGTCATGCTATTTTCCAGTCTAATGGAATCATCTTTGCATCTAGGGAATTTTGGAAAATTAAAATGAATGCATCAACTACCTCACTAGCCATTTGTTTAAGACTCCAGGATTGCTCATCAGTACTGTTAACCCAGAGCTCCAATATTTTGAGCACTATCACTTACTTGGTGATTATGGATTTCTTTTTTTTTGAGAACCTCTCTTTCATTTCCTGATCTATAATTGTTTCTGGGGTATTACCTGAATCCTCTATTGTGAGTAACAATGCAAAACACCAGTTTAATTTATTTGGTGTTTCCTTATTTCACTATCAATTCCCCAAAATCACTTCCTATGGGTCCAGTGATTATCTTTGTTAGCACTTTTTCATTTAAAAAGTATCTATAGAAACTTTAACTATCTGTTTTTATTATTTTTGGCTTTTCCTTGTACTCTAAACTTTCCTTCATTCATTTTTAAAAAATCATTCTTTCCTTGCTTTCTTTAATATTTTATCCAACCTTTTAATCTGCCATCCATCTTTGTCTAAAAACATGCTTTCTCTTTAAGTTAGATACAATCTTTGACTCTTTTAATTAAATCAGTCATAGTGAGTCTTTCCATTGGAAGTTTTCTTTCTCATCAGAATGTATCTATTCTATGTATTATTAAATATCCCCTTAAATGTCAACCATTGTGTTCATAGTGACTGACCCTTTACCCAGATTTGACGTTCACTTTTGCTCTCTCTGGCTTAATGCCATCATAATTTCCAATAATACTACTATTGGGGACCCACTGTTTTCTCCTTCAAACAGAATGCCATGCGAGTGTATTATGAAAGTATTATGGCCACCGTTACTTAAGTGTTTTCACTAGGACATCATTACTTATTGCTGTCTAATTCACAATACCAAATCAAGTACAGCCTGCTCGCTGGTTGGCACCAGAGTGTGCTATTTTGTGAATCTATCCTGAAAACATTCTATGAACTCTTCATCTCAGCTACTTTTGCTGATCTGATTTCTCCAGGCTATACGTAGATTAAAATAACCCAGAATTATCACCATAACTTTCTTACAATTTCCCATTATTTCTTCCTTGATATTCTAGCCTACCACATGGTTACTGTTAGGGTCCTGTACACCTCTGCTATAAGTGACTTCTTACCTTTAACAGTTTTCATTTCTACCCAGCAACGTCTTCATTGATTCAGTTCTGGTGAGGATACAGTGGTCTGGGCACAGTAGTCTGATGAAGATCTTATTTGATTTATTTGATCTGACTGTTCTTGAACAGATAGAGTAAATAAACATTTTCCAGTTTGGTCAGGAGGTACCTTTTAGAATTCCTCTCTTCAGTGGCCTTTATAACTGCAACTTGGCTATCTTTCCTCTTGGCAATTTAGCAAGTTGTTCCCTGACACTGTCTTGCCCTTGGGTAAACTTCTCAAAATGTACTGTCATGGGAAGCAAAAGATTGCTTGAGACTGGAAGCCAAATTGTACAATTAAGTTCACATTAATGGGCTATTCTCAGAAGCTGCTGACATTTCCTTGTTATACAGTCATAGAGATGTACAGCAACTCGTTCATGTTGATCAGATATCCTAAATTAATCTAGACTCAAATACCACCACTTGGCTCATATCCCTCTAAACCCTTCCTATTCATATACCCATCCAGATGCCTCTGGCAGCTCGTTCAATACATGCACCATTCTCTGCGTGAAAAAGTTGCTCCTTAGATCCCTTGTAAATCTTTCCCCTTTCCCCTTAAACCTATACCTTCCCCACCCCAGGGAAAAGAACTTGCCTATTTACTCTATCCATGCCTCTCATGGTTTACAAACCTCTATAAGGTAACCCATCCGCCTCCTATGCTCCAGGGAAAATAGTCCCAACCTATTCAGCATCTCCCTAATGCTCAAATCCTCCAACCCTGGCAATATCCTTGTAAATCTTTTCTGAACCCTTTCAAGTTTCGTAACATCCTTCCGATAGGAGGAAGACCAGAAATGCACACAATATTCCAAAAGTGGCCTAACAAATGTCCTGTTCAGCCACAACATGAACTCCCAACTCCAATACTCAATGTTCTGACCAATGAAGGCAAGCATACCAAACTATCCTAACTGCCTTCAACTCCACTTTTGAGGAACTGTGAACCTGCATTCTAAGGTCTCTTTGTTCAGCAACACTCCCCGGATCTTAAGTATATAAGTCCTGCTCTGGTTAGCCTTTCCAAAATGCAACACTTCACATTTATCTAAATTAAACACCATCTCTCCCTATTCTGAATCCTGGGTATAGCAGCTATTTGCAGCAGCAACTCAGCAGCAGGCCAGAACTCCATTGGAGCCTTCTCTCAATAAGAAAGAAGAAGTGATCATCCCAACATTCACAAATGAAGCTGCATTAGAACATTATTTCAACGAGCTGCCACACACTGCAGCACAGTGGAACTACGCAGAGCAGAGGAAAATCACCTATACAGTACATTCAAACAGAACGGGTACCCACTGAATACAGTCCACCGATTTTTCTCAGCAACAAACCCAACAAGCAGAAAATACACGTACAGAAACCCTAGCCACTGTCCCCTATGTCAAAGACATCTCAGAAATGACTGCCAGACTACTCAGGCCCCTTGGCATCATGGTAGCCCACAAACCCACCAACATACTAAAACAGCAGCTAATGAACTAGATCCTATACAGACTACAAGCAATACCAAGGTCATTAACAAAATACCTTTCAAGAGCTGTAACAAACACTACATTGGGCAAACAGGCAGAAAACTACCCACCAGGATATATGAACATCAACTTGCCACAAAAAGACATGACCCACTCTCACTAGTATCTTTACATACTGATAACAAAGGACACCACTTTGACTGGGACAACACATCCATCCTAGAACAAGCCAGGCACGAGTCATGCACGAGAATTCCTAGAAGGCATTCTAACTAGAACTCTTTCAACAAACATGTTGACTTGGATCCCATTTACCACCCCCTAAGAAAACGAACGGGAAATGACATCACTGCAAGAAATGACATCACCAAACCAAGGAAACCTAAACACATAAATAAAAAGCGGACCATACCATCAGTGCTTCACTGGAGGCTTACTGATGATGTTACCTCAGATGGTGATGAAACAAACCTTCCAGCTCAGCGAACAAACTTGCATCGAGAACCTCAACCTGAGCTACAAATCTTATCAAAACCCCCTAAGAAAGACTTACATTTACATTGCTCTCTTCATGACCAATGGATGTTTTATTGTGCTTTCCAGTCATTGAAGCACTTTTGGAAATGCGTGCACAATTGCAGAAGTCAATTTGCATAGCAACAAACACCCATAATCAGCAAAATGATGATGACCATTTAATTTGTTTTGTAATGTTGATTGAGGGATAAGTATTAATCAGGATATCAGGATAACTTCTCTACTTTTTATGAAATAATGCCATAGGGTCCCTTTTGCATCTTTTGCAGACAGATTTTTGTTATTCACTTGAGGGACATGGGCATCACTTGCTGGGTCAGCATTTATTGCTTGGCCATAGTTGTCCTTAACAGGTGGTGGTGAGCTGCCATTTTGAACCACTATCGTTCATGCACTGTAGGTAGACCCACAATGCCATTAGAGAGGGAATCTCGAGATTTGCACCCAGTGAGAGTGAAAGAACAGCAATATATTTCCAAGTCAGTATGGTGAGTGGCTTGGAAGGGAACTTGAAAGGTGGTGGTGTTCCCATATGTCTGTTGCTTTGTCCTTCTAGATGTGAGTGGTTGTGTGTTTGGAGAGTACTGTGCAAGGATCTATGGTGAAGTTCTGCAGTGCATTTGTAGACAGTACACACCACTGTTACGAGTGGCAATGATGGAGGGAATGAATGGTTGTGGATGTGATGCCAATCAAGTGATCTGTCATGCCCTGGATGGTGTCAAGCTTCTTGAATGTTGTTAGAGCTGCACTCATCTAGGCATACATCCCACTCTTGATTTGGAGCCACGAGGTGAATTACTGACTGCAGTATTCCTTGTCTCTTCCCTGTTCTTGAGGCCATTGTGGATATATGGCAAGTCCAATAGAGTTTCTGATCAATGGTCCTGGGGATTCAGTGGTGGAAATGCCATTAGTGGTTAGGTTATTTCTTATTGGAGAAGGTCATGGCCTGGAATATGTGTGGCATGAATGGGACATGGCACTTTTTAGCTTAAATCTGGATACTGTGCAGGCCTTGTTGCATTTGAACAGACTGATTCAGTATTTTGAGGAGTGACAAATGGTGCTGAACATTGTGTAATCATCACTTCTAACCTTAAGACAGATGCTAGGTCATTCAAGCAACTGAAGCTGGTTAGGCCAAGGAGACTACCAGGAGGAATTACTGCAGTAATGTCTGGAGCTGAGATGACTGACCTCCAAGAACCATGATCATCTTCCTATGTGCCCAGGTATGACTCCAAGTACTGGATTAGTGGTGCTGGAAGAGCACAGCAGTTCAGGCAGCATCCAACGAGCAGCGAAATCAACGTTTCGGGCAAAAGCCCTTCATCAGGAATGACTCCAAGTATCAAGAGTTGCCCTTTGATTCCCATTGATTCCAGTTTTGCTGGAATTCCTTGATGCCACACTTGATCAACTGTGGCCTTGATATCACTCTCACCTCTAGAATTCAGCTTTTTTGTCTGTGTTTGGACCAAGTGTGGCAAGTTCTGGAGGACAAGTCTTCAGCATTGTTGTTGGAACATTGTCAGGATCCACAGACTTTGCAGTACCCAGTGCCTCCAACCATTTCTTGATGTCACATGGAGTGAATCAAATTGGCTGAGGACTAGCATCTGTGCTAGGGACTTTTATTTAAGTTCTCTTGCAAAAAATGGACATCCGCATTACAGCATTTCCTCCTTAATATACTGGAATGTCAGCCATGGTTTGTGCCACTAAACGCTGGAGTGGGACATCAATACAGAACCTTGTAATTCAGAGGAGGAGAGCCACCAGGAGTGCGGCTTGGGCAAACACCTCATTGCTCTAACAAAGGATTTGCAAGGGCATCAAGGACTCATCTGGAGCCATGATCAATTCTGTGGAAAGGTTTCCCCCACCACACAGTTGGCCATAACTTCTGTTTGCCATCTTTAATTTTAAACTTTCAATTGGATTCTGAGAGCACCTCCATTTTCAAGTGGCCTCTCCTGGTTAGGATAATATCTGTAGAACACTATGGGCACAACTAATGAGTGTCTTGCAATCCTTATTTGGATGAAGAAAATTTTGTCTTAGTTCGCTACCTCCCACAAGATTGTTCTTGATAACTAAAGAGTTTTAATGCTGGTAAAATGCTGCTTGTAATTTTTGAGAAATTTTAAAAGAGAAAAATACTGCTAGGGGTAAATGGACATTAAATTAGATTCATTTTACCATAAATTTGTACTATTCAATGCAGCTGTACAGAAACCTTGTTCAAAATATTAGGTCATAAGAAAAAATGCAAACAAAACTAAAATTAGAAAATATTTATGCATTTTCATCAGTGTCTAGAAGGTACAAAGATGTATTTTGTTGAAATGCAAACCGTCTCAGAACTGAGAATGGTAAAGTGAGTCAGGACAAAGAATGTATGCCTGATCCATGAACCGGTCTTCCCTTTATATCACGTTGGGGGATCAGCTGAACACTTCCATCATTCCCTCTACATTCTGAACCCAGAAATTAACATTGAAAGTACCTTGAACCTGCAACATGTTTTATTATTGGCTGCCTCATTAATCAAGCATTAATAGTCCACCCTCATTGAGAAAATAATTCCAAGTTTGTTCATAGCCTGTTGGTAGAAAACAGCAATTTGACCTTTACTCACTCATATAGTGGTAGAGTCAAAGGGTCATACAGCATGGAAACAGATTCTTCAGTGCAAGTCATTCATGCTGACCAGGTCTTCTAAACTAAACTAGTGCCATCTGCATGTGTTCAGCCCATATCCCTCTAAATCTTTCCTATTCAAGTACACATCCGCATGTCTTTCACTTGTTACAACTGCACCTGCAGCTACCACTTCCCTTTGGCAGTTCATTCCACATTTAAACCATCCTCTGTGTGAAAAACTTACCCCTCAGGTCCCTTTTAAATCTTTCTTCTCTACCCTTAAAAGTATGCTCTCTAAATTTGAATTTCCTCAGGAAATGATCATTGCTATTCACCTTATCTACCCCTCTCATGATTGTATAAACCTCTGTATGTTCACCCCTCAACCTATGCTCCAGTGAAAAAGTCCCAGACTATCCAACCCCTCCTTACAAATCAAACCTTCCATACCTGGCAACATCCTGCTAAATCTCTTCGGAACCCTCTCTAGCTTGATCATATCCTCCCTTTAACTGGGTGACTAGAACTGGATACTTGATAAAGTTTACAGAAAATATTTAAACTTTAAATGTTTGCATTATAGTTTTTTATTATTATTATTATTATTGGTGGGATTGGAAATATTTAGTTGTATTTATATGTTTAATGTTGATAATTTTGTAGTTTTGCAAACCCAGCTGAGTTCTTACCAGGGCATAGATTTAAATAATTATCAGACAACAAAAAAAACAATTCCAGTAAATTGAGGATATCTGAGCCTCTTGACCACTGAATCTTGATGTGTTCCTTTAGATTTATTCTACGTATATTTACAGAAAGACAGGTTGTTTCCCTGCATAAGTGAGCTGCCATTACACATATCCTATTCTAAGTTTTAGCTTGACTGCAATGAACTGAAGTTGGAATTGCAGGGTGGAATTTAGTGTTTGCTGAAGGATCAGAGGTAGAGGAATGCGAGCAACAAGTTATCCCAGTAGTGTGGAGGAAACAGGAGAGCAATGCCGATGACATATGATGGAAAACCAATTGTAATAGTAATGTATGCAACAAATACTTACTAAACCACAAATGTCAGCAAATAAATGTTACCTAAATTGCTAAGAGACGTACTTTCTCTTAGCAATTTAGGTAACATTTATTTGCTGACATTTGTGGTTTTCACAATTGATTCAAGTTGGGAGTGAGCTGGAAGGTCAATCCTTAAGCTAAGGGATTTGGGGCTGCCTGTCACTACTTGAAAGTAGACAGATGCGACCAAGAACTGGTGTAGGAGAGGTTGAGAATGACTTTGGAGAGGTCAAGGATCACAGACGGAAGGTTGAATGTGACTGAGGAAAAGGCAGGGTCATTGAGGGCAGGTTGAGGTCAGCTAAGGGAAATCTGAAGGAACTGTGGGGAGGTACAGTGTTACAAAAGAAAGGACAGGTGCCACTGAGATGAAGTTAGCAGTTACTAAAAGGAAGTACAGAATCACAAAGGGAAAGGTGAGGGCAACTCTGGGAGCAAGATTAGACCAAGTTCCTCTAGATCCATTTAGCCACAGGCACAAGGTATTTGGAAAAAGTGAGATCTTCATTGTCGGATGCAGGCTTATCTAGGTTTTGCTGCCAAATTGGCAGGTAGATTTGGTGTCGCCCATTGGGTTCATAAAAATTTTGTCAGAGATCAAAAAATGGCTCAGAGGAAAGGTAGAACTTGGCATATGTGGCCAGGACACCAAGAGGCACCACCATTAGTGGGGCCAAGTGCTGAAGGCAATCAGGAGAAAGAGGACCAAGAGCAACACCAATGCAATGAAACATCCCAATGACAACCAGTTCTGTCTTAGCTATCCACAGATGTTGGAGAGGCAATGCCAATGAGAATATGTAGAAAAGCAGAGAGAATGACCTGTTAGGTCTATAAAAAAATGACCTGCAACTCTTGTGACTGGGAGGTAAACCCAAACCTAGTATCATAAGTCACATCAGCATTACGCTTCTACGCCAGTGGCTCATTCTAATATTCCACTGAGGGCAGGTTTTGTATCTTAGAGGCAGGGTAACAAATGACTTGTTTAAAGGACGGGAGAGTTTGTATGATTGAAACCAAAACCAGAACAAAGCCAATAGATCTGAGGGCTTCACAGTTGTTGTACATTTCTCAGACACAGCCAAGGATGACTTATGTTTGAGGAGGTGGCTGGGTGGGATGCTCTTGATTCTGTGCATTTTTTCCACTGTTTATGCTTGGCTTCCACATGCTCCATTCAGGGATGCTCTGAGTGGTTACTTTCCTGGATGCTTCTTCTCTAATTTGTGTTCAAAGATATCGAAGTTGTTTAGAACATGCATCTTCTTTTATTGTTATTTATTCATGCGATGTGGGTGTTTCTGGCAAAGCTAGCATTTATTGCCCTTCCCTCATTGCTTTTGTCTTTGAGAGGTTGGCAGTGAGCTGCCTTCTTGAATTGCTGCAACCATTAAAGAGTATGTGCACACCCACAGGTTTATTAGGGAGGGAATTAAAAGATTTTAACTCAGTGACCATGAAGAGATGGCATTATATATCAAAGGCAGGATGATCAGTGGTTTGAAGGGGAACTTGCAGGTGATGATATTCCCATGTATCTGCTGCCCTTGTCCCTCTACATGGTGGAGGTCTTAGTTTTTGAAGGTCCTATTGGAGTAATCTCAGTGAGTTGCTTCAATGTATCTTGTATATGATCCACGCAGTTACCACTGTACAACAGTGGTAGGGTTATTGTAGTCAAGGGCGCTGCTTTTTTCTGGATGGTGGCAAGCTTCTTGAGTGGTATTGGAGATGCATGTGATTCATCCAGACATGTGAGAATATTCCATCACACTCTTGACTTCAGTCTTGTAGATTGTGGGCAGGCTTTGGGGAATTGGGAGTCTGCCATTTGCCACATCATTTCCAGCTTCTGACTTCCTCCTGCAGCCACAGTATGCATATAGCTACTGCAGATCAGTTCAGTCAGTGGTAACTTCAAGGATATTGATAGTTGGGGGATTAATTGAATGTCAAAGGGTGGTGGCTAGATGCTCTCTTGTTGGAGATGACCGTTATCCGCTACTTGTGTGGCATGAATGTTACTTACCTCTTATCAGCATAAGCCCGGATGTTATCCAGGCCTTGCTGCATATGAACATGAACTTTGTACTCAGTGTCTGAGGATCAGTGGCAGCCTGCATATGAAGTTGGCTGAGGAAAGAGAATGTCGAAGTGAATGGTGCCCTTTGAATTGGAGGAAGGAATGCATGGGAAATTTTTCATGGATTGCTGCTGGGAACTACTGCTTTTCTTGGTCTATATTCCTAATCAAGGTGCTAATGCTTAGGGCACAATTTCAAAATACAAATTTTGGAAATAGTGGTAATTGTGAGGAGAATACTGATAGGTTTCAAGAGAACATAAACTGTCTGGTGTAATGGCAAAACACATCCAATAGATGAAATTTAATGCAAAAATGGGCCAAAAAATTTACGTTGGTAGAAAAAAATGAAGAAAGATATAATAAAATCCAGGGTGCCAAAACAGCAAGGCCTAGGGATGTATGTGTATTTTGGGAAAGCAAATATTAGCAGGTCTTATACACTTAATGGTAAGGTCCTAGGGAGTGTTGCTGAACAAAGAGACTTTATTGTGGAGGTTCATAGCTCCTTGAAAGTAGAGTCACAGGTAGATAGGATAGTGAAGAAGGCATTTATTATGCTTTCCTTTATTGGTCAGAGTATTTAGTGTAGGAGTTGGGAGGTTATGTTGTAGCTGTACAAGACATTGGTAAGGCCACTTTTGGAATATTGCACGTAATTCTTGTCTCCTTTCTATCGGAAGGATGTTGTGAAACTTGAAAGGGTTCAGAGAGGATTTACTAGGATGTTGCCAGGGTTGGAGGATTTGAGCTATAGGGAGAGGCTAAATAGGCTGGGGCTGATTTCCCTGGAGCTTTGAAGACTGAGGGGTGACCTCATAGAGGTTTCTAAAATCATGAAAGGTATGGATAGGAAAAATAGACAAAGTCTTTTCCCTAGGGGTGGGGGAGTCCAGAACTAGACTGCATAGGCTTAGGATGAGAGGGGAAAGATATAAAAGGGACCTAAGGGGCAGCTTTTTCGTGCAAAGTGGTGTGTGTATGGAATGAGCTGCCAGAGGAAGTGGTGGAGGCTGGTACAATTGCAACATTTGGATGGGTATATGAATAGGAAGGGTTTAGAGAGATATGGGCCAAGTGCTGGCAAATGGGGCTAGATTAGGTCAGGATATCTGATTGGTATGGGTGAGTTGGACCGAAGGGTCTGTTTCTGTGCTATTCATCTCTCTGACTCTGTGTACAAATTATTAAAGGCAGTGCAAGTTAATAAAGTAATGAATAAGAAATACAGGATCCAGAGCTTTATAATCAATGTTTAGAGAATAAGTGCAAGTCAAGTTATGATGACACATGTAAAGATTAGTTTGGCTTAAACTGGAATATTGTGTCCATTTCTAGATTTTACACTTTCGGAATGAATTGAAGGCTTTACAGAGACTTCAGAAAAAGTTTGAGTTTAATTCTAGCAAGGAGGTACTTCAGTTACACTGATAACTTGTAGAAACTGGGATTATTTTTGTTGGAGAAGGAAAGGGTAAGAGGATATAGGTATTCAAGATCATGCAGAGTCTGGACAGAGTAAACAGGGGGAGGTTTCTCCTGTTGGTTGGAGGATTTGAGAACAACAGTTTAAGAAATTGCAAAAGTAGCAACAGTGGCATGGAAATGAACTTTTTTAGTGCATCAAATTGTTCCAGCTAAGAGTGTGGTGAAGACAAGTTGAATGAAGGTTTTCAAAATGGAACCAGATAAGCAACTGAAAGTAAATCATTTTCTGTGCTTTGGGAAAAGAGCAAGTAAGTGAGACTGGATGATTTGCTTTTGCAAATAGCAGGCATGGACACAATAGGCTGAATGCTCTTGTTTTGTGCTGTAAACCATTCTGTGACTCAAATGAGTATGGAGGAGGCCAAGTCCCTTAGACTCGTGGTAATGATATTTGTTCAAGATATTGACTGCAACCATTGCTCAAGGGTAAGTAAAAGACGTCAGTACTTTTAAACCTGTCAATCCAAATTGAATTCTTTTGTGTTCCACAATTTTGAGTTACATCCATGACCCAGTGACATTCTTTTACTGGACTGAGAGATGATCCATTACCATGAGATTGCATATCATCTTACTTGAGTACTAGGATCAGACACATATACTCCTAGGGATTAGATGCTACGTGTTGTCCTTTTCACTTAATTGCTGCCTTTGTTTGAACTGTCTTTAAAACAATTGAATGCTGTTACTGATGACACTCTGAACAGTTAGTTTGGCCAAGTGTTGCCATAAATTGTAGCTAGTTTATGGGAATGTATGAAATGAGATTGCATGTGAGAGGGAAATGATGTGTCTTCATATTGTCTCACACAATACTTAATTGACAGAGCTTTACAGTTACAAAATTATTTCAATCAGGAGTTTCATTTTGGTTTGATTCCCACCAGATAATATTCTGCACAACAGAACTGCACAGCTGTGCTCTTCCTAACTTATGTAATTGCTTCTGTGAGTCTTTTGTTTCATGACAAATTCAAAACAAAACTTAGCAAAAGTAATAGCTGGGACCACTTTGAACTTTACACAATATATTCATCAAGCACAATTTTCTTCTGCAATTGATTGCAAAACACAACCAGAGTATCATTTTGGGAGTCTGAAGAGACAAGAATAAATTAAATCCTTCAAAATGGTTTGATAACATTACTAAATGCTTTTGGATCATCATTTGTTTGGAGAACTGGCAGTGCTAAGTTTTCAGTGAATTTCAAATCCAGAATGTAAATTGAGCATTTATATAATCATTGTTTATGAGTACTACATCTTGTGAAAGTAAACAAATTACTTTATTGAAAAATTGAATACTTTTACATTTTGTGTACTGTTCCAGAAATAAATTCTACTGAGTGATATATGGTGTAGTATGGACCGCATGAAACACAGGCTTCTATATACAGATATCCCAAATTTTTTGAATGTTTGCTTTACACAATTTTGCTTTTACAAAAGCCCTACATAACTACCTGTTTTCACAAATCCAAAGAGGATTTTCGCTTTAACGAAAAACAGCTATACTTTTTTCCAAATAAATCATGCACCATCCCTTTATGCCATTTTCGGCTTATGAAAGGTTTCCTGGGAACGCTCTACTTTCGGATAGCGGGGGCTGCCTGCACAACCCTGGAAAAGTGTTTGAAATAAAGTCTCAAAATTCCTTACATCTTACAAAGAAAATGCTTGCATTGAATTTCTTGGCTTGTAAAGAAATGAAGCCACATTCACACAACTAGCATCTTTCACATCCTTGTGATATCCCAAAGTGCCTCACATTCAATTATTTAATTAAATGGTGTAGTGATATAATTTGTTTGTTGTAGGTAATTGTGGGAGTTTGTGAGTACACAGGACAAGAGCACAAACAGCAATGTGAATCATGACCACTTAACCAGTTTTCTTTGCTATTCGAGATAAATGTTGGTCAAACATGTCTGAGAAATTTCATGCCTGGATCTGCAGTCTAGCATAGAATCTTTGATATTCATCTGGACAGATAGATGAGACTTCTGTTTAAGCCATTAGCTGAAGGATAGCAGCACAGACACTGCAGCACTCCCTCAATATTGCAATGAAGCATCATATTACGACATGCTGAAGTGGAATGGAACTCAAAGCTCATTCTTCTGAGTTTAAGTTAAATTGCTAATTCCCAATCAATTAATCAAATAAATATAAAAATGACAAAAGAATCTACTTGAAAATGAATAATTTCTAAACATGCGGATTGTGTAACCCAAGCAATTATTTAGAAATTACTTTGTGTATCTGCAGGTTGTTTAATTGATTTCACATTATTCGGTGGCCTCATCTTAAGAGCATTACTGTTGTCCTTAAGCATCTAATGTACAATTATCTCTCATATTTATTCACTTACAGAAGTAAGTTTTGACTGTGGAGTAATTCCTGACACGCATATATCCAATTGTTAGGTTGTGATCTCAATCTAGTTAAAGCACTATTTTACATTTATCTTAAGGATCTTTTCTGTTTGATCTGTTTGACTTGCTGATAATAGACTAACCTCGTCTACCACATTTTTCATCCTTTGGAGTCTAAATGCTTTACATTTTCCTTTATAAAATCATTTACTGTGCCCATAAATACATAAGTAGATATTGTGCCATTTATGCTGAGTTTTAAGGCATGATGCAATGAGTCAAGATGAATCTCCATCATATGGGCCATTAGCAGCTGTATGAGCAAGTGTTATGAGTCATCTTAGCACAGGCAAATTTTAACTCCAGGTTCATGTCTCATTTTATTCCATCCTTGGTGCAATATTGCCATTGCAAATAACATTTAGCCTCATAATGTGATACTTTTTTTTAGCATGGATCGCTCCTCTCCAAACTGAGCATTGCCGCCTAACATCTCACATTGAAAGTAAGGAAAACAGTGACCTCTAGTGGTGGCACCTTTGTCATTTTAACAAATTTGAAGTGTAATAAAATTATAAGATAATAAATTGGTGTTAATTTAAAAATAACTTGTCTTTTCCTTCAATCCACAAACCAAATGACAGCAAGGCAAGAGGAGGCAATGTTGGGGAACTAGTCCACAGCTCTTATCCAATCACATCATGAAGCATTTTCAGGTTCAGATGCATTGTAGAGCTCCCTCTACCAGCGATGAGCTCCGTCGTTTAAAAAGTGAACTGATACAAGTTTAACCTAAGTTAATTTACTCAGTAAAATCTCAATTTTTTGCATGTAATTTGAACAATTGGAAACACAATACTGTTGATTGTTAAAAAAAACTGGTGATTTGGAAAAGCTGTTGATCATGTGTGGTAGCACATCCAGAAATGAAAAGAAAGTAGAAAAAAAAAGAAAAAAATGTCAATTTTATCTCCATATGAAAGGTTCAGCTGTTAAGACTGCATCTGACACACAAGTCTGACATGCAATTCTCTGTCCCAGGCATCTCTCCTGACTGCACCCCACCCACAACATCCCATTCATTCCTCAGGCTATCCCCTTACAGTGGGGCTATTGGACTGTCTTTTAGACATATAGCCTGATTAGATTCCATGTCTAGAGATGCAAGAGGCAGACCAAAAAAAACGCCATTGTCTCCTGTCTGCAGCCAAAATTCTCATGCTGCAGTGTCTGTTGTCCAGCTGGAGATCTCTACTGACTAGTCTTGGATTGGGCACAATTTGCACAAGCTAAGCAGTGGAAAGACTGAAACCTGAACCAGTTAACATACACACTAGTTGCTGCAAACTGGGAACCCAAGTATAACATGCCAACTTCTAATAGCTCCCGTTTGTAATGGAACTGCATTTAGATTTTTCTCTTTGTCTCAAGATTATCAAGTTTCCCTGGCAAGGAGCACCTGATGGGTTCCATTTCCATTGTTTGATTGGCCTCACAAAGTGTGCCACCACCCATGGAATATGAGAACACTCAATGTTTTCCTGCTGGCCTTATCCTGTGTCAAAAACCTTCTTTATGGATGCCATCCAGGAAATTCAGACCAATATAACTAGGTCCCGACAATATTTGCTGTTCCGTCCTCCAGTTACACCTTGTCTGGGTTCTCCTGATGGGAAATAATGAAGTGCTGAGTCATACTAAGAAAGAATTTGCAACATTAATCCCCTGAGTTAATTGAGGGCTTTAATAATACTGCTATTATTAACAGTGCTAGAAAATGTAAAATGTGTAAATATTGCTGAGGATAGGACTGGCTTCGTGGTAAAGCTCATTGATGTTCACTGTCTAACATACATATGAAGAATATCCACTTATGCAAAAGACCAGAAGAATCTTATTTGCTATGGATCTGTGCAGAGTTAGCTGGACTTTCATAATATTCATGAGACTCTTGGGAAGAAAGAAAATTAAGCAGCTTCAGTCTTTCTGCTTAGCAAAAAGAGACCATAAGAACTCTTCACAGTGTTGTTTAGTTGCAGTCTGACCTCTAGCAAGTTGTGAAAAGTCTATGGATTTTTGCCTAACTGCCCCACCACCAACTTTCATAAATTGTTGACAGGCTGCCATCCGCCTTAACTCAGGCTCACATGCTTCTAATTCAGGAATGTATGGGTTCAAGCCCTGCATTAGGGTTAGGATCAGGGTCAAGCAAAGTCCCATAGTGCTATTCAGCCTTTCCCGTGTGCCCTGCTTATTTCCCAACCAAAATCACAAAACAGAAGTTGTGTGGCCATTTAACTCATTGCAGTTTGAGTAATATTAAAATGCAGAGCATGGCTGCAATATTTTCTCTACAGGACAAGAGAAACTTTATGTCAAAGATATCACATTGGCACTTTGGGACATCCTGATGTTGAAAAGTATAAATTAAGTAGTAAATATATTTCTTCTTTGTACATACATTGTTGTGACTGCAGTGCTTACTTCAGAGCTTCCAAAACACAAACATAAGAGTTAATGTTAGTTGAGGCTGTTTTACCCAATGGAACGACACTTCGAATTCTCCCTAAAATACAAGTCCGGAGGGACGATTAAACTTTGCCAAGTACAAATCTATACAGAAGAAAAAAGATATCTTAAAAGGATTTTCTTGTAAGGATTTTAATTCTCTTGATCACTAATAGAAATTCAAAATTGAATGGAGATGATTTTCGGTGCCGTATTCTTGGGACCAATTTGATGTAATTGTTCCTTCAGCAGATTAATGTGAGCAATCTGCACAGACTTTCACCTTTTTTTCTGCTCATGGATTTAAGTGTGAAATTCCCTCCTTGGGAAGGAGTATATGACATTTCTTGATTCCTACTTATTCTTCCTAGCCTGAGGCCTTTGTGGCCTGCATCAGTGGTATGTAAACAATTACGGTGCCTGGATTTAATTTTTTTCTTGTGAAATATGAAGAATCTGGAAAGGAGGCTGAATCCATGTAGATGGAAACTTAGGAAGTGAATTACAATGGATGCCTTGGCTTAGACTTTAGCTGGTTGCATACACTGCATTTCAGGGATGTTTATCATAACATAACTCCTCATTCCTTTATAAATTAACTTCCACCATTGGCTTTCTACTGTAATGCACAAGGATCATAATGATTTCATTCTCCCGGTTAACAATAAAATTAAAGCTTTTTAGAGAATTAGCTGGTGTTACGATAATCTTTGAATTAAACAAAATTGGATAGAAGTTTTAAGCAATTGACATCTCTCTGAAATTGTCCCATTTTTCAGATCAGTTTGTGTTCTGGGCTTATCTCATATACAACTCGGGCTAAGTGTTCCTGTTCAGCATGATTCCAGCACCAGCTTCGATCCCTCCTTGTTGGGAAGAAGTGGACCTCCACCTGGAGGAGACCAAATACGAAACTTTGCCAGGGAATGCTGTCCAATGCAGCATGACAGACAAACGTGAAGGCAGGAGGAATAATTGGAGAAACCATTGCTGTGTTGAGACAATTGCCTCACCAATGGTCTTGTTAAAGTAGGTAGGAGATTTCTAGGCCCCTTAAAATGGAGAAGTTCTCTGCAGCAATGGGGAGTCAAGCCATCATTACTGAGGAATATCCCTTCGTTGAGTGGCTTGACGTGGTAGTCCATCCTGATGATTTGCTACTGGGATGATTTTGTGGAGGCCACCAGAAGATTATTTCCAATTGCAGAATTTAGAAACCAAGTCATATTGAAACTTAACTGTCTCTGTCTCTCTCTTTCTCTCTCTCTCTCTCAAAACTTGCTCTAAGCTTAGAATTTTTTTTCCTTAGAACAATGTAAAAGTATCTTCGACAGAGACTACAACCCTTTCAAGAAGGCAACCCACTCTTACTCTGAGTGCAATTAGGAATGAGTAATAAATACTGGGCATTCCAATTGAATAAGGAAAGCTTCCTGATTCTTGTGAGTTCTATTTACTAAGTCCTTAAGGAAAGAATTATGTCTACATTCTGAGCACCAAAACCTATAGATAATTATACAACTACCTATTCATGTGTACTCTAATTATAGCCTCACATTTTTCAGTAACTGATTTAAATTTAAATTGCATTAAAATGTTAGTATAGCTGGGTAATTAGAAAATTCATGGGTGGTCATTCCTAACACTTTGAGCTCAAAACTGAGGTTCAGGTTAGTGACAGCCGCTCAGAATTGTGAGCCATGGACAATAGTGGGACTGGATTAGTATGATATGGCAATGGTGGAAAAACTAAAAACCTCAAGGGACAATGATTACTTACAATGGAAGATCCAAGGAGGCAGCTGCTTTTTGTCCAAGGCCAAGAGGCTCCACCAAAGGACAGGCTCCCTTCACTCCAAGTGTAGGTGTAGATGGAGGGAAAGAAAGAAGAAGACCTTCTGATGGTACCTTGGTGTCATGGGTGATCCATCACTGTAAATACATTGTCACATTTGTAAATACATGTTCTCTTTTATGCATCAATGTTTGTATTTAGAAGTCTGTCTAGACATAACTACAACTTTGAAATTACACAGGCTATCCATCCTTAGTTCTACATAAAGCTTGATGGTCCAAAGTCCCCATCCAACTCGTCTATCAAAGCCTCATTTTCTCCCCACTTTACCTGCTCCAGCCACAGGCATAACGTGTAGACATGCCAGATCTAGCAATGCAGTATCCCTCCCCTGAAAGCCGAGGTGCTTCTGACTGTCAATAACTACCCCACGTTTACATTGCCCCTTTCCTTGTCCCTTATATATTGAATTGTCTTCATCACTCATCTATGTTCATCTGCATCCCAGCATTCTGCTTCCAGTCCCCACTATTAAGTACCCTGCATACCTCCCAGAGTAATGGCTCCTAATGCTCCCAAATGACCAGACACCTGGGACTGATTATGGCCCAATCTTTTTGATTAACTTAGTCGGATAGACCTAAATGATGAGTGCCCAGAGCCCTGACCGATATCTGTGCAGTTTCAGGTCTGTGTTCCCGTGACTCCCCAGACTGATTGCACTGGACCCACAAGCCTGACCAGGCTGTAGAGATCTGAACCCCTGACCCTGACCTGAGTGGCCAACAGACGATGCCCAAGCCTTTAAACTGATATTGGAGGCTGCCCTTGGCTTACTATGTCAGCACCCAATCACTTCATTTGAATGAAGATTTCTCTTAAATCTTGAGACACGGCTGCTTGCTTGAAGCACATGTAGTGTCATTTGGCATTCACATGCTGCCCCATGTGAGATTTGCATGACACAGTAAATGTAAAGTCGCTATCGTCTTACCAGAGTGTAGTGTTGCTGCCTCATTCGAGAGGAATGACATAGTGATAATTTACTTAAGGGTCACCACAACTCAGGCGAGGGGAGAGATTGAGGAGAGTCCTTTGAGTTGCAAACTCTGCATTGCAAAACAGCCATAATAACTGTGCCAATTGACCCCTTACCATACAGCTACAAGTCTACACCCTTAACTGCTGACAACCATGACTGCTGCCTGGCTTTGTATCTGCACAGAACAATGGGGCAAGACACAAGTTTGTCCGGTGGATGGTACAAGACATACCCAAGGATGGTGATTGGATTGTGTAGGACATTATCTGCAAGGTATGAGTCTGTGATTATGACAATATCAATCCCAGTCCTGTTGATGTGTAACCAGCTCAGTTTGTAGACATCTCAACTGCTGCAGAACTGGTCACAATTCCTCAGAAATCTGAAGTCCTCCCTCCTGCACCAGTCCTCTAGCTATGTACTCAATTGATCAATACTCCTATTCTTACGCTCACTAGCCCATAGCACTGGAAGTAATCCTGAGATGACTGCTATACAAGTCCTGCCTTGATACATGTGACAGTAATAAATCAAATCAAAACTCCTTCAAATCTGCTCATCGTGTTTCTTATATTCATACCAATATAGACCACGGCTATTGCCTGATTTCTTTCTCCCCTGAGTATGGCCTGCAGTTGCTTTGTACCATCCTTGATCCTGGCCTTAAAGAGGCAACACACCATCCTAGAGTCACGTTCATTGGTCACAGAAATGCCTGTTTGATCCTTCCCAGTCAGGATAGTGTACATGGTGGTTCAGTGGTTAGCACTGCTGCCTCACAGCACCAGGGACCCTGGTTTGATTCCAGCCTCAGGCAACTGTCTGTGTGGAGTTTGCACATTCTCCCCGTTACTGTGTAGGTTGCCTTCCATAATCCAAAGATGCGCAGGTCAGGTGAATTGCCCATGCTAAATTGCTCAGAGTGTTAGGCGCGTTAGTCAGGGGTAAGTATAGGATAATAAGGTGGGGGAATGCGTCTGGGTGGGTTACTCTTCGGAGGGTTGGTGTGGACTTGTTAGGCCAAAGGGCCTGTTTCCACACTGTGGAATTCTATTTGAAAAAAAAAGCTGATAGTGCAATGATGCATAAATGCCATTAAAAATGTTTTCAATGCAATGAAGAATGAGGAGTCTGGCATCAACTTTACACAGTGGCTTAGGCAGATTTGGGAATCTGTGTTTTTTGGTGGGTACAATAGCCAAACCCATGACAACGTGCTCGGACACAGCCGTGGTCTAATGGCTGACAGTTTAGTTTTCATTCCAGCACAACAGAAGTCAGATGGAGTCCGGCAATCTCAGCTTGTTACCATGGTTCTTATACTGTTGCTATCTTGGCTGCATTGTGTTCAAAAGAGCATATAAAATCTCACAGCTGTTTCTTCTAACAGTTGGGAATGGTAGCGGATAATCAAATAATTTATTGGGAAGGGAAGAAGTTGCACAAGTTTCCCCATCCTCAATGATGGGACAACCCAACACATCAGTGCAAGAAATAATGCAGAAGTATTTGGAACATTCTTCAGCCAGAATTGTTGCAAACAAATTCAACTTGATCTTCTCTAAAGGTCCCCAGCATCACAGATGCGAGTCTTAAGCCAATTCAATTTACTCCATGTGATATCAATAAATTATTGGAAGCACTGCAAGCTGCAAAGGGCCCACACAATATTCTGGCAATAGTCCTGAATATTTGTGTTCCAGAAATTGCTGTGTCCCTAGCCAATGTGTTCCAGTACAGCTACAGCACTGATATCCAATCAGCATTGTGAAATTTGCCCAGATATGTCCTGTACACAAAGAGCAGAATAAATTCCACCCCATCAATAAGTATTCCATAAACCTACTCTAAATCATCAATGAAATGGTAGAAGGTACCATCAACATTGCTGTTCAGCAGCACTTGCTGAGCAATAAGCAATTCAATTATGCTAATTTTGGGTTCCACCAGGGTCAAACATCTTTTGCTTTCATGAAGATTTAGTTTAACTGTGATCGAAAGGACTGAACTCCAGAGATGAGATGATTGCCCTTGACATGTAGGTTGCATTTGACCAAGGCATTAGTGAGATTGCACCTGGAGTATTGCATGTAATTTTTGTTTTATTACTTGAGGAAAGATGGTGTTGCATTGGAGACAGTTCATCAGAGGGGTGAGCGGTTTTGTCTTATGAAAAGAATTGAAATATGGCCGATAATCTCTAGAGTTTAGAGAATGAGAGATATAATTGAGATATAAAATATACTAAAGGGGATTTGCAAAATAGATAGAAAGGATATTTCCTCATTTGGGGCAATCTAGACTGAGATGCCATAGTTTTAAGATGAGGAATAGGAGGTTTAAAATGCATGAGAGATTACTGCTGTTGTCAAAGGGTTGTGAATTTATGAGATTCAGTGCACTAGAGTATAGCTGATGTTGGGAGATTGAGCAAATTGAAGGAGGAGGTAAACAGATTTTGAATTATTAATGGGTTGAAGGATTATGAAGAGTGGGCAGGAAAGTGGAGGCTGAGATGAGATCAGTCACATTTTTTTCATTCATGGGCATCTCTAGCTAGGCCAGCATTTATTGCACATACTTAATTGCCCAGAAGGCAGTTAAGAGTCAATGACATTGCTTTGGATCTGGCATTACATATAGGCTAGACTACATAAGGATGGCAGTTTCCTTCCCTAAAGGCATGTTGTGGCTCGACAGGATGTTGGTGAGGCCACTTTTGGAATATTGTGTGCTATTCTGGCCACCCTCCTATCGGAAGGATGTTGTGAAACTTAAAGGATTCAGAAAAGATTTATAAGGATGTTGCCGGGGTTGGAGGATTTGAGCTATAGGGAGAGTCTGAACAGGCTGGGGCTGTTTTCCCTGGAGCGTCAGAGGCTGAGGGGTGACCATCTAGAGGTTTATAAAATCATGATGGCATAAATCCAGTAAATAGACAAGGTCTTTTCCCTGGGGTGGGGGAGTCCAGAACTAGAGGACATAGGTTTCAGGTGAAAGGGGAAAAATTTAAAAGTGACCTAAGGGACAACTTTTTCATGCACAGGATAGTGCGTGTGTGGAATGAGCTGTCAGAGGAAGTGGTGGAGGCTGGTACAATTGTAACATTTAAAAGGCATCTGGATGGGTACATGAATAGGAAACATTTAGAAGGATATGGACCAATTGCTGGTGAATGGACTAGATTAGGGTAGGATATGTGGTTGGTATGGACGACTTGACCGAAGAGTTTGCTTTTGTCCTGTACATCTCTATGACTCTATGACATTAGTGAACCAGATGGGTTTTTTTCTGATAATTGACCAGGGATTTATAGTCATCACTTAGCCTTTTAGTTCTAGATTTTTTACTGAATGCAAATTCCACCATTTGGTATGGTGCAATTTGAACCTGGTTCCCCGGAACATTACCTGGGTATCTGGATTAACAGTCCAGTGAAAATACCACTAGGCCATTGCTTCCCCTGGATTAGTGGTGCTGGAAGAGCACAGCAGTTTAGGCAGCATCCAATGAGCAGCGAAATCGACGTTTCGGGCAAAAGCCCTTCATCAGGAATAAAGGCAGTGAGCCTGAAGCGTGGAGAGATAAGCTAGGGGAGGGTGGGGGTGGGGAGAGAGTAGCATAGAGTACAATGGGTGAGTGGGGGAGGAGATGAAGGTGATAGGTCAAGGAGGAGAGGGTGGAGTGGATAGGTGGAAAAGGAGATAGGCAGGTCGGACAAGTCAAGGGGAGAGTGCTGAGCTGGAAGTTTGAAACTAGGATGAGGTAGGGGAAGGGGAAATAAGGAAGCTGTTGAAGTCCACATTGATGCCCTGGGGTTGAAGTGTTCCGAGGCGGAAGATGAGGCGTTCTTCCTCCAGGCGTCTGGTGGTGAGGGAGCGGTGGTGAAGGAGGCCCAGGACCTCCATGTCCTCGGCAGAGTGGGAGGGGGAGTTGAAATGTTGGGCCACGGGGTGGTTTGGTTGATTGGTGTGGGTGTCTCTGAGATGTTCCCTAAAGCGCTCTGCTAGGAGGCGCCCAGTCTCCCCAATGTAGAGGAGGCCACAGCGGGAGCAACGGATACAATAAATGATATTAGTGGATGTGCTGTTAAAACTTTGGATGTGGAAGGCTCCTTTAGGGCCTTGGATAGAGGTGAGGGAGGAGGTGTGGGCACGGGTTTTACAGTTCCTGCGGTGGCAGGGGAAAGTGCCAGAATGGGAGGGTGGGTCGTAGGGGGGTGTGGACCTGACCAGATAGTCACAGAGGGAACGGTCTTTGCGGAAGGCGGAAAGGGGTGGGGAGGGAAATATATCCCTGGTTGTGGAGTCTTTTTGGAGGTGGCGGAAATGTCGGCGGATGATTTGGTTTATGCGAAGGTTTGTAGGGTGGAAGGTGAGCACCAGGGGTGTTCTGTCCTTGTTACGGTTGGAGGGGTGGGGTCTGAGGGCAGAGGTGCGGGATGTGAACGAGATGCGTTGGAGGGCATCTTTAACCACGTGGGAAGGGAAATTGCGGTCTCTAAAGAAGGAGGCCATCTGGTGTGTTCTATGGTGAACTGGTCCTCCTGGGAGCAGATACGGCGGAGGCGGAGAAATTGGGAATACAGGATGGCATTTTTGCAAGAGATAGGGTGGGAAGAGGTGTAATCCTGGTAGCTGTGGGAGTCGGTGGGTTTGTAAAAAATGTCAGTGTCAAGTCGGTCGTAACTAATGGAGATGGAGAGGTCCAGGAAGTGGAGCGAGGTGTCAGAGATCGTGCAGGTAAATTTTAAGGTCAGGGTGGAATGTGTTGGTGAAGTTGATGAATTGTTCAACCTCCTTGCGGGAGCACGAGGTGGCGCCAATGCAGTCATCAATGTAGCGGAGGAAGAGGTGGGGAGTGGTGCCGGTGTAATTACGGAAGATCAACTGTTCTACATAGCCAACAAAGAGACAGGCATAGCTGGGGCCCATATGTGTGCCCATGGCTACGCCTTTGGTCTGGAGGAACTGGGAGGATTCAAAGGAGAAATTGTTAAGGGTGAGGACCAGTTCGGCCAAACGAATGAGAGTGTCAGTGGAAGGGTACTGTTGGGGATGTCTGGAGAGGAAAAAACGGAGGTCTTGGAGGCCCTTTTTACCTCATTGCTTCCCCTGTCATTGTCGTATTAAATGATGGATCAGGCTCAAGGCGCTGAATTGCCTCCTATTTCGTATGATCTTATGTTCTAAACATGGTATCAAAGAACCCTATGAAAACTACTGTTGATGGGATTAGGGGGAAAAATTGCCATTGGCAATTGTACATAGCATAAAGGAGATAATTGTATTTTGGGGATCAGCCATCTTAGCTCCAGGACTTCATTTAAGGTGCTCTTTTGGAGTAGTATCCTATATCCGATGATCATCAGTTGCTTAATCAATGACCTTCCCTTCATCATAAGGTCAGAATGAGGATGCTCACTAGTGATTACACAATGTTCAGTACCATTTGCTACTCCTCAGATACTGACACAATCTATGTCCAACTGCAACAAGACCTGGACAATATCCAAGTTTGGGCTGACAAATGGCAAGTAATGTTCATGCCTCACAAATTGCCAGCAATAAGCATCTCCATCAAAAGAGATGCTCTTTGATATTCAATGGCATTTCCAATGCTGAATCACCCACGATCAACATTCTGGAGGTTACCATTGATCAGAAATTGAACTGGATTAGCGATATATATAGCAATAAGTACTGTGCCAACAACAGCATGTCAGACTCCCCAAAGCCTGTTCAGTATCAAGAAGCCATGACTCAGGAGTCTTATGGAACTTGCCTGGATGACAGCAGCTGTAATAGCATAGAAGAAGCTTAACACCATCCAGGACCAAACAGTCTAGTTGACTGATAGCACACATGTGAATATTCACTCCCTCCACCTCCGACACACAGTAGCAGTATTATTTACCATCTACAAGACATACTGCATAAATTCCCCAAGGCTCCTTCAATAGCACATTCTATAATGATGATCACTACCATCTAAAAGGACAAAGACAGAGGATATATGGGAACACAATCACCTACTATCTCCCTTCCAATCTAATCTTCATGCTGACTTTCAACTATATTTCTATCCTTTAGTGCCATTGGGTCAAAATCCTGGAACTCCGTCCCTGACAGTAACGTGCATGGACATACATGAAATCTATTGCAGGAGTTCAGCCATGATCCAATTGATTGGCACAGCATACTTGATGGGACAATTTTGCTGAAGTGTATTCCTGTGATTCATAAAGGCAGTTCAGCATCAACTTCTCAAGAGCAACTTAGAGATGGACATGAAATGCTAGCCCAGGCAATAAGATCACATTATCTGAGTGAATAAAAGAAAGTTTTGGGGAATTGAGGTTCTGATGGGGAGAGCATGACATTCTCTTTATGGGAGTTGACAAGGAGTTCTCACCTTTCAGAGGGAACTGATGTATCCCTATGAGCTTCTTATGCTTCTAGTGGTCATGCCCATTATGTAGTTGTACTTAATGCTATCATGCGATTAAACCTTGTAATCAAAGATCTCTTTCGATGTTGTACCACTAATCACTAGAAAGGCCCAAGATAAAGGAGAATTGGTGACAATGAACTACCTTAAACAACCCTGTGTACCACAATACAGTTAGAGATGACAAATAACACAAGAGAGCATGTGTGGTCATTTTGGAAAATAGCTGATAAAACAAATTTTCTGTCTACAGTCGAGTAATGAGAGTTCAACAGAATGTACAATGATGATGGTGTATAATGAAGTAATGATGTTGTTAGTGTCACATGCCTCTGTAGAAAGAACCCAGAAGACAGCACAAACTCTAATGGGATTTAAAATTAATGCTTATACCTATTAAACTGTAAGTCAGGAGTTCTGACAGAAAGTGCATCAGTCATAAGACATAGTACTTTGAGAAACTAAATCGAGTTAGAGCACAAACACATGATCCAATGTTCACCTTCATGAGGAGTTTTCGTCTTCCCTCAACTGCTTTTCCAGCTTGCTGGTGCCTCTCAGGCAGTCAGCCCTCACTGTGCCAGCCGTGCTGAGGTGACACTTTCTCATCTGCCTGTAAGGCATCATTTCAATGTACCTTCCTGCCATCCTTCCTCACCAAAGTAACATTTAGCATGGCTGTGGTTTGGGTACCATTTTGCAAACAAGATATCCCAATGGGAATTCAGAAGAGACCACTTTACCCAAATGAGAATGGAGAATTCATTATCACAGGGTGAAACTGAGGTGAACAACATAGACAAATTTAAGGGATGATAACTATAAATATTGTGGAAAAAAAGAATAAAAGGGGGCATGCTGATTGAGTAGATGAGGATAGATACAGCAAGGTCTAAGTGCAGTGTAAACTGGTTGGGCCAGTTTTGTGAAAGCTGTCTGATCATAGTGCACAAGAAAATAATAAATAATGATTTAGTTTTTTTGAAGAATGGAATGACTGTAGTTGCCAATGGATACCTCATATCAGTTGATAAAACAAGTGAAAGATGACTCATTTCATCACATGCAACCATTTGAAAACAAATGCTCTTTTTTTCACCAGACTGCCAATAACTGAACATTCCTTGCCAAAATGCTTAGATTTCTACCTAACAAAAGTGAAGTATATTTTTGAGACCATAACGCCACTTCCTACCACACTTTAACCGATGTCCTGCCACTACCCATTAATATGTTAATGACCATTTGTGCCAGCACAGAGCAAGTTATATATTTTGGGTGGTGAGGAGTTGATGTGGTACCTTTCAGTTGTCAATTCTTTCTTTGCTGTGTTTACTTTGGCACAAGATCTTGCTCAAAAGCATATTTTCAGTAATGGGCTCTGGTCAGAGAATTCAAGCAGTAACTCTTCAAGACAGGGTGATATACTGAACTGTAGGTGTACCTGAGGACCTGCATCATTGGTCACATGACTGTTCATCTTACTTTAAATTTAAAGCCACAGTCCCAAAACATAATCACACAATCATCTTATAAACCTCATAATTATGACATCTAAAACTAATTTGCTGTTAGCTATGCATTGCAGATTATTTTGGGCTTTGTGAGCAACTGTACACAAAGCTTTCAAAAGCTTCCATCTCCATATTGATGGTCTCACATGGAAGGAATTTCTTTCCTTATTTATACACAGAAACAAACAATACAGTTTTAGTGAAGAAAAAAAATATAGGCAATAATATGTTTTGTTGGGACTTTTGTCTATTCAGAGGGGCCTGAAATCTATTTGCAGATGATTTTTCTCTAACTATTCAATTTGGAAATAGAATAAATACAGCTGACTAGCTTTTTGGTTGTTATAGCACAATATATTTTGATTTGATAACTGAGCTTTAAGTCCAGTGCATTACACACTTGAAGCTTTGACTTGAATCTGGAACCATGGTCACGATCAGTTACTGACTGATGTAACTGGTCCAAATTTGTGTTAGGTGTTTACCAGATCTCAGTTGTTTTGATTCTGCCAAGTCCCTACTGCTCTTGAAAGTCTACATTAATGTTCTAACAAGAATGTCTGTAGGATAGACAAGGTTGTACAAAAAATAGTGCCTGTTTATCATATACTGCCTGGTTTGTCTTGTATGTAGAGTCATAGAGTCAGAGAGTCATACAGCAAGGAAATAGACCCTTCGATCCAAATAGTCCATGCCGATCATAATCCCAAACTAAACTGCTCCCACTTACCGGCTGTTAGCCCATTTCTCTCCAAACCTTTCCTATTCATGTATCAATCCAAATGTCTTTTAAACATTGTAATCATACCTGCATCTGCCAATCTCTCAGGATGTTCATTCCACACAATGTATAAAACATTTGCCTCTTGTGTCTTTTTTAAATCTCTCTCCTTTCACCTTAAAAATGTGCCCTAATCTTGAAACCCCCCATCCTAGGGAAAAGGCAACTACCATTAACTCTATCTTTATCTCTCATTATTTTATAAACTTCTATCAGATAGCCTCTAAACCTCCTATGCTCCACTGAAAAAAATCCCAGCCTATCCAGCCTTTCTTTATAACTCAAACCTTCCATACCTGACAACATTGTAGTAAATCTCTTCGGAACCCTCTCCAGCTTGATAATATCCTTCCTATAACTGGGTGACCAGAACTGGACACAATATTCCAGAATGTCCTATATAACCTCAACATGACTTTCCAACTTCTATACTCAAAGGACTGAGCAATGAAGGCAAATGAAAAGGTAACACCTTTGTACCACCCTGTCTATATGTGATACAAACTTCAAAGAATTCTGTACCTGCACCCCTAGGTCCTTTATTCTGCAACACTACCCAAGGCCCTTCCATTAATTGTTTAAGCCCTACCCTTGTTTGTTGGACTAAAATGCAATAACTTGCATTTATCCAGATTGAACTGCATCTGCCATTTTTCAGCCCAGTAACCCATTTGATCAAGGTCCCTTTATAATCTTAGAAAACCTTCTTCACTATTACAATGCCACCAATTTTCATGTCATCTGCAAACTCACTACGATGCCTTTTATATTCTCATTCAAATCATTTATATAAATGAAAAATGAAAGCGGACCCGGAACTGATCTCTGTGGAACACCGCTGGTCACAGGCCTCTAGTCCAAAAAGCAACCCTCCACCATTACTCTCTGTCTCCTGCTATTAAGCCAATTATGTATTCAATTGGCAAGGCCATCCTGACTCCCACGTGACCTAACATTACTACTTAGTCGACCATGTGAAACTTTGTCAAAGGCTTTACTAAAATCCAAATAAGCAACGTCTACTGCTCTGCCCTCATCAAATCTTTTAGTAATTTTCTCAAAAATCTCAAACAAGTTTGTGAGAAATGATTCTCCTCACTCAAAACCATGTTGACTATCTCTAATCAAGTTTTGACTCTCTAAATGTCCATAAATCCTATCTTTTATAATCTCCTCTAACAAATTACTCACAACTGAAGTCAGACTCACCAGTCTATAGTTCACCATTTTCTCCTTACAACCTTCCTTAAAGAAAGGTACAACATTAACCACCTTCCAGTTATTGTAATTATAGATCATGCAAATATTTCTGCAAGAGGTCTCATAATTTCTTCTCTTCCTTCCCACAATGTTCTGGGATATATTAGATCAGGTCCTGGAGATTTATCCACCTTTATATTTTACAAGACCTGCCAGAATTCCTCTTCTGTAATGTGAACTGTGTTTTTTTTTAAACATCAAAGTTTATTTCTCTGCATTCTATAGACTCCATTTCTTTCTCACAGTAAAAACTGACATGAAATATTTGTTTAATATCACTCCCATCTCCTAGGGTTCAACACAAAGCCAACATCCATGATCTTTAAGAGGCCCTTCCCTCTCTCTTAGTTACCCTTTTGCTGTTAATGTATTTATAGAATCTCTTTGAATTATCTTTAACCTTACCTGCCAATTCTCTCTCATATCCCCTCTTTATCGTCATGATTTATCTAGTAAGAATGCCATTACACTCTATTTTGATTAAGAGATTCAATTGAACCAAGTTGTTTATATCTAAAATACAATGCTCTTTTATTCTTGACTAGAACCTCAGTATCTCTATTTATCCATTGTTCTTAATCTTACCCGCCTTACCCTTCAGTATAACAGGAATGAAATGCCTCTAACCTCTCATCATCACACTCTTGAATGCCTGTCTTTTGTCAAATGTCCTTTTACCTGTGAACAGTCTACTCCAATCAACTTTTGAAAGTTCTTGTATCATACCATTAAAGTTTGCCTTACTCCACTTACCTATTTTGATGTACCGCGCTGCATCTTGCACAAACAGATGTAAGTCATTTAAATTCTCCAGCTGCAATCAGTCTGGCACAGTGCCAGTAAAATTGTAACGCTGATGGAAAATATTGCTGCCTTTGTATCCAAGACAGAGGTTAAGAGGAAAGGGGTCCTTTGAATTTAATTGTTATATCAATAAAACACAAACAGGTTCATGGAATGATTGCCTATAACTGAAAGGTCCAAACTTATTATATTTTTCTCTGTTATTACAAAGCAAGAGTACAATTGAGATTTATAGAATTAAAACAAAGCAATATGCTCGTAATTAGCACATTTAGCGAAAATGCTAGAAATGTTCCAAAGTGCTTTGCCCAAGAGAGTGAGAAAACAACAGCTACAAAATAAAGGAAATGTTAAAGGAGGTGACTGAAGGAATGGTGGAAGGGATGGGTTTGAGGTCAGCTCTTGAAATTGGCAAAAGCCCCTGTAACAAGGTAAAAGGATAAAGCAAAGGCGCACCTGAATGGAGGGGCTTTGTGTCTGAAACAGAAAGGGCAAAGGCAGGGATGAGTTCATTCATAGAGTAGGTGAAAAGAGAGAAAGTTATGAATTTAGATATGGACTTAGAAAAAGGTTGAGACTGAGGGAGAGGTGCAATATAAAGGAATTTTTGCCCAAGGTTGAGGTTCTTTGCTGTGTTGTGCTGTGGGATAAAATTGACATGGAAATTATTTAAACTATGGATAGTAAGTGACTGGGAAAAACTTAGATAAGTTAAAGAGAACATAATTTTGTCTGAGTTAGAGTTTGTTTAATGTGTGAAGAGACTATTGGAGAAGCATCTAGCCTGTTTTGGCCACAGGTTGATGAACTCTGAATTGGTCAGAATGCAATTGTTGTAATATCTGGGTCAATATTTACATTTGCAATAATCCAATAGATGACTGATACTCTAGATTAAAATTACAGAAAATGATCCACGCATCAAGTTTATAAACATCCTCTGAAAATCCAGAGGACCCATTTTTTTTGTAAGTATCATAGGGAAAGATTTCAAAGGCCTGATCCTTAAGGTTAGAGCTCACATTCAGCAGATTGCTTAGTGGGAAATTCTGGGTGCACTACTCACAATTTTCAATATTGGTGAGTTTTGAGAAACTTTATAGCTCAGGTTGAGGTTCTGGATGTAGGTTTGCTCGCTAAACTGGAAGGAACTTTCCAGCTCAGCAAGCAAACCTACATCCAGGATTTTCAATCTGTTGTCATCAAATGAGGGGCCCACCTAGAATTGATGAACCTTTGGAAAAAATTGTTCTATATGTCAGCATTTTCACAATTTGATTTTTGATATATCACTAAAAATGAGGTTTGATGTGAAGCCGAGGAAGTAACTTAGAATTGCTGACATTCTAGAATTGTTACAGGTTATGTCTATATGTTCACTATTGTTTGTAATTTTATTAAATACACATCTCACCACAGCAAACAAAAAAATTTCATCCAAACAAAAAGATTTTAATTCCAACAATAATGAAAGTCTCAAAACCTCAGAATTAGAAAAGGTGCAAATCTCCACTTCAACTCCTATGGTAGAGTATTTCAAAAACCTTTAAAATATGTCCTGGGAGCTAAAATATCAGATATTTTGCAGGATACAAGGACACACTTCGAGTCAATAGTCATGAATCCATTTTCATTTCTTTTAATAATGTTATGAATAATTACAAAGATGCAGCTTAAATCATAGTCTTGAAATCATAGCCTATTATTAAAATAATGCTGTTCTAAACCCTATTGCCAACATCATGTTTAATACCTCAATTTGACACCAATGATTATTCATTTTACCGAGAGCACATTTAAAACTTATGACCCAATAAAATTTATGGAAATGTTTCCAGTGAATTTTGACAGGATGTATAACTTATAGGCATGAAAGAATTTGAAATGAGGATGAATAAAAATGGAACAGATTTCTTGTTAAGATTCTTATTAAAACTCTGTGACCATAAACTCAATGGATATCTGAACAATAAACACTCACCCAAAGCAGAAGGTTTCAAGGTTAATGAACTTTGACATGCAATGTGACGGTAAAAATGATTAAGTCTTGTGGTTTGGCTGTCTGAACACAGTTATGTTAGTACTTTGGGGCGTGCTTTCATCCTAGAAGATTCTGTTGAACCCCTCAAAGATAACCTGGTCTTCTGCCATTCCCTGATCCCACTTGCAAGAACAAACTCTGCTATTCTGGAAGGCTGGCATGGCTCTCTGATATTGGAGCTGATTGACTGCTCCCAATTCTGCCCACAGTTTTATGCTCATTGTTCCCTGGTTATATACCAGCTTTGCCCTCTAAATGGAGTAAAATTCCCTTCTTGGGGCAATTAGACAATTAATATAGAATACAGTGGGGTCCTCCTACTGCTCCCAAACCCACACAAATCAACAGTTATTTACTGGAAAACTCACAGAGAATAATCTGAATACAAATGATGAGAGGTATACTCTGTGATAACATAACTAAAAGTCACTACATAGAGGTTATAAATTAAGGCATAAAGGTCAGTCACACCAACATGTGCATGCCCTCATGTTTTAATTCTGTCATCAGGTTGTTGGCATTGGTGACAACTGCAATATTTATAGCCATCTCTAATTGCCTTTGGGAAGATAGTGATGAGCCACCTTCTTGAACTTAGCGATCTGTGTGATGCATGGTTTACCCATTTCCTTGTTAAGGATTGAACTGCAGGACTTTTGACTAATTGACGATTATGGAAGGACTGTGGATTTCCATGCTAGGGATCTACAAACAGTGATGTTCCCATGCCTCTGCTACATTTCTTCTTCGAATAGACAAAATGTTGGAGGTTTGGAAATTATTGCCAAAAGAGCCTTGTGAGTTGCTGCAGGTCTTGTAGCTAGTACATACTGTTGCTCTTATCCGCTGCTGGTAGAAGAATGAATGTTTAAAAGAGGTAGAAGATGTTCTAATTAACTACGCAGCTGTATTAAATACAAATTACAAGAGATATTGGAGATCATAAATAAAAAAATCAGAAAGTGCTGGAGGAACTCAGCAGGCCTGGCAACATCTGTGGAGACAGAAACAGAGTTAATGTTTCCAGTCCGGCGACTCCACTTTGCAACAGAAGGAGTTTAGATGCTGTCAATAAAGGGGCAGGATTGGGGAGTGAAATAGATGGGTGAGGGTGTCCAGCACAAAAGGCAATGGAAGTGCTAATGCTAAAGGCAAGTTGCTGAATTTCGGATGGCATCTCATATCCTAAGCGCTGTTGGAATTGAATCCATCCTGGAAAAGTAAAATGTTTTCCTTCACATTCTTAACTTCTGCGATCAAGATCGTTGACAGGTTCTGGGACTGGGCTAGGATATAGAAGACCCAGACTCTGACCAACTCCTGTAAGGACAATGTATACATATGGCTGCACCATGCGAATTCCTGATCAAAGATTACAACTTAGCCAGCTTAATAATGCATCCTAATATGTTCTTTCTCTTTTTTATATTGTTACATTTAATTTTATTAGAAAACCCAATGGAAATTGTAAAATGTTGTAACTTACAGATAAAAGTTCACTGTGGCACCATAAATAACTTGCAATGATTTCCTAAAACATTTCCAGCCTACATTTCAGCAACAGAAACTTGAACTGTTTAAAATAAATTTTCAACAAAACAAATTCCAATTCTACCTTGGTGGAAACCCCTGGTAAAGATTGTGAACCACCATCTCGATCTTTAAAAAATGCAGGAAAATCCTGAAAAAGGCAGGAAGGCTCAGCAAACAACGCATAGGTCCAGTCATACAAAGAAATAGAGTTTTAAAATTTATATTAGGTCACTGCAGAACAGACAGTAATATAACTTACAGCTTTATTGAAGAATTGAATACAGATATACAATAAAAGTAAACCTACCACCATCTCAGCAGACCATTAGGCTGCTGTCTCATTAGAGAAAGAGATGACTGGGGTTGGATTAATCTGCGGGTCACCAGACCTTAGATGAGGGGAGAGGTTGAGAAAAACAATCCTTTGTGGTAATCTCAGCCAGAGCAGAAATCAAGCTTACATTGTTGGCATCACTTAGCATTGCAAACTAGCCATCCAGCCAACTGAGCTAAACCAGAAGGAGAATTTGGTGCAATTTCAAAAGAATCCTTCATTGTTGTGGTTCTGTTCGCCGAGCTGGGAATTTGTGTTGTAGACGTTTCGTCCCCCTGTCTGGGTGACATCCTCACTGCTTGGGAGCCTCCTGTGAAGCGATTCTGTGATCTTTCCTCTGGCATTTGTAGTGGTTTGAATCTGTCGCTTCCGGTTGTCAGTTCCAGCTGTCTGTTGCAGTGGCCGGTATATTGGGTCCAGATCGATGTGCTTATTGATTGAATCTGTGGATGAGTGCCATGCCTCTAGGAATTCCCTGGCTGTTCTCTGTTTGGCCTGCCCTATAATGGTAGTGTTGTCCCAGTCAAATTCATGTTGCTTGTCATCTGCGTGTGTGGCTACTAAGGATAGCTGGTCGTGTCGTTTTGTGGCTAGTTGGTGTTCATGGATGCGGATCGTTAGCTGTCTTCCTGTTTGTCCTATGTAGTATTTTGTGCAGTCCTTGCATGGGATTTTGTACACTACATTGGTTTTGCTCATGCTGGGTATCGGGTCCTTCGTTCTGGTGAGTTGTTGTCTGAGAGTGGCTGTTGGTTTGTGTGCTGTTATGAGTCCTAGTGGTCGCAATAGTCTGGCTGTCAGTTCAGGAATGCTCTTGCTGTATGGTAACGTGGCTAGTCGTTTGGCTACACCAGAACTGCAAAAAGAGGAAGAAGAACATCTATACAATGTATTCGCCAAAAATGGATACCCCCGCAATTTCATCAACAGATGCCTAAGGGAAAGATAATGGAACGAGGACGTGCCACAACCCAAAGGACTAGCCACGTTACCATACATCAAGAGCATTTCCGAACTGAACCTGGACTTCAGAGGCTCAGTTATGAGGAGAGATTAGACAAATTAGGCCTTGATTGTCTAGAAGGTTTAAGGAATGATCTAATTGAGGGCTTCAGGATATTAACAGGGTAAGACAGGGTAGATAAAGATAAATTATTTCCATGGATTGATGCTTCTAGAACTGAGGGCACAGTCTAAGAATTAGGGGCAGGCTATTTGTGAGAGATGTCAGAAAGCACTTCTACATGCAAAGAGTAATGGAAGTTTGGAACTCTTCCTCAAATGATGGTCAGAGCTTATTCAATTATTAAATTTAAATCTGAGACCATTTTCTATTAAGCAAGTGTATCAAGGTATAAAAGCCCAAGGCAGTATGTGGAGTTAAGCTACAGATCAGTTTTGATCTTATTGAATTGTGGGGCTGACTCAAGGGGCTGAATGGCCTACTCCTTTTCCAACTTTCTGATATTTACCCCAACCTCAGTTATCATCTAATAGATTGGGGCATGTTTTCAGTTCCAAAGGTTAATTAGTACGATTTAGTCAGTTGTAGTACTGAATAATTTTCTTTTGTTCCTTGCAAGTTCTGGACTATTGGTTTAAGAATTTGTAGGGAGTGCTAGTTGGTTAATTGTGCAATAGCTCCCTGGTTCTGACACTGGGCTTATATAGTGAGATGTGGTGTGGTAAAAAACACAGGAGGCAAATGCTTCAGAGGCAAAGGAAACTGATTTTACTAAAACCAAGCAAAATTGAGAATATATGTAATCCTGACAAGAAAATAAATATTTAGAAAAATAAAACAGTGCTATGCATCAAGTAAAGTGAGACTTGTCTGACAGCTATTAACACCACAGTTAACCCTTGCAGCCCCGACTTGGTACAGTGGGTTTTGAATTACAGAGAGCTGGATAACAGGAGAAAAAGAGAGAGAGAGAGCGAGAGAGTAAGTAAATGCGAATCCTGGAGTCACATCCTGTTTCCCTTCCTTGGGGAATGTCTGACACCATTGGCCCTGAAGCCTACCCTTCCTACCCTATCTTACTGAGCTGGGACAGAGAGACTCGATGACCTTATGCTCACCCCCCGAAGTGGCTTCTGTTGGCTTGGACAGTGGTGGATGACACGGACACTGTCCCCACTCAGTTTCTCGGCTCGACAGTCACTTCTCATCAGTATGTGGAGGTTCATGATTGAGAAGATTGCTCGCTCTCCTTCCTTCCCTGAGTCTGTGACAGGTTGTGGTGGATTGTCTCGATGCTGGCCAGACCTCATGCTGAACAAACCCCAGAGATCCGGGTTCCCCAGTTAAACTGACTGTCAGTTTCCCATATCACCCCCACTCAGTGTTCTCCAATTATACTCACTGCTACTTCCCTTATCTCCCGCTCAGGGTTCCCAGTTATACTCACTGTCAGTTTCCCTTACCTCCCACTTAGTGTTCCCCAGTTATACTCACTGCTGTTTCCCTTATCTCCCACTCAGTGTTCCCCAGTTATACTGACTGTCAGTTTCCCTTATCTCCCACCAAATCTGGATTTGATCACTGCACTGTTGTTCCTCCTCTTGGGGCTGAATGAGCTTCCTGAGTATTAGATGAGATGTGGATGGTTCTCCAGTTAAAATGAGTGTGTTTCTGATAGTTCTGAATGTCCGTTATTTCTCTTAAATGGGTGTAGGTTAAAGAGTTGAAAAATGTATTGCTGGAGAAGCACAGCAGGTCCAGCCACATCCGAGTAGCTGGAGAATTGATGTTTTGGGCATAAGCCTTTCATCGGAAATGTGGCAGGGGAAAGGGGGCTGTGAGATAAATAGGAGAGTGGGGGGGTGGGGTTGAGGTAGCTGGGAAAGCGATAGGTAGATGCAGCTAAGGAGTGATGGTGATAGGTCAGAGAGGAGAGTGGAGCTGATAGGTGGGAAGGAAGATGGACAGGTAGGAGAGGTTATGATGGTGGTGCCAATTTGGAAGGTTGGATCTGGGATAAGGTGGGGGGAGGGGGATAAGGAAACCGGTGAATTCGACGTTGATGTCATGTGGTCGGAGGGTCCCAAGGTGGAAGATGAGATCTTCTTCCTCCAGGTGTCAGGTGGCTTGGATTTGGAAGTGGAGGATGCCCATGACTTGCACCTCCCTGCTGGAGTGTAAGGGGGAGTTGAAGTGGTCAGCCCAGTGAATTTGTTTAGTGCATGTGTCCCAGAGATGTCCCTGAAATGTTGCAAGAGTTGACATCCTGTCTCCCCTGTGTTGAGGAGACCACATCGAGATCAATGGACATAGTAAATGTGGTGTTTGGATGTGCAGGAAAATCTCTCCCAGATGTGGAAGGATCTTTTGGGGCCTTGCATGGAGGTGGGGGTGCAAGTTTTACAATTCCTGCAGTGGCAAGGGAAGGTGTCAGGAGTGGAGGGTGGGTTGATGAGGGGCACAGACCTAATGAGGAGATTGTGGAGGGAATGGTCTCTGCAGAATGCTGAAAGGGATTGGGAGGGAAATATGTCTTTGATAATGTACCTATACCTCCCCCCTCACCACCGTTCAAGACCCCAAGAGGGTCTTGCACATTGGCAGAGACTATCTTACACATCCAAACACGTCATCTATTGTGTTTGTTGCTCTCGATGTTGTATCCTCTACTTTGGGGGGAAATAGGACGCCAACTCATGAAACATTTCAGGGAACATCTCTGGGACACCCACACCAAAAAGCCCCACTATCCTGTGGCCAACCACTTCAACTCCCCCTCCCACTCCCCCAAGAACATGCAAGTCCTGGGCCGCCTCCACTGCCAAGTCCAAGCCACCTGGCGCCTGGAGGAAGAACGCCTCAACTTTCACCTTAGGACCTCTCAACCATGTGGCATCCACGTCGACTTCATCAGTTTCCTGCACTCCCCTCATTCCCACCTCACCCAGATCCAACCCTCCAACTCAAAACTGCCCTCTTGAACTCTCCTACTGGTCCATCTTCCCTCCCACCTGTCCACTCCACTCTCTTCTCTGACCTATCACCCCCCACCTGCACCTACCTATCACCTTCCCACCTACCTTCCCGCCAGCCCCACCCCACACTCCTATTTATCTCTCAGCCCCCTTCCCCCGCCCCCTACATTCCTGCCTGAAATGTCGATTCTCCTGCTGCTCGGATGCTGCTTGACCTGCTGTGCTTTTCCAGCGCCACACTTGGTAACTCTGATCTCAAGCATCTGCAGTCCTGACTTTCTCGTAGGTTAACTTGTTGCCAATAGTTTGAAGTCTTTCCTATTCAAGGAAAGTCTTTCCTATCATTTCATGTCGTACAATGGTGTGGAATGTTCTGTATTTCTGTGTCCGAACGGTTGATTAAAAGTTGAACGGTTTTGTATTTTTGTAGGCTTCAGAATGTCTCAGTTGCTTGTTCTGCAGGCTGATGTTCATTGTCTTGTAGCTGAGGCATTTGTGGGGATCTTCCTTTAGCTTTAAAAGCTAAAGCCCTGTTCCAGCCAGCTGCCCCGAGGTTTGCATATTAAGGTCTGTCTCAGCCAGAGAGCTCAGTGACTCTTAGTTCAAATGTGAATTCCACAAACTCCTGTCCCAGGTTCAGGAAGTTCTCATGGGAATTCTTGCCTCATCTTACAAATTGTTTGAAGGAAAATCAGAGGGTACATTTCAAAAGTTTTTCCTCAGGTAACGCCAAGTAACCAAGAATACATACGCGCTGAAATTGCGTCATGAAAGCTAATTAGCAAGTAAACCATCAAGATTGTTTCTCCTGACTCTACAGTCAGGTCAGCAAAATACATCAAATTCCCCTATGTTTTATGCTTTGGCTAATCTGTGCTGAAGGGAACAGATACCAACATGCATGAATCGTGTTTTGCTCAAGTGCCAGCCAATTACAGGAAGGAGCTTGAAACACGGTGTTACATTTTTAATTTGCATTGCATATGAACCTAATACCTGTTTCACTTGAGTACCCTAAACTATATGGCTTCCTGAGCTTACCAGGAGCAGGATGAGTGCTTGTGTGATGAACAGTAGTTTTCACCTGGAAGACATTCACAAGTCATAAGCCTTGTTAAAATTGGGTCTAACTGCACCAAAGCATTACATGTTGAGTACAAGGATTGTACTCTCTGCCCAGTTCATGCCAGCAGGCATGCATGAACCAATCTCTACACAGCAAAAGCGATTATGGGCATCTGACAGCTTTTAATCATGTACAAATTCCAAACAATCCTTTACTTTTCACTGAAGAAGAGAAATTGAGTTTCGTGAGTGTAACATTATTTCAGTTGTGTTTATCAAAATGATTTAAATGTATAATGCCTGGTGGATTTAATTGTTTTTCAAACATCCTTTCAAATAAAAGCTATGAATTTAACCTAAAAAATATGTCAAACCAGGAGGCAGAGTGGAGACAGAGTTGGACACTGTCCTAGTGTTTACATTGACTGTTCAAAAATAGATCACTGCTTACATAAATACTATTTGCTGTCGAGTGAAAAATGTTGGAAGCTGTGTGGAGAAATCTAATTTTCATTCTAACATGATAAGAACATAAACCATTTCACAGTTCAGATTCTTATCATGAAAAGGAATGTTGGGACATAGAATAAATAAATTTATTGAGATGATTTATGAAAGCATTTGATAGGTGTAAGTCCTGTCATATGCAAAGAAAGTGTTGCATGCCCCCTCCCCTACATACTTACCTAAAGAAATAAAACTTGCTGCATGAGCTTTGCTGAAATCATCATAAAGTAACCTTGTGCTTATTTACCAGAGTGGAACATTTATTTCTGCAACTGTGATATTTATTAAAGGAAGGCAGTATTTTCCCAGGAGCCAATCACAAAACAATTATTTCAATGTTTTCAGGGCCCTAAATAGAAACTTTTTAAAACTAACATTGCCAGCCGCAACACTGCCCTTGCTCCAACTGTGATCAGATAGCCAAGAATTCCTGTCTCCCGGCTTCCCCCTCAATAGTATTGTCAAATATACTACCAAAGGTCAGGAAAGCCCCTTCTCTGACTGCTTGTAAACTCTGTGACCCTTCAGTGTTGCGAGAGAAGCCTACATCTAGTTTGGAACAATATAGCATTCTATAGTTCCATATATCTTCAGTTTTTAAAGCATGTAAAATATAAAAGTTGAGTATATAAACAGAGGAATGTTTGAACTAATTTATGAATATACATTGACTTTATTTTTCTGTTTGCATTTTTCTGAAATTTCGAGCTTGGTGAGATACACTATAGATTTTGCAAGTTAACCATCTTGCTGTTAGTTTGCAGAATTGGTTTATGTATTTCACAAATTATTACACGAGTAGTTAATTGGCTGTAAATTGCCTTGAGATGATCAGTAGTCTTAAAAACTGTCATATAAATGCAAATCTATTTTTCTCAAAACATTGCAAAAAATCCAACATTTTCTTACAAATTAATGGCCTTGGCAGTGCAATTTCTAACCTTTTCTATGATAGTGCTTATAGCATTTTGTTCAATTAAAATATATTCAGAAACAATGCAAACCACATTGCTGATGGCTATCACCCATTTAGTATAATCAGAAAAAAAGCAGACAATCTATCTTCAAGATAGTAATTTCTGGAAGTTCCTAAAATGAATGCTTATGTAAACATTGAAAATTTAAAAGTTAAGGTAAAAGCCATTTGAAAGTGTCATGATAACAAAGCTGATCTTTGCTGACAAAGTATATGTATGTCTGCTGAAATAGTTTTACGTAACATAGGACTAATTATTTGCTCACTTTACTCTGTGAGCCACACCTAGAGGAAGCCTGCTTGTGCCAATCTGACAGTTGGCAGTACTTTCAAGCCTACTGGAACATAACATTGACTAGTCAAACCTTTGCTGCCATGTCTGAAAAACACAACTCCAATTCTGATGTTAATTTCTTAACCTTGATTTCTTAACCTTGAGTTCTTAACCTTTCTTAATTCCTGGGACTCCTAAGCACGATTCAATACACAGTACCTAAAAATAAACCTTTATATTTAATTTACGGGTGTCTGACATTCATGAGAATCCATTTTAGGATTATCAAGATAAATCGTTGAGAAAATGCACTGAAATATTTTCTTATTATCTGTTTGCAGGTGTAATTTATTGTGAAGATCAGCCTCTTCAGAGATGTCATTACACACCTGCAGAGCAGGTGGGACTTAAACCCAAGCCTCCTGGCTCAGAGGTAGGGGCACTATCACTGAACCACAAGAGTCCCAGTATATTCTTTTTCGTGTCATATCCTATTGTTCTAAACTTAGAGAATGAATTAGAACAGTAATGTCTCAGGGACCTCAAGGATACATTAGGGTTCTTTTGGAACCAAAGTGCTGAGAGCTGATTGGATTGTTAACATTGAGCATTGGTAAACCAGCTGAGCTGAGACTACCCAGACTGCTAAATTATTTCGCTTACAGGTGACTGAATCCCTGCTTCCCCTGTGATAGATAATTCACTCATGTCCCATCAATGAATCAGTCTAGTTATACACTCAGAAACAATATCCTGGAGTACTGTAGCTTTGTTAAATGTATTATTAAAAGAAATACATAGCAAAACTGTAAGCTACAGAAGTCAATTTTCTGTTTGACTTTGATATCTAGTTAAGGAATATTTGTACAGATGTATTTTCGATAAATCCATCAAAGCATAACAGGATAGAAATGTGAAGTTTTTTGATGTTAGTCATTTACTTTTCCATCTGTTCAGACAAAGGCTTGTTAAAAGGAGATATTTTAGTGAGATGTATGACATGATCATCAACTTGTGGAAACCAGAGTTGGCAGACGTGAAGCAAGCCTAGAACCTAGAAATCAAAGACTTGCTGCATCTTTGCCAGCTCCAGTTTCCACAGGATGATGATGGTGTAATATATCTCAAAGAAACTTCCCAGTTTTACAGACTGCAGCTGAAAGAATGGAAAAATAAAGTACCAGTTTCAACACAAATCACATCTGTGATGTTATATTTTGTGTTTACTATTTGTATAAATAATGTCCCGGAAAACATATTTACATAAAAGTTATGCATACATACATGTATAGACTACTGAACCAGACATCCTGCTGCTAGCATTACTCAATTTATGGCAATTGAAGTAAACATAAAAACTAACAAATATTAATTCTGCTCCTTATAAAGCTAGCAATGATATGTCATCTTTCTTATAAAAATTAGGCTGCATGTGATATTTAAATCTGCCTCACTGGGCTGGATATTGTGAGATTCTTTTTTACCCAGTCTATTTTTGTAAATATCGAAACTATAGATAGCTGCAGTACAGTCACGCGCTCTCCAAAGAAGTCTAAATTGACTGACGAGTATTTTTTGCCTGATTCACTGGCCACTCATCAATATTTTTAAACATCCAAAATGTAACATTTGCTTCTGCTATGTTCTGAAATGTGATATTGCTTTTCCTGTGCAGCAGTTATAGTACATTTTCTGTTTAAATATGGATCAGATTTCTGATGATCTGTAAGTCTGAATTGCCAAGTAAATCCAGGAAGTTATAAAATACAAAATGCGCATGACGACCCCATCTTAATGATAGACAGCAGCATGACATGGATCAGTTTAGATTTTTCTTCTTTTTGCCAGCTCGTAATAATTTAATTTAAGTCAGCATAAATAATCAACTGTGCATTTTTATACACTCACAAAGGAACATGCATCTGTATTTTTGTGATTTGTTTTATTGTGGGAACATGTTTATCTCCAATTGCCAGGTTCTGGGTCTGCTTGGATCCTAGCCTCTGATCTTTCCATTTGCTTGACAGCTGTTTGAGAAAGCTAAGCTGACTCTTAACACATGAATATTGCTCACTTCATGTATGATTTGATTAACATCAAATCTGCTCCATGGTACGAATTATTTCGAGCAGTTCCAGTGGATTTTGTAATACATGAAATCTGCTTTCTCTCAGTAACTTCAAACATTTTCTAAAAGAAAAATCTTCTTTTTCTACAATAATATAGCTCAAGATACTCCCACATTAGTATTAGGAACATATTACAATATCAGGTTTGTTCCTGTTTCAGATCACGTCCGGCGGAAGGTAGTGGAGTAGTTAACATCACAATTGGAATTTGTTAAGCAAGTCAGCATATGAAGGTTTTTAAATAATACTGTATGATATTATTACAATTTTATACAATTTATTACCATTGCATTTTAATGGAAGCTGTTAACCATTCATAATGGACAGGTTAATGTCTCTTAAAATAGCAGGCAAAGGAATTTCATCTGAACTTAACTGGAGAGTGTTGCTAACAATGCATTAAATTTTCCTTCTCCCGACAATCATAATAATTTGGCAAATAGATCATCTGCCTATTCATTTTGAATGACTAAAAATTAAATGGTTTCCAGAAAAGGCCTGTGATCTACTTTACTAGATTACCATCCATGAAGTGAAGACAAACATTATCCAGGGTAATTTGAAGGCCTACATGTTCTTCATGTGAACTCTTCTGTTATTGTGGAAACTGTACAAGACAAGGAGAAAAAATTAGAGAAAAGAGTAACCTTAGGTTCATTTTTGTCATTTTTCAGTAAAAACATAGCTTGCTGTGAACCACCCACTTCAGGTTGCTGAACAATGAATTGAGAACAAAGGATGACTAAACAAATAAATAGAATAACTCAAATGTAAAGAATTTAATACAGATTATAGTTGATAACATATAAAATCATTGAAAAGTACATTTTAAAGCTAGTATTTTAAAGATCATACACATCCACTGTGTTATTTAAATTATTAGAAAGGATTTATCACTTCCTGAGATTTTAATTTTGATTCAAATGTGTTCAAATACTCCCCGATCAAATTTAATGCTTTGAGATTCATAAATTGAGTGGAATACGTACAGACAGAAGCACAAATTAGGACTGAAGAAGACCACTGTGTTGTTTAAGCCTGCTCCATCATTTGATAAGATCAAGTCTAATCCATTAGAGTTCGAAATTTCACGTTCCCATCTATTCTCAATAACCTCTGATTCAAGAATCTATCTGCCTTTCCCCTAAGAAGAAAGAAACAATAGTAAGAGAGATGCAGTACCTATTTATTGACTTCACTGGACATCAATCTGCTGGGACACTAAGGCCAAAACCTTGCCAATTTAATATTCTCACAGCTGGTGGGTTCAGTTCCAGGTCAGACCACAGATGCATGCTAGATGGGGCATCCAGAGTGGTGCTGGAATAGCACAGTAGGCCAGGCAGCATCCGAGGATCAGGAAAATCGATGTTTCGGGCAAAAGCCTTAATCAGGAATAGAGGTAGGAAGATTATCTCTCCACCCTGGAGGCTTCTTGCTCTATTCCTGATGAAGGGCTTATACCCGAAACGTCAATTTTTCCTGCTCCTTGGATGCTGCCTGACCTGCTGTGCTTTTCCAGCACCACTCTGATCTAAACTCTGGTTTCCAGAATCTGCAGTCCTCACTTTTGCCATCCAGTGTAATCAGACAGGGTAGGTCTAATTAGGATTCTCCTCTTGGAGTGCCGTCCAATTTGCAATGGCAAGGCTGTAAAATGAGGTAAGCACCTGAAAATACAAGGTTTAATGGCCAGTTAGCAGATTTCACTAAGATTTGTAGAAAGTGAGGACTGCAGATGCTGGCGATCAGAGTCGAGAATGTGGTGCTGGGAAAGCACAGCAGGTCAGGCAGCATCTGAGGAGCAAGGGAAACCATCGATGTGGTTCTCTTGTTCAAGAAGGGGAGTAGGGATAACCCTAGTAACTATAGGCCGGTGAGCCTCACTTCTGTTGCGGGCAAAGTCTTAGAGAGAATTGTAAGGGATAGGATTTATGAATATCTGGACAGGAATAATGTGATCAAGGATAGTCAGCATGGTTTTGTGAAGGGCAGGTCGTGCCTCACAAACCTTATTGAATTCTTTGAGAAGGTGACGAAGGAGGTGGATGAGGGTAAAGCGGTAGATGTGGTGTATATGGATTTTAGTAAGGCGTTTGATAAGGTTCCCCATGGTAGGCTACTGCAAAAAATACGGAGGCATGGCATTGAGGGTGAGTTGGAGGTTTGGATTAGGAATTGGCTGGCTGGAAGAAGATAGAGGGTAGTAGTTGATGGTAAAGGTTCATCTTGGAGTGCAGTTACTAGCGGTGTTCTGCAAGGATCTGTTTTGGGACCATTGCTGTTTGTCATTTTTATAAATGACCTGGAGGAGGGGCTAGAAGTTTGGGTGAGCAAGTTTGCGGATGATAGGAAAGTCGGTGGAGTTGTTGACAATGAGGAAGGATGTGTCAGGTTACAGCGGGATAAAGAAAAGCTGCAGAGCTGGGCAGAAAGGTGGCAAATGGAGTTCAATGTGGGTAAGTATGAGGTGATTCACTTTGGCATGAGTAACAAAAAGATGGGGTACTGGGCTAATGGTCGGATACTTGGTAGTGTGGATGAGCAGAGGGATCTTGGTGTCCATGTACACAGATCTCTGAAAGTTGCCACCCAGGTAAATAGTGCGGTGAAGAAGGCATATGGCGTACTGGCTTTTATTGGTAGAGGAATTGAGTTCCGGAGTCCTGAGGTCATGTTGCAGTTGTATAAGACTCTGGTGCGGCCGCATCTGGAGTATTGTGTGCAGTTTTGGTCGCCATACTATAGGAAGGATGTGCAGGCACTGGAACGGGTGCAGAAGAGGTTTACCAGGATGTTGCCTGGTATGGTAGGAAAATCGTATGAGGAAAGGCTGAGGCACTTGGGGCTGTTTTCATTGGAGAAAAGAAGGTTTAGGGGTGACTTGATAGAGGTGTACAAGATGATTAGGGGTTTAGATAGGGTTGACCATGAGAACCTTTTTCCAAATATGGAGTCAGCTATAACGAGGGGGCATAGCTTTAATTTAAGGGGTGGTAGGTATAGGACAGATGTTAGGAGTAGATTCTTTACTCAGTGAGTCATGAGTTCATGGAATGCCCTGCCAGTAGCAGTGGTGGACTCTCCCTCTTTATGGGCATTTAAACGGGCATTGGATAGGCATATGGAGGATAGTGGGCTAGTATAGGTTAGGTGGGCTTGGATCGGTGCAACATCGAGGGCCAAAGGGCCTGTACTGCGCTGTATTTTTCTATGTTCTATGTTCTCCTGCTTCTCGATTGCTGCCTGACCTGCTGTGCTTTTCCAGCACCACACTCTCGACTCTGCACTAAGATTAGTGTCATGTTGATTGGGAAAAGATAGTTTTGTCAGTATTGGAAATAAGACAGAGAAGCTCTTTAACATGTTACACTGATGTCTCTCTCAAGATTATGCATGGGACAGTGAAAAGCAAGCAGTGTTTCTAAAGGATGGAAAATGAGGCCAGTTAGCATTGACCAAGTAGATGTTGAGGAAGTCAGCAGCCAAAGTCACAAATAGGACCTGGGTACAGTGCGGGATGCACATCAATGGCCCCTTTCAGGACTGGCAAGGTGAACACCCTGAATATCTCAGCTAACAGTCATAATTTTCTCGTTTCCACAGTAAGGTACACTATTTGCTGCGACATATGAGGAATGCCACACAAGATCCCTTCATCATCCATCACATATGCATTTAGCACTCACTCATCATTAAACATCAAACCTTGTACATGATATTTACAATGAATTCATCAAATGCGGAAGAGTCTTGTATTTCTAACAGTCTTCTATCTCTCATTGCAAAAGAGTGCCAAATGCCCAGTCGTAGTGTTGGAACAATGTGGAACCCATGTTCCTGGCAAGCCTGACGCCAATGATAGAGAGAGTGTGTCACTGTTGGAGGTTGACAAGGTGGCACAAAGCCAAACCATTGCTAAAGGAGAATTGTGGCTACAACAAAAAGCAACTGAAAGCATTGTGTTGTAATTTTGGAAATGGGTCCGAACTGCATGCACTGTTGGGCATCCGAATGCATAAAAAATACATTTCAAAGGAACAGTGTGTGTGATTCTGAAGCCACTGTCACCAAAACGTTCTTCCATAATCACAGTCTTACCACTTCTTCACAGATCAGTGCTTCGAGGGACCATTGTCCACAAGTTACACTCATTCTCCAATAAATGCACTCACCTTGGTGGGGCCTCAGTGATAGGGAGATTGAGTGGCACAAGGTGAGATGTACTTTGCAAATGAGCAGGACCAGGTGATGAATGCAGTGTCAGCTGTAGCTTGTCTCTAACCATGCTCAGTTCTACATAGGCACTGAGTCTTTGGCGAAGATACACAGGTGCTTCTAGATCAACAAAGAAGATGTATGACCATCTTGCAGAATTTCTGATATTTCAGAATTTCTTGCGGAATTGCACAATCTTCCATTAAAAATAGAGAAGTCCATTCATATCATTACAGTCAGGGATTTTTTATTAGATTACTTACAGTGTGGAAACAGGCCCTTTGGCCCAACAAGTCCACACCGACCCGCAACCCACCCATACCCTTACCTAACACTAAGGGGAATTTAGCATGGCCAATTCACCTGATCTGCACATCTTTGGACTGTGGGAGGAAACTGGAGCCCACCCGAAGGAAACCCACACAGACACAGGGAGAACGTGCAAACTCCACACAGTCAGTCGCCTGAGGCGGGAATTGAACCCAGGTCTCTGGCGCTGTGAGGCAGCAGTGCTAACCACTGTGCCACCATGCCACCCACAATTTGTACTTGATCTCCGCTGTTGAAGAAGTGGGGAATAATATATTGCCTGTTGGCAAAGAAGTGAAGTAGTCTGTAGTGGAGCCCTTACAGGCATGACTTCCATGATGGATGGTTGCTAATTCCTGATTGGTTTTTCATTGCCTTATTTGGTCATGTCCAGTTTATTGTGGTCACTATGCTGCGTACTGATGTCTGTTTCTGTGCCAAAGTTACAGAGAATGGAGAAGGCAAAAATGATGCTGCTTTCACATGAAGTGGACAGTTGCACACTGAATGATCATATAAGGCTTTATTTTTCAGTCCCAGTTTTCATGCTGAAGCAATGCACACTATTCACTAAACACAATTACATCACTAGATTCTCTGAGATTGGTAACAGTTTAGTTTATTCCACAAGCTCCTAGAATTGATTGGGCCTTCAGATGCAATAAAGTGATGTTGCTGCATGCCAGAATTAAAGAGGTTTGACCTGTTATTTTCTCGCCTACTGAAGACTATACAGGACAAAAACAGGAAACAGTGACACAGAAATGGCTTAACTATAAAGTGCAGAACTGTTGCAAAAAAGTAGTTGCAATTATTTTGCAACGTTTGACATTCTAAAAAGTTGCCCTTGCAACTGCTTGGTGATACCTTGTCAAGTGTATACAGAACACAAACAAACTAGGATGAGATGAAGAATAAGATGTTATCATTTCAGGAAGTTTGCAAGTTAAGCCCAACCGGTACCACTAAATATAAGTAAAACTGAAAGAACTGCAAATGCTGTGGAAATCAGAGACAAAAAACAGAAATTGCTGGAAAAGCTCAGCAGGTCTGGCAGCATCTGTGGAGGGAAATCAGAATTAAAGTTTCATAAAAGGATTCTAGGAAGGGTCTGAGGAAGTGTCACTAGGTCGGAAATGTTAACTCTGATTTGTCTCCACAGATGCTGCCAAACCTGTTTTCCAGCGACTTCTGTTCTTGCCACTAAATATAAGGTTGATTATGCTGGCCACTTTTATTTGTGGTTCATGCTAAACACTCACACAATCCTACAGCTTTCAATGATCTGCTACAGCAAATACATACTCTAGCAGGGCAAAGGTTATAATTGAAAACTTCGATATACTGGCACAAACAGAACTTACACATCAAACTTTATGGCAATAGAACATGTGGGTGCTGTTTGACATATTCCAAACTTTGATAAAATGTTACAAACAGACTTGTGGGCAAAGCTTTAGTTCATGGAATGTAAGGGACAATAGCAATGCGCAAAGGAAATTGGCTGAGTGACAGAAAATAGAGGAACAAAGAGTAGTGGTTAGTGAATGATTTGTGATGTGGCTGTCTGCTTGACGGACATGGAATGTGTTCAGAGCGAAAGCTGCTGGCACATGCTGTAGGTGTTAGTTTGATGTAACACACATCTTTTTATATAGACTACTAGGACATGGGCATCGCTGGCTAGCCAACATTTATTGCTCTGTTCCTAGTTATCCTTGAGAAGGTGGTGGTCAGCTGCCTTCTTAAACTGCTGCAGTCCACATGTTGCAGGTGGACCACAATGTTTTTAGGGATGGATTTCCAGGATTTTGACTCAGCGACAGTGAAGGAACGGGGATTTATTAAAAAGTCAGAGTGCAGAGTGGCTTGGAGGTGAACTTGCAGTTGGTGGTGTTCCCATGTATCTGCTCTGTCAGTACAGTTCCATGCAACAAGGTGTGTACCCCCTTGACTGAGAACTATTGACCAGAAAATCAAGCTGCCTCGTTCTGTTACTGCACTATTAGGCAAAATCAGGCAAGAAAAGAAATGGATGCAGGTAAATGAATTGAGCAATAAAAGAGCAAGCAAGCAATCCTGAGATCCAGCTTGATGCAAACCATGATCTTGATGCCTGTCCCTGCATGCAAAGTATCCTTACTATGCTAATTGATAATACACTCTGTAAAGGACATCTATGTTCCCTAAGCTGCCTGTAAGAACTTTTCAAGAGGTTTTGACTTATTTGTGTCTTACTGACTTCCTCTGAAGCGCTTCTGTGATCTTTCCTCCGGCATTTGTAGTGGTGGAAAGATCACAGAAGCGCTTCACAGGAGGCTCCCAAGCACTGAGGATGTCACCTAGACAGGGGACGAAACGTCTGCAACACAAATTCCCAGCTCGGCGAACAGAACCACAACAACGAGCACCCGAGCTACAAATCTTCTCACAAACTTACTGACTTGGTCTAGGTAGGTGCAATTAATTAAAACTAATTAAAAGCAGCATATTGTTGTGAGCAAAATAAATATCCATTCAGTAAGTAGGTATTCAGTACTATGAATTTCACAGCGAGAGGATTTCTTACTCTGCATATGTTTGAATTTTTGAAAGCTGAATCAATATCTTTAAAGTCAGTCATTCTATTTATGAATAATTATAATGTTTTCAATCTTACTTTTCCATATTTTTCTCATTTCCTTTTTTCTCTACTGGTTCTTAACAATGTTCATCATTTTTATCACATAAAGGTTTTAATAGAGTGCAAGATAATTTTTTGGTTAAAACTTCTAAAGGAGTTAACCAAATACTTTGGGGCATATCCTTGCATAGTCAGGTTGACTCTGGATGCTTTTAGAAATAGTTAGTGGGCGATGATTCCACCCCAATATCTGCTATGTCATATTCCCCTTGCAATTTCCAAGGAGTTGTCTAGATTCTTGAGGATTCATAAACCACAATTTAAATTCATGACCCTTTTGAAAGATCTGTTGAAAGGTCATACAAAATACCTGTCCCTGATCCGTGTCCTTTCCCTGCCCCATGCCATATACATGTCCACATACCAACTCTGTGCACTCTCGAGAACACTCCCCCACTCAACATGTTCGCTCATACAGTTTGCACCACAGAAGCACCGAGCCATACAATAACAATGCTAAGCTTTGAAATGCATTACAAAATAAAATTCAGTCATCTGCTTTAAAACAAAACTGCTGCTATTACAACAATAACCAGCCTACCTTGGAACTCGGTTGCTGACATGAACAGGACACCATCCTGCCCCTGCTCCCTGAAACAAGAATATGGCAGACTGGGTCCCTTTTAAAGGAATGCATCTGCTGAGCTGGGAAATTTCCTGACCTTGACAGTAAAAATCCCTTTAATAGCCCTTTGTTAACTGCAAAAATCATACAAGCTCAATATCAAGTTCGAAATACGTGTTCCATTATGTTATTATAGGCTAATTGTTCAACTTATATGTTTTCTTAAAATCCGATAAACTTTCATGGCAGGTGATTCTATGTTTATATCCCAGACAATGGCATGCTCTACTTTTATTATTGAAGAACATAGGAAGAGTAATAGATCACTTAGTGCTTCAGGCCTGCTGCTCCATTCAAGAAAGGAGATCATGGTTAATCTGCAATTTTAATGGCCTATAATACACTTTTATCTTAATATCCCTTAATACATTGAGATATCAAAGACCTATCATTCTTAAATTAGAAAGTAACAATTGATCCCATACTTCTACGAGCCTTTACTGACCCTAAGAAATGCTCCCAATTTCACTGTTCAAACATCCAGACTAATTTTCAAATTTGGCTGCCTTGATCTGAGAGTCCCCAAATAACAGAATGTTTCTGTCTGCTCCACACATTTGTTCCTCACGTTATTATCCTTCCTCATAAAAAAACCCATTCACTAACCTATTTTTCTATTTACCATTTGCTGCTGGAAGTTGGTGCCTATATCTTTGTCCTAGCCCCCAATTTTTCACAGGTTGTGCTGCATTATGTTGGTTCAGTGTGTGTCATGAAGATGTTTAGAGTGGCTGCATCATTGTTTAATTTGTTTTAAAATTTAACACCTAATTTTACATTCCCCTCAGCACACCATAATGCATTTGTGGGGTATAACATTGGGATTTATTGAGTAGGTTTTCAAAAATGGTAGGCAAAAGTGAGAACCGCAGACGCTGGAGATCAGAGTCAAGATTAGGGTGGTGCTGGAAAAACACAGCAGGTCAGGCAGCATCCGAGGAGCAGGAAAATCGATGTTTTGGGCAAAAGCCCTTCATTAGGAAATTTCAAAAATGATATGTTTAGCCCTCATTTAACATAGTCTATGTTAAAAGAAATTATATGTGAATAAGTCAGCCAGTTTTTCTTTTGTTTGAGAACTAAAGTATGAACTAATTGCTGATAATACAAATGATTTTTATAAGAATGCACCCAAATGAACACTACTGTGCTCATGATAATCAGGCATTGTGCATTATGTGATCTAAGTACACATCAAGGCAGAAATGCATCTGCAAATGTATTCACCATTAGCATATCAACAAGTCAACATTCATTAGGACTAATTTCCTCTGTTGTCAAAACAAAAATCTATCTTGATTATGCGTGAGAGCTACTAAGCAAACTGCTGTATATTTTGCCTCTGTCAACTTCCTAATAACTTCAAAAATAGGAAGGTAAAGAACATGCCAATCATGATGCACCTATAACAATGTTCATTTTCTACCTCGCAAGCAGATAACTGGCATAAATAAAGAATATTATGTTTTTACAGCTGTGATTACACAATTCTAACTTAAATTGGCTCAAGAAAGAGCCAATTTTACGAGGAATTAGAGATCTTTTTAGATGGCTTAACAAAAATATGTATGTCTAGACTCAATAGTCCCAGTGGCAGCTTTGACCCACCCTACCTTGACATGACTCTTGAAGCACAGATTTAACATGAACCCACTGCTTCTGGAACTTATGAATTTACAGCTGTTAAGACCACCAGCCTTGATATGAGATTCAAATTATATGTCATATTGGATTCTAGGTTATTAGAATAGTTCCCAGTTATTACAATTACTACCATTGTCTTTCTCATCACGTTGGAATGCATTAATGATGTAATAATGACTTGCAATATAACTGTCAACCCATGTGTTTAATAATACTGAGAGGTTGGCTAGTAACTAAATGGCCAAATAACAATTCTCTTAAAGTTCCTGGTACTTATCAACTAATAGTAGACTGATACAGGAAAATGAAAGGTTCATAGCCATGAGTTTGTTTTTTTGTTTTGAACATTGGAATTTTATTCTTGCACAACTTTGGATTCTTAAAGGTTATATATTTGTAAGCGTGAGACCTGGTAGTTCTGAGGTCTGACTCCTGCTTTTTTTTTAGAAGTGCCTTGCTTTTAACATATTATAGTGAGACCTGTCAAATAAATTAAAATGTTGCAATATGATCGCTTTGCCTGTAGAGAGAGCTCTGCTATATATTCATCTCAGTGAAGGCCTGTAATAAAAGTGCATTAATCTTTCAGTATCATATATTTGTAAAAGATCTGGGACAGGAGCACATGAGCAATCACGCCCTGCAACTGAATGGTGGACAGTTAAAAGGTGGTTCCTTAAAATTGTCCTTTATCAATGTATCAGAATGTAGAAGTAATATTTACTGCTCTCATATTGAGTGAGTCAATATTAAATAACTGAGTGACAAGTTTTAAAAATGGAAAGAATTTGCTTATTTCCACACCTTTGCCCTGGAGATTATATTTGCTATCACAGACATAACAAAACTGGGTGCAAATGAAGATAAAAACAATACTCATAAAAGATAAAATAAAACTCACAGCTGAATTTTCCATTCTTATGTATTTTGTACAAGAGTGTTTTATCGAGTGAGGTTCATGCACCTGGTTTGTCATTGCCCATGTTGGCTTTCTTCATACAAACATTTAATTTTGCAACTCATTAGTCATTACAAGTGACTTCTTCGGCACCCATTTCATTGAAGTCTATGACAGAAACAGTGGAAGCATTCACCACTGCAAGATCTTTGCAATACTGCTACTACAGTTGTGCACCATTGCAGACAATGCAGCCAACAACTGCCCCTGGGACCCTGGTGCTCCACTGTTATTACCAAAGGCGTGGTCCTGATGAGAAAACTCAGATCTCACTTCAGGAGGGAATAAATAAATCTATTCAGTCACTAATGTGAAAATCTCACTGGTTTTGCTATTTATGAATCACATAATATGCCAAGTACTGGGAGACAAGGCTTTAGAGCTGACACATTCGCACACTGAACTGCAAGTATGCAAAAACATAGCTTCTTTATGGAACTGTTGCTGGGATGGTGGATTAATGCCAGGTTTTCATTATTCTAATGTAGCGTAAGCACTTTGGTTCTGCAGTAAAAAATCTGAAGAAGGTTACATACCTCAGAGTTCCTTATTGAGGCATGACATTGGTCACCTTGCAAAGTCTCCATCCAGCTCTCTGTCAGACATAAGGTGACAACTCATTGCAAATAATGTTGGGGTTCAGGAGTAGTGTCAGTGAAATCTTGTTTCATTTTTGACATATCCCACAGATTATTAGCTCATGCATCTGGCACAGACATCACAGCTTTTAAAAAATGCATTGACAAGATATGGGCTAGGCCCACATTTATTGTCCATCCCAAATTGTACAGAGGACAGTTAAGCATTGTCCATATTACTGTGGGTCTGGAGTTACATGTGGGCCAGAGCAGGTAAGATGGCAGTTTCCTTCCTTTAAGGACATTACTGAGTCAGCTGTGTTTTTTTCTAACAATCAACAATGGTTCCGTGGTCGTCCTTAGACTCTTAATATCAGAATTTAATTAAATTCATATTCCACTATTTGCCAAAGCAGGATTTGAACCAGGATCCCTGGATCAATACCTGTGTCTCTGAATTAATAGCTGAAACACAAAATGCTGCAGAAACTCAGCATGTCTGGCAGCATTCTGTAGAGAGAAAAAAAAGAGTGAATGCTTCAAGTCCATTCAATCTTCAATTCTTGATGTTCCTTTATGGCCATGCTCCAGATAGTCTTCAGTCTCCCCAGTTACCATCCATTCCCTTTATATAACTGTGAATATCTCTAAGTTACCACCGAAACCCATGGTCTTGGGAATTGCCTTTTATTCTCCCCACATTGATTCCAACATGACTGAGACTTCCACTCACCACTGTAAAAACTTCCACTCACCAAGCTTCCTGTCCCCACCTATGCTGTATTTGAGATTCCATCCTTCGATTTTGAATTGTCCACTTACATTGATTATTCTCTCAGTCAATCAGTCCAATGAACCCCAACCCCAGACTTGAGCTTTCCAAATTTCCCAGCACTGTACAGATTAGCCCTTGATAAGCACCCAGACCATAAATGCTCAAAATGCCAGGATAGATCTTGATTCACCTGCACCACCACCATCACCACCACCACTACCGCTGCCAACAACACAATACAACCCCCAGCACCACCACCTACACCCCCATTCCCCACCAAAACTGACTGAGCATAGCTTTGGAATGAGTCTGCACAGCATCCTAACTGACTTGCCTTGAAGACCTAGACTTACACAAGTTGCATTTGACCTATGGGACTGACTGTGTCCAAATCCTGGAACTGTAAAGATACCGATCTCCCAATTATTTATGCCCAAGCACCTCACTGACTATGGCCAAGATCCTAACCAGATTATAACCAGATGATTGACTGCAGTGGTAACTCTTGACTGACCATAGTCCTCATTGACCCCATATGACCATTTAATTGAAGCACACGTGCAAAGGTTTTGGCACATAAGCTGCTGGTACATTCTATAGGTATGACATTGAAGCAACACAGTGCTGTCGAGCAATGTATGGGAACACAATGAAGGAACAAGAGTAGGCCACTCAGCCTCCTGGGCTCGCTCTGCCATGACTGATCTGATTTTAATCTCAAGTTCACATTCCTGCATATCCCTGATGTCTGTCCATTGCCTCGATAATCAACATGTCTATCCCCTTGAATATTTAGTGCTCCAAAGCAGGAGGAACTGCCTGCCTCTCCCTCTGCAATAAAAAGCAATGACATCCACACAGCCTACAAGTAGGTGCAGTGTGAGTAAGTGCTAAGACAGTCAGCTAAGATCCATGAGTTGCAAATGCAACCCTGTGCAGAAAGGGAGCTGGCAGAAGCACAAAAGACATAAGAGCTCCAAAGTGAAGTCCAAAAGGTTCTCTATACTTCACATTGCTTTCTTAGCGCACACTTTCTGACTTCAGCATTGACTTATTAACCACCATCTTCTGTGTGGCTCACAAACGAGGATGTCCTCAGTGGGGGTGGCAGTGATCAGCCCCACAGGTCAAGTGCAAACCATCCAGGGATACCATGCAAATCAGTCAGATTGCTGCTGTTGAGACATATGTCCACGGGTGAACTGTGGTCAGTCAGGATTGTTGTGCCAAGGCAGTTCAGAGGGGTCAGCCAATTCTTCCTGCAATGAGACAAAGGAGGAATTGACTATGATGGAAATAGATGTGAGAGCAGTGGGAGTTAGGAAAGGCATTGAGGTGTCCCCAGTGAGTGAGTTGAAAGTTCAGAGGACAAGAAGGTTTTGTAGTTTGGGAGGATGAGTACGTGAGAGATATTGAGTGAACAGGATACAATAATGAGAGTTGTAGTCTTTGTGTTTTGTTGACATGTGTGTGTAATGGTATTGTTAGAGTGAATGCTGGCCCTGTGAAGATAAGGTAGCAGAGAGATGTTATCACTTATCCTTGCAGAGCCTAAAAGATCATCGACCTTCATTGCTGGGCATCTAACTTTATCCATGACAGACTACTGGCCCAGATTACATTTGACTTTTGGCTGGTTATGTATTGTGGTGTAGCTTCCTTAGGCAGTCTGCAAAGAAAAGAATGGCCTTCCTCTCCACCATTCCATCCACCAACACCACCAGACCACTGTCAGTAAAGAGGGAAGCGAGTTTGCCTTTCTTTAGGGACAGGTCGTGAAGGTTGAAGCAAATTATATGTGTAAGGTGAAAATAATCGCAATGGCAATAATATTCTTACCCAATGGACTAACCAGAGCAGAAGGTATTGAAAGCACACTTTATTTGCTTTACTGAGCTAAGAATAATATTTAAATTAGGAAAATGTTGCCAAATAAAAGGCACTATACCCAACCAACATTCCATTTGCACAGTTCCTATTTGGAAGTGATGCTGAAAAGGTCAAGTTTAAAAATGTAAATCCCTGCCTTACTGGCTTTTCTCCTCTCTTTGAAGAATTTATGAAGAATGCAGACAGCTACATGAGGACAAATTGGTTGACAGAATGAAATGAAGTCAAGTGAGAGGTTCATCTGGAGTACAAATACTAACAGGAACTGCTGGGTCACTGCTGTAATTTGATATAATTTTTGATTTGCTTGTCCCTTTCTTTCTCACCATTCCTCTGTTGCTTCTAAAATAAGCCATCTACCTTTGGCAGTCAAAGTCTCAGCACTGGCTTGAAAGTGATCTAAATGGCTTGCTCTTTTCATCATCTGCAAACTTCGTTTATTTATATATGGAATCTAAAATTTGGAGGCTAAAAAGTGGCAAGTGTTAATATTCTATTAAATAGATGGATAAAAAGGCTGTGTCTTTTGTCATGATTTATTGCTCTATTATGCATTATGCATAGTATTCTGAATTGTCTATGAACATCTACAGTGTTTGATACAGTTACTTTTATATTTTCTGAAACATAAAGAAATCAGTAACATTGTTTTTTGTGTGGTTGTTTAAAGTGCCTGGCAATAATATTTATACCACACAAATGCCAAGCAGTGACATTCTCCAACAAGAGAGCATATTATCATATTTCCTTGATACTCATTGGCATTATCATTATTGATTTCCCCTGAATAGCAACATCCTGGGACTTACCATAGATTAGAAACTGAACAGGAACCAATCACATAAAGGCGATGGCTACAAGAGTGGGTTGGACGTTGGGAATTTTGTGATGAATTAGGCAAATAAGAACTAGTTTGGGAATCTTGGTTGGCATGAATGGGTTGGACTAAAGGGTCTGTTTCCGTGCTATATGACTTCAAGCACATCCTCTATTTACAAGGCAGAAGTCAGGAGTATGGTGAAATACTCTCCAATACCCTGGTGGAGTACTGCTGCAACAACACTTAAGAAATTTGACACCATTCAGAGCAAAGCAAGCCATTTGATTGGAACCTGATCCACCGACTTAAATGTTCACTCTCTCTACCTCTGGTGATTTGGAGATGCCGGTGTTGGACTGGGGTGTACAAAGTTAAAAACCACACAACACCAGGTTATAGTCCAACAGCTTTAATTGGAAGCACACTAGCTTTCGGTGTGACGCTCCTTCATCAGGTGATTGTGGAGGGCTCGCTCCGAAAGCTAGTGTGCTTCCAATTACACCTGTTGGACTATAACCTGGTGTTGTGTGGTTTTTAACTTTGTACCTCTGGTGCATAGTGATATCCGTGTTTAAAAGTGTATCCCTTCCTGACATCACTGCAGTGGCTTTACTTATATGTTAAATTTGTATGTCAACATTCACAGTCACCTGATGGGACTGCTGTAGTTCATCAAGGCAACTCACAACCACTAAAGGCAATCAAGGATTGGTTACTTATTTGATGATGTGACTGTACACAGATTTACTGGCAGGCTAAGCAGAGTGCATTTCATTTTTAATTTGTATTTTATTTGTGGAGGCCTTGGTGGTGATGGATCAAAGATTTTCGGGATAGCTTTTTGGAATGAAAGAGCTGTTCTATGATCAAATTTTCAGTAATTAAATTGGGTTTACATCCATTAAAGCTTTGATGAATGGGAGGTGGTCTCATTGAAACACATCAGATTCTAAAGGGCTTTACAGGTTAAGCACTGAAAGGTTATTCCCTCTGTCTGGGGAACCTAGGACATAGTCTTGGTCAGGTGCTAATCATTTAGAACTGAGATGAGGAGAAACTTGTTCACTCAAAAGGGTGTGAATCTTTGACATTCTCTATTCCAAAGAGTTGTGGATGCTCCATTGTTGAATACATTTAAGGTTGATGTATGGAACATCTGTGACACCCAGAGAATTAATTGTGCTTGCACTGCAGTATAGTTGATCCTGCTCATGGTATCATTGTACCAACCTTAGCCAATAATGAATGGTCACCAGCTTTCAGAGGACAAATAATTCGAACTTACACAAACAATTTTGACAGTGTGATGAAATCTATGTTTTCCACAAGATTGACTGAGTGAAACATGTACTCCTCACTCATTATCTTGGCACTGATATCGACAGGTTCTCGTTTATTGATCACTTCATGCTGCCTCTGATGGGAGACCAGGTGTTCTTTGGTATAATTTGGGGATACTTACTGTGCATCGTCTGTTTGGGTCAGTGAATGGCCTTTTGTGGATAGGACATATGAGCTTTGTTGACCTATAAAGGTCACTTCGCACTTATTTCCATCCTTCTGTACCTCTTCAGTGCTATAATTCGTTATTTTGTCTGGGAAATCTTACTGGAAAGCTTCCATTGGAGTGGATGTGATCACCAACTGAGCAATTCTGTTTTCGAACTCCCTATCTGAAAAAAAACACAGAATGAGCCCATTTCTTAATATCATCTCATCAAGTGGCCTATGGATTTTGCAAGCTCTGTTTAAATGACATTAATTCCAGTTGATGATCAGGAAGTTTAGTCTGATCTTGAATTTGTCTTCTAATGTGATATTTTGGTGATCTTTTAGCTTGGTAGCTGTTAATCTTGATACAGTATTTTCATGTTTCTGATTGCTAAGCAGTGGTAATGACTTCTTTTCTGCATTGGACATGCCTGAATGTAAAAACCATTGCCTCAAATACTGTTTAAATATTCTGAATTCTTTCAGGAAGTCTGCTCTGAATAGTCAATTTAAACTTGAGAATTTTGTGGCCATTCTGACAATACGCCTTTGACCTTCCTTTATCTCTCTTCAGCCCACACCTGGATTCATTGCCTTTTTCAAATGAGTAACATTGCCCTCTCAATAGGAGATTTTTTAACTTTCAATTTTAACTTTGTATACCCCAGTCCAACACTGGCACCTCCAAACCATCAATAGGATCTGGTTGCTCACCAGCAATCTGGATTTTCTCTGCTCTCCATGTTGTGCTGGCCAAAGACATTGCAGGTTGTCTGGTGTACTTCAGTGTGATTTCACACTGCTGTGCATGTGTTGCAATTGTAGATTAAATTGCACGATGACTGCTTGAGCATGATAGACCTCGTGAGCCTGATGTTTTCTACTGCTGTTCGTTATTTCATGTTACTAATCAATCTTGCATCAAGGATTGATTATTAACATGGGTTATTTTATTTAAAATATGAAGACCTATTATAAGCCACAAAGTGGACATGACAGCAACTACCTTGTATCTTTTGCAGTTTGCAAACCCAAGCAGAGTCACAACATTGTATGCATACGGCACATGATGTCCTTAAAGGCAAGGTACATGTACACCAACCATCATGGACACACTTATATTCACTGACTGGCCCTCTGCCACAATCAAGCTGGCCTCCAGGCAGGGAATGATTGGTGACATCCCTGACGGCCTGTTGAATTAAAACTCCCCAGTGCATAAAGGAATCCTGAATTGTAGGTTCCCCACGCTTTCTGGCCAATGAACACCCTGAGGGCCTATTCAATTAATTTCTTCACTTTTACCCTGCCCGTTAATCTCAAAAGATTTGCAAATTGTACTGAAGAAAATCTTTCTTTCTGAGCCTCACCTAGTTTTTCAGTCATCTTGCAAGTTTAGACAAGGTATGTTAAAGTGGCTTTCCCTTTTGTCACTTCTGCAAAAGGCTGTCATCCAAGAATTGTGCAATTTGCAATGATTGATTACCATAATAGCTGTGTTAATAAGTCTTGCTGAACAGATTTTATGAGTTTAAAAATTTGTATTGATTCTCAGTTTGAGGTTATGCGATTGATATGTTGCTAATTATAATCAATGTTGGTTTCATTTATTGTAAAAAGGATTTTTGTTCCAGTTTCTTTTCCAGGAATAATTAAAATTTCACAATGTGGGAATATCTAAAGGGTGTTCTAACTTATGTCTATTGTACCCTTAAGTTTCAGATGGTTAACCAAATTAAATTTTAAGTCAATCATATAGATACAAATTAGATATGTCATAAATGTTCACTTCTAAAATTTAATTTACCTCTTAACTTAAGTCTGTTTTTAAACACTTTTCCAGTTGGTATGTTCACAACATGTCTATTAAATGGGCTTGTTGAAAATCTGAGACAGACTTCAGTCATTAAAGCATACTGTTGATTTATACAGTGAGTCCAGATGGATTTAGCTAATTCCTTCTCAGAAACAACCACCTGGGAAACTTAAAGGCAGTGGAATGAGGAATCTTGAATTGCCAATTTGATAATCAACACATACAACACATATTCCTTCTTCATTCATTGTAGTTTACTGCTATTCTTTAAATTTGCAACAACAGATTATTTTCTTAAGAAATCTGTGCTCAAATTGCTTCACAATGTATGGAAAGGAGTTATCTGGAAACATAATAGTCCAAACCTTAAGAATGAAGATATTATGTGATAAACTGCTATTGGTGCTAAAACAAAAGACTGGTTCTAAATACCTGACAGTAGACAAAAATTGTGGAGTGCAATGGAACTTTTCTTACTGTTCATTTACCAAGTAATGACTCTGATGTGCAAGCACTGAAGTATTCACTCAATCTGTGTGCTTGGGCAATCAATTAGCAACATAAGCACATATAAGACCCTAAGACATTGGAGCTGAAGTAGGCATTCAGCTCATTGAATCCACTCCATCAATGAGATCAGGACTGATCTGATAATCCTCAATTCCACTTTCCTGAACTGATAACCCCTATACAATAGACAAGACCAAACTGATGTTCATAAGAAAGTTGGAGAGATAAATTGAACTTCATTGCACCTCTTTTTTTTAACCATGAAACTAGCTGATATTCAAATTATTATTTCCTGAGGGCGGCACAGTGGCACAGTGGTTAGCACTGCTGCCTCACAGCGCCAAAGACCCGGGTTCAATTCCCGCCTCGGGCAACTGTCTGTGTGGAGTTTGCACATTCTCCCCGTGTCTGCGTGGGTTTCCTCCGGGTGGGCTCCGGTTTCCTCCCACAGTCCAAAGATGTGCAGGTTAGATGAATTGGCCATGCTAAATTGCCTGTAGTGTTAGGTGAAGGGGTAAACATAGGGGAATGCGTTTGGGTGGGTTACTCTTCGGAGGGTCGGTGTGGACACTGTAAGTAATCTAATCTAATCCTATAAATGTAATCTTCTCTGGAAGTGTAACAGCTGTTAAACTGAAATTTACAAACTGCAAGGAGTTCAAAGCAATCTCTTCAAAGAGTCATTAGATATCATGCATATATAGAGGCATAGAGTCATAGAGCTGAACAGCATGGAAATAAATCTCTTCGGTCCAACTCGTCCATGTTGACCAGATATCCTACATTAATCTAAGTCCTATTTGCCAGCATTTGGCCCATATCCCTCTAAACCCTTCCTAGTCATATAACCATCTAGATGCCTTTTAGATGTTGTAATTTTACCAGCCACCAGCACTTTCTCTGGCAGCTCATTCCATATATGCATCACCATCTGCGTGATAAGGTGGCCGTTAAGTCTCTTTGAAGTTTTTCCCCTCTCACCTTAAGCCTATGCCCTCTAGTTTTGTACTCCCTCACCCTCGTGAAAAGAACTTGGCTATTTACTTTGTTTATGCCCCTCATGATTTTATAAACTTCTATAAGATCATCCCTCAATCTCTGATGCTTTGGAGAAAATAGTCCCAGACTATTCAGCCTCTCGCTATAGTTCAAACCCTCCAACCCTGGCAAAATCCTTGTATATCTTTTCTGAACCCTCTCAAGTTTCACAACATCCTTCCAATAGCAGCAAGACCACAAGTGCACACAGTTGTCCAAAAGTGGCTCCATCCATGTCCTGTACAGCCACAACATGGCCTCCCAACCCCTATGCTCAATGCACTGACCAATAAAGGCAAGCATACCAAATGCCTTCTTCACTGTCTGTCTACCTAGGGCTCCACTTTCAAGGAGTTATGAACCTGCACTTTAAGGTCAATCAAGGTTCCAAAGTCAATCATAAAACTAAAATAACGTTGACAGATAATGTGTGGATCATAATTGTGGCATACATCCTACTTTCTGCTGTTACTTCTTTGTCACTGATCATCAGCATGTTGTTCTATTCCCATGTAATGTTTCAGAAATTTTGTCCCATTACTTTGACGTTTTCAGGAATAAATGTTACATAAATACACTCTTCTCAAGAACTGTGACAGGTTTGGGCTGATATTTTACACAGGAGGAATTATCTTTCTCCAAACACTGTATGCTTTTTTGTTTAGAATGCTTCTGTGTTCAGATGATTGCAGACATGTATCTTGACTAAAGTGATGACAGAATATTTCATGTTGTGATTTTGTAAAGGGGATGGCAATCCTAGTTTTTGATTGTCTAATTTTCAGGAATCATTGAAGCATTTTTATATTATTCCTGCAGTGTGTCTTCCAGTAAACCTGAATTTCACAACCGAAACAGAAGGTGGTACTTGCAGTGTTAAAAATTGTCTCGGTTGTGTTCAGGCCAGAAAAGGTGTCAAGCTTGAAGAGCTTCCCCAGCACAGTGTTAATTCAGCTAGAACTCTGCTTTCAAATTATTTGCATAAATCTGACATGTGCTTGGAGGGATCTGCCAGGAATTGCAGCCAGAAATCCAGATCCTGCTCCAGTTTTGAGAAGCTTGCAGCAGTCTTAACAAGCGAATGCTGTCTGGCTTTCTGGCTACTGCCATGAAGCAGATGTGGTACGATCTCTTGCTCTGAAGACCTTGGTTAATGTATAGGGAAGAGAAAGGTTGCACCTACTGTTTGATGGATAATGAGATGAAATATTTACCAGCTTTTGGGACAAGATAACCTGCAAAATGCAGGTGTAAACACCTTTAGTGCCTCTGCAAGTGAGGTCAGTTCCTGTTGATCATGTAAACTTTAGACATGTTAGTGCTGGAATTCACGAATGGCCATGGCCAATTGGAGAGGTGGTGATATCATGGTAATGTCACTGGACTAATAATCTGGAACCCCAGGTTGATGTACTGGGGACATGAAATCATACCATGGCAGATGGTGAAATTTGAATTCATTAATAGCCTGTAGCAAAAAGTTCGCCCAGTAGTAACCATGTAGCCAATACTTAGTTTTGCAAAACCTCATCAGGTTCACTCATGCCCTTGAGGGAAGGAAAACTGCAAACCTGACTTGCAGATGATATGATCTCTGGACAATTAGTATTCAGCAATAAATGCTGGCTCTGCCAGTGATGCTTACATAACGAATAATAAAATTGAACAAACAATAAAAATTGTAGCTGGCTTGTGGACCTCTGGCCCTAATAGGTTTTGTATTATATTTTAAAAATGGGCTTGCAAAAGTCTTCAAAAATGTAACAGAAAGACCACAAAATACAACCTTTATTCTTGCACACATATGCACAAACTCCATTCCGGCCTTATTTTATCCATAGAAGGGGCACTTAATTAAGATGCAGAAAGGTGGGCAATTTGCTGACAATTAGTAGCAAAAACACAATATTCTGTGAATATGTTTCAGAAACACATTGCACTGTCCTAATCATGATTTCCAAACAGTTTCATTGCGCATACGGAAGGGCTAGCAAAAGAAAAATTGCTAATGAAGGTGTTTGTAAACACAGTATCTTTTATTTTGTCTTTTGTTTCTAAAATAAACTGTGGACTAAAATGAAAAAGAGCTGCTTGAAAACCGATGTTTGAGAGGGTGGCTGTGTATTTTGAAAACCACCAACCTGACACTCACACTAAGCATTGTGTAAGCAATCAATTGAACAACCAGTGATTAGAGTTTGAAATACAGATAATTTGGAGCCAAGAGAATGTACTGATGCAGCTCTGGTTGGCAATGAAAAGTTGATTGGTCTATCGACTAGTGAGCAGATTTTGATGACAGAGACCTTTTGCCTGTCAACAACCATCTGATTGGTTCTCAAGTAATTGAACAGCTTGGAGCTGGGAACAAGTTGCAGAGAGACAGAGATTCTGGCCTTCCACAGCTCAGAAGCGGTGTTTCTGTTTTCTATTATTAAAACTAACTGTAATCTGAAGAAAACCAATTTATCTTTTCTGCAATAGTTGTTGTCAGCTGTAACTTTTACCTGATAACAGAGACTTTTTAAAAATAAAGAAGCAATCATGTGTCTCTTATAAACCAGTTGAGCTACCCAGATAAAGACAACTGAAGCAATATGCTGGGCAACAGTTGAGTCACAAGGATCATCACGACAGAAGGACCTGGGAACAAAGTCAAACAAATTGCCTTTCCTGTTTTATCCCTCTGTTTTAGCTTGTTTGTTTGTCTGTCTGTGTGATCAGGAGTTTATAAGGGCATTAGAGTCTTAATAGATAGTGTGATATGCTCACAGTTTATAACTGTTTACCTGCAATTGGACATTAATTACTTGTAATAAATAGTAGCTTCTGTTAAGTACAGAAAGCTGGTCCATATTTTCTATGAGCCTTGCTCTGAAAATCAATTTTGATAAATTGGAAAATTTTACATAGTCTTCAAAATCTTTAACTTTTATGATGACTCCAGAAAAGATTGACATCCAGCTACCCCAGTAACAAAATATGAAAAGCAGAAATGAAACCAACATGTAATTAGTAATGTGGTGCAGCAAACAATCCCTACATTTGATAGCTGATGATGTGAAAGGAATGGAAACTGGAGCACAAAGAAATCTTGAGACAATGACCACAACTTTAGTGTGACAACATCAGGAGTACTTTGTGCAGTTATGGTTTCCATGTTTAATGAATATTATTTTTGCATTTAGATGCTCAACAGCGCAGTCTCACTAGATTGACGTCTGGGTTTACAGGGTTTCCTGAGAATATCAGACTGAATAATTTAATGTTTTAATGATTGGAGTTTGGAAACGTGGAAGATGATTTCTTAAAAACTTAAATGATTCTCAAAGGGCAGGATAGGATAGACATTGAAAGGTTGCTTCTATTGTCTGGGGAGTTTAAATCACTGACATTTTATTGAATTGAGAAGCGTGTGAATGAAAGAGTTAAGTAGAAACAGAAGAAGGGAATATGCTAATTGACCCGACTGTTACAAGCATCCAGTTTCACAATCTGTGAAAAGGACTGCTGTGTCACTTTTGAGGATGTTAATGCTGGTCCCTTCAACAAGGGCAAGTGTTTGTACAGTTTCAGGATCTTCAGTTATCATTGGTAAGAGTGCTATCAACTCACATTAAGTCATAAATAATGTCCATAGTGGCAACCAGGCAATAAGAAGTTAAAATAACATTAGCAATTTAACACTTGTAATCTCTCTTTAAATCTAAGGAAGAATTATCATGGGCCCAAATGCTAATACTGCCTTCCTCTCCCAGCAAATACTGCCTCTGTGATATTTACCAGGATTTCTATTTTCAGTCCAAGTTTCCAGCATCTGCTTTATTTGTATAAATCTTATCAAATTAGGACTGATAGTGAAATGTGAAGAGGCAGCATGGAAACTGCAACATATGTTGAAAATGAATGTAAATATGCAGAGCATTGTCAAATTAATTTTTTGCAAACTGTTGTAAAAATCTGCAAAGAAGATGGAAAAATGGATGGGGCAAATCAGAAGCATCGACTTAGCCAAGATTGAAGCTGAACGAGGAGTTTCAGTTGATTCACTGCTAAATATAGCAAACAAATACACAGCAGCAATCAGCAGAGACAATAGAAGTTAAACCTTAAGATGTAAACTTTATTGTCTGGTCTCACCTGGAAGAATATTCTGGTCTCCAAGGTAAATGATTCAGTTGCTCAACCAGTTTAAAGAAGACCCATGAATTTGATCCCATGAGACAAAGTCCTATTTCTGAGGCAAGTTGAGAAAATCTTGGGAGATGTCTAATAACTGATGGTATAGAAGTATGTGGTGCTGGAAAAGCACAGCAGGTCAGGCAGCATCAGAGGAGCAGGAGAATCGACGTTTCGGGCATAAGCCCTTCATCAGGAAGGGGAGGAGGAGAACCTCTTCAAAGGTGGCATCCTTGAAAGAGGCTTCAACCAGGAGAAAGTGATAAGCCCTTCCTGCTGAAAGGCTTATGCCCGAAACATTGATTCTCCCATTTCTCCGATGCTGCCTGACCGGCTGTGCTTTTCCAGCGCCACACTCTCGACTCTGACTCTCCAGCATCTGCAGTCCTCACTTTCTCCCAGTAAAGAAGTATGCCAAGTAAATGCAGGAGTTGAGAAAGTAAATTTGAAAGCGATACACATTCAAACTTGTAAAATAAACTTACAACTGATGTTAGAAAATATTCTTTACACACAAACAATTAATGTAAATAAAGTAAGAAGCCGAGGATACTGCAAGAAACATCTGTTTGCTAAAGTGAGGGCCTTTAGGATGCTAAAAGATGATGAACGCTGGTGAAAGGTTCCTCCATGTACAGATACTGCCAGGTCTACTTGAGTATTTTCAACATTTTCTACTTTTATTTCCGATATTCAGCATCCTCAGTATTTCTCTTTTGCCTTTTGGGTGGGTAAGGTAATTTGAATGAGTTGCTTTCCTTCTCTGTAATGATCTTCTGATCTCAGGCCAACTATAAACAAGTCCATTTCTGTCAGAAATGTACTAAAAGTTTCTTTTATTTCTTATTTCCAAATTCCTGAAATAACTGATGGGCTTTGAGATGATATTAGTAAAAATAATTTGTTTTCACAGCAGAAAAATGTTTTAAAAATTACCATTGCAACACAGAAGGTAAGAACAACTGGTTTTATACATCAAATGTTGCACAATTTTGTTTTTGAATCCTACATTCGATATCAGCCAGCAAAGACCAGTTGATCACAAAGACCTGCAATTACAACCTTCCCTTTAGTTCTCACAACAGTCTGCTGTTTTGACTTCAACAAACTTTCATCTGAGCTTTGGTCTTCCAGATGGTTAATTTCCAAGTAATATGAATTCCATTATGTCCTGAGCATACTGGTCTTTATCCATATGTAATATATACTCTGCTCATCTCAATTCCCATATGCTGTTTTCCTGCAGATGCAACACTTTGCTAATAGTCACTCTGCCTTTCCAATACCCTGCTCAGCATGTTCCAAAGCAGTCTCTGTTCTGTGCCTTCACTCTCTCAATGCCAGAGGGAAGTATTAATTGCAAACTAACTCAATCAATTCTTCTTCACCATCCCATGACTTGTGTCGCCTTCTCTGGACTGATTCCCATAATTCAATGAAAATATTCGAGTATTTCCCATTGAGTATTGAATAAGGGTCAAATAGCTTACTCTTGCTCCTATTTTCTATATTTCAATATTTCCTGGTTTTACATTAAAGGCAGGCACTGGTCAGACCCCTCTTGATTTCTCCCTTTTCCTCTTAGACTTACCAAAGATCAATCGTATTTGTCTTTGTGACCAATGACTCATAACTTCCTGAAGTTAAACTTTGGGAAGAAAGAAAATTATCATTTTTGGCTCCAGCACAAACCATTGTCACAGATTCCATGTAAGACTTGGCCACTGTCTCAGGTTGAATGAACTATTTGCAATCTCAGCATCCTATTTAACCTCGAGCTCAGCTTCCAAACCTACTTCATATTATTGCTTGCCTCCACCCATGCCTCAGCATTTGTGCTGATAAAGCTCACATCCAAGCCTTATTACTGGCAGACTCAACTGTTCCAATGCTTGCCTGACTGAACTTCCATCCTCCACCCATTATAAACTTCAGTTCATCCAAAACTCTGCTGTTCATATTACAGCTCACATTAAATTGCATTCACCCAAATGCTGCATTCACTGACCCATACTGGCTGCTGATGCTCAATGGTTGGCTCTGAAAATTCCTAGCCTTGCTTTGAACTCCTTTCTAATATTTTTATTTCTTTTCATTGTTATCTGCTCATCCTGGTAACCTTTTATGATCACTACTTTCCTCTAAACCCAATCACCTTTGTAACCTCCTCTCCCCAACCCCACCTCCTCATTCCCTTCACTCCACTATTATCAGCCATACTTTCAGCTCTGCTCATGCTTCCTCAGCCTTATTGGCGTCCCCCTGTCCTTGACCATCTTTAAGACACACCTTCCTGGCCAACTTTGTAAACACCTGACTAATTCCTTCCTTGGAACAGAATTAACTTTTGTCTGCTTGTGCTTCTGAAAAACACTATGGGATACTTTTTGCTCAAGTTGCTGTTGCAGTGGAATGGCTTGGCTTCTTCTTCAGACATTTGGCTAGACATAATAGAATCATAGAGTGGTTACAGAGCAAATAAGACTATTTAGCACATCATGTCTACACTAGCTCCCTGAAAGAGCAACTTAACTAGTTGCCCTTTCAGGAGCTTATCCAATTCCCTTTGAAATCTCCAAGTGAATCACCTCTGTCATTGCATTCTGGATCCAAGGCATTCATTGCTTTCAAAAAAAGAAAAAAAAGTGTTTACGTCCCTTTGGTTCTCTTGCCATGTGTTGAATCTGTGTTCACTGGCTCGCGACTCCATGACTAAAATGTACAGTTTCTCTTTGCTCCAGTGGAAGCTGAAGCAATGTTCTTCAGAGGCTCCTCACTTTTGCAATCTATGGGTGGATTCTTGTGGTAACTTCGAGGGTTCTGATGGCAGAACAAGATGTGCACAGGACAGCAGCTTATATTCCCTACAATCCAGAAAGATCAATCTGGCTGTGTAAGTGGATATTTTGAAGATTCAACAGCTGCTGCAAACCCTTCTGAAAAGTTGGAAACATTGCTCCAACTACCCACTCTCTTTGAATAAGATCCCAATTCAGAGAATAAACAATTCAGAAATTTCTCTTCCAGGTCATTCAGGAATTGTGGGAGTTCCTGTTCCCAGAGATAGTGCCAAGAGGCCCTCCCACCTGACCAAAGCAGCCTGGATGGAGATGTGTTGTGGAGGTTAGTGTCCATGAGATCGATATGCAGCACTCATTCCATTCCTGCTGAGGGGCCAATGACCTCTTATGTCCTGCAAGAATAAGTGAGATGGTGTAGTCATTGCCATGTGGCACCAAGGAGGGCACCAAACAATGTAAAACTCTGCATGGAGAGATATTCCAGGCAGCTGTTTGGGTTCTCAGCTTCATTATCCAATAGAGCATGTGGATGGAATGTGTGGGAACCAGTTCATGTTAGGAAAGTCATAATACTAGTTACAGGAGAGTGCATGGATGGAAGACTCCTAGTAAGGCACCTGCTGGTATTGCAGAGACAAACAGGGCAACATTAGGCAGAAATGTCAAAGGTCATGCAAATTCTTGACTGAACAGTGGAGCAGTTCACCCAAGCCCTGATTGCTGTCATGGATGCAATGTGTGAGGATATGGCTTCCTCCATGGAAAGATTGAACATCATCAGGGAGAGCAAGGCCCAGCAAAACACACAATGACTGTCAGATACATGCTCAGATCCAAATTTCAATATCTGGCCTCGGGCTGTCTACTGCAATGGTCAGGTGAGACAGAGACAAGGTACCATGACATCCTTTCCATTCTGGAGGTAGAATAACACCATTGCATAATGATAGACTTAAAAAACACACAGGTTATAGTCCAACAGGTTGATTTGGAAGCACTAGCTTTCAGAGTGCTGCTCCTTCATCAGGTGGTTGATTTTTAACTTTGTCCACCCCAGTCCAACACCAGCATCTCCAAGTCATGGTACAATGATAGGAAAGAGAAGTTCCAGCAATCTGTCTCGGACCATCCTTTCAGTGCACCCCTAAGTGTATGATGCCAACTTCTTCCTGTCTGCCAGTGTCTATGGATATTACCTGCCTAGGTGACTATCAGCAGGCTGAAGGCTTCTGGGTCTCCAATCACCAATGGATGGTCACCAAGGTCTTTTCAGTAAAGAGGCTTTGCACTCAGCTGGTTGTCTCCAATGTCAATTATTGATCTCGATGTCAGACTAAGGTGTGGAATGAAACATAAGTAAAAAGTCTTCTAATGACACTAATTCTGGCATAGTGTCCAATCATCTCAAGACACTGTGGGTTTATGTGAAAATTGATAGTTTTGTACACTTTACTCAAGTGTGTTACTTTTTCATGTTGTTGGGACTTTTGAAACTAGACAGGTACTGGGTCACTCAACCCAAAGGGTTAACTCTGACTTCTCTCCACACATGCTGCCAGACCCGCTGAGCTTTTCCAGTAATTTCTGTTTTTGTGTCCGATGTACAGCATCGGCAATTCTTTCAGTTTTTTTACTCAGGAACTTTTAAGGCTCTGATTCCTATATGAAACCTGATGGCTGATGTGTGGATTTGGACACCCCATTTATTGTGAAACATCAGAAATAATGGCAAATCTCAGCTTTGCAGGTTGTGGTTTATAGGCCTATAGGATGGTCTAGTGTGAATGCCATGACACTCCATCTCCTGAGTGGAAATTAAGAAATCCTGAAGGGGCCTCTGAAAAAAATCTCAATGCAATGAGGATTTCGTGGATCTGACTGCTGTGTAAGTCCATCAGCCTAACATCTGGAACTGAATCAAGAATGAAATAACACCTCAGGGCCTTCTGATTCCTCCCCTTCACCCTTGACTGAGAATGAATCCAGCTACTGCGACTCTCCAGCGAGCAATTCCTCCCCTCTTTGTTGCATGAGGTTGTTTGAGGTGTAGAGAACGACAATGATTCTGTGGACTGTCTTTGATGCATATGGAAGCTCCCTGCCTGATATTGCAATGGCACATTTTATTTCACAGTCAATTGTCTGCTTTATTGCTGTCCTTTCTGAGGCAGGTTCAGTATTGTACCTCTCCTCTGCTGGACTTTGTGCATTTGTAAGCTACACTTGCATAGATATCCCCTGTTATCCAGGAGCCACCCTGCAGTTGGTGCTAACAATTGTTGTACCTGACTGTCAGCAAGACTGAGAGCTGTCTTAATTACTGTGCACAGACCAGCTGCATTATGGTAAAATTAACGCCCTTTTGGCTAATGAGTGCTGATGGCTGTTCCCAGGGAACTCTCAGTGTCACATTTGTGTAATCAATTGCCCCTTATATTTGTGGAAACCTTGCTACGGAGACAAATGCTGGCTCTGGCTGCTTAGTTTTCAGAATCATTGGTAAGTTACACAAAATGGATGGCATGATGGATCAGTGATTAGCACTGCTGCCTCATAGTGCCAGGGACCTGGGTTTGAGTCCACCTTAAACAACTGCCTGTGTGGAGTTTGCACATTATCCTTGTGTCTGTACGGGTTTCCTCCCACAGTCCAAAAATGTACAGGTTAGATGGATTGGCCACAGGCAATACAGATTTAGGGATGTGAGTCTGGGTGGGATGCTCCTTGGAGAATTGGTGTGGACTTGATGCACTAAATGGCCTGCTTCCACAATACATGGATTTTAGCAAAGTCATTGCCTCTTTTAAACATGGAGATGATGAACTTCCTCATGCATCTTTGTGCAATTGTCTGAGGTATCACACATGTCCCCCATGGAGACCTGGAATGAACTAGTGGCATAGAAATTCAAGAGAGCATGGAGTTTTAAGTCATTAAGTTTTCTTCTATTTACAAGACTGTTGTTTTTATGTAAGAGCTGACATTGGTCAGTGATACTAACCATGAATCTTTAGTGAGTAGTTACTCAGTGTGTGGTACGTGTAGGCCTGTGTCATATCACAGATTATTCCTATATGCGACTTTCATTCATCCTTGCTGTTCAATCGGCCAGGCTTAATCTATCTTTGTCTTACATTGGCTTTGCTATATTATTCTGATCCTTCCCTTGGACATCTATACCCCAACTTGCTTTGTAAGAAGCCATCCTCCCTCTCATGGACAGCCACATTTTGACCTTCCTGGACAGCACCACCAGAGCTCAGTGCAACTGCTTAGCCACCTCTCCCTGGTTTAATGAAATTCCCAAAATCAAAAGAAAACAATTTCTGCTCTCTCCAAATCCACAAGGAAAACTATATTGCCTGCTACATGCAAATGCTTTTCACTTGCTGCAGACTTCATCCCAAAAATACAGTTTAATTTCATTACCATGTATTTCATGAGCGTTACTGAATATTTGATGAGTAATTAATGCCACTGAACCAGAGACTCAGGTTAATGTTCTGGAATGTGAATTCAAATCCCAATGTGGCAGGTGGCAAACTTTGAATTCAGTTAAAAATCTGAAATAGAAAATAGTGTTTTGGGGGCTATGTAAGCATTGTCAATTGTTATAACAACCTCATCGGGATGACTTTCTTTTTAGCAATTGAAATCTCCCAGAATCTTCACCACATTCTGCCCTAAGTTTATGAAGCCCAGGATTCCATATGCCTTTTTGGCAACTTTCTCAACATGCCCTGACATTTTCAATGATTTCTGCATGCGTAACCATTAGGTATTTCTGTAACTTTAGTTTATGTTGTCTCTTTATCTTTTGATATTCCCTGCATAATATGTCATCTGCCATGTGTTTAGCCATTCCACCAACCTGTCTATGTCCCGTCAAAGTGCAGCACTGTCCTTCTCGCAGTTTACTGTATTTTCAAACTATTATTTGCAAATTTTCAAATCATGCTCTGTGCTCCTAAATCTAGATTATGCATAATAATCAGGAATGACTGTTTGTTTTTCGAGTAATGAGCCCTGTGAAACTTCATTATATCTTTTTCTCCACTCTGAAAATCAACTGGTAACCACAACTCTGTTTCCTGGCTCCTCTGCCCATGTCTTTGCATTTTGTGGGCCTCAATCATACTGATGCACCCATTCTGCGATATTTTATCAAATGACGATGGAATTCCTTAAAAAACTCAGTCACATGACCCTTACCACCCTTCCATGCTACCTCATCAAGAGGCCCATTGAATTTGGTAAAGCAAAAGAATATTCTGCAGCAAAACCAGGTGGACCATTTCTTACAGATGGCTTACCGATCTATCCTGCAGCAGAAAGAATCCACACAGACAAAAATGCTCTATTTTTATTACATCCAAATTAATAAAGCTAATGACACAAGTATGATTTGTTTCACATATAAACATCAACCCTTATAAAACTGAGGGATGATTTGGATGTAAAAGCTAAGCGAAAGCCCCAGTTTGCATTCCCAGCTCAAAAGTGCAGAAAACCTGGTTCTGCAGTCTGTACCACATAAAATGGCTGCCTTCGCTTTGGTTTGGGGTTGGAGTTGGGTTGGGCTGGATTAAGAGTTGGGAAAGTCAACCCAGGATGTGCAAAATTCCTGATGTGGGCTTGCCAGAAAGCCTGTCTGGGGACTCTGGCAATCTCTGCAGAGTTTACGAATAAAGATAAAACAGAAAATCTCCTCGTGCTTTCATTCCCTACATTCGATTCATGCCAACCTATGCTCCAGAACCTATTGTTACAGCCATTAATACATCTTCTGCCACCCTATGTTCATCAACCCACACTACTGTGGCTACTGATATCATCCATACCAACCAAAGCTTCTGCATTCACCAATATTGCCCCGAATACTTTCTGTGTCACCCTGTGCATATCTACTCATCTTCCACAGTCCTTCTTTGACTGTGAGCTATTTTATGCTGGAGTACTCACACCCATGACTGCTTATGCCTGCATGTCACATTGTGCTCATCTCGCATGGCTCTCCAAACCCTAAATTCCCTCAATTATCTCCAAGACTTTATAGCCCCTATGCCAACTCAGTACCAACGAATATTTCCCATTGACCACATTTTATGTTAATAATATCTCACACAAGTACATTAAAGTCAATAAATATTTTATTCAATAAATAGATGGAGCTGTCCACCATTAGGCTCACAATTGTGAAAATCCATCCAGCAGAACAGTGGACATAACTTGCGTCAAATTGCCATTCCTTCTCTGTCATTGGGTCAGAATACTTGTCCTCCTTTCTTTAATAATCCTCTGGGCCTATGGGTATCCCAAGGAGTGCAGTGGTTCAATTAGGCAGATCACTACCAAACTTTCAAGGGCGGCAATGACGAGTGACCCAGCCAGCGAGGCCCAGATTCCAACTGTCTAAGATGCATAAAACTGTTTTTTTTTAAAAGCACATTTTCTTTTAGGAAGAGACTCTCCTGATGAAAAACGGAGCCCAATTTTGAAACAGTAATAGCAGATACAGCTCAGACTAAACAAGTAACACCAGCACAGACCAGACGGGCTAAATGTTCTCCTCATGCCATTGATATTTCTATGATTCCAAAATCAAGCCATTCATCAGTGGGGAATAGCCCATATAGCAACTCCAAGCAGGAGCCAATTTTATGGGAAAAAAAACTCAATTGGAATGTTTTCTCTTTTCTTTCTGGCAGGATTGCAGTATATTACAGATGGGATTGTTTTTCATAGCTTCATCTTTCTTTACTAGGTGGTGTATTACATTTTCCAACTTCTTCACACGCGACTTTTTGACTGCTTTCCAGATTCCACTGTTGAGAGGTTTCTCAATGCTTTTCATTGTGTTAATAATCATAACTTCAGCATTCAATTATCAGCTGTTTGATCAAGCCTTACCCAAAGATGCTTTATGGTATTTACAAAGAATATTTTCTGGATTATTTTGACTAACTTTTCTCACGCCAAAACTGTCATCTTGAGAAAGTAAATCCACATTCCGCACTTTTCATGAATGATATTTTTCAACATTCTTTCTACTGGAATCTCAAAATGTCTTCTCAAGAGGAGTCAAGAAATGAGTTTGAAGTTCTGTTATTGTCTGAATATTCATTAATTTTCAAATAAGGCTGTTTAGTTTACTCATGAGTAACAAAATATAGAACTTCAGAGTGACTTTGGGGATAATGGAGCATTGTGACCATGAGTACCATAGAGTGTTGTTAACTATGGCTGCAAAATTTGGTTCAACAGTTTACAGTGATATAACTGCCTCTTTCACTGCAAAATGCATCGAAACATATCACAGGATTTTGGTGGAAGCTGTTATTGGCACCATGTTAGTGAGGGTATTCGTGCTGACAGAAGAAGCGTGTGCCAAAAATATGCAGAGTGGACAGATCATGATGTCAATAAGTGGTAGCATAAACTCAACTCCAAACATTGCCATTTGGATCTCAGCATTCCTGTTAGCATCCTTTCTGAACCTTGCGCAACAGAACATGTGTTTCACAGCAGATAGGATGCTCCCCTACCAGCAGCATCATTTAAGGGAATCATCAGCTACTTTCAGGTTAACTTCTGATTGACTTCTACTGCTTGCTGTTGAATTGATTAGAATTGCACCTTGAAATTGGCGAAGTGGTGCAGCATATTAAGGGGAAGGTAATGACCTAGTGATAATATTATTGGACTAATTATCTTGAATGTTTTGGGTACAAGAGTTTGAATCCTACCATGGCAAAAGGTGAAATGTGAATTTAATTTTAAAAAAAGGAATAAAATCTGACATAATCGCAACTCTATATACATTGTTGATTATCTTTATAAATAATTTTGCTCATTAACATCCTTTAGGGAAAAAAAATCTGTCGCTCTCACCCAAATGGGTCACATGTGACCCTCTGGGCAACATGGCATGGCCATAGTTTACAAAATTCACTTCACTTAGATAAATTACATATGGAGGAAATCGGAGTTTTCATTTCAAGTGTCCTGCTCTAACCACCTACTTCCAAGCCTGGTGCAAGACACTGGTCTTTCACTGCACTATGTGCCCTGAAGCTTTTATATCAACTACACACTCAGCGTTTCTCAGATTGGAGACAAATTAAAAGAGTGTTCCCTAGGGGTCAGTGCTGGGGCCCTCGTTTTTTCTGATTTTGTATAAATGATGGCAAAATTTCTAAATTTGCAGATGATACTAAGCTAAGAAGAATAGTGGATTGTGAGAATGATGCTGTGTGACTTAACTGGGACATTGACAAGTTGGCCAAATGGTCAGACACTCAGCAGATGAATTTCAATGCAGAGAAATGTGAGGTAATGCAGTCTGGTAGAAGAAACACAGAGGGATAATGGTACCACTTTGAGAGCAGTACAGGAGCATAGGGACCTTCGGGTTCATGTTTGAAAGTTGCCAGGCAAATTGAAACTGTTGTTAATAAAGCTTGTAGGATCCTTGGGCTTATATATAGAGGCATAGGGTATAAAAGCAAGGAAGTGATGCTATATCTCTGGGAATCAAAGGTCAGACCACATTTAGAATATTGTGTTCAGTTCTATGTACCTTATTTAAGGAAGGATGCTAAAGCCCTGAAGAGTTCAAAGAAGATTTACTAGAATGATAGCAGGAATGAAAGATTTTAAATACAAGGAAATATTAGAAATATTGGGTTATTTTCATTGGAGAAGAGAAGATTAAGTGACTTATTGAGATATTCAAAATTATGAACAATATTGACAGAGTAAAGAGAGATCTTCTGTTTCCAGTGGTTGGTATGTCATTAAGTAGGAATCACATTTTAAGAGTGTCAGCAAAAAAGCTGGGAGTGAGGTGAGGAGAAACTTCTTTACTCAGAGAGCTGTTAAGATTTGGAATGTGCTGCTGGTGGAGGTGGATTCAATAGAAAGTGTCAAAAAAGAACGGGATATATATTTGAAAGTGATGAATTTAGAGGGCTACAGAGATGGGCCAGAAATTAAGACTAGCTGAGTGGCTCTTTCGGGAGCTGGGATGGACATGATAAATTGGATGGCCTTCTTCTGTACTGTAAAATTCGATAATTTTTTTGATATTGGTTGCAATGCATGTATGCAGGCAATTTACAGTGGGGAAGCTGCAATCTTGGTGAGGCTAAGCACATGGTTTACCCACCAGAGCATATGCAATGCATTTCCCTTCCAGGTACACAGGGCATCATGACCTTCCTAATGCAGCACTGGCTGGTTATATCTGAAAGGTGTCAGAGTTGTCACCTATTCCAGCCTGAAAGGAATGTGATGTGAAAACTTTTGTGGCCATTGTGGCCAGCTTTAAATTCAGGGGTGATAGATATAGGACAGATATCCAAGGTAGTTTCTTTATTCAGAGAGTAGAAGGGGCATGGAACACACTACGTGCAACAGTAGTATATTTGCCAACTTTAAGGGCATTTAAATGGTCATTGGATAGGCATATAGATGAGAATGGAATAGTGTAGGTTAGATGGGCTTCAGATTGGTTCCACAGGTCAGCGCAACATCAAGAGCCAAAGGGCCTGTACTGTGCTGTAATGTTCTATGTTCTGTTGTCCTCTATACAGCGACTGGCAGTGGCATCCAAATTCTACTCTGAAGTTTTAGGTATGATTGCAACAATTGATTGGGTCAATTGAGGTCCTTCTTCATAAAATACTCATGCAGAACTCTCTCTGAGGTTATATTAACTGAATTACTTTTTGAAGTGGGTGGATTTGGCCTCCTGCTGAGACCCTCTCTCCAGTGATGTTTCATGCTTCTTTGAACAACTTGTCCTCCTTAGTGTTCTTTCTGCACAATCATGCTGTCATGCTGCAGGCAAAATATAACAAAAATAACTGAGAGCATTTTACAACCTTCTCAGCTCAGCTTTGAAAGCAATAATTTTAGATCATAACCTCTGCTCCCATGTTGTTTTGTGTTTCTTTGACTTTTTTCTCTCTCATTTCTCTTTTATTTCCCATATTTCCGATAGCATCTGTCCTGCAATTCATACTTTCTCTGCACACATATTTTGCTTCTTTAATTGTGCCAAGGCCACTTCCTTTGTCCTTTTGCTATGAAATCTTTTGACATTTAATCTCTCCTGCCCCTCATCCTATTGCAGGCATATCTTTTTTGGAATTCTTCTTCCTATCCTTGCCTTTTCATATGCACAAAACCTATGACGCTTCTATGTTTTACAAGTTTCTTTTATTCATTCAAGGGATGTGGGCTTCACTGGCTGGGCCAGCATTGATATGCCTTTATGGCCCTAATTGCCTTTCAAAAGGTGGCAGTAAGTTACCTTATTGAACCAGTGCATTGCTGGGAGTGTGGGATATAGATAGTCAACAATACTGTTAGGGAGAGAGTTTCAGAATTTGACCCTACAACACAAAAGAAACCTCAGTGATATATTTCTAGGTCAGACTAGTGAGTGGCTTGGAGGGGTCTTGCAAGTGGTGGTGTTCCCATGTATCTGTGAGACCTATCCTTCTAGATACAGGTGGTTGTAGGTTTGGATTGTGCTATCTCAGGAGCCTTGGTGAATTTCTGCATTGTGTTTTGTAGATCGTGCACGTTGCTGATATTGTGTATCAGTGGTGGAGGGAGTTAATGTTTGCGATAATAGGCGTATCAAGTTGGCTGCTTTTTCCTGAATGATGTCAAGTTTCTTGAATGTTTTTGGAGTTGAACTCATTCAGACAAGTCTGATGCAAGGTCACAGACTTGAAATATTTACACTTTTTTTATCTGTCCACAACTGCTGTGAGACTTGTTGATCATTTCAGATTTCCAGCACCCACAGTATTTTGGTTGTATATTTGTGTTGAAATAGGATTGGTTAAACCATCAGCTGAGGGGAAATCTTTGAAGAATTCCTTTTGATTGCAAACCAGTGGTTACTGGAAAGAATCATTTGACGTTAGAATAACATTGCAGTACAGTTCCATTTATTCCAATTAAAGACTACTCAAAGAACCTTTCACAATCCATGCCCACTTACCTTTGGTAACCTCTAAGTGTTCATAAGGTGATGTCAGAAAGTGGAGGACTAAAAACAGTAGAAGGACATTTATGCACAGGCAGCTTCAAGAGATTCTGACAGTGGCTAAGTGATTCTCTGGTACATTTCTCAGAGGCCTGAGCTCTTAAAAGAAACTGTTACTTTGAAGTCAAGGACTGCTGGCCCAACAGGAGCTGAATCATTCACCATAAATTACTCCAAACTATTCATCCAGTATTCTCATATTTATAACACACAAATGAACAATGGTTAGTAGAAGTAAAACTCATATTTCCACAGGGATGACATTGCAAAGTAATTATAACTCATTTTGTTATCTAACCTGGCTACTCAAAATACTCATTGTAATCTTTTTTGTTCAGCTAAAAATTGCAGAACAGATACTAAAAATAACTTTTCAGTCGAATTGACATTCGCTAGCTTGTGCTTTTGCCAACCTTCCTTATGGAAACAGTTTTAAAAAATCATTTGATATTAACATACCTACTACTTTTATTTGTTAAAGCCATTATTTAGATGTCATTTTCTGTAAATTATCAAATTGAATGTGCAAAGAATCTAAGTGTCTAAATTTAAATTGGTCAATACAAATTTTGTCTGTCCTTGTTATACCGACTAATAAAAATAGGATAACAAACTTACAAGCTAAACATCAACCTGAAATCTTCTCAAAAATCACAAACACCTGGGGACATAATACACTCAAACTGGCCCGAGATTGGGAAACCAATGCCATCCAACTGAGTGCCACCAGCGAACAACTGTATTTCCTCCGAGAATGCCTCGGGAAACAGGGCACTACCGAGATTTGTCAAGTACAAACCACCCCTCAACACCCCACAAGTCCGAAGAATAGCCAAACAGAACGTCTGCAGAGTGTTGTGAGAAATGATTAATGATGCCCACAACTGACTCCACAAATACAAATGGGTAGCTTTGTGCCAAAAAACTTTGTATACCAATGCGACTGACCAGCAATGGACAAACATTTTAGAACGAGCCATCAACATTTAACAGCAGACCAAGACAAAAAAAACTAACCCTATAAGAAAAACTGGACAAGCTTACACAAAAGATGTGCATATTAGGTAAATTGTCTATGCTAAACTGCCAATAGTGTTCAGGGATGTGTAGATTTGATGCATTAGTTAGGGGTAAATGTAGAGTAATACGATAGGGGAATGGGTCTGAGTGGGATAATCTTAGGAGGGTCAGTGTGGAGTTGTTGAGCCAAATGGCCTGTCTCCACATTGTAGGGATTCTATGATTCCATGAAAAGAATAAGACAGACAATTCAGAAGCTTGGATTAAGAATTTGTCGGACCAACCGCTAACAGACACGGAAAAGTCATCCTGGTAAGAGGGATGAACTACAACTACAGAGATGAGAATGGGAAGGACTTCCTAGTAGCATTGGAATCAACCCTGAAAGACAACAAACTCACAGAAGAAACACAGCAGACAATCAGACAGTAGCACCAACACTAAGCAGGAAGAAAGAAGTGAATACCCTAAACACACAGGAAAGGAAAGACCTTGAAGGACTCAGAAAAGGTAGAAATATTGTAATCCTACCAGCAGACAAAGGGCGCATGACCGTCATCCTGAACAGAACACGGTATATTGAAAAGACAAACTCACTACTCACAAATACAGACACCTACCAACAAGTGGCAATGGACCCAACTCCATAGCAAGAAAACCGTACCACAGCATATACTGAAGAAACTCCACAGATCAGGCAAAATTAACAAGAGAGATCTCAAGGAATGAAACCTGATGGATCCAACACACCTCGTTTCTACGAATTACCTAAGGTACAAACTAGGCCCCACCCCCATCCCCGACCCATAGTCTCACTTCCTGGCACACCAACACAGAGACTAGCAAGGAACTTCACCATAAACTGAAATGCCTAGTAGAAGACACATGTCACTATCCACTCCACCTAAGACTTCCTGAACATCATCAAACACAACAAGCTAGAACAGGATGAAGTCATGGTTTCCTTCGACATAATGGTCCTATTGACATCAATTAACAACAGCCTGGCCAAAGAAACACTGACTGCACAACTAGACGAACCAAGGACACAAACACCAGATGGCACCAACTCAATCAGCAAGGACAACATCCTTATGCTAGTCGACCTGTGCCTCACTACTTTCAATGAAAAGACCTACAAACAAATCAACGGGACACCCATGGGATTATCAATATTGGGATTCTTAGCAGAAGTAGTGATGCAGAGATGAGAATGATAGCCCTTCCCACAATCCAATCCAAACTTTGGGTCCATTGTATGGACAAAACCTTTGTCAACACAAAATGGAACAAATTAGAGAACACCTACATTATCATTAACAGCTTTCTTACCGGCATAAATTTCACCGAAGAGGAAGAGAACAACAACAGACACCCCTTCCTAGATGCCACAGTGGAATAAACACTCAATGGCGGACTGTAGACCAGTGTCTATAGAAAAGCAACACACAAAGACCAGATACTCAAATACAGGAGCAATCATCCCAACATCCACAAACAGAGTTGCATCAGGACATTACTTAATCAGGCCACAACACACTGCAGCACCCAGGAACCAGGAGCAGCAGAGAAAGAATACCTATACAGCATATTCAAGAACAACGGGTACCCAATCAACACAGTCCGCCGATTTTTAAACAAACCCATTAAGAAGACATAACACACCCAGAGACTCTAGCCACACTACCATACATCAAAGACATCTCAGAGATGACTACTAGACTACTCCAACCTCTTGGCATTATGGGTGCCCACAAACCTATCAACACACTGAAACAGCTACTGATGAACTTAAAGAACCATGTACCAACAGCCAGCAAATCGAATGTCATATACAAAATACTCTGCAAGGACTGCAACAAACACTGCATTGGACAGACTAGCAGGAAACTAGCCACCAGGACATACAAGCACAAACTAGCCACCAAAAGACATGACCAACTATCAATGGTATCCTTACACACAGGCGAAGAAGGACACCACTTCAACTGGAATTCTTAGAGGCCTGGCATTCAAACCAGAATTCCATCAATAAACACATCAATCTGGACCCCACTTACCAACCTCTGAGAAAAAGAACTGGAAATGATATCATCTACCTTAACAGACCAAGACACATAAATAGAAAATATTGCATAACTGCAGTGCCTTTGACATGGCAAAACATAACATAACAAGCCATTTAAGTGAGGGGAACAACGAGCACTTTGGTAGCATCAGGTGATATTATGGTGAGGGAATTGACACCATTCTATTCATGATTTGGAGATGCCAGTGTTGGACTGGGGTGTACAAAGTTAAAAAGCACACAACACCAGGTTATAATCCAACAGGTTTAATTAGAAGCACTAGCTTTCGGAGCACCGCTCCTTCACCACCTGATGAAGGAGCAGTGCTCCGAAAGCTAGTGCTTCCAATTAAACCTGTTGAACTATAACTTGGTGTTGTGTGATTTTTAACTTTGGACACCATTCTAGGCAGCAAAGAACAAGAGTCTAGCCAACTGTGTTTTCTGCCCAGTTCCAGAGTTCAGGCCACCTGTACAGAGTTGGAAAGAAACTCATATGGGAGGGGAAGGATGAAGTGGTCATGGTCTAGATAGGGGCAGACTAGTTAAGAAGAGCCAAAATAATGATTTTGCATAATCAGTACAAGAAGCTTGTCACTAAATTGAAAAGCAGCACCTCAAAAGCTGTAATTTCTGGTTTATTACCTTAGCCACATGCAAATTGGTAAAGGGTACATAAAATTAGAGATGATCTCTAGCTTAAAGACTGGTGTGGGAGAAGTTGGTTCCAGTTCATGGGAGACTGGTACCAGTACGAGGAAAGTAGGGGCTGAGAGGTTGGCATCATCCACATCTGAATAATGCTGGAGCCAGTGTTCTTGTGAACTGCATAACTCAGGAAGTAGAAAGGGATTTAAAACTAAATAATAGCGCAACTGATCTACTGCGCATTATGTGGTATATCAGAGAGTAGAGACAAGGTGAGAAAATAAAATAAGGAAATGGGAGGTAAAGGCAGGAAAGAGCAGAGAGATAGAGCCTAAGAATGCACCAACAATGAAGATGACATGTTACCAAGTTAATTTAAAAAACTAACAACTCTGCCATCATAACAAAATAAATTAATGATAGGGCACATTGAAGTAAATAAATATAATCTGGCAACCATTATGGCAATTTGGCTGAAGAATTACAAAGATTGTTCCTCAATGTTGAAGGGTATACAACATTCAAGAAAAATTGATAGGTAAAGGTGGATGATCAAGGATGACATTTGTTGAATAGATAGAGATGTCCTAGTACATTCTTTCACCCTGATCTTATAAACTCACTGCATTGACTACTTACCCATCTCCATGGTCTCTCTCATAACTGATTTCCATACTCTTTTACCATTCAGACCTCCCAGGACAACTCGCCACTTCCCAGACATTCCCTGAAACACTGGCATCTCTTAATCCAACACCATCTTTCGGAGTATTGACATTTCAAAGCTGCCCTGCTCAGTTACAAACAGCTGTTGGAAGGTGTTGGAGAAAGGAAAGATAGCACTGTGATTTCCGACAATTCTCAGCAGACTTGCAGAGGAGGCTGTGCTACCAGACTATGCCACCCTGGTCTGAACTTGCCACCTGGACTAGTGCTGACTTCAGGAGCAGAGGAATGGTCAACAGAAAGCAGAAAGGAGATCAATGACATTTTTCACTCTGCCAGGGTAAGTGCCAAACTCTTCTCTCTGCTATGAGCACGCACTTTTATCTTTGCCACTGCACCCACCTCCCAAAGAGATTTTTTTTGGCTGTACCTGTCTCACCATTTTCTGCAACATCTTCCATCACATGTCCTCCCTCAGCTGCCCACATTACTAACCCTGCTTGCCGTCTGTGTTGTCTGCTCAGTCCCTCAGCCCCTTTCCCCGACATGCACCAGCGCTAACAGCTGTGATACCCAAGATTGCTCACTGAATCATAGATTGTTACAGCATCGATGGAAGCTATTCGGCCCATCATGTTTACATGGCTCTGCAACACCACTATCACCTTAGTCATTCCTCTCTTTTTTCTCATTACGTGAGAAGACTACCCAGAACAGTGCAGATGGAGTTGTGCCCTACACCAAGCTCCTCGCTCTGATAAGGAGAGTATCCTAGTCCTTACAGGAGAAAACTAGGACTGCTCCTGTGAGGGCAGGGGAACAGCTATGTCTCGCAAAATAAGTGAGTGCCATATTACATTCCACTGCTGCTATTGCATGGACCCTGCTGTCACTCTTAATCATTCTACACCTCTTCAAGCAACTGACCCTGAGGACTCTCACTCTCTTTTGTCTTGCAAGCTCTGCGGCATTTATCTCTGACTATATCTGCAGAGAAATGCCCAGCTCCACCAGAAGCTGCACCCTCAACCTCTAACGATGAGGGTCACTTACTCAAGCCAATCCCAATCACAGTCATTTTCTTCCCCATTGTGTAGTATTGAATTCCAGAGAAAGTCAGCGCACCTCTTCCAGTGGCGTCCAGCCTTAGTCTGTGTTGGAGAGGCCCCAAAAATCCGCATCTCCTTCTTGGTAGACATCCTGTCAATCACATGGGATTCACACTTCCACAAACCCCAGCCATCCCAGATCCATTTGCCTACAATTGCCTTTCCCTTCTCACTAACATTAGAAGCCTCTGCCTGTTGTAGTCATTCACATCCAATGCCACTCTGAAGCTAGGGTCATAATGTTTGGGAATGACACCCCTCCATCCTTGCCAGCCACAATGTACTGTATCACCCTGTTCAAAATCTTGCTGCCCCACTTTAAAATTGCACCGTGCCCTTGCTCAGAGCGTGTAACCTCTGAATGGCTAAACTGCCAAGGCTCTGTGCCGCAAGTGCTTACATGCCTCCCCACACCCAATTTCTGAGGAAAGACCCAAGAGACTGACTGTGGCCTGTCCCTCCATAATTATGAGCAGATAGTGCCTGAAAGACACATCCAGACCACTAACTGGTGGTCCCACATCTCCCCATCTACATTAGTCCGAAACATCGGATTTGCTGGTATGGAGCCAACAGACTGACCATGGCTCACTCCTTGAGCCAGAGATGAACAGACCCACTGACCGATTCAACCCTGATGCCTCACCTGGATTAACATGGAGGACTGCCCTTGACTTACTGAGCCAGGACCCCCTCACTAATGAGTACCTCCATGGACTTCACTGAGGACAATTCCGCTAAGAATTGGGTAAATGGCTGCCTACTTGCTACATGTATAACTTGTTCACCTCGTCATGGGATGGTGGTGGATGCCAGTGGGGGAGTGTGTGAACAATGAGTGCGTACAAGAGGTGAGGTCGATAGAGCTATTTTGTACTTACCTTTTTCTGTAAAGAGCCATCATAGCGCCAGAATGTATGCCTTCCGCCCAGGCCATCCCTGTACCCAGCAGACACTGTTACTGAGGTAACCAGCCAGAGAATCCTGACCACCAGAATGACAATCTAAAGTTACAGGGAATGTTCTTCCAAGCTGGGGAATTGTTCCAACCCTGACCCAGGGAGAGAGAACAGGAATTAATGGAACTTGAAGTACTGATCAGTTATAATGTTGTTGAATAACCTAACAGGCTGAAGGAGCAGTACAGATGACTTCTGTTCCTATGCTTCTATCGGGTTATGCTAGCACAGTGGTTAGGTTATTTACTGTAACAATCTGGAGTCTAAATCCATGCATAGGAGTTTATGAATTTGAACCCAGTTAATTGAATTAATCTGAAACAATAAGCTGGTATCAGTTATGGTTACCATTTATTTTGCTTAAAAAAGGCTAGTTCTCTAATATTTTCCAGTGAATAGAAATCAGTTGTCCTTATCCAGTCTTGCCTGCATGTGACTTCAGCCTTACAAAATGCAGCTGAAAATTAATCATCCTCTGATCTAACCTTGTTCAGAAGTCACTTACATGAAACTGCTACAATGAAATATAATAAAATTAAAAGAGATCAGTTCTCTCAGCATTAACATATGACAATTCCACACTTAGCCTCAATGACTATGTAAAGTCCCCTTCACTAAAACCTGTAGCAATCTACTAGCACTGACTGGTCAGCCACAGGCTAATTTAGGAATTGTGACTGTGCATGGAATCATATAGGGGTCATATAATGGACTATGGTAGATACATGGCAACAATTGCGGCAGGGCCCATTTCAACAGCAGGAATAACTTCTGCATTTTATTTACTTTTAGCAAGATTCTCTCTAAGCAGCAGTGAGATGCCAACTGATGGAGATTAATACTTATTAAATGCCCTGTTCATGGTACACACCTCACTAATATTCACATTCCCATTTTATCAAACTTGGCAAACAAGCTTGACGTCAGAAAAATAAGACAAGGAAACCAGAGCATGAATTTGCTTGCACTTAATTATATCAATGTTTTTCTCTCGGCGTTTCCTGATGAAGAGCTTTTACCCAAAACATCAACTCTCCTGCTGCCTGATCTGCTGTGCTTTACCAGCACTATATTTTCGACTCTAATCTCCAGCATCTGCAGTCCTCACTTTCGCCTAGGTAACAATGTGGTTGACAACCAAACTGCAGTCCAGGATGTTGTCATCTGCTAAGGCTCCATGACCAACCTGGCATCTCTCCAAAGCACTGGCAACTTTGGAAGGCACACTAGCAACCTGCAGTGAAAAGCTAGAGTAAGGCCACTTTGCACACAACAACAAGCATCCAGACCACAGATTAGAATAGGCTGCATCTCATGGATGCTCACTTGCTCTCTTGCTGCGCTTTCACGTAACACTTCCTGTAAGTTTAAAACACCTTGCTGTGCCCTTCCTTGCCTGGTCATGCCAAATAGCACAGTCACAAAAACATACAGCTTTCCTTGCTGCTAAGCAGTCTTCAGTGTAAGGGGTGCACTTGGGTGTGCTACATCAATCTCACACCCGGTCCATATACCAGCATCTTACATGGCAAACACACCTTATGTGCAGAAAGCAGGCAGCCACGTATCAAAGTCTGGTGGGGTGGGAGGAGGGGGGAGGGTTGCCCTTAATGAAATCCATGAACACACTCATCAATCAGTGGATCCAGGCATAATAATTCAAGGGTAGCCTCCCATACTACCATCTATCAGTCAATGGGTCTGTACTTCTGCTGTCTAAGTACATTGTCAATTGTTGGCTGTGTAGGGTCCAGAGAGACAGAGTCAACATTTTGAATTCAGTAACTCTTCTTCAGAACTGCTCAGATATAAACTCTGTAGTGTTGCCACATTAATCATGAATGATGATGGATAATTTAACACCTAGTTTTAGGAAGAGGCTACAGAACCTAGCATGTGATTATACATTAGAAGGCTGAACTGTTTGCCACCATCTTCAGCCAGATGTGGCAGATGGATGATTCATCTCAGCCTCCTCTTCAGGTCTCCATCATCACTGGTGTCAGTTTTGAGGCAAGTTAGTTTACTCCACATGAATATGAAGGAATTGTTGCATATACTTAGGCATGGGCAATAACTTGGTCTTGTCAAGAATATCGGCATATCCATGACTGACTAACTAATATATATTCTTGTGGATCAGAAAAAAGAACCTCCACAAATGTCATGCTAATGATAGAAACACAAGTAGCTGCTGTCTTTTACTAAATGCCTAGCTATAGAGGTGCATGGAGTCAACTCAAATTAATTTGTTTATTTTCATCTAAAACAAGAGGATTATAAATTCACTCAAAATTAAACAAGAGAAAAAATATAAAATATTTCTCTATTAAGTACCAAAATTCACAACTTTAATGGATTAATGTATCATATCCAAATTATTTAAATTGCCCAGTGGCAAACTCAGAAAATTATTTGCAACAGCACCTATCAAACCTATCTTTATTTAGGCTTCCAGAACATATTAATTCAAATGTGGTAAAACAGAACACAAAGGAAGTTCTATTTCCGTAAAAATCTCAAGAGAGGTAAGCTATCTCAGTGGTATCATGCTATAAAAAGAAAATTAATTTTCTTATATTTGACTCAAACCAGTCATAGTTTTTGAGCCAGACCAGTTTATGTTCAATGTAAAACTGACGTTGGTTAAAAATAAATAATGAACCTGACTGATTATCTGCCTGAATCCTGCCTTAGGAAATCTTTGACGACAATAGACACTCAGTGACTCCAATGCCTGAAATTTGAGGAAAGACAGGCTCAATATTAAATGTCAACGTCAATAGAGATGATTCATTCGTTAGTTGCCAACAAGAAATAAATAACATTAAATTACAGAAAGTGAGGTTCTAAACACAAAAAAAAATTAAAGGGGCTGTCTTAGTAGTTGAAAACATTACTTTAAACGTTCTATTCCCATGGCATGAGCATCAATTTAGATATGAGAGAATTATTTCAGTTACTGACTGCAATTTAATGGGAAACACTTGTTAGAACTGTAATGGAAGTTACCATTGTCCTGCAAAAACTGCTTTGTGTTAGTTTCAATTCAACAGTTATTGCACCAAATTTCCCAGTAAGCAATGTTGCATCCTCAGAAGTGAAGGCTTGGAGCAAACTTGACGATATTGTGAATTGGCCATGCCTGTAAATTGCTCAGAATGCTGCCAATATTTATGTAAACATCTTCCGGTGCCAGCCCTGTTGCACATAAATTGGATTGATTAATTTATATTGAATATGTAAATAAATGGGATACATTTATGCTCCGAGTGAGCATAGTAGTAATGTAGTTGTGAACACAGCCCAGTCAAATTACAAAATCCAACTTTTCTTCCATTGAATCCATCTACACTTTCTCATGAAAGCAGCCAACCTAATCAAAGACCCTACCCCCTGGTTATACTGTCTTCCACCCTCTTCTATTGGGCGGAAGATACAAAAGTTTGAAAACTGATACCAACAGATTCAAAAACAGCTTCTTCCCTGCTGTTATCAAAATTATGAATGAATCTCTGATATAGGAGAACTGATCTTTCTCTGTACATTCTCTATAGCTATAACACAATATTGTGCATTCTGTTTTGTTATCTTGATGTATTTATGTATGGTATGATTTATCAGGTTAACATGCAAAACAATGTTTTTCATTGCATCTCAGTACATGTGACAATATTAAATAAAATCACAAAATGCTATTGAACTAGTGGTTCAAAGAACCAATGAACCAGAGTGAGAGAGTTCAACTCCCACCATGCACCTGGGGAATTAAAATTCAATTAGTTAAATTAATCTGGAAAAAAAACAAACAATAGCAGAAATGCCACCTGGAAGCTACCAATTTCTTCAAAAACCCATTGTTTTGCTATTGCCCTATAAAGAAAGAAATCTTACGCCCTGACATAACCTGGGATAAATATAATTCTGGAACCACATCAATGCAATCAATTCTTAACTGGCCCTTGCATTGGTCTAGCAAGCCATTTATTTGTGTTAAATTATTACACTAAACTTTAATAAGTATAAAATTGAATAAAATTGAACCAATGTTTCTAGCCACTTCTATTCTTATTGCAGAATTGTTGTGACATAAAACAGTCTGAGATACCAAGATTAAAATTGTACGGACAATGGCTTCTTCAGTAAGACTGCTTCTACAGAATCCAGCAAACTCCCCCTGCTGGTAGGTGTGTTTGGTAGCTCAGTGTGAACAGAGTTAAAAATCACACAACACCAGGTTATAGTCCAACAAGTTTAATTGGAAGCACTAGCTTTCGGAGCGACGCTCCTTCATCAGGTGGCTGTGCATAATTAAACCTGTTGGACTCTAACCTGGTGTTGTGTGATTTTTAACTTTGTATACCCCAGTCCAACACCAGCATCTCCAAATCAGTGTGAACAGAGCAGAGAAGGTTGAGGGGAGGATCTTGTTGGAGATCTATACGATTATGAGGGGCATGGATAGCGTGGATAGAAAGCAGCTGGATCCTTTAGTTGAAGGATCAATAACAAGGGGCATAATTTTAAAGTCAAAGGCAGGAGGTTTAAGAGGTAATTTGAGGAAAGTAACATTTTCACCCAGAGGGCAGTGGGAGTCTGAAGTGCAGTGCCTGAGAAACCTCATAACCTTTAAAAAACACTTGTTTCAGCACTTGAAATGTGTTATAGTATTCAAGACTATGGGCCTAGTGTGGGAAAGTGTGACAAGTTTAGGTAGTAGGATATTGGGCAGTGCAGACTTGTTATGCTGAAGGATCTCTTCTCTGATGTATGACTGTATGATTCACTGACTGCGACTCTATGATTCATTGACTGCGTTTTTCAAAACACTATAAACTACGCACAATAATTTGCATTTGAAGAAACCTTTGTGACTTGTGATCACAAAACTATGTGATCTTGTGACGAGACATTTTCAGGCTGGAAGTTTAAATGACATAAGTAATTAGGGTCAAGTTCAGGATATTTATTGCAATGACGGGCATCACTCAGTCAGGTATAAAACTCACACTACAATGTTCTTCATCATCACAGAACATTACTCTAGAAACTTAACCATACCAAATCCAATGCTTAATCCTATGTGTAATTTACACACTTGGCAACTCCATAATTTTGGGAGAGCGAAACTCATTAAATTCCATGGAGTATTTAATTATCTGTGCTGACACCTGCCCTTAGAATCCCCAGTGATGTTCATAATGCATTAATTGCAGCTATGTATTCAAAAATTGATTTTGGATCTCTTTTGCTGCTATCGGTGACCTGCCTCTCTATTTCCCTATATCTTTGTAATGCTCACTTGCACAGACAAAGTTGAGTTTTTGAGGAAAGTATTTTGAGAGTTTGCATATAAAATGTCTGGATCAGGACATATTTGAAATTCATACAAATTATTTTTAGAACTTTATTTGGAACAGATGGCAGAAAGCTTTACTGTATAGAAAGGATCTAAATTTTGTGAATGGTGTTTATTTTGACTTCTTTGAAGATTACAATCTTTGGAACAATTTTAAGCAGGCTATATGTATTTAATGATTTTATACTTTATTTCCTACAAAACATTTTAAAAAAATGTATCTACTGTGTAACCAGAATTTTGTGAATCAAGTCTTGAACTTGTCCCCAAACTATTCCCGAATCAGACAAATGGACACATGGACAGAGAGCCAAAAAATAATTATGTATATGCCTATTTGAAAATACATAATATTAACAACACCATCTGTCTCAATTTTGGACATGCAGTTGTTTAAATTCAAATGCTACTTATTGCAGTGAATTACTTTAGTTAATTAATGATTTAACTCTGGAAACCTCAATTTCTAGCTATTTCTAAATGCCAACCATTGTCTTGAACCCTTCTGCAATAACTTATCTAACTGTTTAGGCTGTGTATGTGTTAGTCAGCTGGTAACACTTAAATTCTTTCCCCCTAAAAAAATCATAAATATGTCATTAACCCCAAATAGTTCAGCAGTAGAAACAGTTAGGCTATACAGAGGTCCGGTTGACCTAAAAACAATACCAGGACCTTAAATATTTCTATGTTAGAATAAGACGTTCTTTTCTAATCATGTAAACTTGAACAAATTGTCTAGAGTAGTTAAGTATTTATTTTAGAAGAAACCTTCGCTGGCAATTTTATTAATGGGAAATACCACAACACTTTCCAAGATCTGCTGCCAATAGATTGGATTGAATGCATTTGAGAAAAAAAAACATACAGGGATATTTCTGTATCCAAAATGACAGAAATGGCCAGATTATAAAAACCAGGAAACCTATGACTCATAATGGAGAAACAGTGGAATTTGAAAGATTTAGCCAAAAAGACAAAATGTATCTTTTGGAATCACCCATTTATCTCGTAGTACTGTACAGCTGTTGACATTTCAAGATTTCATAGGATCAATGTAATGTTGATGCAGTGTCTGTTGCAAATTCTTGGAATTCCCAGGCAAAATTCATTTTGAAACAATATCATTGACTCTGGAATCTATTTTGCCAGAGCCTAGGTTTAGCTATTGGTAAAATCTTTTTGTAATAGTTGACTAATATTGATTAGTAATTCTTAACAATGTTATAGCATTTGCTTACTATCTGTTTTCTAAACTAAATCAAATTACTTCAGAATTATTTCATTTTATTTTGAATGCTGTGATTAAATTGTGGGCTGTGCCAATCAATCCAATAGCTAGAGTAGTTAAGGAAACCCAGTCCCTGCTGTTTTCAGAGTATCAACTCCCACAGTCGATAAAGTAGCTGATATTTATTTAGCAGGGAGGTAGCAACAGGGTTGGCCATTCCTCTCAGGACTACTACTCATTGAAATAATATTTATTTGGCATAGAAAATGGTCATGAAGATCTGCATGGACTGCAGCTTTCCTATGACTGAACATATGTACAGTATTAGCCAGTGTACTGCTCTTCAGATATATCACAAAGGTTATGGTGGCAATATTCCATCAAACCAATTGCTTCACTGTTTTTGCCACCAGCCAAAAGCTCAGCATGTGACCTATACAATGAAGGTAGAAAAGAGCAGTGATGTTATGGGAAGTTGGCATACATCATTACAACTTCAACATATTTCTTTTACCATCATAAGATCCTCAAACTGGAATTCTCTCCTTAACAACCTTGTTACCATCATTAAACAAATGCAACACATCAAGGAGAAAGTTCAAACTTATTGCGTAATATCTTGAATAAGTTAAATATTGAATAATTCTACTTTGCCACCTTACTTTCTGTTTGTGACGTCCAATTGTCCGTATCTCCGAATATTAACCTATGAGTTCTTGTTGCTGATTTTTTTAGTAAATGGGTTGATACGTAAGCCTCTGTCTGATGGGAACAGCAAAGAGGTGTGCCAAAACTTTCCATTTGTAGTTTTATAAACTCTCCCTTCCCACCTAACACCTTTTAAATGGTCGTCAACATGGACATTCCATACTTCTGTCAAATTTTGATGTACGAATTTGGATCCTCAAACACTCATGCAATCTTGTGGTACTAATGGGTTCTTCATTGGTGCCATAAACCAAGTTAGAAGTTGATATCACTTTTCTTCTTTGAATCAGGTCGTATATTGCTTCCTGGAATGTGACGGTCTGAAATGCCTCACCACAGAACCTCAACAAATCTGCAAACTCAATATTATTGATTGTTCAATTCAAATATCAATGCTATTGGTAACCCCCACTGAAATGGCTGCAAAATTCAACTTTCTATTCTTTGTGAACAACTGAAATGTCTGCCAATATAACTTTCTTTTTTCAGTGCTTATTTCTTTGGACTTACCTCATTTTTCTACTTTGTATGAATGTATGTTGTGTTATTAATTTTTCCCTTGTTTGGCGATGAATAAATTTACTCTTTGTTAACTCAAGAAAGCCTCATTAAAATTCGTTCGTTTTAAAGCATGGAGCTGGAAAAAGCACAGCAGGTCAAGCAGCACCTGAGGAGCAGGATAGTTGAGGTTTCAAGTCAGGACTGGGGACGGGCCTGATGAAAGGTCCTGACCTGAAACATCGACTCTCCTACTCCTGAGATGCTACTTCACCTGCTGTGCTTTTTTTTCCAGCTCCCCACTTTGTCAACTCTGACTTTTCAGCATCTGTAGTCCTTGCTATCTCCCTTTAAACCATACATTAATTTGAACCTAGGTGAAATGTATGCACAAGGAATAGGCTCTTTTTAAAAAAATTATCCTTGTGGAGACATACTGAGGGGCAGGAAAAAGAAACAGAAGGGAAGCCAATTAAGTTAATGTATTGAGGGTATCCCATCTGGGAGCATAACAAATTGGTGAACCTCATGCAGGACCTTAGCATAACAAGGTTTTATTTAGCTGTGAGCAGTAAATGGCACCCTGTTTTCCATGAGAATCCAGCTAGAGGGAAGACTGTGAGTGGCCACTCATACTCACTGTTGTCATCACATGGGAAGATTGTTAAACTCAACATCAATGGCCAGCATAATACAGTTATGTTGCCAGTGTGAGGAAATTATAGTGGATACGAAAGTGCAAGTCTGTGCAGAAATGCAACAATGAATGCCTGATTTTTCAAACTGAGTAGGATGTGGGAACTTTACTTTCAGCTGAGCTTAAAAAGAATAGGAGAGGGATGATAGGAGAGGCGTGGCATTGATTCAACAACTTGATTTTATATACTTTAACGTTTAACGTAATGAAAGGTTGTGAATGGAATAATAGCAAGGAAGAAATTACAGTAATCAAGTGTGGGGGAGATTTAAACTGTGGATAAGGATTGCATTTGTGAGGAAAAAGGGACATGCAGTATGCTGGAGGGAGAAGTAGGCAGTTTTGTTGACGGATAGATGTGGAATTTGCAACTAAAGTTGGCTCAAAATCAAACATGCTACAGAAATGTCTCACTGTGAAATCAGTTTGGATTATTCATCAACAATTTAGTACTGCAATCAACTGTGTTTGCCTTCCTAGTACTTTTTCTGGGGTGCAAACATTTTCTCAACTGAAGTGCACAACTGGTTCTTTTTTTTTAGAGCCAGCTGCCTGACACTCCTGTTTATTTATTTATTTTTTCACTTTTTTTAACCCCCACACTACCGCCTAACTGCGGTAGTGCTTATTTTTCCCCAGCACTCATGTTCTGTGTGTGTGCTGGTGTGAGACACAGTGAAAGGCAGAAGGTGCATGAATCTTTATTCAGTTTCTACCACCAGGAAGAAAAGAAACACCTGAGTGGCCAGTGAGAAGCACACAACTGGTTCATATTAGTCCTGTTCTTCATTTTCATTGGTGGGCTTTTTATGTAGTTTCGAAATCCCATCAGTCCACAGACTAAAACAGGTCACTTCAAGGAATAAACATTCAGCAATTTAACATAAAACCCCGAAGAGCAAATGAACAGCAATTTTTAGACTACAAAGTTAAAAAATAACATTAATTTGGACTTAAATATTTTGCCTTCATAATGGACAGGTGGAAGAAACCCGAAATTAATCTGTGGGGTAAGTGATAATTTCTCAGGAACATAAAAAAGGAAATAAAGGATTGTTTTTGTAGGTGTGAGTAGTAATTTGCTGGGTTTTTAAAAAATATTAAAGAAGTCTGGCCATACACTTGATCAAGTACTGTCAAACAGGAGTTGCCCTTCAGAAGGCATAAAGTGGGAGGGGAAACAAAAATAAACACCTCTCATGGCACATTGGTGGCTCAGCAGATCCTTCAGTGCAGTACAAGTATACATTCCGTGTACTATATAACTATATAAGGACCAAGATAAACAGGTTACTCATCTTTAATGTCATCCCATCTTAGAATCCTGCCTAAGGGAGTGCTACTTTTCTCCAGTGGCTAGTGTAGCTTGTAGCTTATAGCTTAGTCATTCCAGCAATCATACTGTACTGCCATCACTCTCTCCTCAAGGTCAGGGTCCTTATGATCATTGATGTTTACTGTGGTGCATGCAATATTGTCCAATGCACAAGGGTCTTCCCCCTGATTTCCCCCTTCATAATTATTGTCCTCTTTGCTTATTAGCATGCTGCCTTCAGACCCACAATTCACTTCCTTACCACAGCAACAATTCCTCATAATGCCCCTTGACATTCATTAAGCCCACGACCTTGACTTGGTGATAGAAAATCCTTGACCCAACCGCCACAAGAAGCTTGACTTACTGTGTTGGGACCCCTTGACTAAAGGCTATCTCGTTAGGCCTGTTAGTGGACTACCTCACTTTGACTTTGAGACACGGCTATTTGGTTGAAGCATGCAGTGTTTTTGCTGCATAAGCTGCTAGCACAGGGTGCAGCTGTGATATGGACATAGCACTGTACTGTAAAATGTCCATCTCCTGAGTGCAGTGGCCTATAACCATGAGGGGTTCCATGGCTTTGTGTTGCACTAAACAACAAGGCAAGACAGAAGCACTGCAAGCCTTTAAATCACAGAATCCTGACAGTGCAGAAGGAGACCACTTGGCCCTCCAAGTCTGCACTGATCCTCTGAAGAATACCCCAGCAAGACCCACCCTATCCCCATAACCCCACATTTATCACGGCTAACCCATCACGTCTGCACATCCTTGAATGCAATGTGGCAATTTAGCTTGGTGAATCTACCTAACTTGCGCATGTTTGGACTGTGGGAAGAAACCTTCACAGACACAGGAAGAACATACAAACTCCACGCGGTGTCCCAAGCAGAATTGAACCCAGGTCCCTGACACTGTGAGGCAGCAGTGCTAACCACTTTGCCACCATGCTGCCCCAAATGAGTATAATTTTAACATTTCTTTTTACTGGAAGAAGGTGCAGCCAGATCGCTCTCGAAGTACACTAGTAATTAAGCCCTTCAACATTTATGTTTCACCTTACAGGTGTGCTAAACTTGAGGGATATTGAGCATACCCATAACTTCCCTCAGAAAGAGGTTGGGCAGTTAGCTAGATGCAGCTGAGGGACCAAGTGCAAGAAGGCCATGAGCATCAAAGTTAGGGGAAAGTGACTGGCACTCAGGGTGAAGAGGAGCCCTGACATACATCCTGTCGAATCCATGAGAAGGATGCCTGTCCCTGTGCGCAAAGTGTCCTGGTGGCAGTGTGTCAATGAAAGGTGCCAGTGTATTCCAAGTGCAGAATTTAAGTAGAGAACTATATTATAAATGATTCAAAGTGATTTATCATTGTCACATATACCTGTGAAAAGTTTTGTTTTGCCTGCATTACAGGCAGATCATACCATACAAAGATCATAGGGTGACTGAACAGAATGAGGAATTTGAGTTACGGCTGCACAGAAGGTGCACAAAAAGTAAGATCAACATGAGATTTGATATTTGAGAGGTCCACTCAGAAGTCTAATAACAACGGGGAAGAAGCTGTCCTTGTACCTTTTCGTACATGCATTCAAGCTTTTGTATCTTCTACCTGAGATTGGAAGAGATTATAAATAGGTGATAGGGGTCTTTGATGTTGACTGCCTTTCCACAGCAATGAGCAGTGTAGATGAAGTCAATGGATTGAAGGTTGGTTTGTATGATGGACTGGGCTGTGTTCAAAACCTTTTTGTCGTTTCTTACAGTTCTGGGCAGAGCAGTTGCCGTACCAAGCCTTAATGCACCCAGATAGAATGCTTTCTATGGTGCATCTGTAAAAGTTGTTGAGGGTCCTTATGGACATGCTGAATTTCCTTAACCTCCTGAGGAAGAAAAAGTGCTTTTGTGCCTTCTTAACTGTTGCATCAATGTGGGTGGTTCAGGACAGATTGTTGGTTATTGTCACTCCTAGGAACTTGACGCTCTCCACTCTCTCCACTTCAGCTCCATTGATAGAGATAGGGGCATGCTCTCTTCCTTTCTTCCTGAAGTCAATGATCCGCTCTTTAGTTTGGCTGACATTGAGAGAGAGATTGTTATCTTTGCACCATGGCACCCAAGCAGTCTATCCTCTTCCTGTATTCTGATGCGTCATTGTTTGATATGTGGCCTACAATGATGTTGTCATAAGCAAACTTGTAGATGAAATTTGGTCACATAGTCATTAGTGTACAGGGAGTACAGTAGGGAGCTGTGTACGTAGCCATATGGGGCACTGGTGTTGAGGATTGTTGTGGAGGAGGTGCTGTTGCCTATTCTCACTGATTGTGGTTTGTGAGTCAGGAAGTCAATGACCCCCTTGCAGAGAGTGGAGCAGAGACCTAAGTCTCAGAGTTTGGAAGTTAGTTTGGTTGGGATTATTGTGTTGAAGGTGAAGCTGCAGTCAATAAGTAGAAGCCTGAAATAGGTGTCCCTATTATTCAGATGTTCCAGCAATGTGTATATGGCTAAAGAAATTCTGTCTGCTGGACCTATTGTGCCAGTAGGCAAATTGCAAGGGAATGGGTTAGGCTGGGAGGCTAGAGTTGATATGAGCCATGACTAACCTCTCAAAACACTTCATAATTATGGACATTAGAGCCACCACGCAGTAATCATTGAAATAAATTGACTGTATTTTCTTTGGTACTGGAATGATGCTGGTGTTTTTGAAGCAGATGGGGACTTCATATTGTAGCAAGGAGAGGTTAAAGATGTCAGCAAATACTCTCACAATCTGATCTGCACAGCGTCTGAGTGTATGGCTAGAGACTCCATCTAGGCCAGTCTCTTTCTATGAAGTTCATTCTCAAAAAGACCAATCTGAACTGGTGACTAAGGGAAGAGATGACATCCTTTTGCTGAACTTCTGTTCAAACAGAGTGTAAAAAGCATTGAACCCATCAGGGAGGGATGTATTTTTGTCCACTATTCTGTTCTGCTTCATTTTGTAAGCCGTTATGCTATGTAGACCTTGCTACAGGCAGTGGATATCCCTGTGGTTAACTTGGGTCTCTAACTTAGTCCAGTATTATCTCTTGGCATCTCTAATGGCCTTGCAGAGGTTGTGCAGAAGTGAGCAGAGGGTACTATGAGGGTACATGTGTCTGCTGCTAATCTCCATAGCTGAAATTTGCAGGCAAATGTTGTTCATGTAATGTGTCATGAGATGTTAGGGATTGCTGGCCTGAGGGCGGCCTGAGGGAGCAAGTGGTGAGCTGGAGTCACCAGATAAATTGCTGTAGTCTAGTTTCTGTGCAATGAATGGGAAATTAAGAAATTGCATATCAATGAGGCAGGATTAGATGGTAATGGCATGCTGATCCATCCTGTGAATGTAAATAATTCTAATAAATTGATCACTGGCAACATTCTCATCTCACTGTTCAAAATTTAGTTGGAGAATTTTTTTGTTGTCAATATAGAGAATCTCACTTCTGTCAATGTCATCCTATTTTCCCAACTGACTCCGGATGCCCATGTCATACAGAGGTTGGGAAGATTCAGTCCTAAGTATCACTTATAGAAGCAACAGTCAACATTTCTAAAAGCTTTCTTTCAATGCTTCTTTTCAAGTACAATTATTTGTAAATCGCACATCTATTAAATGCGTGAAAATGTTCTGTTGATGATTTCCAAACCTACAATTTAAACAAAAAATTTGGTTGTGAGATCCTTTTTTAGATGTGGCTTATGAATTTGCAATAATGATTGATTTTACCAGTGGTAGGGTTGACTTAATTATAACTCCCCGAAAGCAAACTGAATCACTTAAATTAATATTGGAGTCCTGGACTATTAGCAGCTAATTCACAGCCGCATCAGAATTTCTATAAATGTGAATGTGTAATCACACATTGAAATATGCGCATGTAATTGGTTTCTATTTCCCAAATCTTCATTGCTGTCTTTCCATTTTCAGCACAATTTTATTTTGCCTGAGCCACCAGTCACATTTGAACGTGGAACTGGGCACAGCTGCAGCAATAGCAAGGTAGTTACAATATAATGGTATTTAGAACACAACATGTTACTCTGCAGACATCTTAGTTTGTTCATAATCTATATATGGCTTAACATGTTTTCACTCATATTCAGAACTGCACTTAAGCAGATAGATATTGTTCTGTTCGGTTAACACTCATCAACTGTTTAAAGAGAAAGAGCCTGTTTGTGCAAGTGTTCATGCTGTGAGAGAATCAGCTAGGATATTGATGAGTTTTGTGAAGGATTACTTTTCAGTTCAACTAACAGATGGTTTCATCTATGATCCGTCTCTTTTTCTCCCAATTACTTGGCATCAGTGCCAATAAGGAGTGATTGACACCCTGAGTTAGCTGTTGTTGAGAGATGGCTGCTTTCTTTGACTTCAAATAACTTGCCAAACCAATAGCTTGACTGCCAGACTGACAATACTGGAAAATGTGTTAAAGTGCTTCTGAAGTAATACACAACTGAATTCAGAGCTCAATAAAGGCCCTATACAGTAAGTGAGCCTTTCCTGATGAAGGGCTTACGCCCGAAACGTCGATTCTCCTGCTCCTCAGATGCTGCCTGACCTGCTGTGCTTTACCAGCGGCATACTCTCGCCTATAATTGGGCACCTCAATAAGCTAAGTTACTTTTTATAACATTTGCTTTCACAGTTTTTATTCCAGTTTTAGGGTCACACTGTAATTAATATCGTTCTGATCTTTTTTATAAAAAAACACTAAATATTAAGGTGACATTAAATAGAAAGCTTTACAATAAGATTATGGTAGTCATAACTTGCATTGTAGATGAAATCTGCTAATTATATTAAAACAAGAGCTTGAATTTATGTGGTCAATCATATGACAAAATATCCTATGGCAGTTTTTAAGCATGTTATAAAGCAAATTGCCAAAAAAGCTTGGTCAAAGAAGTTAGGTTTGAGGAGTGTCATAAAGGAAGAGAAAAGAGGCAGAGAAGAGGAGAGGCTTAGGGAAGAAATTCCAGAGCATCAGGTTTCGCTAACTGAAGACATAGCTACCAATGTTGGAGCAAATAAAATAATGGATGGTCAAGAGGCCAGGATTAAGTGAGTACAGATTCCTAAAGGATTGTGGGATTGGAGGAAATTTGAGAAATTAAGAGATCTAAATTTTAAAAACCAACATGCTACTTAACCTGGAGCCACTGTGGGTTAGCAAGGACAAGACTGGTGGTTGAATGGGATTTGGTTGAGTTTTAGGTGACCACAACTTTATAGAGGGTATTAGGTTGACCAGAAGTGCGTAAGGATGACCAAATCTAAGAAGTGACAAAGGTAAAAATAAACGGAACTGTACAAAGATACAAAGATATAATGATTGTAAAGATTTCATTAGAAATATTTAAAGGGATTATTGAAACAGTAAAAACACCTAGCATAGTCTGACTCCATTCTGCATTTACTTGAATTTCAGGTATGTATTTTTCTCTTTTTTTGTGCTTTTTTCCATACTATTTTAATAAAAACTGCGATAACATTCAACAGGCAGTGCTGACAACTCTCCAGCTCAGGGTCATACAATAATAACCCTGGGCATTGAGAGTTAGTTGGCTGCATTTAGTTAGAGTGCACCTGTCTCTTTAAAGATATGGTAATATTTATGCATATAGACCTTGACACTGTCAATTTTCCTTCTTAAGTCTCATGCTGATGTGGCAGCTGACAGGGACTAGTTGGTGTCTTGCTGTAGTCACAGTAGGAAAAGTAGGTGTTAGCCACAGTGAATGTTTTCTCTTCAAATAATATATAATGTATTCAGCTAACAGTGCCAAAACTAGCATGACATTTCAACAGCCTCTTTACATTTTAGTGAGAAAGCAGTTCTGTCAGTGGGGTTTACAAAAATTGAAAGTGTTTTAAATGCATGACAACAGGTCCTCTGTGGTTTTAAGGTCATCAGCAAGTTCAATTCAAAATTAGCAACGTTCTTTGTTTTAACCACTTAGCCATCAAGTCAAATCAATGATCCCCTGGAATATCACTGAGGCAAGTATGTTTCCCAATGTCCTTTTCATCAATTAACCTATGGTTGGTTGGAATAATTTTTAAATGCATACTGTTTCAGATATAAGAAATTCAGAAAATTCCTCAAGTAAACCTGTTTTTTTGTCAGTTTTCATTGAAGGTCTTTGTTTCACCCCCCCATCTCATTCATGTACTAACTATCAAGAGGATATGCTTCTAAAGGCACTTCAAATTCTCCAATATCATGCTTTAGCATCAGTGAGCTTTAGTAGCCTACTTAACTGTGAGAGCCTTTGCAGTCAAACCCATCCAATACTCCTATATGCAAATTTTACAGAAAGTCACTGGCTTGTTATTACTTTGACAGCTGGTTTAGTTTGGTTTCATAGAATCCCTATAGTGTGGAAGCAGACCATTTGGACCATTGGGTCCATACCAATCCTACAAATAGCATCTTACCCAGACTGACACCCCTACCCTGTCCCTGTAATCCTACATCTCTCATGGCTAATCCACCTAGTTTACACATCCTTGGACACTATGGGCAATTTAGCATGGCTAATTCACCTAAACTGCACATCTTTGGACTGTGGGAGGAAACTTGAGCACCTAGAGGAAACCCACGCAGACACAAGGAGAATGTGCAAACTCCATAGAGACAGTTGCCTGAGGCTGGAATCAAGCCCGGGACCTGGGTGCTGTGAGGTAGCAGTGCTACCTACTGAGCCACTGTGCTGCCCATGCACTAAGCTAAAGATATGGAGTTTAACTAAAATATCCCAACCAGATTAGATCAATTAAATCAACATTAACTAAAAATTAAAATCTGTAACTCTTGCTGCTTTGTGTAATTTAATGTATAATTGGACAATAAAGCTGCAAGAGTGTTGATATTTTTTATAATCCTTTGAGATTTTGCTGATCGTGATGTTTTACAGATATTCAAGATGCACCATGATAGATCTATCTCAGTCAATACATGCATTGTGATTTAAGTTAGTATTAAATGAAACACAGTGCATTGCTGAAGATCTGAAGCAAAAACAGAAATTGCTAGTGAAACTCAACAAGTCTGGCAGCATCAATGGAGAAGTAATGTTTTGGTAATGTTCAAGTCTAGTGACACTTCTCATACCCTTCTGAAGTAGTATCATTGGACTCAATGCTAACTCTTTCTCCAGCAACTTCTGTTTTTATATTAAGTAAAACTGCATATCTACATAAACTTTCATGAGTACTGGACATCTCAATGTACTTTGCAGTCAGTGAAGATCTTGGGAAGTATAGCTACTTTTGTTATAGAGGAAACAATGCAGCAAACTTTTACACAAGACACTGCAATGCAAAGTAATTTCTGTGCTTTAGTCACTCCCAAATGGAATCAAAGACAAGTGATCCATCCTGGTTAATTGGGTATGCTGATGTGTTTAATGGGCTAATGGAAATCTGGAAGCCAGTATTAATGCTCCAGAGTTGTGATTTCAGAAGTTACTCCAGCAGTTTGTGAATTTAAACTGAGCTCATTAAATTATTTTGGAATTAAAGCTAACATCAATAAGTGACCATGAATACTCAAATTGTTTTGCTAAAACGTATGATTTGTAGATTTTGAAAGATCCCACCTATGTCTCCAGTGAAGCCTTGGAAACATATAGTTACAAAATACTTAGTAAAGCTGTCACCTTGACAGTGACTGAGATAGGATATTGCCATGCCTTTAGATTGCAGGCCCTACTGCAGCACCTGACATGCTTCTGTGCTGTTATCCTCAGTCAGCGATGACAATGTGCCTCCTTGATCTGTAGGGAATTCCATCCAGGACAATAATGACTGGGCCTCCTCTGCCTCCTCAGCATCCTGTGGGGACTTCCTGAAATGTACAGACTGCTGTCAGCCGCTGGTGTTTGCTGCTGATCCTGGGCTTTCTGAAGTTTCTCTTCCTCAATTTTACTGCACTTTTGTAGCTCCATAATCCCAGTGACAATAACTCTTGTGTCCTGATCTATTTCTCACAGTTCCAATGTACCTGGGTGAGAAATGTTGGAAACAGAGCAGCTCTTTTGTATGTGAGCAGTCAGCATTCCCATCACACGTAAGTGACTGTTTACTAGAATCCTCGATATAATGGGCATGGAGGGCTTTGACCAAGAGGGCCGTAGAATGCTTGTACATACACCTTTGACACGGTAGACCTTATTCCAATGTATGCAGCACTAACCACATCTCACAGGTCACACACAATGGCGCCTGGAAGTTGTAAGTGCAGTAGGATTACAGAACCCATTGTGTTTAAGAGATTGTTGGTGCATACTTACAGTTCAAATTGAGAGAAAATCAGCTCTGTGTCCTTGCACAGCCTACAAGACCTTGGATTACCTTTCTGAACTTTGACCCAAATGCGACATGATTGCGTCTACTTCACAGTTGACTATGATCAATTTTTAATAACTAATGACATGATCGGGGCTTGTTTTTGTCCAGAATTTGTATCTCACATATCTGGATACTGTACTCATTTCACATGGTAAGCTTTATAAAGCTAGATGTCTTAAACATGTTTTAATGCAGCTGCTCCTCAAAGAGCTTCATATAGTTCACAAATAGATCACTTACTCTTTGGATAAAAATCACCTACTCCACCAATTTCAAGCCTAGGGTGACAGACGCACCATTTTTCACTTGCAGTGTACATTTGCAGCTTGGAAGAGGATGGATGACTGCATAGGGGATTGTGCTTGGCAGATTGAGTGATAGGCCATGCCTAGAAGCATGAGCAGGTTGTTTAGTCCTCAAGTTTGCTCCACCATTCAAAAGGATCATGGTTGGTTCGGCATGTTTCACGTGCCCTTTCCCTACTGATCAAGAATATATCTATGCCAGCCTTAAGTATACACAAGGACGTTGTCCCCACAACTCTCTGTGGCAAGGAGTTCCAAAGACACTCAATCCTCCGTGAGAAGAAATTTCTTCTCATCTCAATCTTAAATTGATACATCTTTATTTTGAGACTATGCATTCTGACCCTAGAATCATTGAATCCCTAACGTGTGGAAGGAAGCCATTCAGCCCATCGAGTCTGCACTGACCTTCCAAAGAGCATCCTACCCAGATAAAGATCCTCCCCTATCCCTGCATTTACCATGGCTAATCCACCTAGCCTCCACATCCCTGGTCACTATGGGTAATTTAGCCAATCCACCTAATCTGCACATTTTTGGATTATGGGAGGAAACCTATGCAGTCATGGGGAAAATGTGCAAACTCCATACAGACAGTCATCCAAGAATGGAATCAAACCTAGGTCCTTGGTGCTGTGAGGCAGCACTACTAACCACTGCATCACCATGTTGCCCATTTTTACTGGACAAAGAAACATTCCATTTTGTCATGAGGGCAAACATCCTCTCAGTGTTTACCCTGCCAAGCCTGTTAATAATCCTGTTATGATGTGGCAAAAAGAATAATAAAAAAGGATATTACCCAAATGGTGGATCTCTGTGATGTAGAGTGATCTGAGTATCCTAGCACATGAAATACAGAAGGTTAGTATGCAGATAACAGTGGATAATCAGGAAAGCTTATAGAATGTTATGGCTTATTGCAAGGAGGATTTGAATGTAAGAGTGGGGAGGTTATACTTTGAGTTATACAAGGCATTGATGAGATTCCATTTGGAGTGCTATGTACAGTACTGGTCACCATAGTCGTGGAAGGCTGTTAATGTGTTGGAAGTAGTTCTGAGCAGGCTTAATAGAATCCCTACGTAAAATCCATACAGAGTGGAACCAGGCCCTTCATCCCAGCAAGTCCACACCAATCCTTCGAAGAGTAATCCACCCAGACCTATTCCTCTATGTTATCCGCAATTAATGTACCTAACCTACACATCCCTGAACACTATGGACAATTTTACATAGCCGTTCACCTAACCTGCATCACTTTGTTTGCAAGACCATTACCTAGAATGAGAAAATTGCCTTTGGAGGAGAGGTGAGACAGGTGAGGCCTGTGTCATCTGGATTTTAGAAGTGTCAGAGGTGACTTAATTGAAACATGTAAGCTTCTGAGAGGACTTAACCACCTGGATGTGAAAGGACGTTTCCTCTTGTGTGAAAATTCTGACCTAGGGATCATAGTTTAAAAATAAGGGGTGCTTGATTAAGACAGAGTTAAGGATGCTTTTTCTATGGATTGAATCTTTGGAATTCTGTCTCTCAAAAAGCAGAATTTTAAAATATTTTTAAGGCAGAGCTAGGTAGATTGTTTATTCCCAAGGGATGAAAGATTATCAGGGATATGCAAGAATGCAGAGTTGATTTTAAAATCAGATCAGCCATGCACTTATTGAATGGTGGAATACACTTCAAGTGTTGAGTGACCTACTTTTGTTACTTGTTTGTATATTTGCAACTCTGTCAGTTCAGAGTTTCCACATATTCCCACTGAAGCCTTTCATTTATGATTCCATTTCCCATCATCATTCATTGAGCTCTGGCCTACAGTTTATTCACGCCATGTAATCTTTACATACAGGGCCCTGTAGAGCTAAAGCGGTCAAAGGGATTTGTGATGGAAGAGTGGCAGCAATCTTGAGAGTAGGTGGATGAGGACATTGAGCAGAATGAGTATCCCCTCAGCACAATAAACGTGTGAAATAGCAGGATCCAAATTAAAACAGTTGATGAGTCAGAGTTAGCAGTTCAGAGTTATAAATGTCTATTATAAATAAGGTGTCTTATAAAGCAATTATTTTTCATCTGCCTATAGATTGTGATGCTTTCATAACATATTATAGAATCATTTTTGTACAATACTGTAAGTACTTTATTCTCTAAAAGGGGTGGATGTTCTATAGTGTTCTGTTCCAATGCAAATTCGCTTGCAATAGCTTACTGTACTGCAAATACAGTACTCACCAGATCAGGCAGTGTTTGTGGAATGGGTTAATTCTGTAATAATAAAGGCAAAAAATTGGCAATTCTGGAAATCTGAAACAAGCAGGGACACTATTGGAGAAACTCAGCAAATTGGGCAGTGTTTATGGAGAGAGAAACAAAGTTCAAGTTTCCAGTCCAGTATGACTCTTTGTCATTCCAGACTTGAAACATGAACTCTGTTTCTCTCCACACTGATGCTACCTGACCATTCTCAGTTACGCTTTCTCATGGTACCTGAAAGCCAACATCACAGAAGCTGATTTTAAAACAAAATTATTTAAAAACCTGCTAACGCATATGGGAGAGTTGTTTTCTGCACACGTTGTCAGGAGGTATCCCATCATTTGCTTTTATTTGAGTCTTTAATTGGATACGCAATATTAAATTCATTCCATCTGAAACACATATGGTATTTTAAAAAATATTTAAAGGACTATTCTTCAACTATTTTAAGCATATAATTTTTGTCTTTAGTTTTCTTCTGGTACTATACAAATTTGCTGCTCTATATGTCGCCAAATTTTTAATTTATAAAAAAAATCAGATCCTGCTTTCTCCATGTGTCTAATCTGTTTCTCGTTAATGGAAAAGCATTTAGCTCCATGAGCCGGGTGGCAAAGTTTGATTTGTCTAAAAATCAGCAGTACACTTTTTCCATTTCATAAACAGCAAAGACCACAAGTGGGGACTAATCTTCAGTTGCTCTATCATTATCAGCAAAGCATATATGTTCAAATCTATTTAAACATGTCAATATTCAATTTGCTTCGGGAAACAATGAAAACAGTAAACTAGGTTGAATGAAATGCAGGCAACGTGCTGCTTCACCTGGAAGGTGTCCTGGGGCCTTTGACTATAGAGGAGGACAGAGGTAAACAGGCGTTTTGCACCTTGGAATAATAAGATGTGTTATCTCTAGCAAAGTTTGATCATATAATTTATTATCAACAAAAGTGGCACTTTTCTGCAAGTCACTGCCTCACAATGGGAGATGCAAAGTAGTTTTTCAGACACGCTTGTGATAAACTATTTCCTTTTCCCTTCTCTTTTGTTAGGTATAGAGCTCTGAGACACTGAATTTGGACAGTTGGGAGATTCAGTCAATATGTATTTCAGTGAATTTACAAACAATAAATGCTGAAAAGTCATAGTAAAAGCCAACTGGCCTTGGAGGCAATACTTGGAGGAGTTAAGATGTTTCCAGGAACTCGTCAATCAATAGATTAGTTATTTGATAGATTAGTTGGATAGAAATAATCTTTTTCATGAGGAAGATAGTTCAATTTTTAAAAAAACGAAAGTTAGACTATTTTAAAGAGAGCTGTAAACACCTAATCATCAAAAAAATGTTGAGCTAGAATGGCAAGGATTGGAAAGAGACAAAACAAGTGTTAACTCCTTCACACACCTTGAATTGAACTTGTATTATGTGATTTCAGGACCAAGTTCCTTTATCCCCTGATACCAGTGTATGCCAAATTTTTTGAAACAATCTATCTGAATTCTTTGTTAATGACAGTGTTAATGACAGTGCAAGTAGGCATATACAAAATGACATTACCATCTGGAATTTTGGTGAGGTGGCCAAAGAACATGTTAGCAGTGCTATTGATCAGAGAAGGATATCCTGAATAGATTTATTAGGCGGCTGCAAATACAGCTCATAATAATATGTTGTGTTACAGATTGTGGAGTAACCTGATTACCACTTACTGCCACCCTCATGGTATCTGGTACCTCTAACAGTATGTGACTCAGTATAAGAGCTGTTTCAGGTATTTGCTGACTTCAATCCCTGTTTTGTCACTGCTTTGTCTGAGACCTGTTTCGTGAATTAGTGATGGAGGATACAATAGCTTACAGCCATTACAGAAAAGGCACTGCGCTTAGTTGCAATATTTTTTAAATACTTGACAGCAACAAGTAAAATTACATTACATTTCAAGTATAATTACTATGATGCTTGAGCGCTATGCAGAATGTATCTGCTCTTTATGCACTCAAGTAGAACTAACCATGTGACATCAACAGAATGCATGAAGCTCAATGTAGGTTGAAAGTTAACTTCTTCAGAACCATTACCTTATACAACATCTCCCCAAAGCATTTCTTCCCGATAGTTAACCCATTGGAGATTCAAGTCGATGTCACATTTACACTGAGTACTAACTTATGCTTCTCTCAAATTTCTAACTTCACAAATTGGGTGGTCAGGATGATCCACAATATTCCCAGAATGTACTGCCTTCAGACTTGGAAGAACATAGGAAAGATTTAGAAGGATGTGGGCTAAACGCAGGCAAATGGGACTATTTTAGTTTGAGAAACTTGGTTGGCAGGTGCCAAAGGGTGTGTTTCAGTGCCAGATGACTCTGAATTTATAACAGGAGGTTTTTCATTTGAAGACTATTCTTCATTCATGGGGTGCATATAGCATTACTGGCTGGCCAGTCTTTAGTACCCAGACCTAGTCACACTTAAAAATGTTACAACATGGTGGTTGAACCCCTCTGTTAAGTGAAGTCAAACACCCAGAAAAACTCACCTTGTCTCGCCTTGTAATCTGTTTAAATGTGAGTGAGTGACAGAGAACTCCTAATTTCCACTATGTAAAGAAAAATTAAAAAAAATATATTCTTCTAACTCTAATAGTGAACACTAAACAAAACTATTAACAAGCCAAACACTCTTTCCCTTAACTGAACACAATCCTATTAGCATGCTGTTCCAATAAAACACTTATTAAACATCACATTAACTTAATCTCAAGTCCACATAGTTGCTGTTTCTCTGCTGTCTTCAATCATCTGTCTGCTGAACTCCATAGTCATCTTCTTACTTTCTTACTGCTTTTACAAGAAAAGATATCTTTTGATAGGAAGTGCCTTCTTATTTTTTTGAGGACAAGATGTTAGATGGGCAGTTAGCTCTCCAGCTCTATGGCAGTTGCTCTGCTGTTTGGTGGCATATGCTCTGACCAATTTTCAAAATGCCCATGTTTTTAAACCAACATCATTCCTTCTCATTGGTCTGATGTTGTCAAAACAATAAATTCAAATTCAATTGGGTTTCAGTATCCTGGGCATAATTTAAAGTAGTTGGTTAAATTTGAATTGTTGTCAAACAGCAATCAAAAATCTTTTTAATTGCCAATTGTCACATGCATCTATTCTGGAATAGCTTATCTCCCAGCCTTTCCATTCGGGTAGCTGAGCCTGCACTTTAAGTTTACTTCAATATTCAGAAAACATCTTCTATTTTAAAGTGAACATACATGCTTTCAACTTTGTAACAAGAAGGTAGTGGTGAGTTGCATTTTTAAAACATTGCAGTTCGTGTGCTATTAGGGTGGAAGTTCCAGAATTTTGTAGCAGTAATGTTGATTCTCATCTGTGGAATATTTCTCCACTGAATGATCTTTCATTTCTAGCATTTTCTTCACTGAAAATGTTGGACAATTAGCATACCTGGAGGACCCTTGAACTTCTGAGTTCCTTTTATCCTGGTAATTCATGGAGCTACCCTGTTATACATCTGGGAAACCATGTAATCTTGGAAGTGACCATTATGAAAGATGGCTGTTCAGTTGAAACTAGTGCGTTCTTCCCTATAGTATCCTAGATTTCTGCATTAGACAATATCATTTTAAATGAAAGAGGTAGTCACATTTTTGCAATGGCTTGTATGGTTTGTCCATGTAGTTTCCCCTCTTGACTGTGTTCTGAAGCCATGGAAGTTGACATGACTGTCGTGGTGTCCCATGCAGCTTATCTTCCTCAAGGTTGTTGATTAGGTTTGATATGTTCAGTCATAGAATCATAGTTATAAAGATGTATAGCATGGAAACAGACCCTTCAGTCCAACTCATCCATGCCAACCAGTTATCCTAAATTAATCTAGTCCCATTTGCCAGCTCTTGGCCCATATCCCCCTTACCCCTTCATTTTCATGTACCAATCATTTGCCTTTTAAATGTTGCAATTGTATCAGCCTCCACCACTTCCTCTGCCAGCTCATTCCATATACACATAGTATGTAGACAGGCCAACAAGGGGCGAAGCCACATTAGACTTGGTATTGGGTAATGAGCCCAGCCAGGTGTTAGACTTGGAAGTAGGTGAGCACTTTGGTGATAGCGATCATAATTCTGTTATGTTTACTTTAGTGATAGAAAGGGATAGGTGTATACCACTAGGCAAGAGTTACAGCTGGGGAAAGGCAATTACGATGCGATTAGGCAAGATTGTGGAAGCATAAGATGGGGAACAAAACTGCAGAGGATGGGCACATTAGAAATGTGGAACTTATTCAAGGAAAAACTCCTGTGTGTCCTAGATAAGTATGTACCTGTCAGGCAAGGAGGAAGCTGTAGAGTGTGGGAACCATGGTTTACGAAGGAAGTGGAATCTCTGGTCAAGAGGAAGAAGAAGGCTTATGTTAGGATGAGATGTGAAGGCTCAATTAGGGTGCTTGAGGATTACAAGGTAGCCAGGAAAGACCTACAGAGAGAGTTCAGAAGAGCCAGGAGGAGACATGAGAAGGTGTTGGCGGATAGAATCAGGGTAAACCCTAAGGCTTTCTATAGGTATTTAAGGAATAAGAGAATGACGAGAGTAAGATTAGGGCCAATCAAGGATAGTAGTGGGAAGTTGTGTGTGGATTCAGAGGAGATGGGGAAGCACTAAATGAATATTTTTCGACAGTATTCACTCTAGAAAACGACAATGTTGTTGAGGAGAATACTGAGATACAGGCTACTAGACTAGGTGGGATTGAGGTTCACAAGGAAAAGGTATTAGAAATCCTGCAGAGTGTGAAAATAGATAAGTCCCCTGGGCCGGATGGGATTTATCCTAGGATCCTCTGAGAAAGCCAGGGAGGAGATTGCTGAGCCTTTGTCATTTATCTTTAAATCGTCTTTGTCTACAGGAATAGTGCCAGAAGACTGGAGGATATCAAGTGTGGTTCCCCTGTTCAAGAAGGGGAGTAGAGACCAACCCTGGTAATTATAGACCAGTAAGCCTTACTTCAGTTGTTGGTAAAGTGTTGGAAAAGGTAATAAGAGATAGGATTTATAATCATCTAGAAAAGAATAATTTGATTAGGGATAGTCAGCACAGTTTTGTGAAGGGTAGGTCATGCCTCACAAACCTTATTGAGTTCTTTGAGAAGGTGACCAAACAGGTAGATGAGAGTAAACCGGTTGATGTGGTATATATGGATTTCAGCAAGGCATTCGATAAGGTTCCCCACAATAGGCTATTGTACAAAATGTGGAGGAATGGGATTGTGGGAGATATAGCAGTTTGGATCAGTAATTGGCTTGCTGAAAGAAGACAGAGGGTGGTGGTTGATGGGAAATGTTCAGCCTGGAGTCCAGTTACTAGTGGTGTACCGCAAGAGTCGGTGTTGGGTCCAATTCTGTTCGTCATTTTTATAAATGATCTGGATGAGGGTGTAGAAGGGTGGGTTAGTAAATTTGCAGATGACACTAAAGTCGGTTGAGTTGTGGATAGTGACGAAGGATTTTGTAAGTTACAGAGAGACATAGATAAGCTGCAGAGCTGGGCTGAGAGGTGGCAAATGGAGTTTAATGCGGACAAGTGTGAGGTGATTCACTTTGGTTGGAGTAACCAGAATGCAAAGTACTGGGCTAATGGTAAGATTCTTGGTAGTGTAGATGAGCAGAGAGATCTCGGTGTCCATGTACACAGATCCTTGAAGTTGCCACCCAGGTTGACAGGGTTGTTAAGAAGGCATACAGTGTTTTAGCTTTTATTAATAGAGGGATTGAGTTACGGAACCATGAGGTTATGTTGCAGCTGTACAAAACTCTGGTGCGGCCGCACTTGGAGTATTGCATACAGTTCTGGTCACTGCATAATAAGAAGGATGTGGAAGCTTTGGAAAGGGTGCAGAGGAGATTTACCAGGATGTTGCCTGATATGGAGGGAAGGTCTTACAAGGAAGGTCTATACTCATGGCTGTTTTCGTTAGAGAAAAGAAGATTGAGAGCTGACTTAATAGAGACATATAAGATAATCAGAGGGTTAGATAGGGTGGACAGGGAGAGCCTTTTTCCAAGTATGGTGACAGCGAGCACAAGGGGGCATAGCTTTAAATTGAGGGGTGATAGATATAGGACAGATGTCAGAGGCAGTTTCTTTACTCAGAGGGTAGTAAGGGTATGGAATGCTTTGTCTGCAACGGTAGTAGATTCGCCAACTTTAAGTACATTTAAGTCGTCACTGGACAAGCTTATGGACAGACATGGAATAGTGTAGGTTATATGGGCTTCAGATTGGTATGACAGGTCGGCGCAACATCGAGGGCCGAAGGGCCTGTACTGCGCTGTAATGTTCTATGTTCTATGTATGCACCACCCCCTGTGTGAGTGTTGCCCCTTAGGTCCCTTTTATATCATTCCCTTCTCACCCTAAACCTCTGCTTTCTAGTTTTGGACTCCCCCAACTCAGGGAAAAGACCTTGTCTATTTACCCTATCCAAACCCCTCATGATTGTATAAACCTCTATAAGTTCACTCCTCAGCCTCCGACACTCTAGGGAAAACAGCCCCAGCCTATTCAGCCCCTCCCTATAGCTCAAACACTCGAACTCTGGCAACACCCTTGTAACTCTTTTCTGACCCCTTTCAAGTTTCACAACATCCTTCCCATAAGAGGGAGACCAGCATTGCACGCAATATTCCAAAAGTAGCCTCACCAACTGGGGCGGCACAGTGGCTCACAGCGCTAGGGACCCAAGTTCGATTCCCGCCTTGGGCGACTGTCTGCGTGGAGTTTGCACATTCTCCCTGTGTCTGTGTGGGTTTCTCTGGGTGCTCCGGTTTCCTCCTACAGTCAAAAGATGTGCAAGTCAGGTGAATTGGCCATGCTAAATTGCCCATAGTGTTAGGTTCATTAGTCAGAGGGAAATGGGTCTGGGGGGTTACTCTTCGGCGGGTCGGTGTGGATTTGTTGGGCCGAAGAGCCTGTTTCCACACTGTAGAGAATCTAATCTAATCTATTCAATGTCCTGTACAGCCGCAACTTCTATACTCAATGCTCTGGCCAATAAAGGAAAGTATACTAGATGCCTTCTCCACTATCTATCTACCTGACACTCCACTTTCAAGGAGCTATGAAGGTGCACTCCAAGGACTCTTTGTTCTGCCACACTCCCCAGGACTTTACCATTAAATGTAGAAGTCCTGCCCTGGTTTGTCTTTTCAAAATGTAGCACATCACATTTATCTAAATTAAACTCGATCCTTGGCTCTTTGCCCACCTGATCAAGATCCCATTGTACTCTGAGGTAAGCTTCTTTGCTGTCCACTGCACCTCCAATTTTGGTGTCATCTGCAAACTTACAAAATATGCCTCTTATGTTCACATCCAAATGATTTATGTAAGTGATGAAAAGCAATGGACCCAGCATCGATCCTTGTGGCACTCCACTGGTCGCAGGCCTCCAGTCTGAAAAACACCCTCCTCCACCACCTTGTGTTTTCTGCCTTCTAGTTGGTTCTGTATCTGAATGGCTAGTTCTCTCTGTATTCCATGTGATCTAATCTTGCTAACCAGTCTACCATGGGGAACCTTGTTGAATGCCTGAAGTCCACATAGATCACGTCCAACGCTCTGCCCTCATCAATCATCTTTGTTACTTCTTCAAAAAGCTCCATCAAGTTAGTGAGACATGAATTCTTATGCACAAAGCCATGTTGATTATCCCTAATCAATCTTTACCTATACAAATACATGTAAATCTTGTCCCTCAGGATTCCCTCCAACAACATTGTGGGCTGCATGCTGGCTCAGTGGTTAACACTCTGCTTCACAGCACCAGGGACCTGGGTTCAATTCCCGCCTTGGGCGACTGTCTGTGTGGACTTTGCACATTCTCCCTGTGGCTGCATGGGTTTCCTTTGGGTGCTCTGGTTTCCTCCCATAATCCAAAGATGTGCAGGTTAGGTGCATTGGCCATGCTAAATTGCCCATAATGATAGGTGCATTAGTCAAAGGTAAATATAAGGGAGGGGAATGGGTCTGTGTGGGTTAGTCTTCAGAGGGTCAATGTGGACTTGTTGGGCCAAAAGGCCTGTTTCCTTGCTGTCGGGAATCTAATCTAAAAATAAACTTGCCTATCACTGATGTCACCTTCTACGATTGGCTAATTGATGTGCCAAACTTTCTATCATCCTTGGTTGTGTTACTGAAAGGTTGCTGGTCACTCAGCACTGTATCTCTGTCATTGGCATTGACTGTTGACTTTGTTAAGATAGCAAAACAGGCTCTCGAACAACATCTGTTAGATTTTGGAATGTGTTCAGGTGGATTATACTATTCTCAGCATTTATTGCTTCTTACAAGCTTTGCTGATTTGTAACCTTTGATCTGTCTTTAATGACAAGAGTGTTTTCCATAGCTGACAATCTTCTACAATTGCAGGCTTTACAGTGGTATGAAATCACCAATTTTCTTTTCATTTCATTTGTTGTGTCTGGCCATTGGATTCCTGACTAAGCCTTGGTTGCACTCCTGGCAATACCTGAGTGTCCCCAGCATATCCTTTCCAATGCATTTTCCCAAAGGGAACCTGGATTAACTAATCTTTGATCATACAATAAATCACCTTTGATTAAGACAGACTATCAGTTCTTAAAAGATCTGTCTTCTGCCAACTTGGCTTTTGGTCTGGGTGCCCTGCAGCACACTGCTAAGTAATGGTACCATATCCTCAGTCAGTTTTGTTCTAGTTGAATTTAGTTGAGTCTCTCTTGGTTTGTTGAGCACCATTTCTTCTTGGCCATATGAAATATTATATCCATAACAGACAATCTGGATGGATTCTTTCTTCGTTTTAGGCTTTTCCATAGGTCCAGGAAGCCCAATAAACCTGTCATTCATTGTTCCTTGACCAATTTGTCAAAAAGTGTGTGCTTGAGTTTTTGCTCTTTCATGCTACTAATCCATGAGCCACAATATCAATATACAGTAATTCTTGTAGCCTGTTCCCAAAATGGCAATTGAATGTTTTCTCTGTAGAAGACTTATAAAAAAAATCATCAAACAGGTTTGTTTAAAAAAGAGCTGATTCTTTTTTCAAATCAACACAACAAAGATGCAAAAGATAATGGGAATGGTGTGTTCAAGATGGCAGCAGCAGAGTAGGCAGTATTCAGGCTCCTGTGCCCAAGCTTGTCCTCCTTGTATGCAATTTTCTTTTTTTCCTTTTTCCTTCTACCCCTCTTTTTTGTCTCAAACTTACCTGATAAAGACAGCTCTTTGGCAGGAGGCAGCTTTGATGACCTCTGAAGCAGCGGCAGGGTCTTCAGGGGCAGTGAGGCTACAGAGTCGGTCGGGCGGCCTGTGAAGCCTGGAGTGGACTCTCACTTCCACATGGAATGGCTCCCAGATGATGTCATGGCAGAGGCTAGTATGTCCCAGAGCAGGACACTCTCTTGGCAGCATGACATGGGCTGGGAAGCCCAGAGTGTGACTCTGGCAATGGCATGCTGTAGTAGCAGGGAAGGGAAAGTTGGACTCTCTTTACGTGTTATCTTTTTTATTTTATTTTAATTTAATGTGAATGGTGCTGATATATGGCAAAAGTACACACTTTTCACTGTATTTTGTATTGAATACACGTGACAATAAAAGATTTTTTTTTAAAATGCCATCATTGACAGGGAGCTAGGGCATTGGATCAGCCTTCTACAACCTAAGGTAGTGATGGCATTGATAGTTGAACAGTTAATTTTAAGACTTGCAGGTTAATTCAAATTCTGTTGTTCTTATACCTTGTGACTGTGACTGAATTCCAGCATTCAGTGCGAGAGACTATCTTTCTGTTCTGTAGTTTGTTTTTTCTTTTGCTAGCTAACTGAATTCTAGCATTCAGAGGGAGCAGACCTGATCGGCACCCAGTTCCAGTAGATGCAATATTGAATTTTCTGAATGGTGGTGTAGGATCCTTTATCAACTTAAATTGTTTCTTTGTTTGTGAAGAGCAGCAGCAACTCTTTCATAATAGTGTCTGATTTGCATGGATTTGTCACAATTATTTTATCATGATACAATCCCACTTACAGCACCATTCAAGAAAAGCAGACAGGTGTCAAGATGGTTTATTAGTAATAAGGCTCTTGTTTCCAAAGCTCAACAAGATCCAAACATCCCAGTTGCACATTGCTAGGAGGTGCATCTATCAATCACAGTGATAATTGAAAGAACCTTTGCTTCGGTAGCCCAGTAATTTTGTTGCCTTCTTGGAAGCCTAGGGTATCTCTCTGTCACCATGGACACACATTGTGGTCTTCATGTCTTTGTGAATTAAAAAAGAATTCCTGCAGAAGGCTAAGGAACAAGGATAGTAGCTTTTGAGGATTATAACTTAAAGTAATTTTCAACATCAGCTGCAAAAGAAAGGGGCCTTTTTGTTAAGTACCCAATCACACTGTTTCCACATCTCTCAAGACTGCTCTAATCTATCTTTGACAACTCACTTTGTTTTTGATTGCTGAATAAGCACAGATTTTGTCCCAACTAGTTACATAAAGCCTCAAGAAGTGCATGCAACACAATATTCAGTTTGATTTCTTATAGATTTGAACAATGCTAACATTAGTACGGAAAGCATTACTTGCATTTTAGATTAGATTAGATTACTTACAGTGTGGAAACAGGCCCTTCGGCCCAACAAGTCCACACTGCCCCGCCAAAGCGTAACCCACCCATACCCCTACATTTACCCCTTACCTAACACTAAGGGCAATTTAGCATGGCCAATTCACCTGACCTGCACATCTTTGGACTGTGGGAGGAAACCGGAGCACCCGGAGGAAACCCACGCAGACACGGGGAGAACGTGCAAACTCCACGCAGTCAGTCGCCTGAGGCGGGAATTGAACCCGGGTCTCTGGCGCTGTGAGGCAGCAGTGCTAACCACTGTGCCACCGTGCCGCCCACAATTTTGTGGCAATTTTGTCATTCTCCACACTTAGGACATTTTAAATGGCAATGCAGGGTCTTTTTCCAGGTTCCATCTGAAACTCTGAACTGTGTGAGGCGGTTGACTGCTGACTGGGATGAAAGGCTTCAGCAAAAGAATTCGCCTTCTGTCCTGACAGTGGAGTCACGGTATGAATTGCATGTTTTCTGCAGCTGCCTCGGCAACCTAACTCTGCATCCTACGTGTTTCATTCCTTTAACCTCCTGAGGGGTTAGGTCAGAACTGGACATCAAAAACTGGAATGCAAAGTACACTTATGCCTGTTCCAAGACCTCCACGGCTAAAGTCTATACTTTCAAGGAAATGAAGAATGACTGATCCTGAGTCATTTAGGTAGTGGTTAAGGGAATGTTTGAGGACTTCAGTGTTCTCATGATGACTGTAACAAATAATATTTTTTTTAAAGTGCTCTTTAATTTCATTTTCATCAGGCTGTTCCAAGGCGCTTCACAGCATATGAATTGCTTTGGAAGTATAGTCATTATTTTAAATCTAAGGAAATGAGAGAGAAAAAGAAAATTCCCTTTGTTATCACAGAAGCCTCCTGAAAAAAACAAAATCTGCACATGCACAAAGGTGTAACATGCTTCAAACATTCTTCTTTTGTACAGCAACCCTGAGATCAGATCTGCTGGTTTCCTGGAAAATAAATGACCATCACAACAGAATGCACCAGGGAAAGACTAAATCCTCACTGGCTTCCTGCTACTTTTACATTCAGTGTTCTTCAATGTGTGGCACATTCTGCAAGAACCCCAACTCCACTAGCTTCAACATCTGGGTGAGCTCATATAACAACTAATGGGCATGAATTTTATCTGGAAGCAACAAAGGGAGATGGGAGGAAGATCCTTACTATCTTTCATATTCACAAGCTCTCAAAATACAGATTCTTTCATTTACACATCCCTTCTGACTGATTTGCTCCTTTTGCCTCAAGTTACTGTGATGGTATCAAAGAGAAAAATGATCGGTTTGTAAAAATCATTATGAATGATAAGTGCAGCTCTACGGTTTTCACTAAACACGGTTCTTTAAGAACTTTAAACAGTGCAGATGCTTCAGGAATTCAATATCATGTTTTACAACTCAAGACAAAGCAGAGCAGGCAGTGAATGCAAAACAGTTGGCTATTTTGACACTGTGCAAAATGGCATAGACAGCAAAGAGACCGAGCAAGACTGGGCATCTGTGAGGTACTGTTGGCAGTAGCAGAATTGTACTTAACCATAACCTGTAACTTCACATTCCAGATGGTGAAGAAGGCATTTGGTATGCTTTCATTTATTGGTCAGAGTATTGAGTACAGGAGTTGGGAGGTCATGTTGCAGCTGTACAGGACAATGGTTAGGCTACTGTTGGAATATTGCGTGCAATTCTGGTCTCCTTCCTGTAAGGTGACCTTATAGAGGTTTACAAAATTATGAGGGGCATGGATAGGATAAATAGGCAAAGTCTTTTCCCTAGGGTGGGGGAGTCCAGAACTAGACGGCATAGGTTTAGGGTGAGACGTGAAAGCTATAAAAGAGACCTAAGGGGCAACTTTTTCACACAGAGGGTGGTACGTGTATGGAATGAGCTGCCAGAGGAAGTGGTGGAGGCTCGTACAATTGCAACATTTAAAAGGCATTTGGATGGGTATATGAATAGGAAGGGTTTGGAGGGTTATGGGCCAGGTGCTGGGAGGTGGGACTAGATTGGGTTGGGATATCTGGTCGGCATGGAGGGGTTGGACCGAAGGGTCTGTTTCCATGCTGTACATCTCTATGACTCTATAACAACATCAACCAATATCATCAAGAAAGCATCAACCTAGCTCAATGAAGAGGCATTTCAATAGCAGTACTGGTCATGTTTAAAATGAGGAATCCTGATGAAGGGCTTCTGCCCGAAATGTTGATTTTCCTACTCCTCGGATGCTGCCTGACCTGCTGTGCTTTTCCAGCACCACTCTAATATTGACTAAAATGAGGTGTCAACCTAGTGATGCTACCCAACAGGACTATCTGTGTGTCAAATAGCATAAGCAGCAAGTGATAGACAGGGCTAAGTGATCCCCCAACTAAGAGTCAGATTTAAGCTCCACAGTCCTGCCACATCCAGTCATGAATAGTGATGGATGATTAGACAACTTACTTGAGGAGGAAGCTCTACAAATATCACCATCTTCCATGCAAAAGGTAAAGCTGAAGCATTTGTAACAATCTTCAGCCAGAGCTGCTGAGTAGATGATCCATCTCAGCCTCCCTCAAAGTTTGCTAACATCCCAGTAAATTTGATTCACTACCTGTAATATGATAAGGAACTGGAGGCTCTGTATACTATAATGGCAATGAGCCCTGATAGCATATCAGCAATATTACTGAAGACATATGTTCCACTACATGGCACATCCTAGCCAAGCTATTCTGGTATAGCTACAACACTGGCATCTAACTGACAATGTAGAAGTTTGCTCAGGCATATCCTGTACACAAAAAAAAAGACATACTGAAACCAACCAATTACCACCCCGTCAGTCTAGCCTCAATCATCGGTAATGTGATGGAAAGTTTTATCCTATGACCCTATCAAGCATCATGTGTTTCATAATAACTTACTCACTCATTGATGCTAGTTTGGGTTCTGCCAGGGATAATCTGCTCCTGACTTAATTAAAGCCTTGGTTCAATATGGCTAAAAGGGCTGAATTCCAGAGGTGAGGCAAGAGTGACAGCCCTTGACATCAAAGCTATATTTGACTTGAGTATGATATCAAGAAAACCTAGCAAAACAAGAGAGAATGTGAAACAGGGAAAAACTCTACTGTTTGGAGTCATTCCTGGTACAAAGGAAGTTTGTTGTTGTTGTTGGAAGTTAGTCATCTCAGCTCTGGAATATCTCTGCAGAGTTTCATCAGGGGTAATGTCTTTGACCCAACTGCCTTCAGCTGCTTCATCAATGACCTTCCCTCCATCATAAGATCTGATGAGAGGAGTTAGCTGGTGATTGTACAACATTCGGCACTATTCATTATCTGTCAGACACTGAAGTAATCCATGTCCATATGTGGCAAGACCAGGACACCAAGTTTGGGCTGACAAGTGCCAACCTTTCCACCATACAAATGCTGAACAATGGCCTTCTCCAACAAGAGAATCTAACCATTGGTCCTTGGCATTCAATACCTTTAATGTTGTTGAATCCCACACTTTCAACATCTTGGTTGTTACCATTGAACTGGATTAGCCATACAAATACTTTCACTGCAAGAACAGGTCAGAGACTAGCAATTCTACAGCAAGGAATTCATCTTCTGACTCCATTTCTTTGTCATTCCCTTCCTGTGGCCACCTAGCAGACTGAGGGAGAAAGTGAGGACTGCAGATGCTGGAGATCAGAGCTGAAAATGTGTTGCTGGAAAAGCGCAGCAGGTCAGGCAGCATCCAAATGGAAAAGCACAGCAGAAGCGCAGATTCTCCTGCTTCTTGGATGCTGCATGACCTGCTGCACTTTTCCAGCAACACATTTTCAGCTCCTAGCAGACTGAGTCAAATAATAGTCATGACTTACATTCACCACCTCTGACTCTTCAATACTATGTGTTTATACTGAGTTGATTTAATTCTCTTTCTAAAATAAATCTGCTGCTCTGACACACCCTTCTTACCTCTTCCTAGAACAAACTGTCTTCCTCCTTGTTTGAACTGACAGCACATATTTGCATTAGTCAACATATTTAATACTTTGAGGAATGCAACTGGATGGACCACATGGCACTAATATCAGCACTGGAATTGACAATGGCCCTGCAAAGTTCCCATTACTAACATCTAGGGGTTCGTGCCAAAACTGGGAGAATGGTCTCTCAAACTAGTCGTGCAACAGCCCGACATAATCATACTGACTGAGTAGTGCAAAGTCGAACAAGCACCATCAACATCCCTGGCTATGTCCAGTTGCACTCAGGTAGGTAAACTGACAGAACAGACAAAGCAGAGGTGGCAGCATAATGGTTTAAAATAGGGAGGGGGCTTCCTTGGGAGTCCTCAACATTGATCCTGGACTTCATGAATTCTTATGATGTCAGGTCAAATAGGAGCAAAGAAACCTCCTACTGATTGTCATAAAACATTCACCCTTGTCTGATAGATCTTTGAGCATCACTTGGGCTGAGGTACTGAGGGTGGCAAAAGTGCAGAGGACACTCTGGGTTAGAGACTTCAAGTTCCATCACTAAAAGTGACTTGGTAGCACCATTATTGGTCAAGTTGGTGGAGTCCTAAAGGACATAGCTGATGGACAGGGCCAATAGCAGGTGGTGAGGGAACAAACAAAATGAAAAAACACATTTCACCTCATTCTCAACAAACTGCTTGCTGCAGATGAGCCTGTCCACTACAGTATTAGTAGGAGAGAAAAGTACTCAAATTGGCAAATTGGATCCAAAATTGGCTGAGTAGCAGAATGCATCAGATGATAATTAAAGGTTGTTTCTATGACTTGACGTTTTTGTCCACTAGCATTCCGCAGAGTTCAGTGGTCATTCCATTGCTGTTTGTTGAGTGCAATAATGAAATAGCCATGCATGTCAGAGATTTGATCATTAAGTTGCTGAAGACGTGAAAATTGGTGAATGGTAATTAATAAGGAGGCAAGCCTTTAGTGAGGACTGCAGATGATGGAAATCAGAGTCAAAAAGTTTGGCGCTGGAAAAGAACAGCTGGTCAAGCAGCATCCGAGAAGCAGGAGAGTCAGCATTTCCTAATTAAGATCTTATGCTCGAAAAATTGACTCGCTTGCTCCATGGATGCTGCCTGACCGGCTGTGCTTTTCCAGCGCCACACATTTAAACTCTGATATAGAAAGGCTGGTCAAATGGGCCTAACATTGGCAAATGATATTTAATCCTAAAAAGTGTGAAGTAATACATTTTGGGAGAACTAACAAGATAGAGAAGCACATATTGAATGGCAAGACCTGAGGAAATATAGAGGCTTGGCAGAACCTTGGTGTGCATTTGCAGGATTTTGTGAAGACAGTGTTGATACTAACTCTCCAGGGATTGGAGGTGTCTGCTATACCTGGTTCATGTTTCTGGTCCATGCAGGAAGGTGGGAACCATGGCTACATTTTGAAATGATATGAATTGTGCTTCCAAAACAGAAATTACTGGAAAAAATCAGCAGGCCTGGCAGCATCTGTGGAGAAATAAAACAGAATTAATGCTACGAGTCCAGTGACTTTTTGTTTCAATCTCCAACAGCCACAGTTCTTTGTTTTATTTTTGTGAATGGTGCATCATCCAGTGCAACCATTTTGTATCACTTGAATATTCCTGTTTTGCACTCACTTTGCTTTTGATTTGGAGTCCTGTATGTGTTTAAAGATGCAGAGCTCAGACTGTTTTATGTGAAGTGGTCAATTTCTGCCTCAGGGAAGATATATTCTGTCTGAAAGTTGAAATTCCAATGAATTGGAAAGTTTGCCAGAGACTAGATTCTTTGCCTCATTAAGATTTGATTGGTTTCTGTGACTATACATTTGTAAAATTTAATTTAGCTCTAAGGAGGAGTAGTTCATTCTTTCCTCTGTGGCTTATCCACTCCCAAAGGCTCAAACACAATTACCTCCTCGTTGGCCTTGCAAGCCATTGCCTTTCCTAAACACTTCTGTACTCTGCTTATTAAGTTACTTTCCATCGTCTAAATTTAGCGATACAGTATTTCTGATATTCATAAAATTCCTTATTTTCTTAACTATTTCCAGTTTGTTTCCTTATTTCTGTACTCCTACCATTCACATTGCAAACATATTGCATTGATTATCTATCTCTCTTGCACAGTGTCTGGATTTTTATTCTGGGGTCCTGGGCCTCCATGCCTCTTTCTTTTATTTTTCTTTTTATGTAATATCCAGGAGTGCACCCAACTATTTTTCTCTCCCTATCACCAAATCACCAATGATTTTTCATCTATTAACTACCATTAGTAAATGTCCCATGCTTTGTAATTGATTAATTTACACACAAACTCTGTTGAGGGCTATGCAGGCCACCAAAAGGAAAGGAGAGGGAAGGGAAAAAGGGACTGGGTTAAATCAAAATTAGATTAGAAGGGCATATCTTTATGTATAGCCTTGGCCGTATCCACCTTTTGTCTGTTATCCATTCAATAGCAATTTGCGTTTCTCCTTATTATGCCATCCCAACCACATAATGTAATGGTTTTGCAGTGCTGCAAGGCTTTATGTTCATATTAGATTTAGGTACATGTTTACTGACTAAAGATTCAGTGTAGGAGAGAAAAAAAAAATCTGTTCAGAAGCTTCATAAAAGTGCAATTATCCAATGTCTCATACCCATTGGGAAGTCTGACATAACCATCTTATTAGTCAAACAACCTCTTCTAACAATCCACAAGTACTATTTGTAAAAGAGTAGGCAGTTTGCACTTGAATTTCTGATGGCCAATTTCTGATGGCAGTTTGCACTTGATTAAAGATGGCCAACTAAAATATCCATGGACAAACAAATTATGGAAGAGTACATTTCAATAAATGTTGAGGTGAGGACATTTGCTGCTGCTCTCACCAATGTTCATCAGTTTAGGCAGAGATCCTTAATTTTACACACAATTGCATTTGTCATGACAGCAGTTCAGGAGTAGCTGGCATGGGTGGATAATTATTGAGGTCAAAATCCCTACCCTTCCACAAATCAGCAGACAATATTAGGGTGGGAATATGCCAGAACAACCACAGACTTTAGCACTTAATGTTTAATTTTAATGCTTGGCAAATATATGAACAGATTACACAGCAGGGAACTGGAAGAGGATATTTTAATAGAGAAAAAGCTATATATATTTTCATTGAATAACAAGTTGTGTTTTCTTGTGAAACTTGCTGTGTCTATTTGATGTTTTCTCTACTTGATGGAATTCTTGCCAATAATCTTGATAATATTAAGAAGCTGTAAATTGAGAATATTGTGCCCAGAATTTAAAACTGAACATTCACATTTAAATACAGAATTTTGCTAGGTTTAAAACATTTTTGAGAGCACCAGTCAGAATTCTGCAGGATAAATCAAATCTATATTTGTAAATCATGTATAGAAAACTAACTGTCACTAATATGACCTGTTGTAAAATGTTTATTATATGTTTTTATCTGAGAAATTCTTAGATTGACATTGAATGCACAGTGCCTATTTCTGGCTGCTAACTGGTGACAAAGATCACACAGGAGGAGAAAGTGAGGACTGCAGATGCTGGAGATCAGAGCTGAGAATGTGTTGCTGGAAAAGCGCAGCAGGTCAGGCAGCATCCAAGGAACAGGAGAATCGACGTTTTGGGCATCAGCCCTAAGAAGGGCTGATGCCCGAAACGTTGATTCTCCTGTTCCTTGGATGCTGCCTGACCTGCTGCGCTTTTCCAGCAACACATTTTCAGCAAAGATCACACAGGGTCAGGTAAAAAATGCACCCAGGTTTTCAGATTACTTAAGCACAGAATGGTATTCAAATTTGCTCCTGCATGACGTATACTGGATCTATTTTTGAATGTCACAGCACTTCCTTGGCCATATGCTGAACTCACAGTACGGTGTGACGCTAACCAGCAGGGAAATACCCTCACTATTGATATTTAAAGAGTTTGGCCAGTGTTTAGTTTCTGGATTCTCATTTTGGACTGGTTATTGACTCATGGACATTTATTTTGTGAACTTTAACACTTCTGCAAGTTCACTTCCACCATATGGAGCAGGTACTGGCATTACAGAAATAAACAACATGCTATGAATGCTAGAAACCTGAAACAAACACAGAGTGCTGGATAAACTCAGCAAGTCTGGGAGCATCAGTTGAGAGACAATCAGATTTAACATTTAGGGTCTGGTTTGCCTCTTCTTCAGAAGAAGTTCTTGCAGTGCTTTTAGCTTTTTCAGAAATAATTTGGATAGTGAAGTGAGATCTTAAAAGGTTGCCTTTAGGATTGGAGATAGAGGTGACCACTGAGGAAGAAACCATGAAGTAGGAATAAGCAGTTACAAAAGTGAAGGGAGGGTTTGGGAGGTACACTTCACAGGAAGCATTCAGGCAAAACTCAAATCAATTAAAATCCACCAAACATCCTGACACTGAGCTTTGACACTTTCTGAAATTATAACTTAGATCTTGAAGCAGGCTATGTACAGCAATGATTGTGGCTTCAGAGGCCATTATGGTGCTAAACTTTCGTTGGTTCTTTTCAGACTGCAGTAGGCAACACCTTATAAGACTGTCTGCATCTGTACCAGAAATATTGACACTTGCAGTAGAGTGAACTACCAAAAACGATTGGAAATAAGTATATCTGTCCTTCATTTTGAAGAATACACGATAAGTCAGACTAATATTTCTCATTTGCCAGTTTTGTTTTTGTTTCCTTCTACGGTGTGTAAGATAATGGTTCTGAAGGGATTAATGGGTTACATTGATTTCTTCCATTCTACAGATGCTCCCATTATAAAATGTGTGTGACAAGAGGTTCTTCTCCAGCTTTTGGAGTAATAGGTGTATCTATACAAACTCCCAAAGAACCTAGTAATTATGCCTGACCAAATGCTATTGTACTTATGCCTCTCATGCAATCAACCTTCTTGTTATCTAGGAACATTTCCCCCTATGTTGTTACTCTATGCTGGTTTTTCATTAATCACTAGACAGGCCTTAGTTACAGCAAAGACAAATGAGGACTTGTGCCAGTGAAATACCTTCACAATAACATTTACTGGTCAAGGTGGCAAATATCACAAAGTACCAGTCATGGTCAACTAGAAAAATAATGCATTTCCTCTTTAATTACAGCACAAAGTTATAAATGCAAAGTGACTTGAGAAAGTACCAGCTTTCATTTACAACACAAGCTTCTCAGTGGTTAATGGTACCATTGATTGCACATGCATAGTCTTACATCTTCCCTTAGATCAGTCTGGCATCTTTATTGAGAAAAAAGGATTCCGTTTCCTCAGAGTAAAATTGATATATGACAACAGACACATTATCAAGTCTGATTCTACCTCCATTTACCATGACTCACCTGCCAACGTCAACATTACTAATGATGTTTTCTGCCTTCAGTTGCAATGTTCAACCATTCACTCTTTGCAAACAATTCAGAGACCTCTGTTTGTTTTTTAAACTCATATCTTTTTGGACTCATTAATTTTTCTCTCATTTAGTAATTAATGAACTTCGCTTTTTGTTGATTTGAGAAAGTCTGATTAAATTAACTGCTTTTTTAAAGTTATGTCCAAATAGATCTGGCAGAAAATGAAGAGATTTTTTATAAGTTAATGATGTTGAAACCAACCAAATGGGTGTCTGAACAAAGAGGGGAGCCGAGGCACACTTCCTGTTTAACAGTTTGGGGTAACCTATCCAGAAATTTAATACATTGGGGAACCTTGCCCAGGGTATAAATTTGACTTATATTCATATGATTATATTTATGTACATCAGCTAAACATCAGAGCCACCAAGGTACTTTCAAAGCATTTCTTCTTCCTTTGCCCTCCATGACATCTATTGTTGATCTACTTTCTGCAGGCAATAAGGTAACAGATAAACTCCCAAGTCTGTCTCATACTTCACCGCACTGTAAAGGCCTGCTGGTATCACCCTGTCTCCTCTTGCCTCGCAGTCAATACTGAGCACCCATGGTTAGAATGATCAAGTGCAAACCCAATCACATATCTGATTATGTTGATCATTCTGCTGGATCATGTTCTCACATCAGCTTTTCCATAGTGACAACCAAGCACTTGATGCTGAAACCATTGCAACAGAGAAGATGAATGGGCTACTCCATCTTTCACTCCAGTCTAGAAAGGTCCTCTAGCATCCCAACCTGAATGGTCCCCTATCTGTCTCCTCAGGTTGAAGATGTCAGCTTATCAATAGAGAAGCATGATTCTTTATGGGACTGAGCAGGTGCCTGGCCTCTGGCAATCCTCCAAGTGTCAGTGACCTCAGATGTTTCTTCCTTGACCAGCTCTGTGTTTCAGTGAAGTGCTCACCTTATTGTGTATTCAAATCTAGCTAAGGTACCTATCAAGATGACTATATATGTCTCTCTCTTTCTTTCTCTCTCGCTCTCTGTCTCTGTCTCTCCCTCTCTGTCTCTCTCTGTCTCTGTCTGTCTGTCTGTCTCTCTCTGTCTATAGAGGAATGTAAGCAAGTGGCTGTGCTTCTGAAAAGATTAGACAGCATAGTGCAGCCAGCAATGTTGCTCATTGGCTTCTGCCATTTCAATTTCTCCATTAATGCAGGAGCAGTCTTGGTCCATACATGCCAGGTAGATTGCATCTTTTTCAAATGCACTGAGGATCTGGAAATTAGGAAGGCTGCTGCCCATCTGTACTCGCTCCTTCTATTTGTGTGCCAGTTTCTCCTGTAGTAAGAGACAGACAGAAGTTGAGTGTGATGGGAATGTGTGTATAGGCACTTGTTAAATAGACATAGTCTGCTGGGTCATGAGTCCTCTCCAGCAAGTGAGTAAAGAGTGCAGTGCCCAGGAAGCTTTAGGTGATTCTTAGCATAATGTGTGTGTGAGGTATTGAAGGCATAGCCTACATGTGACAATGAGATGGATACACCAATGGCTGAACAGTGGCAGAGCTCGACCGATTGATGGCCCTATGAATCTGAAGTTGCAGTGAGAAGGTAGTGGTACTTACACTTGTGGAGCACGGGGAAACATTCATCCACTTCCTGCTTTGGACCCTGCTGTGTTGATGCTAAATTGAGGCACTGACTCTTTGTGTGACATCAACTCAACAAGCCATCCATGTCTGATGAAGGGGCTTCTTTTACCCATGGTTGGCTTGTAGCAGTGTGATCAGTAAAGCATTATGAAACTACAATACCATTTATTTGCGCCCTTAGACGTCATTGGTAGGGAGGGGGTAGAGCGGATTGGGGTGGGAGTAGGGATGCAAGGGAATGAGGTCAGCTATTTGCTGTGGAATTTCTGACTTGCTGCAAGTGAAGAGGCCATTTGGCCACCTTTACATATGGCACCAGGATCACCAATGCCAGAAGCTGCTGGTGGAGGCAAAAGTTTCCATGCAGCACCCACTAATCAGTCACCATTTAGGTTGTTATTGTACTCATTTACATACAAACTGAACTGAAGACATGGGGCATGATATATGTGACTCCATCTCAGATGTTCACTGCATCATTCGCTTCAAAATGAAAAATCCCAACAAAGGAGGCAGCAAGGAAAGTGCCTTCCTGGAAAACTGGATGAAATTGACCAGGAAACACCAACCACTGGATGTTTGTGGCAGAATATCTCCCAAATAGCCATTTGTGTCATTTGAAATTTCCATCAGCATTCTGTAATTGCTTTTGATGTCACATTTTATAGTTGAAGGAACTTTCTGCATTTATTATAATATATTCTGGCATGGCTATAATGCAAAGTTGTGAAAAATATGCCTGTGTGTGATGCAAATGTAGTCTCATTGAGAAGCATGCTGAAAAAGTGCTCTGTTTTCTACACTTAGTCATAGCTGACAGGAACATAAGAATGAACATGACTGACTTAGCAGAGACAAAGGTAAGCCAAATTCAGGTTTGGTTATGTTTTATTGGAATGTGGCTTTAAAGCTGATAATAAAAAGCAAAAGCTGGAAAGCAAGAGACATTCCAGTTCTGGCGTCTTATGGGAGAGAGCCACTCCTAATTAAATGAAGGTCAACACAAAGGTTACAAGCAATTACAATAACTTTATTGTGTGTTAGTTCTGCTGCAATGCTGACATTGAAATGGCAATGAACCAACATGATTTTTTTAAATGTCAGGCAAAGAAATTATTAAGTTTTAAAATTTTTTTTTGTTATTTGATAAAAGCAAGGTCACATTCTTTCCCACCTCTTGATGCCCTGAAAAAGCTTGGTAGTCCCTTTGCTTCATGATGCAGTCTATAATAATGCAAAAGCAGGTGATAGGTCAGAAGATTAGCCAGAATATGAAATAAAAAGCATAACATGACTGGAACAAAAAGAGAAAAATAAGATAATGAGAGAAAGCTAGTTTTAAATATAAATGCAGGTAACAAGAGATTCTATAAATATCTAGGAAAGTGTTAACAAAATGAACATTAATCCTATAGAAAGTGGGACTGGAGAGTTAATAATAGAAGCAACGGCAGATGAATTGAGCAGGTATTTGGCATCCATCTTCACTATAGAGGATATAAATAACATCCTAGAAGCAGTAATAATTTAGGCAAGGTAACAGAGGGAGGAGCCCAGGGAAATTACAATGACCAGAGAAGTGGTCCCAGAGAAATGTTGGAACTGCGGGCTGACAATTATTCAAGTCCTGATGGAACTAGTCTAGGCTCTTTAAAAAAATGGCTAGTGAGATAGCTGATGGTCCAATTTTCCCAAATTCCCCTGATTTGGGGACAATTCCACTAGAATGAAAGATACTAAAGGGAGTGGGACAGAAAGGAAGAAACTACAAGCTGGGTCACTTCTGAGGAAGGGTCACTTGACCCGAAACATTAACTCTGATTTCTCTCCACTGATGCTGCCAGACCTGCTGGGCTTTTCCAGCAATGGATTTGTGATAGGGATGTTATGTTTGATGAGTCTATTGGAGTTCTTTTAAGGAGGTAACATGAGCTGTAGATAAAGGAGAATCAGTTAATATACTATATGCAGATTCCCAGAATGCTTGTGATGAAGTGCCTCATCAGAGGTTATTTGAGAAAGTAAAATCTCATGATGAAAGAGGTAGAATATTGGTGTGGATTGAAGATTGGCTGGCTGGAAGGAGGCAGAAAGTGGCATAAATGGGTCTTTTTCAGGTTAGTATGCGGCAAGTGTATCAAGTGTTGTGCCGTCGCTCAACTGTTTATAATTTATATAAATGATTTAAATTTATTGAAATGACAATTTAAATAAATAGCTTTGATGAAGGGACAGAAAATATGGTTGCTAAGTCTGCTGACAGCAATGGTGGGTAGGAAAGTAAATTGTGAATAGAACACAATGAGGCTGCATCTCAATGTTAGTTTCGGGATAGACTGGTTGGACTGAAGGGTCTGTTACAGTGCTGTATGCATCTATGACTCTGTGAGTTAATCGACTGCACAAAGACCTGGCACATGAAGTATATTGTGATATTTTCTATTTTGGAAGGCAGAATAAATAAGAAGCTTATTATCTAAAGGGTGAGACATTTCATAGCTCTGAGATGTAGAGGGATCTGGCTGTGCTTGTACATGTGCCAAAAGGTAAATATGCTAATACAGCAAATATTTAGAAAAAGCTAATAGGATGTTATCATTTTTTGCAAAGAAACTCATATACAAAAATAGAGAGGTCATGCTTCAGTTATACAGGGCACTGGTGAGACCACATGTGGAGTACTGTGGAAAATATTGGTCACCTTGTGTAAGGTAGGATGGGAATGTGTTAGAAGCAGTGCAGGGAAGGTTTACTGGACTATAATCTGGAATGGGATTTTGAAGTAAGTTTGGACAGGCTAGATTTGAATGTCCTGTTGTTTAGAAGAGTAAAAGTTAAGGAGTCTTGGCAGGCTCGGTTTGGAGAAGAAATCTAGAAATTGGGTAACTTTAAAAATCAGGGTTTCTAAAGCAGTGGTGAGGCAAGCCTTTTTTTCAGAGAATTGTGAGTCTTTTTTACTTCTAATGGTGGTGGACAAAGCGTCCTTGAGTTTTTTTTTAAAAGCAAAGATGGTTAGATTCACTTTAACCAAAAGATTGAAATTTTATCTTTCCTTCTGAGCTGCATTGCAAGATGGCAATTGATATTTCCCATGACGAAGGATTATATTCTGGTGACTGACTCATTCATCAAATTCCCTTTTTTGAGACAGATCACCTTACAATTAGTGCAAAATTTATTGGCACATTGATTATCATAATCAGCATGTTCAGTGTATTTTAAAAAGTTTATCTTGATGACACACAGTACATTAGTGCATCCTTCTAAGATGTGCATGAAATGGAGTGTTCAGCGTGTACGTGACTACCTGGTCAGGTCCACCCCCCCCACAACCCACCCTCCCATCCTGGCATCTTCCCCTGTCACCGCAGGAACTGTAAAACCTGCGCCCACACCTCCTCCCTCACCTCTATCCAAGGCCCTAAAGGAGCCTTCCACATCCATCAAAGGTTTACCTGCACATCCACCAATATCATTTATTGTATTCGTTGCTCCTGATGCAGTCTCCTCTACATTGGGGAGACTGGATGCCTCCTAGCAGAGCACGTTAGGGAATATCTCTGGGACACCCGCACCAATCAACCACACCGCCCTGTGGCCCAACATTTCAACTCCCCCTCCCACTCTGCCGAGGACATGGAGGTCCTGGGCCTCCTTCACCGCTGCTCCTCCACCACCAGATGCCTGAAGGAAGAACGCCTCATCTTCCGCTTTGGAACAGTTCAACCCCAGGGCATCAATGTGGACTTCAACAGTTTCCTCATTTCCCCTTCCCCCACCTCATCCCAGTTCCAAACCTCCAGCTCAGCACCGTCCCCATGACTTGTCCGACCTGCCTATCTTCTTTTCTACCTATCCACTCCACCCTTCCCCCACCTGACCTATCACCTTCATCCCCTCCCCCACTCACCTATTGTACTCTATGCTACTTTCTCCCCACCCCCACCCTCCTCTCACTTATCTCTCCACCCTTCAGGCTCACTGCCTATATTCCTGATGAAGGGCTTTTATCTGAAACGTCGATTGTACTGCTCCTCAGATTCTGCCTGAACTGCTGTGCTCTTCCAGAACCACTAATCCAGTATTATCTCACTGCCCTGTTGAATGATTTTGGAAATTGCACTGTTCATATGCAAAATGCAAAAGAATTAAATGTGAAGCGGCTTGCCAAGATTTTCGGAAAGCTGTGTGTAATCTATTTGCTACTCATCAAGGCAATGGCTTATGCTTGGGAGACGGATCCACACAGTTCCGTTCACCCATACTCTCACCATCCAACCATATATGTGCAATTTATTGTTAGGAGAAAAGGGAGAAAATGGTACAACACCATGATAAATGAGCATGTAAGCAGTTATCCCAACTTGAAATGTGTAAAATCATGCAAGTTCAAGGTTTTTGCATGGACACTGTGCTCATAGAAACATGCTATGCTGCTCTGTCCAGCTTAAGCCATAACTGTTCCCCCATAGTTGATGGGTCAATAACAGGGGACATAGTTAATAAGGTGAAGGGCAAAAATTTTAGAGGGGATTTGAGGAGAATCGTTTCATCCAGAATCTGGAATGTACTGCCTGAGAGAGTAGTGGAGGCAGGAAACCTCACAACCTTTAAAAAGTACATGGATAAGCTCTTGAAATGTCATAATATTCAAGGTTATGGATCAAGTGCTGGAAAGTGAGAGTAGTGTAGATAAGTTGCTGCAGACTGGGCCAACAAACCTTTTCTGTGATGTATGATTCTATGATGTTGTAATGTGTTGTAATTAGGGTTAAGTCCTGAGAAGAAATAGCACAGAACACCAACTATAATAATTCTGAGATATTATAGTGTACGTACTAAACTTCAAGGCATCTTGTCTCAGCAAGGATCCAATTCTGTGATAAATCATAAACAGCCTCACTTATAGACAATCACAAACTGCATCAATGAGATCAGAAACAGATCTAAAATAAAAGGTCACATTCTATTACACATTTATGGATATTCACACTTATGGATAATGTGAATGAAAAATCCATTTCAAATTGAGGAATGTTCAATACAACAAATAGAGAATTAACAGTCAAACTGCATAAGTGAAAGCACAAAATGTACAAATAATGGGTGGAATCTCATACGGATCTGAACAAAGTGGGCTTTGGTGAAATTTGTGGCAAAATTGAATGAAATTTCTGGCAAGATCTATCTCGATTACAAGAGCATCTGATTCCATCTTTTATGGTTTTGCCACTAACATGGCGGTTGACACTTTTCAAAGCATGCATAGCATTGTATCTGCCCTCCATGCCAGTCTAAGGATTTCTTAGAGGTGTCCTCAGCTAGACGTGGAGGGACTACCAATTGCGGTTTAGCGATTATGTGCTGAGAGTCTTTTACAGAGGTTGATATTGATTGCTCCAGGATGTAATAATCATAATATCTCCATAGATATCTGATGCAGGCTTGCATTATCTGGTTGTTGCAATCGGAAATGATTTTTACATGAAGGAAGTGAAATCATTTTCCATTGGTGAAGACTGTTGGTTCTTGTTAAGGTACTTTGAGTCTGCAGAAAGCCAAAGCTGGCAGTAAAGCCAAATGTCCTTGCTGTCATTTCCCCGCATAAAGGGAGCACGGTGGCTCAGTGGTTAGCACTGCTGCCTCACAGCACCAGGGACTTGGGTTCGATTCCAGCCTCAGGCGACTATCTGTGTGGAGTTTGCACATTCTCCCCCTGTCCGTGTGAGCTTCTAATGGGTGCTCCAGTTTCCTCCCACAGTCCAAAGCTGTGCAGGTTAGGTGGATAGTCGTGCTAAATTGTCCATAGTGTTCAGGGATTTCTAGGTTAGATGCATGGGAACGAGTCTGGGAAGGTTACTCTTTGGAAGATTGGTATGGAATTGTTGGGCCAAAGGGCCTGTTTCCATACTGCAGGAATTCTATTAAAAAAAAGGTGAATTGGAGAGCCTTTGTAAAGTCAGCAGCTGTGACCTCTTAGATGCACTTATGAGTGCATGCCCGTGAAAAGCCAGGAATGTCTCCAATTATTTCCTGAAGTTATCTGTTGGCATGAAATTAAGGGCAGCTTTTGTCTGGAGTGCTATCAGGTGGGATTGCCACCCCTTTTATAGTTTGACATCAAATCATTTTATAAGTTTAGTTTCAAGACAGATCTGTCAAGGACAAAGCAAAGTCTGCCACGAGGCTTAGACTTCAATGTAGTACTACTTGTTATTAATTAATAATAAATATTGTTTTACATGGTAATAACAGTTAAATCAAGCCCTGAATAATAGTTACTTTAGGTATGGGATAATTTAGCATCTTTGTGTGTTTATGTTTATGTGTTCAAATAAGCCTTTCAGAGTAACAGTATTCTATTCTAATTTGACCTAGTGATGTGCAAATCTGCCCACTCCAGCTCAGTGATGCTCAAGAATTCTGAAGCCCTTGTACAACACCACCCAGTCCATAGTGCTACAGGTCCTAATTCAGCAGCTGGCATAAGCATGAGGTCATGGCTCAGGGCATCCTGTGACATCTTCTATACTCATTATCTTGCAACTAGCGATAGGTTAATTAAAGCCTGTCAATGACATTCAGTGGAAGAAAACTCCTTCATCATGGTGTCTCTTGATATGCCTGTAATCCCTTTGCAGATGCTACCAGAGCTGGTGCAACTGTTGCTACTAATCCTCATCTCACTTAAGGCCTCAACAATTTTTCCTCCAGATCTGTAGGAGAACAAGAATAACTGAAGGGTTGACATCTGTTATGGTTATTTTGCTTTCAGGTTTTTGTGAGAACAGCAAATGAAAACACCCAGTCATAGTAATGGGACACATTAACCCTGACATCATTCTCAATATAACTCTACATTATAGCCTCTCAGAGATATATCATGCAGCCACCCAGGTTCCCCCACCAGCCTACAGTCCAGGTGAGTCTGTATTGCTGTGTTGCCTAAGATGGAAGCTCCATGCCATCAACACCATTAGTATTGGAGGCAGCCACTACTGCTAGCTTACCATCCAGACTGACAAAACCCATTGCCCTACAGACTGTGCTAATTTATGTTGCTCCAAAAAATCTGACCTTGACATTAATCAGCTGCTGCAATCTACCTCCCCAACCTTTCCATAGATGACACTGTCTGTTTTACATGTGAGGATAGGACAGCCCCAATGTCAAAGCATGGTCTGCCAATGGGGAAGAAGAGGTATGATTTTGTGATTAGGGATAACTGAATGAAAGTCTGTTTTTCCATTTACTGTTATAGACCAGAAACATGACAAGAGGTGAATTAAGCCACAATATATATTCAATGAATACTTCAGAAGATCAGGTTCCAATTGGATGGAGTGAGCCATATAGTAACATACTGCTAAAGTGAGAGCTAAAGGCAAATGCTGAACATTGATTAGTCACTGGACTCCTGATTACTGACATGGTCCTTCAATTGGCCATAAATTGCAGCCATCAACTCTGGAGCTGTTATGCAAAAACTGCTAATTGCTCCTTCCACTTTGGATGTGTCTTCCCCAAAATTAAAAGTGCAGTGATGATATGGTTTTATACTATCCGATAAATCATTTTATGTCTTTTTATTCATCAGGTATCAGTCGGACAATAAAATAAAATGTGACTGAGAAGATACGAAATGAGTGTATATAGCGACCATGAACTTAGAGATTTCTGCTTTCAGGCTGCTGGCTTATGGTACTGACCTGTGATAAATCAAAGGTGCATTATTGATGGCCATGAAAGTGCAGCAGCAAGCAAGAACAGTTTAGATTTTACATGTAATGAGTTGCCACCCACCTCCCAGATTACTCAATCACATTCTCAGTACAAATAACACAACATGCTCTAAACCACATATTAACTCCACCCAGTCAATTATAATGGTCTCCAAGACAGGCAAGTCAGAATAAGAATAAAACAGAGCTATGGAAAAGAGCCAGTGATTAAATCTAATTTTTCAACTAAACTGATCTTTTATTTCCTCTGTATAGCCTCCCTTAGCTTTACAACCAGAACCCTAATTCCACATCAACCCCATTTTAACAGAGGGCAGTGAATGCCCAAGGGAAAGCAACGAGAGTGAGGGGAATAAATATACACAATAAAGTACCAAACAAAGAATTAGATTTTTAAATTTGGTTTTAGACATCTGTAACAGTGTGGAAAATGAAAATCTGGAGGTGAGGGAGAAGGACTGTCAGTAGGACACCATGTTCGCCCAGAATATTCAGGAATCAATTCTCCTACTTCAACCTTACAGCAATGAGCAGTGTATGAAATGTTTGCACTCATTGAAGGGATTCAGTTTCTTGCTGCACCCAAAATACAAACTTAGAGCAGGGCAAGGGCATATGCATTTGTTGTGAAGATTACTGTGACAAGGAATGTGACTACTTCCAGGTAAAAACAATGACTGCAGATGCTGGAAAGCAGATTCTGGATTAGTGGTGCTGGAAGAGCACAGCAGTTCAGGCAGCATCCAAGTAGCTTTGAAATCGACGTTTCGGGCAAAAGCCCTTCATCAGGAATAAAGGCAGTGAGCCTGAAGCGTGGAGAGATAAGCTAGAGGAGGGTGGGGGTGGGGAGAAAGTAGCATAGAGTACAATGGGTGAGTGGGGGAGGGGATGAAGGTGATAGGTCAGGGAGGAGAGGGTGGAGTGGAGAGGTGGAAAAGAAGATAGGCAGGTAGGACAAGTCCGGACAAGTCATGGGGGCAGTTACTGAGCTGGAAGTTTAGAACTAGGGTGAGGTGGGGGAAGGGGAAATGAGGAAACTGTTGAAGTCCACATTGATGCCCTGGGGTTGAAGTGTTCCGAGGCGGAAGATGAGGCGTTCTTCCTCCAGGCGTCTGGTGGTGAGGGAGCGGCGGTGAAGGAGGCCCAGGACCTCCATGTCCTCAGCAGAGTGGGAGGGGGAGTTGAAATGTTGGGCCACGGGGCGGTGTGGTTGATTGGTGCGGGTGTCCCGGAGATGTTCCCTAAAGCGCTCTGCTCGGAGGCGCCCAGTTTCCCCAATGTAGAGGAGACCGCATCGGGAGCAATGGATACAATAAATGATATTAGTGGATGTGCAAGTAAATCTTTGATGGATGTGGAAGGCTCCTTTAGGGCCTTGGATAGAGGTGAGGGAGGAGGTGTGGGCGCAAGTTTTATAGTTCCTGCGGTGGCAGGGGAAAGTGCGAGGATTGGAAGGTGGGTTGTTTGGGGGCATGGATCTGACCAGGTAGTTGCAGAGGGAACGGTCTTTGCGGAAGGCGGAAAGGGGTGTGGAGGGAAATATATCCCTGGTAGTGGGGTCTGTTTGGAGGTGGCGGAAATGTCGGTGGATGATTTGGTTTATGCGAAGGTTGGTAGGGTGGAAGGTGAGCACCAGGGGCGTTCTGTCCTTGTTACGGTTGGAGGGGTGGGGTCTGAGGGCGGAGGTATGGGATGTAGATGAGATGCGTTGGAGGGCATCTTTAACCACGTGGGAAGCGAAATTGCGGTCTCTAAAGAAGGAGGCCATCTGGTGTGTTCTGTGGTGGAACTGGTCCTCCTGGGAGCAGATCCGGCAGAGGCGGAGGAATTGGGAATACGGAATGGCATTTTTGCAAGAGATAGGGTGGGAAGAGGTGTAATCGAGGTAGCTGTGGGAGTCGGTGGGAAGATGAGAACGCCTCATCTTCTGCCTCAGAACACTTCAACCCCAAGGCATCAATGTGGACTTCAACAGTTTCCTCATTTCCCCTTCCCTCACCTCACCCTAGTTCTACATTTCCAGCTCAGTAACTGTCCCCATGACATGTCCGGACTTGTCCTACCTGCCTATCTCCTTTTCCACCTCTCCACTCCACCTTCTCCCTGACCTATCACCTTCATCCCCTCCCCCACTCACCCATTGTACTCTATGCTACTTTCTCCCCACCCCCACCCTCCTCTAGCTTATCTCTCCACGCTTCAGGCTCACTGCCTTTATTCCTGATGAAGGGCTTTTGCCCGAAACGTCGATTTCGAAGCTACTTGGGTGCTGCCTGAACTGCTGTGCTCTTCCAGCACCACTAATCCAGAATGTGACTACTTCCAGGCTGGTACTGGAGATAATTGCAATATTATAGAGCTTGTTGTTCATTGTTGTCAAGGAAGATTGTCTCTGTCGGATTTGCCTTCTGGGGATGGTCCCTCTTGTTCTTTCTATCCCCAGTGTCAGATTTGCCCGTAATCCTCTGGGACATATGTAGAAACAGTAACAAAAGTGAACCAAAAAGATATAAAGATGGAGAAAATAAATTTTGAGGATAAGCTTGCAAGTAATTTCAAGACAATTGGCAAGAGCTTGTTTAACTATCTATAAAAGGAAGAGAGAAGCCAAAGAGAACATAAACCCCTCAGAGTACAACAGCTGGGGAAAAAATAATAGGGAGCCAGGAAGAGGCTGGGATGTTAAATAAATACTTTGCATCAGCTTTCACAGTAGAAAAACTAATAGCTTTCCAAAATGACTAAATATTCGAGGGCAAAAGAGGAGAGAAAATAAATATAATAACCAGAGAAAAGAATGCGGGGGGAACTAATGGGAGAAAGTCCAATAATTCCCTGGACCCGATGCGATACATGCTATAATATTACAGGCAGCAGCTACAATGCTCGCAAATGCCTTGGCAGTGATCTTCCAGGAACCTTAGATTCTGATAAAGTCCCAGAGGATTAGAAAACAGACAACAAAACACCTCTCATTTATAATAGGATGGAGACAAAATCCAGGTGACTATAGGCCAGTTACCATAACATTTCTTACTGGGAAAATTTGAGCCTTATAAAGGAGGTAAAAGCAAAGTATTCAGAAATATATCATACGATAAATCAGTCAGTACAGCTGTATGATGAAAAAATCCTTCCTGACAAATTTACTGGAATTCTTTCAGAAAGTAGCAAGCAGGATATATAAAGAGGGATCAATGAATCTGGGTTTCCAGAAGGCATCCATTAAGGCGACAAAATAGAATTAGAGTCCATGGTGTTGGGGTGGTAAATTAATATGGACAGACGATAAGCTAACTAGTAGAAGAGAGAGTTGAGATAAAGGGGACATTTTCAGGATGTCAGTTCTAATTAGTGGAGTGCTACAGGGATCTGTACTTACTTATTTACAAGATTTGAAGTTCTAAATTGGAGAAAGGCCAATTTGGACGGTACAAACTTTCGAAAGCTGATTGGGGGCAGATGTTCGCAGGTAAAGGGATGGCTGGAAAATGGGAAGCCATCAGCAATGAGATGACGAGAATCCAGAGAAAGTATATTCCTGTTAGGGTGAAAGGAAAGGCTGGTAGGTATAGGGAATGCTGGATGACTAAAGAAATTGAGGGTTTGGTTAAGAAAAAGAAGGAAGCATCTGTAAGGTATAGTCAGGAGACATTGAGTGAATCCTTAGAAGAGTATAAAGGGAGTAGGAGTATACTTAAGAAGGAAATCAGGAGGGCAAAATGGGGACATGAGATAGCTTTGGCAAATAGAATTAAGGAGAATCCAAAGGGTTTTTACAAATATATTAAGGACAAAAGGGTAACTAGGGAGAGAATAGGCGGCAAGGCGCCTTTGTGTGGAGCTGCAGAAACTGGGAGAAATACTAAACGTGTATTTTGCATCAGCATTTACTGTGGTAAAGGATATGGAAGATATAGACTGTAGGGAAATAGATGGTGACATTTTACAAAATGTCCATAGGATAAGCATCAGGACAAGCATAGGACAAGCAAATGTCCCAGGACCTGATCAGGTGTACCCTAGAACTCTGTGGGAAGCTAGAGAAGTGATTGCTGGGTCTCTTGCTGAGATATTTGTATCATTGATAGACACAGGTGAGGCACTGGAAGACTGGAGGTTGGCTAATGTGTTGCCTCTGTTTAAGAACGGTGGTAAGGACAAGCCAGGAAACTATAGACAAGTGAGCCTGACATCAGTGGTGGGCAAGTTGTTGGAGGGAATCCTGAGGGACAGGATTTATTTGTATTTGGAAAGGCAAGGACTGATTCGGGATAGTCAACATGGTTTTGTGCATGGGAAATCATATCTCACAAACTTGATTGAGTTTTTGAGGAAGTAGCAATGAGGATTGATGAGGGCAGAGTGGTAGATGTGATCTATATGGGCTTCAGTAAGGTGTTCAACAAAGTTCCCCATGGGAGACTGATTAGCAAGATTAGATCTCATGGAATACAGGGAGAACTAGCCATTTGGATACAGAACTGGCTCAAAGGTAGAAGACAGATGGTGGTGGTGGAGGGTTGTTTTTCAGACTGGAGGCCTGTGACCAGTGGAGTGCCACAAGGATCAGTGCTGGGCCCTCTACTTTTTGTCATTTGCATAAATGATTTGGATGCGAGCATAAGAGGTACAGTTAGTAAGTTTGCAGATGACACCAAAATTGAAGGTATAGTGGACAGTGAAGAGGGTTACCTCAGATTACAACAGGATCTTGATCAGATGAGTCAATGGGCTGAGCAGTGGCAGATGGAGTTTAATTCTGATAAATGCGAGGTGCTGCATTTTGGGAAAGCAAACCTTAGCAGGACTTATACACTTCATGGTAAGGTCCTAGGGAGTGTTGCTGAACAAGGAGACCTTGGAGTGCAGGTTCATAGCTCCTTGAAAGTGGAGTCGCAGGTAGATAGGATAGTGAAGAAGGCATTTGGTATGCTTTCTTTTATTGATCAGAATATTGAGTACAGGAGTTGGGATGTTGCGGCTGTTCAGGACTTTGGTTAGGCCACTATTGGAATATTGCATGCATCTCTGGTCTCCTTCCTATCAGAAAGATGTTGTGAAACTTGAAAGGGTTCAGAAAAGATTTACAAGGATGTTGCCAGGGTTGGAGGATTTGAGCTCTAGGGACAGGCTGAACAGGCTGGGGCTGTTTTCCCTGGAGCATCGGAGGCTGAGGGGTGACCTTATAGAGGTTTACAAAATTATGACTGGCGTGGATAGGATAAATAGGTAAAGTCTTTTCCTTGGGGTCAGGGAGTCCAGAACTAGAGGGCATAGGTTTAGGGTGAGAGGGGAAAGATATAAAACAGACCTTTGGGGCAACTTTTCACACAGAGGGTGGTACATGTATGGAATGAGCTGCCAGAGGAAGTGGTGGAGGCTGGTACAATTGCAACATTTAAGAGGCATTTGGATGGGTATATGAATAGGAAGGGTTTGGAGGGATATGGGTCGGGTGCTGGCAGGTGGGACTAGATTGGGTTGGAATATCTGGTCGGCATGGAAGAGTCTGTCTCCATGCTGTACACCTCTATAACTCTATGACTCTATACAGGATTTATAGAGGACTTGAATGAGCAGATGCAAGGACATTGTTTCCCCACAACAGTCTAGAAACAAAGGGCATAATCTCAGACTAAAGAGTCATTTAAAGCAGCAGTGAAGAAGAATTTCTCCTCTCAGAGGGTAGTGAATCTGTGGAATTCTTGATAGCAAAAGACCGTAGAGATTGTGTCTTTAAGTTTATTCAAGGCTGAGATTGACAGATTTTTAATTGGCAAGGAAATCAAGGGGAATTGGGTAAAGGCAGGAAAATGGTGTTGAGGATTATTGAATGGCACAGCAGAACTGCATGACTGTTCCTAAAAAGTTGGGCACTGTTGTATTTCTCAACATTCTTCAGTGATAAAAATTATCCTATGATACTTAAATGCATAGGATTAAAAACAAAACACAAAATCGCACGGTGCAAAGGAGTCCCTTTGGCCCATCAGGTCAGCATCAACAACAATTACTCTAAATCTATACGAGTGCCACTTTCCAATTCTTGGCCCAATGCCTTTAATTTTATGACACTTCAAGTGCTCATCCAAGTATTTTTTAATGGTCATGAGGTTTCCCGCCTCAAACATCCTCCCAGACAACGCATTCCCGATTCTCACCAGCCTGTGGAAGGAAAACCTTTTTCCTTAAATCTCCTCTAAACTTCTGGTCCTTCACCTTGAAACTATGTCTCCTTGGAACTGAACCTTTACTTAAGAAGGAAGATGCTTTTGATTCACCTTGCCCATGGTCTCCGATAATTTTACAAGTCTCAATCAGGTCCCACCTCAGCCTTCCCAGCTCCAAAGATAACAACCTGAGATCTCTTTTTATAGCTGAACTGCCCCATCTCAGGCAATATCCTGATGAATCTTCTTTGCACCCCCTCCAGCATAATCACGTCCTTCCCACAGTGTGATGACCAAAACTGTACACAGCACTCCAGTTGGAGCCTAACCCAAGTTTTGTACAGTTCCAGCATGTTATTATAATCTAATAAAGGCAAGTGTCCTGTCTGACTTCTTAACTACCCTATTAACTGGTCCTGTCACCTTCAGATATCTGTGGATAAGCACCCCAAGGTCACTCTGTTCCCCTGAGCTCCCTAGTGTTCTGCCATTCATTGAGTATTTTCTTGTCTTATTACTTCTTCCAAAGTACATCAACTCATACTTATCAAGGTTAAATTCCACCTAAAGCTGATCTGCCCATCTGAACAATCCACCTTTCACTTCCTGTAATCTTCTTCCTCTGTGATAATCACCCAGCCAATATTTGTGTCAGCTGCAAGCTTGACTTTTTATTTCCCACATTTTCTTCTGTGCTGTTCATATATATCATGAACAATTATGGACCCAACACTGTAGAATGCCACTGGACACCAGACTCTAGTCATACAAATAGCCGTCTACTGTCAATATCTATTCCCCTACCACAAAGTCAGTTTGGATCCAACTTGCCAACTTGCCCTGTGATTTTTGCCTCATGTGATTTTTCCTGCTTTTATCAATCTACCATGTTAGACCTTGTCAAGGGCTTTGATGAAATCTATATCAGCTAAAGGGAACATTTTGAGCCTGAATGCTCACAAATTCCATTTTGAATGCCAACTGTTCGACAGTAGATTTGCCCAAATATGGCAGTTCCCAGTCCATTTTGGCTGGTTCCTAGTTTATTTTTAAAAGACTGCCTTTTTTGCAGACCATCTTTTCCTTTTGCATAACAAGCTTAGAACATACGGTATTGCCATTGCTATCACTGAAATGCTCTCCTATGGTACCTTGAACACTATAAGGCCACAAGAAATAGGAAAAGGTCACTTGGCCCGCCGAACATGGTTTACCATTTAAGGAAGTCATTGCTAATCCAACATTCCTCACACCTTTTCCCCAAAACCCTTGAATCTCTTACTGCCCTCTTTATCTTGGCTTTAAAAATACACAAGCAATCTGCCCACACATTTCTCTTTGGCAAGGAGTTCCAAAGACTCCCAATGCTTCTCATCTGAGTCTTAAATTGGTGCACCTTAACTCTGAGACTATGGCCTCAGGTCCTAGTCTCTGCCATATGGGGAAACATTCTCTCAGCATTTACCCTGTCAGGTCCCTTAAGATACCTAAACGTTTCAATGTGATCACCTCTCATTCTTCTAAATTGCAATATGTAGAGTGCCACGATGAAGGGCTTATGCCCAAAACATTGATCTTCCTGCTCCTCAGATGCTGCTTGACCTGCTGTGCTTTTCCAGGACCACTTTCTCAACTCTGATCTCCAGCATCTGCTGTCCTCACTTTCTCCTATGTGTACAGCCCCAACCAGTTTGCTCATAAGATAATCCCTCCATTGCAAGGATCATCCCCTTGAACTGTACTATACCTATGTTGGACCTTCTACATCTTGATCATAGAAAGCTCTCCAAATACATTTCAAGAAATCCACCCCCCTCTTCAACCCATTACATTATGACTATCCCAATTAATGTTGGAAAAGTTGATACCACCTAATAAAATTACCTACTACATTTTTGGACACACCTTGATGAATTGTCTACATATCTGCTCCTCTATTGCCTGCTGACTCTTTGGCAGTCTATAATACACTCCCAGCAATGTGTTGCTCACTTTTTATCCTTGAGGTCCACCCACAAAGCCTCATTCGAAGACCCTTCCAAGATTTTGAAAACGTGGTGTCAGGTTCAAAGCTATGTGGAGGCACGTTTGACTTTTTTTGGTGTAAATGATTGATATTGTGGTTAAATAATGGATAGAGATGATAGAGGCATATGGTTGCTGACCAATCCAATATCAGCTGTTTTGTACAACCATTCATTAACCTCATATTGGGAAGCTGTCTTGTCAAAGCCCCACACATATGCACCTTGAATAAACAGTTGGCGATGTATTAGCCTAATATGTTTCTCTAGATTTGACTTGTTTAAAATCTCAAAGTGGATGTTACACTGAAAAGCATCCAATGAAGTCATCAAATTGAAGGCATCCGTCTATCGTGATTCTGATGTGGAAACTCCGAGTTTCAGGACAACAGCTGCTAGAGGTGTTATCTAGGGGCAGGGTGTGAGAATAAAGATTCATGTAAGTATGATTGAGTTAATGAGAGACAAAGGAGCTGCTTCTGCAAGTTCACACATTCAGTCAGTGAAGGCATCACTCAATGAGTTATAGTACGTGTCCATGCTGTGGTCAGGAGATGGTGACAACACAATGCTTAAACACTGAAGAACTTGTCATGTCTCTCATGAACAAACTTAGCACCTGCTGTCTGACTCTGAAAACTCAAGACGGCACTTGTAAGCTGTCTAATAATCAACTACTGCTTATCCTCCACAGGATTAACATGTTATAATTGATTGAAGTTTGGAACCAAGTCAAACTTCTGTGGCAGACTTGATAAACCGATAGCTGTGCAGACAAGCCCACATTACTCCAGGGCACAGCTGTAACCTTAACTAATGGAACAACCCTTACATTTGAGAGTGGGATTTTTCCAAATCTCTCTGAAAGTTAATTCTCCAGTGAAGCAGGTATACCTGGCTGGAAAAAAAACTGAGAAGCTTACCAGTGCACCAGCACTACTCGTGCCATATTTGGGATTGCATAATCCTTGGATCTGACAATCTACATCTAAACTCATTGGAATTAGTTAACCACAACAATAATTTGCATTTGTATTGCAGCTTTAACCTGGAATAATGTTCCAAAGCACTACACAGAAGTGTATTCAGAAAACTGATGTCAAATTTACTGATCCCTAATGTTTCTGAGTCACTTAGAGTTAGCATGTAGGTGCAGCAGCAAACAATTAGGAAATTAAATATGTTAGCCTTCATCACAAGAGGATTTGAGTACAAAATAAAGTTGTCTCACTGGAGTTTTATAGAGCCATAGTGAGACTCACCTGGAGATTTATATATTCTTTGGTTCTCTTATCTAAGACAGGATATGCTTCCCATAGAGATAGTGCATTCGTAATTTACCAAATTAATCTCTGGGACTGCAGGATTGTTTTATGAGTAAAGACTGAGGAAACAAGAATAAGAGTGACCTCACTGAAACCAGAAAAAAATGATCAGACTTGACAGGATGGATGTAGATAAAATGTTTCCCTTGGTAGTTGATTCTAAAACCAGGGACATCATCTCAGGATGAAGTGTGGGTCATACAAGAATGAGATGAAGAGGAATTTCTTCAGTCTGAGGGTTTTGAATCTTTAGAATTTTAGAGATGGTGAAAATGAAACAAGATTAAGACAGAAAATATTTCTGGAGACTGTTTACACCAGGGATAAGAGGATAATGCAGGGACGTAGAGTAAGGTAGATGATTAGCCATGGTGTGATTGAGTACAAAGCTGGCCAGATGGGCTGAATGATTCATTCCTATCTCTACATTCCTAGATTCCTAATGTTATGCTACATGTATACCTGATATAATGACAGAACTTGGAAATGAATATTGCAGAAAACAGATTCAACTCAATTGAATGAGTGGCATCACTTCTATTATTAAGGTGTAAGCAAAAGGCATGAATTATAATTGACTTCTGCGCCAACAGACAGTATATAGAGATGTGCTAAAAAACAAAGGCAATAGCATTCAGCAGCAATACTTAAACCATGATGTTAAAGGCAGGAGAAATAACCTAGAAATCTGACATAAATATCCTTGAGTGCATGTAGAACAGAGAACACATCTTATGGATAGAAGCAAGATGTTTGAAATATTGGTCCTCAGATCTCATTAAGCCAATAAGCTGTGGGCACCGAACAGGAAGATAACTGGTGTCAAGTTCTCCACAAATACAACTAAAGGACTGCTGTGACCTGCAAACTGCATCCCAGAATTCCATTTTTACTTTTGCCGATACCAATATAGTGGGCAGTTTTTAGGCTTCTAATAGATTTGTGCTGTCTATGCACCATATTAGAAGCTTGGAAGCCATTTAGCATCTTAAAAATGCATGTAAAATGGATAGAAATTTTAACTGTGTTTACTTTGACTTTGTTCCACTTTAGATAGCCCCAGATATACTCATCAAAAAAGTAGACAATAACATTTTCCTCAGTCCTACAATCAAATTTCCCAGACAGGAATCTTGTTGCTAAATCCTGGAGTGCTCACAGCCAGCAGGGGAGTGGATCACGATGGAAAATCCTCCTTTTTCAGAGGCTTCCTGATGTCAAGAAATTTCCCTAAGGAAATTTCAATTTCCTGGACAACTCCTAGCCTGTCAATTGCATCAGAGTTATCACATAGACTCACAAATCTGCCTTGAAATTGAAATTTTTAGACCAATGTGATTTTTATTTACTGATTTCCACTCTCATTAAAGTATAGAGTATAGGTTTCTTCTGTTGCTTAGGAAAGCAAATGATTGCATAGTTTCATTATGAATGCCAACTTATAAAAATCAAATATAAATTTGATTCCTCTTCCTCTTTTCCCAGCAATGCATATTACCTGGAATGTCCCCAGTTTGTGGCTTTAACATGTTGCTGACTTCATCATTCCCTGTAGCATAGTACTATTTATCAGCTTCTACTGCTCATTCATTTCAATGGAAAGCAGAACAGCATTTCTCACATGTGGCTGATGTAGTTTATCGATAATTTCATTTGGGTTTTGTGGCACAGACTATGTGGAGTCTGTATAGTATAAGTTAATCACTGTGAATATATACTGGTATAGATTAGGATGGTGGCTGTATTCTACTGAATGAATCGCAAGTGAAGTACTATCAGTTTTAATGTCATGGTATGAAGACAATATCACTGATATTCAAGTCACATTGGGCCACAGCAAAGGACTATGGGAGTTGATTACATTGCAAAGCCAATTTATTCATTTTCTCATAAAAACAAAACTATTTATAAAGTAAGTAAAGTAGAAATAGATAACATGCCTGTCAGCATCCATGGAGAGAACAGTCCGACATTTCAGAAGAAGGGTGCACACCCAAAGTGTTAGCTCGCTGTTAGGGTTGAATGATATGAACTGACCCACTTTGCCCTTCCAGCAATTTCTTGAGTTTTAAAATTAATTCCATTTCTTGTCAGCACTAGTCTAATAAAACTGGTTCTTGTGCTGACAACAGTGTGTTGTTTTTCAATTTGTGTAGGGTGCAGATTAGAGAGCTCAAAGACAAAACACCACAGAAACTGAGTTTACTTTTGGACATGTTTATGTTCCTGTCACAACATTTGTACTTACTCATTGGATGCAGTTTGTGCTTCAAGAGACTTATACAATGGTGGGCACAATGGTGTTTCAAAAATGTGAAAATACACTCTGTGACTTCTAATTCACGAGCAAATGCACAACTTATACTGGCTGGTTAAGAGTGCATGTCCCTCATTTATCACCATTATTTATTTCAAGGTAAATAAACTTTATTGCAAATTAGAAATGAATCAATGTTTTTTGTGTTGTGAAGGGAAGAGAAGAATAAATGATTTTCCAGTGAAGGAAACATGAATGAATTGTATAGTCACCTCCACCACCCCCCCCCCCCATCCCAAATCGCTCTGGTATAGATTAATTCCACATTTAGTAGCTCAATATGAAAGGATGTTATTTTTCTTATGCTGGCTAAGAGATTATGAAATAACATTAGGAATATTTGTGTATTTATGGAATTTCAAAATAATTTTACTGAGAATGATTACAATATTAGATAAGTACATTCCTGCTAAAGCACAGCTTTCACCTTCGACCAATAGAGTTTGATAAGTAACTTAAAACAATGCAAGTAGGTATTACATTTAAAATATAAGGAAGTCACACATGAAACTAGCCATTATAGGCATACATTTCCATTGTTCAGACTCAAGAGAAATATTACACTGAATAAAAAATAATTTTAATATTGATAGCTAATCTTCCATATCAATAAGTAACTGATCCAACTTTGGACTGAATTACAATTTTTATGCTGGCTAAGAGATTATGAAATAACATTAGGAATATTTGTGTATTTATGGAATTTCAAAATAATTTTACTGAGAATGATTACAATATTAGATAAGTACATTCCTGCTAAAGCACAGCTTTCACCTTCGACCAATAGAGTTTGATAAGTAACTTAAAACAATGCAAGTAGGTATTACATTTAAAATGTAAGGAAGTCACACATGAAACTAGCCATTATAGGCATACATTTCCATTGTTCAGACTCAAGAGAAATATTACACTGAATAAAAAATAATTTTAATATTGATAGCTAATCTTCCATATCAATAAGTAACTGATCCAACTTTGGACTGAATTACAATTTTCTTGATGGCAAAAATTGTAAGATTAAAAAGAAATTGGTTTGAAACTGACACACAATGTGATTGTTTTTGAAGCAAACAAAATCATGCTTGCTTGACCGTGCAACAGCCTGGCCCAATCTATACAAATGTTGGTTCCACTCATGAATTCCTAGGTCCTACTTTTAGGTATTTGTGGTAGATACTAAGAACAGGAGTTATGTTGCTTGCCTATATAAGAAAAAAACATGAGGAGTACTTTTTCACACAATGTTACTTCTGTCAATCAGTGAAAAATACCACACAGACCCTGCAGGTGCTCACTGCAGCATTGCTTGCCCTGGGCAATCAACGTACATTGGGATGACATAAACAGATTTCTCTGTTTGAAAACTTACTTCCAAAAAGCAGGTCAGGCTTTGGGGCCTGATTCACTCAGGAATCTTTAGCTGCTCCACTTCATTGAAATTTTTTTGTGGACAAACAAGTAGAGTTGATAAAGGAGAAGTGGCTGTTATCTTGGATTTTCGCAGCATATTTGATAAGGTGCAATGTGAAAGGTTATTGCAAAAGTTCAGAATTCATGGTATCAGGGGTAAGGTATTGGCATGGTTTGAGGACAGGTGAATGTATGGAAGACAATGTGTTCAATTAGTAGATCCTTTTCAAGTCAGAAGAACACAAATGCATTTCCATAATAGGTAGCCCTCAGACCTCAATTATTTACTATCTATATACAAGACATAGAGGAGGGATATGATTTATCCAAACTTGCCGATAATACATGAGTAAGTGAAAAACAAGCTGCTCTGAGAACATAGGGCAGCACAGTGGCACAGGGATTAACACTGTTACCCCACAGCACCATGGACCCTGGGTTCAATGCCATCCTCAGGCAACTATCTGTGTGGAGATTGCAGATTCTCCCTTTGTCTGTGTGGGTTTCCTCTAGGTTCTCCAGTTTCCTCTCACTGTCCAAAAATGCACAGTTCAGGTGGATTGGCCATGCTAAATTGACCATAGTGTCCAGGGATGTGTAGGTTAGGTGGGTTAACCATGGAAAATGCAGTGTGATGAGGTAGCGGGGTGGGTTGGGGTGGGATGCTTTTTGGAAGGTCAGTGTGGACCCGATAGGCTAAATGGCCTGCTTCCACACTGTTTGAATTCTATAATTCTAAGGAATCTGCAAGGAAATGTAGTTAGTTTCAGTGAGTAAACAAACAACTTGGCAGATGGACTTTAATGTGAGGTAAAACACTTTGGAAGGAAGAGTCCAAAGGATGAATCCAAATCCATTATTTTAATGGAGAGAGACTTCAAAATATGCAGCACAGAGTGATCTGGGTATTTTTGGGCATGAATCATAAAGCATTATCATGCAGGTAGAATAGATAATTTGGGTAAATGGAATTTTGGCCTTCAATGCTAGAGAGTTAGAGTTTTAAAAATAGAGAAGTCTTATTACAACTATGCAGGGTGTCGATGAGATCAGACCTGGAACAGTGTGGACAGGTTTGTTTCCTGTATTTAAGAAGGGCTAGACGAGCATTGGAGTCTTCTCAAAAAAGAATGATTCCTGGGATGAAGCAGTTGATTTACCAAGAATGGCTAAAGGGATTAGCTTTTATACATGAGAACGGAAGGTGACTCAGTGGTTAGCACTGCTGCCTCACAGCGCCAGGGACCTGGGTTCAATTCCTGGCTTGGGCAATGTCTCTGTGGAGTTTGCACATTCTCCCCGTGTTTGCGTGGAAACCAGAGGTTTCCTCTGGGTGCTCCGGTTTCCTCCCACAGTCCAAAGATGTGCGGGTTAGGTGAATTGGCCATGCTAAATTGCCTGTAGTGTTGGGTGCATTAGTCGAGGTGAATGTAGGGGAATGGGTCTGTGAGGGTTGCTGTGTGGACTTGTTGGGCCAAAGGGCCTGTTTCCACACGACTCCACAATCCTGTAAGGGAGAAAATTCCAGGGTTTTGACCCAGTTACACTGAATGAATGTTTCCAAGTCAGGATAGTGAATGGTTTACAGGGGCACGTGCAGGTTGTGCTGGCACTAAAGAGGAATTAAAACCTGAGGCAGATCAGCCATGATCATATCGATGGCAGGAAAGGCTTGAGAGGTCTTTGGTTTGCAGCCAGTGAAATATACAAACATATGAGAAAATATGTATACAAGCAAAAGCCTTTTGACAGAACCAGAGGAAACAATGAGCTCTCCATGACTCCTCAAAAGTCACAATCACAACCCACTCTACTCTGCCCTATCCTACCATCACACCTCCTCATTACCTCCCCAACAAGTCCACCATCAATTAACTGTGAGTGAAGCAAGAGGGTCACAATGTAAGCCTTCTTTTGAGTGAGCTGCTTGTGTACTTATCAATGTAGCTGTTGGTGTAATTTCTATTGTTATGTAGGATACTTTCTTAGAATTTGTACTGCTCATGCATGCTGCGTTTGAGCTCAGTACTGAGTCCGGAATACTTTCTGATCTTTAAGACTTAGTTAAGATTTAATATTTTGCATTTTTATTTGGTTTACTGCCTCAAGGAATGATCCAACTAAGGTCTGAAACTCTTCCTGTTTATATGTCTGGATATTCACAATGGAGGTATAAATTATACAGTAACTACAAGTCACCTGAACATGAAAATGCCAGGAGAAGACCATCATTGCTATCAAACACCAAGCTCACACCCTTCTTTTAGGCTTACTCCCTCATCATGCAATAGCTTAGGCAAGCCAAAATGAACAGAAGGGGAAACCTGCAGCTAATTTAGAGAAAACCTTCAAAAATCCCTCTCTGACTCCTGAAGCAATCAAGCAAGGTTCCAAGAGACTAAGTAACTCATGATTTTCTATAATTTAAGCAAACTTATCATATTTAACCAAAAGTATATATTTTTCACTTAGTAAACTGGCAAGATTTTTTTTTAAAGAGCAACATTATCAGGTAGTCTGTTCCTGAAAATGACGATTCTCTGTGAAAAGAAATCTATCCTGGTTTCTAACTTAATCTTTTACATACATAAATCCATACTCAGTGTACTTATCATGCCCAACCCCACGCAAACATTCATTCTTGTGAGTACAATTCTTTCTTTATTTTCAAAACTTAAACCATAACCCCCTTAACCCTTGTTAAGACAGGGTGAGGAGGGGATAAATGTTCTCCTCTTTTCAATGTCTCCAGTTTGCTGCAACAAAGATTTATATTTTCTCATTAAAACACAAGGCGACCTGTCTCTAAATAAAATCTAGTTAATTAACTTCCACTGTTACAGTAAGGAGCCAATGACAAGGTTTTCTTGAGTGCAATAAAAATAAACAACTATTATTTGCTAAACAAAATAAAATAAAAGGGATAACATCAAGCCTACACACGCAGTTACTTATAATAGTGATGGGAATTGGGTGATTAAAGAAATATGATTTATAACAGAATACTGGGAGTGGGTGATTAAAGGTGTTTTGGGAATAGGTAGCCTACAGGGGTTCATAGAATGTTTTTGGGATCGTTCCTAGAACAATATGTTTTGGAGCCAACAAGAGAGTAGGCTGTAATAGACCTGATGTTGTGCAACAAGATTAATTGTTTCTCTAAGTAAGAGCAGCCATAATTGGATTGAAGTTTATATTCAATACAAAGGAGAGTGGATCTGAGACTATCTTTTAAACTCAAATAAGGACATAAGAGTACATGGAAGCAGAACTGTTTAAAATGAATTGTCAGATTAGATTGAAGGATAGGCCAGTACAGAGGCAGAGACAAATATTGAAGGTGACATTTCAGAATAGCGATATTACAATGTGTAAGAAAAATCCACAAGACTGAAAATGGTCAGAGTTTGCAGAAATATAAAGAACTAGAGAAGACCATTTGGCCCATCAAGCTTGCTCCACCAATCAACATGATCATAACTGATCCTCTTTCTCAACTCCAAACTCCTACTCACTCCATAAACCACTTGACAATTTTAGCCTTTAAAAATCGATCTCATTCTGCATATCTTTGCTGACATGGCCTTCACAGTTTATTGTGGTAGATTTGCTCCTCTTTAAGATTGTTATTTATTTATTCATTTTGTGACATGTGGGTGTTGCTGGCTAGGCCACCTTTTACTGCCCACCCCTAGTTTCCCTTGAGAACGTGGTAATGAGCTGCCTTCCTGAACTGCTGCAGTTCACCTGCTGTGGGTTGACCCACAATGCCATGAGGGAGGGAATTCCATGATTTTGACCCAGCAACAGTGAAAGAATGGCGATATGTTTCCAAGTCAGGATAGCAAGTGATTTGGAAAGGGATTTGAAGGAGGTAGTGTTCTCCTGTATCTGCTTCCCTTGTCCTTCCAGATGGAAGTGGCCATGGGTTTCAGAAGATGCTGTCTGAGGATTTTTGGTGAATTTCTGCAGTGCATCTTGTAGATAGTACACACTGCTGCTACTGAGCATTGATGGTGGAGGGAGTGGATGCTTGTGGACATAGTGCCATCAAATGAACGGCTTTGACATGGATGGTATCAAGCTTCTTGAGTGTTGTTGGAGCTGCACCCATGTAGGCAAGTGGGGAGATTCCATTACACTCATGACTTGTGCCTTGTAGATGATGGACAAGCATTGAGGAGTCAGGAAGTGAATTAGTTTCCGTAGTATTCCTAGCTTCTGACATGCTCTTGCAGTCACTGTGTTTATGTGGTGAGTCCAGTTGAGTTTCTGGTCAATGATAACACCCAGGATGTTGATAGTAGGTAATTCAGTGATGTTAACACTGTTGAATGCCAAGGGGCAGTGGTAAGATTGTCTCTTATTCATGATGGTCATAGCCTGGCATTTGTGTGGCATGAATGTTACTTGCCATTTGTCAGCCTAAGACTAGATATTGTCCAGCTCTTGTTGAATTTGAAAATGGACTGCTTCAGTATCTGAGGAGTCGCAAATGGTGCTGAACATTGTGCAATCATCAGTGAACATCCCCACTTCTGACCTTATGGTGGGAGGCAAGTTCATTGATGAAGCAGCTGAAGATTTTTGGGCCTAGGACAATACCCTGAGGAACTCCTGCAGAGATGTCCTGGAGCTGTAATGACTAGTATCCAACAACAATGACTATCTTCCGATCTGCCAGTTATGACTCCAACCACCGGAGAATTTGCCCCCGATACCCACTGATTCCAGTTTTGCTGGGGCTCCTTAATACCACACTCGGTCAACTGCAACCTTGATGTCAAGAGCAGTAACTCTAACTTCATGTCACCTCTGGAATTCAGCTGTTTTGTCCATGTTTAATCCAAAGCCGTAATGAGGTCAGGAGCTGAGTGGCCCTGGTGGAACCCAAACTGGGCGTCACTGAGCAGATTATTGCTGAGCTGGTACTGCTTGAAAGCACTACTGATGACACGTTCTATCACTTTATTGATGATGAAAAGTAGACCGATGGGGCAGTAATTGGCTGGGTTGAATTTGTCCTGCTTTTTATGTACAAGGATTACTTGGGCTATACTTGAATGAAGAGCATTTTCCTCATCTCAGCCCAAAATAGCCATAATTTGATGTAGATGCCCCCAGACAGGGGAAACATAATCTCGGCACAATCGGTCCAGCTCTCTCTGAATATTGTCTGTTTTGATGAGATTATCCCTTGTTCTTCTAACTGTACTGAATGCAGGCCCAGACAACACTCTCCTCTTCACATTCAACAAGCCTGCCATCCCAGGAATCACTCTGGTGAACCTCTGCTCCATGGCCTCTGTGATAGTATTTTTTTAAGTAACAATGCTCAAATTACACACGTACTTCAGGAATGCTCCCAGCAACTCCCTCCACAGCTGCAGTAAGACTTCCTCTTGCAATGAAGGCCAACATACCATTTGCCTCCTGATTGCTTGTTTCTCAGATACCAGTGAACAAGGACACCCATATCCCTTTGTATATCAACACTTATCATCATTTAACTAAAATTCTACAATCTTTTTCTTCCAACTAAAGGGGGCAACTTTACTCTTATCCACTGTATACTTCATCAGCCATTTATTTGCCAGTACACTCACCTTGTCTAAGTCACCTGGAAGCCTCTTTTTACCTTTTCCTTACCACTGTCAATCCAACCTAGTTTTGTGTCTCAGCAAATTTGCAAATATTGCGTTTGACTCCCTCATTCAAATTATTGATGTAACTCATTTTCCAATATCTATTCTACTATTCTAATTCTCCATGGAAAGTATGGAAGTGAAGCTTGGTCAACCTTTGCCAATTGATCATTGCAAATGTCAGTCTTTCTGCAATACTATCATTTGAACTTTAAACATTGACTTGTTATAGAATGCATTTTTTCCTGAAGGATGGGCTACAATCCCATGCCATTTTTTTATTAGTCTGACATTTTTAACCCGCATAATAAATAATAGAAGGGTCATATTCAATGTGACAGACTGGGCAGTATATTCATTCATGCTTGAGGTGATGAACAAAGCAGCACACCTTTGAATTTTATTGAGAAGCAAATAATACAAAAGTATTATTTCTACTGTTTCATACACAAATGCAAACATTGAGGCTTGGTCACCAGCAAGGCAAGCTATAAAGATAGAGTTTCCCATAGGGGAGTGTGAGGGTCCGAGGGAGTCGTTAGCCCTCAACTCCAGTTTCTTTAGGGTCCACCAGATAACTCTCAACTTAACACTGGGCAGAATGGTCCTTTCTCTGGCTTTGCATGTAATGGTGAGAAAGATGGAATAATACGTAAGAATGGAAAAGAAATCACAAAATGGAAGACATCAAGATAAATAACTCATCAGTTCCCGGGTCCAGACTGTTGCTGTCAAACAGTGTTTCTCTGATATTTTCTCTCCCATTAACACCCTTAATATCCAAGGAGAAAGTGAGGACTGCCGATGCTGAAGATCAGATTGGAAAAGTGTTGTGTTGGAAAAGCACAGCAGGTCAGGGCAGCATCCAAGGAACAGGACAGTTGATGTTTCAGGCATAAACCCTTTGTCAGGAATGTTGAGAATTCCTGATGAAGGGCTTACACCTGAAGTGTTGACTCTCCTGCTCCTCCAATGCTGTCTGACCTGCTGTGCTTTTCCAGCACCATACTTTTCAAACCTTAATATCCATGTCATGTCTGCCTTTGTGCGTCTGTCTGTATACGTGGTGGAAGGATTAAAGAACAGTTAGAGTTTTAAATTATGGAATTACATATTATCAATTCATTTTTCTGATTGCCATTCTTTAAAGATAATTTGTTCATAGCAAACAGTTATTTTTGTGTTAATTACCAAAACTTGGTGAATTTCTTTCTTTTAACTGGAAATCGTAAGTAAGTTAAACGAAAGACTTGATTTGGTTTGATTTATTATTGTCACATGTGTCAAGATATAATGAAACATATTGTTTTGTATGAGTTTGGATAATTGAACTAAGCCGTTTTTGCATTTTTTGGAAATTCTGAATATGGTGCGGCTTGATTTCCAGTGTGCTACTCCTCTGAGTCGTGACTGTAGATTGTAGGTTGTGGGACACTTAGTGAAGGGAAGGGACTGGTGGCATATTTAGATTAGAGCCAGTAGCATCAGCAGGTGAGCACTTCACAGCCATGCCTCTACATCTGGCCAAAGAACAGAACAGCTCCTTTGGAGGACTGCCACAGACCAGGCACCTTGCTCAGTGCTGGGACGGAAAGGATCCCCTGTTTATGGCAAGTTGGGATAACTGAAGAAGCATCCAGAGGAATAATGGGCAGGTTTGTTAGGGGACTGGGTAACTTGACAAAATGGCGGCAGGAGCAGCAGCATCATTTAGACCCTGATTCCGAAGCATGCGAGTATCTGGCTGCCTCTAGGTTGGGAGATACCATGGAGAGTGTGTTCCAAGGTCTGAGTTTGCTGGGTATATGTATAAGACTCCATTGCTCTAGCCATCGGTGCTCAGCAATATCAGCAAAGTAGCATGGAGACACAGCATGGGGTCAAGATTAGAGTGATGCTGGAAAAGCACATCAGGTCAGGCAGCATCCAAGGAGCAGGAAAATCAACATTTCGAGCAAAAACCCTTCATCAAGAATAAGGCCCAGGACCTGCATGTCCTCGGCAGAGTGGGAGGAGGAGTTGAAATGTTAGGCTACAGGATGGTGGGTTGATTGTTGTGGGTGTCCGGGAGATGTTCTCTGAAATGCTCTGTGAGTAGGAAACTAGTCTCCCCAGTATAGAGCATCAATGTGGATTTCACCAGTTTCCTCATATCCGCTCCCCCCCATCTTACCCCAGTTCCAATCTTCCAACTCACAACTGTCCTCATGACCTGTGCTATCTGTCAATCTTCCTTCCCACCTATCCACTCCACCCTCCTCTCCGACCTATCGCCTTCACCGCTTACTCCATCCATCTATTGCACTCTCAGCTACCTTCCCCCCAGACCCCACATCCCTCCCATTTATCTCTCCACCCCTGAGGCTCCCAGCCTTATTCCTGATGCCCAAAACATCAATTTTCCTGCTCCTCAGATGCTACCTGACCTGCTCTGCTTTTCCAGTGCCACACTGATCTTTACTCTGATCTCCACCATCTGCAGTACTCACTTTTGCCACACAGAACCTTGAGCTGACCCCAGGAGGTCCTTCCTCACAAAGAGATTCGGTAGTGCCAACAGGCAAGCAAACAGAGGAGGAACCACATTCAGGTCCCCCAGAAGTGTCTACTCATGACATTCCAGAGGACGCTGGCCATTCTACCTTCACACTGTTGGCCACTGTAGTGGGAGTCACTGCTGGCCACTATAGTGGGAGTTCAAGCCAAGGAGAGTGCACCTGTCTCTGGGCAGCCTATACTTAGTATGTTTGGAGCATCTGGATAGTCACCCAATCAAATTTCCAATGCCAACAAACTCCAAGGTAGGGCAAGCGCACTCCACCACACTGGAATGTAGTTTGTTAGCATGATTGTGTGTAAATGCAGAGTATAGTAAATAAAATCAGGAAGTTACAGATGCTGATTGCCAGATGGAAACATGATATTCTGATGAGGACAGAGACCTGGTTCAAAGAAAGGTAAAACAGGATGTTAAATGTTCCTGAGTATAAGTTATTCAGGAAAGATAGAAAAGGAAGGAAAACAGGAGGGCTGGCAGTACTGGTTAAGGAGGGCATTGCAGTACTGGAGAAACAGGGTGTCTCAGAGGTGACTAGGACAGAGTCAATTTGGCTAGAATGACAGAATACAATTATGAACATTGAAGGTGTAGAGGGGAGGTGATAAAACAAATAAGAGAAGCAAAGAGGAATTATGAAAAAAGAACAGCAACTAACATTAAGGGCACTCCCAGAGATTCTATAAAGCCATAAATAGTACAATAGTGGTTAAAGGGGATTAATGCTGATCAGAGACCAAGAAGGGGATTTACACATGGAGGTGGGTGCAATGGTTGAGATATAGAATGAATACTTTATATTTGCCTTTCCAACAGAGGAGCATGATGCCCAGGTCATACTGATGGAGGAGGAATCTCTGTCACTATAAGTTCACAAAACTGATATCAAACCTGTTTTAGATTTCATGTTTAAATAACTTGTTGGAGTTTCAAAAAATGTAATTGAAAGACTTGATTAGAATAATGCTGCTGATGTGGTATATCATTCAGGAATCTGGTCACTAATCATTTGGGTCTGATTGGCTGTGTCATCCATGTTATGGGTTGTGGTGAAGCGTGAAGGGCATACCTACCTGAAGTACACTGGCTGTGGTCACACATTTTCATTTCCATTGTGCATTTGTTATTTACAGCAGGATGGAAGGAAACAGTGGCCACTCTGCAGCAGTTGGTGTCAGATTCAGCCTCTTTTGGTGACCCCCCCAGATGTAAACACTCCCTTCTTCATAGCCCTTCCCATCAAGACACAGGCTTTCAATTTCCCCAAATTCCACCAAATCCGTCTATCTAAACCTTCATCAACCCCTTTACATTCTCGTCTTTCAATGTGCCAGACCTACTCTCTCACTTCCTCCCTCCAAAGAACCCAAAGTGTTGCTGACTGTCAATGATCCTTTCCATTTCATGCTCTATTGATTACCCAATTATATAATGAGATCCCCCCCCCCCACCATATTATAATTCCATCTGCATTTAGACTCCAATCCCCACAATTAAGTTCCCCAATTTCCTTCCTGTAACAGCAGCCTCTGATAAGCTGCTTGACTTTCAATGGCCAGATCCCCATGCTTCACTGTGACCCATATCATTGGATGACATAGCCAATCAGTCCCAAATGATGAGTGACCAGATTCCTGACTGATATCAGTGCAACTATCCGACTGCATTCCTGTGACTCCACAGGCCGGTTGCACTGGTTCCAGAAGGTAGATCTTGGCCTATTCCTTAGACTGCAGAAGTTCAGATCCTCAGATGCTAATTATCTTGAGCAATTGATTGACCATGCCTAAGTCCCTGGACAAATATCGGAGACTGCTCTCAAAGTATTGTGCTGAGAATGCCTACTTACTGGTATCTCCTTGAGCTTGGCTTTGAACCACTGACGTTGATATGTAGTTGTTTTAAAGCACATGCACTATCTTTGATGCGTATCTCTGATGTAGCATCGTGCCATAGAGCTGCAAGTCCACTGCTTTGACCGGCTTTGTGGTTGTGTTGAACGACATGGCAAGCTAGAAGGTCTGGCTGAGGGAGCAAAGTGCCAAACAGCAAGGCAAGACAGGACAAGGCAGGGATACTGTGAGCATCTAGATGTCTCAAAGTGAGCACAGTGAGTAAGTGTTAAGGGAGTGAGTAAGCATTCCAGAGAAACAGCCTCATTAAAAACTTAGGTATTTGCCTGTCCAAGTGCACACATCACAGCCTTACAATGAGAGGTGTAGCTGTGCTCCAATGAGCAGCTTTGAAGTTCAGAACCATACTGTAAGTAGATCATAAATGTTGACTGCCAATGTTCATGGATGTGGGGCACGTACTGTCACTACCCATGGAGGATGCCTTCAAATACTGATGAGTAGTGTGCAAGATGGAGATCTGGAAGAGCTGGATTTGCCAGATAGCATTCTAACGTTCATGCCAGGAATTTGCAGTGTCTAGTTTCTATCCAGTGAGTGAGGGAATGGGAGACTGTGTTTTAGAAAAGATTAAATAATAATGAGGGTGATAATGATTGATAATCCATGTTAGTAGTCTTCTCACTATCAGTATTGAAAATCTCATCTCAACATATAACACTGAGTTGTAGAATGAGGCATTTTGGTCTCAACAACTAGAAAGGCCTCATTGGACATCTCACCTGATTTTCCCAAATTTCTCACCATAGCCTACATTGTTCAGGGCCTGGGAAGATTCCATCACTTGTGCCTGGTCCTTCTTACAGATGAAAAATTAGTCAGTATTTATGCTTGGAAGAAATGAACAGAAAGATGTCTAACAATCGTAAAGCTGTATGAATCATCAACAGCACAGATTCTGAAAAATCCAGACTGAAAATACCAGAAGAAAAAAAAGCTGGAAAATCTCAGCAAGTCTGGCAGCATCTGTAAGGAGAGAAAAGAGCTGACATTTCAAGTCTAACTGAGCCTTTGTCAAAACTAAAAAAAGGGGAGAAATAGAGAGGTATTATACGAGGCTGAGAGGTGGGGAGGGAAATATATGCCTGGTGATGGGGTCTGTTTGTAAGTGGCGGAAATGTCAGCGGATTATGTGATTTATGCGGATGTCGGTGGGGTGGAAGGTGAGAACCGGGGGTGGGGGGGGTGCATTCTGACCTTGCAGAAGGACAATATGGGAAAGTTTTTATTGCTACCTTTGCTTCTGGAGCCATGACTCACCTTCTCTCAGCCTCATATAATACCTCCCTTTTTTTAGCTTTGACAAAGGGTCAGTTAGACTCGAAACGTCAGCTCTTTACTCTCTTTACAGATGCTGCCAGACCAGCTGAGATTTTCCAGCATTTTCTCTTTTGGTTTCAAATTCTAGCATCTGCAGTAATTTGCTTTTATCCTGAAAATACCAGCATTGGTCCTGTTTACGATAGTGAAGACTGATTTCCATTTAAATATGGCACATTTCCTGAAAGTGGTCCCAACTGTAGGTTGTCAGAGAATCTGAATTCTCAGTGTTTGTGGAGTAATTAGCTCCTCACTACCATTTTGGGATTGTTATTGTGCTATTAACTCCAAAGTAATCACATAAGTAAAACTTGTGTTTTTCATATTGATTTTCTGAAACTGCAAGACATAAAATTCACTTGATGCCTGTCCTTTAAGTCTATTTTTGCATGTAATTTAGTTATTTTCAGTCAAAGAAATGCTTAAGAGGGTTGATGTAGTGATGCTGGGATGACTTCTGTCAGTGATGGTGGTTTCTACAGTTGCTACAAGAACCAACCACCTATTTGGACAGTAGGTTCTAGGGTGGCCAATTTCTGGTAACAATCAATTCTGAGACCATTGCTAACATTGAGTTGTTATTATGGGTGACTTCAACTTCCCCAATATTGATTGGAGCCTCCTTAATGCTGATGGTATGGATGGAGCTGATTTTGTCAGGTGTGTCCAGGAAGGATTCCTGACTCAGTATGTAAATAGACTGACTAGGGCGGTGGCGATATTGGATTTGGTGCTAGGCAAAGAGCCAGGCCAGGTGACAGATCTCTCGGTGGGAGAACATTTTATTGACAGTGACCACAACTGCATCACCTTTATCATAGCCATGGAAAGGGATAGGAACAGACAGTATAGGAAAGTAGTGACAAGATTAGCACGGTAGGTCAAGGAGCATCCGAGAGGCAGGAAAATCAACATTTCGGCCAAAAGCCCTTCATCAGGAAAGTGGTTGGGAGCCTTGGGGGAGGAGAGGTAAATGGGAATGGGGGTGGAGCGGAGGAGAAGGTAGCTGAGAGTGCAATAGGTGGGTGGAAGTGGGGATAAAGGTGATATGTCGAAGAGGAGGGTGGAGCGGATAGGTGGGAAGGAAGATTGATAGGTGGGACAGGTCATGAGGACAGTGCTGAGCTGGAAGGCTGGACTGGGATAAGGTGGGAGAAGGGGAAATGAGGAAACTGGTGAAGTCCATATGGATGCCCTAGGGTTGAAGGATCCCAAGGCAGAACGTGAGGTGTTCTTCCTCCATGCGTCAGATGGTGAGGGAGTGGCGGTGGAGGTGGCCCAGGACCTGCATGTCCTTGGCAGAGTGGGAGGGGGAGTTGAAAGTTCAGCCATGCGGTGGTGGGGTTGGTTGGTGCGGGTGTCCCGGAGATGTTATCTGAAATGCTCTGCAAGAAGGCATCCAGTCTCCTGAGTGTAGAGGACACCACATTGGGAGCAACAGATGCAATAATTGACATGTATGAATGTGGAGGTGAAACTTTGATGGATGTGGAAGGCTCCTTTGGGGCCTTGGAACGGAGGTGAGGGTGGAGGTGTGGGCGCAGGATTTGCAATTCCTGCAATGGCAGGGGAAGATGCCCGGAAGGGAGGGTGGTTTGTTGGGGGGGGCGTGGTCCTGACCAGGTAGGGGTAGGGAGGGAAATATATGCCTGGTGATGGGGTCTGTTTGTAAGTGGCGGAAATGTCAGCGGATTATGCGATTTATGCGGATGTCGGTGGGGTGGAAGGTGAGAACCGTTTGGGGGAGGGGGGTGTGGCATTCTGTCCTTGCAGAAGGACAATGTGGAAAAGTATTTAACTGGAGGAGGGGAAATTATACTGCTATTAGACAGGAACAGTGGAGTATAAATTGGCAACAATTGTTCTATGGGAAATGCACGACATAATGTGGAGCTGTTCAAGGAGCACTTGTTGTGAGTATTGGATAACTTTGTCCCACTAAGACATACATGGAATGGTGATGTGAAGGAATGTTAGATGACAAGAGTAGAAGAGCTTCTTGTCAAGAAGAATAAGGAAGCTTACTTAAGGTTGAGGAAGCAAGGATCTTGCACAATTTTAGAGGATTACAGGGTAGCTTGAAAAGAACTCAAAAGTGGACTGAGGAGAGCTAGGAGGTGGCACGAAAAAGCCTTGGTGGCAAGGCTTAGGGAAAACCCAAAGGCATTCTACACTTACATGAGGAATAAGAGAATGATCAGACAGAGGGTCGGGCCAATCAGGGATAGTGAAGGGAACTTGTGCCTGGAGTCTGAAGAGGTAGGGGAGGCCCTCAATTGGTTTTTTGCTTCAGTATTCATTCGAGAGAGAGACCTTGTTAATAGTGAGAACACTGTGGAGCAGGTGAATAGTTTTGAAGAGGTTGATATTAAGGAAGTGGATGTGCAGGAAATTCTGGGAAGCATCAAGATAGATAAGTATCCAGGGCCAGATCAGATATATCCAAGGTTACTACGGGAAGTGAGGAATGAGATTGCTGCAATGATCTTTGCATCCTCACTCTCCATGGGAGTAGTACTGGATGATTGCAGGGAGGTGTATGTTGTTCTTCTGTTCAAGAAAGGGAATAAGGAAATCCCTGGGAATTGCAGACCAGTCAGTCTTACATCTGTGGTCAGCAAGATACTGAAAAGATTCTGAGAGATAGGATTTATGACTATTTGAAAAAACATAGTTTGATTAAAGATAGTTAGCATGGCTTTGTGAGTGGCAGGTCATGCCTCACAGCCTTATTGAGTTCTTTGAGGATGTGACGAGGCAAGTTGATGAAGGTTGAGCAGTGGATATGGTTTATATGGATTTCAGTAAGGCATTTGATAAGGTTCCCCACAGTAGGTTCATTCAGAAAGTTAGAAGGTATAGGATACAGGGAAATATGGCTGTCTGGATACAGAATTATCTGGCCAAATGAAGACAGCGCATGGTAGTGGATGGAAACTATTCTGTCTGTAGGTAGGTGACCAGTGGTGTCCCACAGGGATCAGTTCTTGGGCCTCTGCTCTTTGTAGTTTTTATAAATGACTCAGATGAAGAATTGAAGGGTGGGTTAGTAAATTTGCCAATGATACACAAGTCAGTGGTGTTGTAGATTGTTTTGCAGGTGCCAACAAAATATTGACAGGATGCAGAGCTGGGCTGAGAAGTGGCAGATGGAGTTCAACCTGGATAAATGTGAAGTGATTCATTTTGGAAGGTCAAATTTGAATGCTGAATACAGGGTTAAAAACCGAATTCTTGGCAGTGTGGAGGAACAGAGGGATCTTGAGGTCCACGTACATAGATCCCTAAAGTTGCCACCCAAGTTGACTGGATTGCTAAGAAGGCATATGATGTTTTGGCATCCATTAACACACAGGGATTGAGTTTAAGAGCCATGAGGTTTTGCTGCAGCTCTATAAAACCTTGATTAGACCACACTTGGAATATTGTGTCCAGTTCTGGTTGCCTCATTATAGGAAGGATGCTTTAGAGAGGGTGCAGAGGAGATTTACCAGGTTGCTGCCTGGATTAGAGGGCTTGTCATATGAAGAGAGGTTCAGTGAGCTTGGGCTTTTCACATTGGAGAGAAGAAGGAAGAGAGGTGACTTGATAGATGTGTACACAGTGATGAGAGGCATAGATAGTGTAGATAGCCAGAGACTTTTCCCCGGGGCAGAAATGGCTGTCACGCGGGGTCATAATTTTAGGGTGATTGGAGGAAGGTATTGGGGAAATGTCAGAGGTCGGTTCTTTACACAGAGTGTGATGGGTGCTTGGAATGCACTGCCAGCAGTGGCAGTAGAGTCATATTAGGGACATATAAGCAACTAGTAAACAAGCTTGGCAGTAAATTGAGGGGTGTGCAGGTTAAGTTGATCTTAGATTAAGATAAATGCACGGCACGGATCATGGGCCAAAGGGCCTGTACTGTGCTGTATTGTTCTATGTTCTAAGTTTTATTGCCATTCAATGAAGGCCATTATGTAATTAGAACGCCCATAACTCAGAGATCCTAGCAGCCTCACAGGTAGGTTTGAGCATTGCTGAGGATACAAGAGCTGGGAGAAGCCAGGGAGAACAGACACAGGTTTGTTTAGGGAAAGATGGAGTGAAGCACTTAAACCCTAGTAATTGCATGAGGAAATAGCAGAGCAATGGAGATTCCAGTGCAGTTAAGAACAGCCATTACTACAGGAGGGGCCCATTGTGTTAGCTATGGAGTACCCATCAAAGAAAATGCTCCCCATAGCACCTGCCTCCCAGTTTAACTGCCAATCTCCACAGTACTTGGGTGGCTTAATACATGCAAGGTGTTGTATTTTGTCATAGAGTAATGGAGTCATACAGCATGGAAACAGACCCTTTGGCCCAAATTATCCATGCCAGTTTCCTGTGCTGAACTAGTCACATCTGCTTGTATTTGGCTTAAATCCCTTTAAACATAATATCCACGTACTTGTCCAAATATCTTTTAAATGTTATAATTGTACTCACCTCGACCACTTCTTCTGGCAGTTCATTCCCTGTGAATCATTTTCTATGTGAAAAATTTTCCCCTCAGGTCTCTTTTAAATTTTTCCCCTCTCACCTAAACCTATGTCTTACCAAAATATAACACTTTGCATTTATCTGTATAAACTCCATCTTGCCCACTGGCCCAGTTTTGTTAATATAAACAAGGGCAGGACTTATACAGTTAATGGTCAGGCCCTGGGGAATGTTGTTGAACGGAGATTCTGAGGGAAGTAGGTACATAGTCCTTTGAAAGTGGCGTCACAGGTAGACAGGATGGTGACCAAAGCATTTGGCATGCTTGTCACAACGGTCAAAAAAATTAAATCCAGGAGTTGGAACAATGACTGTACAAGACATTGGTAGAGTCACATTTGGAGTAATGTGTACAATTCTGGTCATCCTGCTATAGGACAGTTGTTACTAAACTGGAAAGGACACAAAAAAGATTTATAAGAATGTTACTAAGACTGGAAAGTTTGAGTTATAAGGGAAGGCTGGATAGGCTGGGACTTTTTTCCTTGGAGCATAGGAGGCTCAGGGGTGACCTTATAGAGATTTATAAAATCATGAGAGGCACATAGGTGAACAGCCAAGGTCTTTTCCCTAAGGTAGTGGAGTCCAAATATAGAGGCAGACAAATGGGACTAGTTTAGTTTAGGAAACCTGGTCAGCTGGACACGTTGTGCTAAAAGGTCTGTTTCCATGCTGTATGACTCAAACTGATCACCTGTAGTTTCATACCACTGGCAATATCTCACAGTGGCGGGGAGCTATTAGGCTCTCACCCAAAGATCCAACCTATTATGTTGCCTCAACCTCTCACTGTTGCCATTTAGTCAGGAATATTCAGTCTGTAGTCTTCAGTCTTTCATAACTATATGTGCTTTGGGAACTGGTTCCTTATATTATGAGCATGTGTCTAACTACAGTCTGATGCAGTTAGATCATGCAATAAACTTATTTATTACTTCACGTGCTTAAACCCAAGAAAGTTACTGCTAATACAGCCAGAGTATTTCTGTGTTGATAGATCAAAGTACCAGTCAAATCACATTTTCACCTAACAGTCAATGCTACATGTCTGCTCAGTGCTTTTTTGCCCCTTAATTGAAGTGTTTGATGTATAGCTTCTCCTTCTTAGCCATATGTATTTTCACTTTACAAGGAGGCTGTGAGATATGCAGTTAGAATCTGCCAGTGTCTGTCTTGAGGAGTGACCTGTTGTGTCAGTAGAGAACTCTGCAACTGCAAGTCCCGTGCAGAGCTCTCTTTACTTGCATTACAATGAGTGCCATTGCTAATCAACTGATTGCTAGAATGTAAGAACCTAGTGGCTCAGAAGTGTTTTTTTACTGAGATTCATTTCGTAATCACTACCACTCCTTTTCTCTTTCTGCTGTGACACTTCCTCATCACAGACATGGACCCATGTGGGAACAAACAACTGGACCAGAAGCACTATCATGTAGCCTTGTGATATTTGATTCCCCACAAAGAATGATTCTAGATAGAGCAGATTGTGTCAGCTTATTGCACTCTGGGTATGCACAGTAACTAAGTGGTAATGGTCCTCACCTCCACATATTGGCATTGCATTATTAAGTCTGCATTGCAAGAAAAAAACTTGTTTTCAGTTCTTCGATCTGCAACAGAAGTTGCTCAAACCTTGCATTTTATAAACAGGGTAGAACGTTGTTTAAAGTAGATTTGTCTTTGTGTAGCTGGTTGTTTTTAATCAGTACCAGGTCAGGTATTGGGAAATATTAATTCTGTTCTTGTGCATACAACAACCACGAATTACATTTGCTGCTTGCAGCAGAAGATATATTGCCTGTCTGCCCCTGTGGGAAATGTCACATTGAAATGTGAGCCTTTAAATGGGATTTATAAATCCAGTAAACAAAAAAGTCAGGTGCAAAATATCATGCGATAATATAACCATCAGTAAGATGGACTATTTTCTCAATATTTGTTCTGAATAACAATTTTATTAATTTGTTAGAGATTGAGGAATAACTTCTGGTAGTGAGTTACTAGGATGATATGCTGTTATTAAAAGTTTGTGTCATGTTACATTCAGTAAATGAGCTAAGATTTATTTAATCCAGAACCTATAAAAGTCCATAGAAGATTTATAGTTGGGAGGAAATTTGAACAGATCAAGTATAGCACTAACTCAAATCAATCTGATTCTCTTAGAAGTCCATCATGTATACAGACCCTCATGACTCATGCGTGATTATGCAACTGAAACAGTAAAATTGCAAGTATGGTGCTCGTTGGCTACGAAAGGATTTCAACCACATTAATCATACAAATTATCCTTCAATTATTGAGAAGAAAGGGGTGGTCAAGTCTCTTCCTGTATCTGTTAACCATTTGCAGTAAACAGGAATTGATATCATTCTTCTGAAGTGTGCACATTTTTACTGGAATTATCTATGCACTGCCTATTTATGATTCATGTGCATTACTGTAAATACATGTTTATGAAGGCGAATGATATGATATTTAAGACTGAGAACTTAGTATTCCCAATTTTAATATTGAAGCAAGGAAAAGGATGAGCTGGTAGGGTAAACTGATAGTGTAAGAGGAGGATTCAGCCACAGCATTGGGATATAAGGATGATCTGTTCTGTTAACCCTTGGAACTTTCTCTTTGTTAATTTCATGAACTGGGTGGAAATGACAAAAAAGTAAATATAAATATGTTTACATCTTATACAAGAATGACATTAACAGGAAACTAAACAAATGATTATTGGGGGCAGCACAGTGGCACAGTGGTTATCACTGCTGCCTCACAGTGCCAGAGACCTGGGTTCAATTCCCACCTCAGGCAACTGTCTGTGTGGAGTTTGCACATTCTCCCTGTGTCTGGGTGGGTTTCCTCCAGGTGCTCAGCTTTTCTCCCACAGTCCAAAAATGTGCAGGTTAGGTGACTTGGCCATGCTAAATGGCCCGTAGTGTGAGGTGAAGGAGTAAAATGTCGGGGAATGGGTCTGGGTGGGTTGCTCTTCAGAGGGTCAGAGTGGACTTGTTGGGCCGAAGGGCCTGTTTCCACACTGTAAGTAAGCTATCTAATTATTAATGCTGGATTACATATTAGAAATGCAGATTTCTTTGAGTAAGTTTAAAATCATTCAAGAGATAGCACTGACTTAATTAATAGTGTAGCAAAATTACTGCTAGCTTTTAGAAGCACAATTAGTACAATTGCTATTTCAAAACAAATTACAATTAAGTACCTGACTGACTAACTAGAAGTCTGATAACAGAATAGATATATCGCTCAATGCCCAACAATCTAATACTGACAGCAACAAATTTCCAGTTTAGGGGAAACTACTAATAGGGGGAAAAGTACTGTCTTTTTTATAGCAGTAGATGTACATTTGTTCACTGGCAAACTAGCAATGATAAATGTGTCCAGTTCCTTTAATAGCCTATATACGATTTCCAACTTCTGCAGCATTAGTTGAAAAGCATTTGTTACATAGCAAAGGGGATAACCAGTGTCATTTCTCTCTAATCTTGTACTAGATAGATAATTGGCAATTTCCCAGTCAAATTTCCATTCTCCTAAATTTTCTGAAATCTTCTGAATTTTGGAGGACTCTACATAACAACAATCTACTAACGTATTTCCACCTCCCCACCCCCATCATCTCTTTGAGTTGACAGGGAGGAAAATGTAGCTGCTAATGGAATTCGGATGTTTCAACTTTTCTGAATAGAATATGAATTTTTGAGTGGTACATCTGCATGTAGTAATGTTCTGGGTGGAACCTTGCATCAATTTCAATGTTTGAAACTAATTCGTCAAAATCATGAGAGCACGTGTTAGGATCATGCCACTTCTTAACCATATCATGCATTTCCTTAATCTTGTCCCAGGATATTTCTCTGTATGCTAAGCATATTAATACTTGCTATCAATAAATAACTCAAGGACAATTTAATAAAAAGATATTTCAGCTCTCACACAGATACATATCAATCAAACATTTGTGCTCTCACCTTTGATATACATAGGATATTAACATAACCATTTCAAAACATTAGATTCCAAAGTAATGGCCCTTTCTAGCAGCAAATCTGCAAAGTGGTGCCCCTTTTAAATTTGGGATGCATGATAGTACAAGAACTCTATTGTCTACCTTAAATAAACTCTTGAAATTCTCTAAATGTTCACACCCTGCTTGATCTGTACTTATCTACTCAGTAAATAACTCAAGAGTATGGTTTTCCTTGCCAAAGAATTTTAACACATTAAACTGTTGCAAACATAGTTCTGAGGGAACTTTGTTCACAGTCACCTTTAAATTAAAAATAAATGCTTTATCTAACACAGTTGTCTTCATAAACTTACAGCTTGCTTTTGTTGTGAGGTGGCTTACTGTAGACTGAGATTGTGACATAACAAATAATTTTGTGTTTTGCATCCAAAGAAGTTTTGACAGATGACAATGTTGTCTAAAAGCTCCAGACAGTTGTTTGTCATGTACAGGCAATTATGGCTAACCTCTCTCACCTCTCCTTTAATTCAAAAAGACTAGACTGCATTTGGAGAAAGTTCTAGCTAGGTCTGAATGTGAGTGCTTTGAACCCTCACCCTCTATCTCCTCTCCACCCCCAACACACAAGCTTATTTGCCTGGAGCAATGTCTGGAGTTAAGTTTTGTGTTTAATACATATATTTTATTGCCAATAGAATATTATCTACAATAACCTATCTAAACTACTGCTTCTCTGTATTTAACTTTTACTGGTTAAAATTATAATTCTCTCCTGAGCAATCACAACCACAAATATTTTGAACCAAAGGTTATTGTTGTGTGAAACAAGCTCATATAACATGAAGAAGTATTGAAATTGAAGTTATAATAATTCCCTCTGAAAACTTGCGCTGAGAGCACTTTCCAGAGAATATTGTTTCCCATTTTAGTGGTTAAATGGTTTGTGTTCTTTTTGGCATTTCTTGGTGTATTTCTTCAGTAGAGGTATTGACCAATTTAAAATTAGCATGTGATTATCATATGGCTATGTCATGTCAATTAAACTATTTACCTATCAATATCAAGAACATTTTCTAAGATGAAAGGGCAGATGTAAACCATTCACTCCATTGAATTAGCTCCGCCATTCAATATAACCATGGCTCATCTAATAATCTTCAATTCCATTGAGCTGGCTTCCTCCCCATTAACCCTTGGTTCCCTTACTGATTGAAAATCTGTCTATCTCAGCCTTGAACATGACCCAGCCTTCAAAGCCTCTTGCTGAATTCTAGGGATTCACTAGTCTCTGAGAGAAGAAATTCCTCCTCAACTCTGTTTTAAACGTGTGATCCCTTATTCTGAGAGTATACTCTCTGGTCCGACACTTTCTCACAGAAGGAAGCAACTTATTCACCACTACCCTTTCAAGACCCCTAAGAATCTTATATCCAAGAGAAGGCATATTGGATTTACTTCTCTTGCTTCTCTTGTTTTGAGGTGATCTAAAAAAAACACTTTTTATTTTTATTCCAGGGTTTTGAAACAATTCGCTAAATTCAAATAAAACCAACTTTCTCCTTTACTGTTTTTGTTGCTCTTTTCAGCCAGTTTTTATATTATGACTTTCTGAGTATAATATTTGATAAATTACGTCCATGGGTGTAGCCTTTTGCAGCATCTTTTACAATTTGATGCTAATTTTCAGAACCATATTCAATCACACACTGATGTAAATTGAGATAAGACACTCACTGAGAAAAATGAAAGTAGATTGACGTAAATCTTGGCTTTTTGTAATGTAGCAAGTAACATAATGACAGCAGTCTATTTTACATCTCTTCTGATTTTTAATTCCATTGAGTGAGATGTAAATTTGGTTGTTAACTTGATATAATCTGCCTTATATTATTGCATATATTCAAATCTATTTCTCTGAATTGAAAAGTGATACAAAGTTGAAACATGGCTTTACATCATCCCTCCATGGATTTAAATCACCATTTAACAGACTTAATTAAGTGGTGCCATGATAAAACATTCTATGTATTTCTTGGATTCTAGTTTATGTGAAGGTGAAAAATTCAAAGTTTGTGAGAAGATTTGTAGCTCGGGTGCTCGTTGTTGTGGTTCTGTTCGCCGAGCTGGGAGTTTGTGTTGCAGACGTTTGGTCCCCTGTCTAGGTGACATCCTCAGTGCTTGAGGCTCCCAAGCACTGAGGATGTCACCTAGACAGGGGACAAAATGCCTGCAACACAAATTCCCAGCTTGGCAAACAGAACCACAACAAGAAGGTGAAAAATAATCAGGTACTTTCTGTAATTTTCTGTAAAATCCATTCTCTCAATGTTCTATACTTAGATATGCCTTCCTTAAGTCAGTGGAATTTGTTTCACCAATAACTCCACAATAAATTATACTTGTATCTTTAATATTCATCCATTTTAATTTATGACTCTTAGCTGCTTTGTTACTTTACTAAGAGTAATGTGCATTCTACTTGCTTGTGAAAGAATCCTTCTACTCACTATATCAACAATTCTCCTTCTTAGAGACACTTTAATGCATTCACAAGACTGAGAATTATGCTGATAGAGCATTCAAAAGGTGGTTCCATGCAGGTTAGGTGGATGCAGGCAGAAACAGAATGGGTAACTGCCAGACCATCCAAGAGAATAAGGCAACTAGTGTAACAATCTGCCAAATTGAGGTATTGGTTCCTCAGGGGAGTCAGATGCAGCCATATATATGGCACCATAAGTGGCTCTGCTGAATAGGAGTGGACAAAAAGGAAGAAAGAGCAGTTGTGACAGGGTAGAGTAAATAACAAAGAAAGTTTACAGCCGAGGAACAGGCCCTTCGGCCCTCCAAGCCTGAGCCGATCCAAATGTACTCTCTAAACCTGTTGGTCAATTCCTAAACATCTGTATCCCTCTGCTCCCCACCTACTCATGCATCTGTCCAGACACATCTTAAATGAATCTACCGTCCCTGTCTCTACCATCTCAGCTGGCAACACATTCCAGAATCCCACCACCCTCTGCGTGAAGTACTTGCCACGTGTATCCCCCTTAAATTTTCCACCTCTCATCTCGAAAGCGTGACCTCTCGTTATTGAATCCTTCAACCTGGGAAAAAGCTTGGCTATATCCACCCTGTCTATATCCTTCATGATTTTGTAAACCTCAGTCAGGTTCCCCCCTCAATCTCCTTTTTTCTAATGAAAATAAACCTAACCTACTCAACCTCTCATCATAGCTAGTACCTCCCTTTCCAGGCAACATCCTCGTAAACCTTCTCTGCACCCTCTCCAAAGCGTCCACATCCTTTTGGTATTATGGTGACCAGAACTGTACACAGTATTCTAAATGAGGCTGAACCAATGTATTGTACAATTTTAACATGACTTGCCAGCTCTTATACTCAATACCCCGTTCAATGAAGGCAAGCATACTATATGCCTTCTTGATCAATCTATCCACCTGTGCAGCAACCTTCAGAGTGCAATGGACCTGCGCTCCCAGATCTCTCTGCCCATCAACTTTTCCCAAGGTTCTTCCATTCATTGTATCATTTGCTCTAGAATTAGTCTTGCCTAAATGCATCACCTCACATTTGTCTGGATTGAAATCCATCTGCCACTTCTCTGCCCAACTCCCCAGTCTATCTATATCCTCCTGTATTCTTTGACAGTCCCTTATGCTTTCTGCTACTCCACCAATCCTCGTGTCATCTGCAAGCATGCTGATCATACCAACAGTGCCCTCTTCCAGATCATTTATGTATATAACAAATAACAGTGGCCCCAACACTGACCCGTGCGGAACACCACTGGTCACCTTTCTCCATTTTAAGAAACTCCCTTCAACTACTACTCTCTGTCTCCTGTTGCTCAAGAGGAAGCATTTCTATGACCATTGTCATAACTCCCTGATGCGAGGGTCAAGAATTTCAGAGAGAAGCTACAGGGACGGTGAACAGCCAGAGGTCATGGTCTATGTTATTCCAATGAATTGGCAGGAGATAGAATGATAAGCTGAGTTATAGAATTTGTAAAACAAATATTATGGAAAACAGATTTTAGAGATCCAGGAAGGAGCCTAAAAGTAGGACTTCTGAAGCAATATTCTTAAGATTATTTTCAGTCCCATATGCATACAAGCTTAGAAATAGAAGAATTGGGTAATCAAAAGGTGACTGCAAAGCTGGTGCTGAAGAGACAGGACCACATTTCTGAAGTATTGGGGCTACTTATGAGGAAGATGGGACCTATACAAGACTTTCAGCCTCCACTTGAACAGGTCAGGAAGAAATATCCTGACAGGGATTTTGCTACTGCTGTTGGGCAGGGTTTAAACTGGATTGGCAAGGAGAAGAGAACCTGAGAACTGATTCTGATGGCACAAATTGAGAGTGAACAGAAGATAGATAATTCCTGAGTGACTAACAGAACTGAAGAAGCAAAATTTGAAATGTGCGCAGCTCAATATCTTGGCGTGTTAGAAGGAATAGATACATGTAGGTGAAAAGTGTGCAGCAAATAAAGGTAAGAAGTTGATAATGAAGAGGGTAAATATCATCTCTGCAATTATAATACTTGTTTAGTTGAGCGAATGGAAAACAGGGAAATGAATTTCAGTCTCAAGATATCTGATGTAATGCGTTGGAGTGGGTGAGTCAAATAGAGTTAAGGAATACACAATAAAGGGAAAAATATTGAGGAGAAGTGAAAAAGTTTGGAATGCATGTCCACAGATCTTTGAAGATGGCAAGACAGGTAAAGAAAGTTTTTAAAAAAGCATATAGATTGCTTTCTTTCATTGCACAAGGTACTGAATACAATAGAAGTGAAGTAATGCTGGGACTACACGGGACATTACTAAAGCTGTTGTTAGAGTTTTGTGGATAGATCTGTTCACCATAAGAAACAGAATTGCTTGAGAAAAAAATACTGAGAAGATTTGCAGGAATATTGACAGGGCTTGAAAATTGCAGCTATGAGAAAAGATTGAATAGACTAGGGTTGTTTTCCTTAGAGGAAACTAAGGGGTAACTTATTGACTTAAAATAACTTAATTGCATAAAATGATGAAGCATCTAGATAGAGTGGACAGAAAAAGGATACTATGAGTAAGTGAGGAAGTTAATTGGGAGGAAATGGGTAGGAGGATTAGACAAAGTGAGGAAAAACTTTGTCAAGAAGTTGGGATGTGTTTAGAATTCACTGCTAGGTTTGATGGTGGAGACAGAAACTGTAAACTCACTTAAAATCCTTGGACCTGCATCTGGAATTCTATACCCTGCAAGGCTATGGAAGGTGGGATTAGAATGGGTGGGTAATCTTTCTTATTTTCTCTGCTAGTGCAGACGTGATGAACTGAATGGACATTTTTCCCATAATGTTTCTGTGGTCCTCAGTGAGTCATCTGCTTTCCAATCCACAAAACTCTCACCTTTCATTTCAGTTAGCTGCCATCTCCCACTTAATTTATGGTACTGAAATTTCTCCTTCCAACTTCTGTTCCGTGATATCATTTCAACTTTAAATTTATGCCTAATTGAAACAAACATCACACGTTTGTTTTAAAGGCATTTTGATCTCCTCTCCCTATTTCTATTATTTTAACTCAGCTTCAATATTTCAATCACATAGAGGATCAAGAATTTATTGGCAGCTTTATGGTCAGAACATTTTCTGAAAGCTAATAGAATTCAAAAAAAGGAACAAATAAACTGTGCTTACAGAATACATTTTCTTTCCTCACATCATTCCAAACTGCTTATAGATGATCCATTATAATTTGTAACTAAATACTCAGTAGCTTAATGCTTAAAATTGACAGGACTAGCCATGAACAACTCGTGCAAGTAACTAATAATCTGTATTTGCTGTGATGAGGGATGGAAGTTGGCTCAGACAGATCCCAGTTATTTTTTAAATATTGGCTTGAGATCTTTATATACCTTCCTGTGGACAAACATGTTAGCTCTGGCTTTAGTTCTTTCTATAAAAGATAGCATACTGCAGCAGAAGCTCTGGATATTAAGAGATCCTGAACCTCTTAAGTGGTTTCTATAAGACTTTGCTCAGGGTAAGATCTATACAGTGCACGCAATGCCTGAACATAGAACATAGAACACAAAACATTACAGTGCAGTACCGGCCCTTCAGCTCTCGATGTTGCGCCGACCTGTGAAAACAATCCGAAGCCTATCTAACCTACTCTATTCCATTCTTGTCCATATGCCTATCTAATGACCATTTAAATGCCCTTAAAGTTGGTGAGTCTACTACTGTTGCAGGCACGGCATTCCACGCCCCTACTACTCTCTGGGTAATGCCTGAAGAGTAAGAAAGATTTTACATGGACAGGGACTCTGAATCTCCGGCCTGATAAGCCACAGTGGGCTGGTATACCAAAAGAGAGTTCTTTTTTATGTGCTTGTGGGATATGGGTGTCAGTGCTGGGCCAGCATTTATTGCCATCTTTAGTTGCCCTTGAGGATTGGTGGTGAGATGCTGCCTTGAACTTCTGCAGTCCATATGCTGTTGATAGACCCATAATGCCCTTAAGGAGGGAATTCCATATGGGATTTTCAAATAGAGATACACATGGAAATGAAATCCACTTGGTGATATTGGCCTTGATTAAAGCGTAGAATCATAACATATTTTTGTAGAATGTTGTTTGTTTGTCGTAGCTTGATACAACTAAAAGTAAGTAAGATCAACCAATCACATTGGTGCAGGACTGAAGTCGTATAAAGACCAATGAAAGTAATAAGGCAAGTTTTTTTCAAGTTATTTATTGAATCATTGATGTGTCAATAATCTGAGAACTTCATGATTACTTTCCAAATTTTGTCAAGCTGAATAGACATTTCCAAACTGAACAGGAGAATTAAAACTTATTTTCTCAGACTATTAGTCAAATAATCTGGATTATAAGGCTAGTTACTAAACCATTATTTTATCAAACATTTTTATAAAGTGAGAGGCCCTTTTTTTGCAAGGAAGTTTCTGACTCTTTATTTTTAGCAGTAATATTTACAGGACTAGAATAAAGAGATTGTCATATGAGGACAGGTTGAGCAGCTTAGGTATGTTGGCGCTTAGATGAATGAGATGTGAACTGTTAAAATGGACCATAAGATGCTGTGGCAGAATAAAGCCATAGGATGAAATCATACTTTATAGCTGAGCAGATGTTTTCCCTTTTAGTGGAATCTATAATTAGAGGATATAGTTTAAAATATGAATATATCTCACACTTTAATCTGGGATGAGGAGAATTTATTTCTTTTAGACTTTGCAATTCTCTTCCATGAAGGACAGTAGAAACTGAGCATTTGAATATACAGGGCGACTCCCGTATCCGAGGGTCCTGTTACCGCGGTTTTGATTATCCACAGTTTACCGTGGCCTGAACATTCCAGAACCAGGGGCCGGGGGCTGCTGGGAAGGTAAGTTTCCCATTTAAATGAATGGGTTTGATCCGATTAGTGGTGTCGGACATCCATGGTGTGTTTTGGAACCTAAATGCCGAGGGTATGGGGGGTACTATTGTTTTCAATTCAGAGTTTGATTAAGTTCGATCAACAAAGGAGCTAAGGCTTATGAGGGGCAGACAGGAATATGGTGTAAAGGTCACCATCGTTTTAAATCCTGACCTTGTTAAATTGCAGATCAGGCTCAAGGGGTCAAGTAATCTAGTCCTGCTCCCATTAATTATTTTCCCATGTTCTAATTATGTTGAATATGTGAGATGCACCCCATGTGGAATGGGCACTTTGTATGGACTATCTAAATTCAATGACCTACCCTATAATGATATATAAGTACATGACATTTACAACTGGATCAAAGGTCTTGAGGTTCAAGGCATTTCCAATAAGCCATAAGCTTCTAAATACTGAACTGAATTATTAGCTGATTTTCATAATTTAAATTATGGAGTGGAAATGAACCCACAACCATGAGCAACGTCAAGGGTCGCATGGATGCAGGGGAAAAATGTACACTGTGGACTTCTGGAAATGATATCAATTAACATTTTTAAAAGGTTGATGTTTACATGAAGCAGGAAGACAAGAATAATTGTAGTTTGAAATAGTCAGATAATGGATGTGGGGAAGAGACTTCATTCACAAGAAAAACCCACCTGAGGCTGAGATCATAGTTGAGAATTGGAGTAACCAAAATTGTCAAAAATTGGCAATAGTTGTTCATTTGTAACTTGCATATAAAATAGAATTTGTCCAAAATAATTACAAATGTTGCATTAGAATGTTGGAATAAAATTAAGATATATCTCTGTTTCTTTAGTTTTGCATTAATTATTTTGAGAAGGGTTTCTAAAAATTTTCAGAGTTTGTAATGATACTGCATATTTATAAAGAACAAGTTTGGACTAAACTGATTATCTTTACTGACCTCCTCCGATCCCCACATATTCACTTTCTTAATGCTAGAAGATGCAGAATTTTACATGTCAAGCAAGCGGTGTACTCCACCTGGGGATTACTTAGCATAGGGAACTAATCTTGTGTGACAAAGTAGATTGGCTTTAGTCCAGCTAATCCACAGGCTTTGGCAAACTAGCCTTGTGGCAATTGGCAAACAGTCATGATCCACTCCAGAGTTTTGAAAATGTTTTTCTCCATCTTTAATATAAAACAAATCTTTCTTTTCAGTCAGTCTTTACTTTCTCACAAGGATCCTTTATATATTTTATATTTAAAGCCTGTACACTTAAAGTCCTATATTCAACATTGTTTATATATAAAGCACTAGTAAAATAGATAAATTGCAAAATAAATACAATTAGCCATTAACCTCTAGTGGTATAACAGAGTTGTGATTCTAAAAGGCAGAAGTTGCTTAAACAAGTGGCTTTCTTCCCATTTAAAATAAATATTAACCTTACCCCCTACTCCTCATGTGGAACTGATCTGTTCTCGGGTATCAACATGTGAATTAAAAGACAGAACTGAAGACTAAAGGACTATTGAATGCTCAATAAACCATGTATTCTGTTGCAGAAGTATACAGATGTAGTGTATCTTACTAATTAAGATATTTTAAAGTTGCTAATACCTTGCAGAAATTCATTAGCAACCAACTGAGAGTTGCAGCAACTACTGACTGTTAAATAAAGACTGTATTTCTGTGGAGGGTTTCAGGACTACTTTTGTATTTTCACTCACGATTACTTCCTTCAAAACCATGTGTGCTGAGTTATGTGTTTATCAGGGTGAAATTGTTTTGACAAGTCATAAATAAGTCAACCCTTCATGGTTTCTGACAAAAAAACTGAACAATCATATTTATACAGCAGCAGGACTGGTTTAAACTAGTTGTCAGAATAAACTTTCAGTACATAGAATTGATTGGAATGATGTAATATACTGAAAAAGACAATGATGTAATGCACATCTTGGAAGCAAGCATAGCTTCCCCCTCCCAATCCAAACTGTACAAACCCTGTCACTTTATTTCAACAAATGCTGAAAGAACTAAATAACCAAGAATAAGGACTCAGTGCCAAAATAAATCTGTCAACCATTTATCAATGTTTCGGCATTGGCGCCACAAAGGCGTGTGCAAAGGATTAATATATTTTTCAGCTTAATGTTTTGCTGAATACATAGGTAGCAATGAGCTACACCTTTATTGGGCAAGGTGAATGCAAGGACTATATTCAATATAAGGTCTTAGAATGTATCAATATTTCATCTGTGTAATCTCAAATACATCTGCATGAGTTTTTCTACAGATAGATGCAACCATTTTAATGACTCAGTGATCCCAGAGAAAATTCCAAATAACAGCTTATGGTATGATTTGCAATACAAACGTGAGCACACACAATTACATAATAGATAGGAGCAGAAGTAGATCATACAGCCCATTAGGGCCTGCTCTGCTATTCACTACAATCATGAATGATCTTGAACTACAGCTCCATTCTACTGATTCCTTGAGACACAAAACATTTGTTAGTCTCAGCTAAAGTTTACTCAACAATGGAACATCCACAACAATGGAACATTCACAACAGTGGGCTATCCACAGCAATGGAACATCCACAAAGCTTTAGGGTAGTGCATTCCAAGGATTCAAGATTGAGAATCAATCTCTGTATCTGCACCATCAAGCATTTTCAAAATCTTGCATGTTTCAATGTGGTTGCTTCTCATCATCTAAATTCTAGAGGATATAGGCTGGATTTATAAGAAAACCTTGTAATTCCCAGAAAGGAATTTACTGAATCTTCACTGCACATGTGGAGCCTGGGAGATTGGGAGCATGCATTGCTAATCACTGAGGCCTGTGCTTTCTGGTAGATAGGACCCAGTGATTACTCTGTCTCACTCTCACTCTGCTCCTTCAGCATAAAGGGGGCAGAAAAATTTTTATTTGCTAGATCTACAGTTTGGCAATTTTATTCATTGTTTTTATTAATCGCTCAATTTTTTTGAAGGATTAGTTTATTGCTTTAATACCAATATTTTTTCTTAGCTAGTTCTTTACATTTTCTACATACTTCAATGTTTTTTAAACAATTCTTATTTAATGTCATGCCAAACTAAATTGTAGACAACTGTTGCTGGGTTTCTTACTGATAGGGAATGAGGACTTAATATATTTTTAACTGCTTCTTGTAGAATTGGCAATTGGGATTATTTTTGCTCCAAGAGAAACAGGAAGTGTTGGAAAATCCAGTATAATCTGAGCAAGATCCATGACCCTTTCATTGACTCACTTTCTCTCTCTCAGATCCACATGTTTATAAAGTTACTTCAACATTTTCTATTTATATTTCAGATTTCCAGCACCTGCCTTCACTTTGCATTTTTGTTATTCAGTCCATGCTGAGCATTACTGTGTGTGGTCAGTTTAATTTACCATGAGAAAATATTTGTCTCTCAATGCAAAGCATAATTGTTGTGTTATCAAAGCCCACTTGTGTGGTTAAAAACAGCACAACATTGCAGGTGAATTGATTGATGTTAATTTAGTGAAACATTTGGACATTTTCAAACTTTGGAATTGAAAAGCAGGAGTTTTGTGTCAGTTGAATATGTCAATGTTAGTTCAAGATATTCTTATTTGTATCTGAGATTTTTATTTGCAGTCCTTGTGAGGTTCAAGTCTTTTGGATGTTACTGTCCAATTACTGCATAGGGCTGGGTTCAAAGGAGTAGAGCTAGAAATATAATACAGTTGTAGACTCTTTGAGGTCTATGGCACAAAAAAAAGGCCCTTTGACCCACTGATTTTGTGCCAATCAAAAATAAATAACTATTATTATCGCATTTTCCAGCTTCTGGCCCATAGCCTTGGCGTTGCAAGTGTCCATCTAAATACTTCATATCATATGAATGATACAATTCTATGTATTTGTCTGATAGAGCAGTGTTTGTAAAGTGTATCATACTGAAACTGAGCTTTTGATAAGTTTTATACATAAAGGCAAAGAGTACAAATGTCAGTACTTTAAATTCATAATTTTATCAAACCCCATTCTGACAATGTTTCCAAATTCTGGGCAATTAAAAATGCGAAGGCAATGGTTAAAAAGGGAAAATAAGGGGTCTTGAAATACCAAAACTACGCACAGTATTTCAGACAGAATTTTAGCAAGACTTCCTTATTCCAGTACTGAAATCCTTAGAGTAATGTGTTATTCAGAGAAATTGGTTTATTTGCTCAAATTAAGCGAAGAAGGTCGCAGAGTGGTTATGTCACTGGACAAGTAACTCAGAATCCCATGTTAAGTTTTTGGTGACATGGGTTTGAATCCCATCATGGTAAATGCTAAAATCTGAATTCAATGAAGAAAAGGACAAAAAGTTAGCCAACAGCAATCATGTAACCACCGTCAATTGTTGGAAAAAGCCATTTGGTTCACGAATGTCCTTTAGGAAAGAAAGTCTACCATCCCCACCAGGTCTAGCCTACATGTGATTCCAGCTCCATAGCAATATGATTATCTCTTAATTGTCCTATCCACACCCTGTGAATGAATGAAATAAAATTCAATTTCTTTACAGAACGTGCAGAATCATCTGCCTTGCCGATTAAACTTATGTCAAAGCACTAACTGCTGATATTTTCACTTGAAGCAGACACCAAGGCAAGAATAAACATGTTCAGATGAATTGTTGCTAATGCTGAGGCAGAAACACAGTGAGCAATGGTAAATTTAAGTGATACAGGGCAGAGACCAATTTCCTGAATGCTCAATCAAATTTGTTTGCAGATAAGATCATATAGCTATTTCCAGGGTCATATTGAGGAGTAACAAGTGGTCTAGTTACAATGGAGAAGTCCTGTTCCCAAACTTCCCTGTTATCTTTTCTAATACAATGATTATCTGAAATTCAGTTCAACACCAAGCACAAAGAAACTATTTTTACAGTTGAATCCTAAATTACTTAAATGAGAAGCACTGTAGGATCACTGTTTATAAATGCTTCCAGTGCTTTGGTATCCAGATTCCACGGTTTGATTTTTCTCAGCTTTAAATAACTTGTAGTACAGTTTTTTCGTCGCTAGTCTCCAAGTGTGTGTCACACATGCCCACTCTTCTCCATTCACAGTTATCAGTGGGATTAACACAGGTTGGCATTCAAATCTTTTGCAGTCTTACAATATCCAAAAGAAGTGATAGTAGGTGCTGCCTTTGAAAGAATAAAATCTAATTACATCGATCAAATAATTCTAGAGAAGCGAGTTTCTCATCCAGCTACATATACAGAGGCATTTGTATCTACAGATGAGGTCTTCTGACATTCTTCAGAGCTAAACATTTTAAGAATTGCATGTAAGAAAAAAAACAGCATGGATGAATTTGAGATAACCACATTGTAAATAAATACACCACTTCCATTGGACATTAATTTACTTCTGGTTTCTTTCATTGTGCTAAAAATAAAGATGCTGAAATTCCAGACGGGGCCATGAACAGGAAATGGAGAATTGTCTGTTGGTGGCCGGAATATGGAAAAAAACAAAACTGCTGAGATTCCACCCATTCCTTGAAGTTTCTTACTTTTCAGTGCAAAGGGATAAGCTGATTTGTCATGCCTCATCTTCTTCCCAATGTTTTATGTTTGGTGAACTCCCAGGCTATATTTAGAATTCTGTCTTTTGTACCAATTCAATGCATGAACAGGATTCCAAATTAGCTTAACAACATATCATAAATCAGGATCAGGACTAGGCAATTCAGCCTCTTGAGTGTGCTATATCATTCAGTACGATCATGACTTATCTAATCTCAGCCACAATTTCACTTTCCTACCTGCTCTCCATAACCCTTCGAACCATTATTAATTAAAAATCTGTCTATCTCTTCTTTAAATTCACTCAGTGTCCCAATGTCCACTGCACTCCAGGGGAGTGAATTACACAAATTCATGACCCTTTGAGAAAAGTAATTTCTCCTTGTCTCTGTTTTATTTCTGCACTTCTTTAGCATAACTCCATGATTGCTTGTTCTAGATTGCCCCACAAGGAGAAACGCCCATGTTATATCTACTTTGCCAATCTCCTCATAGCCTTCTAAACTAGAGTGAGTATAGGTATAAATTACTCAATATCTCTTCATAAATCAAATCCCTCATCTGTGAAATTCATCTTATGAACCTTCTCAGAATTGCATCTAGTACAATGACATCCTTCCTCAAGTAAGAGAACAAAACTGCATGCAGTCCTCTAAGTTTGGTATCAACAATGCCTTGTGCATTAACAACACCACTTTCCTAATTTCATACACCATTCCTTTAGCAACAACTGCAAATATTCCATTTGCCTCCTTATGACCCGCTGTACCTGCAGACTAGCTTCCTGTAACTCATGAATGAGGAGACCCAAATCCCTCTGAACCAAAATATGCTTAAGTTTGTCTCAATTTAGATAATATGTTCTCCTTTTATTGTTCCAACCAAAGTGGATAATTTCACAGTTATCGATATAAAACACTATCTACCAAACTTTGGACCATTCATCTAATCTACTGCATGTATTTGGAAAATTCTTATTTCTTCATTACAATTTATTTTCCCTGCTATTTTAGTATCATCTGCAAATTTGGACATAGTGCTTTCTATCCCCATATCCAAGACATTAACATTAATTAAAATTTTCCACAGTATTGGCCCCCAATATTTTCCAGATGTGGTTAGTTGATCTCAGCAGTTAATGGTCACCTTTGTCCTGCTAGTAAGTGTTGTTGAGAACATTCAGAGGGCACCTTTTACCTTGGCTTGGAAAAGGCTCACAAAATGCCACTGATGCACCTTTTCAAGTTCTAATGGCTTCAAATATATAGAAGCTTACTCCTGAAATTGATTTATGTCTGTGAACATGAGAAAAGTGGAGGTCCACTTCACTTAGCTTATACTGGCACGAAAGAGTTTTAAAAATTTTGGGCCAAAAATGTCAATTTTTAAAAGTTCAATTAATCACAAAATGGAAAGAAGAAAGAGGTTCTGCTGAGGGAATATGAGCAGCTGGGGGCTAAATTAAAAAGTGTAACCAAAAATGTAATAATCTCTGGATTACTATCTGTGCCATGAGCAAATTCGCACAGGGTCAACAAGAGTAAAAAGATAAATGTGCGGCTCAAAGATTGGTGGTTGAATTCCAGGGACGTTGGCACCAGTACTGGGAAAGGAGGGAGCTGTTTCGATGGGATGGGCTCCACCTGAATCATGCTGGGACCAGAATCCTGGTGAATTGCATAACCCAGGGCTTTGGGTAGGGCTTTCAGAAAAAGTATTAGTTCAGGGAGTATGGGAAGGATCAGGAATCTAACTTCATGCATAGCAGATGAGAGGATAACCAGAAGAAAGGGGGCTGTCTCTGCAGGACTGAGAATGTTGTATTTAAATGCACACAGTACACAAAACAAAGTAAATGAGCTTATAGCGCAAATTGAAATTCACAGGCATGATGTTGTGAACATCACAGAGACATGGCTGCAATGGGATCAAGGCTGGAAACCAAATAACCAAGGATACCTGTCAAATTGAAAGGCAAGGCAGATGGGTGGGGGAGGTTAATGAAGCCTTGTTAGTAAACATGAAATTAAAACAATAGCAAGATGTGATACAGAGTCAGAAGGCCAATAATCTGTGTGGGTAAAGTTGAGGAACCATAAAAAAAAAGACCTGATAGAAGTTGTGCACAGACTTTCTCGCAGTAGTCAGGATGTGGGGAAGAAAGTAAATCAGGAGTTAGAAAAGGCATGGAAAAAAGGCACAATTACGATATTCGTGAGAGATTTCAACATGCAGGTGGACTGGCAAAATCAGGTTGGTAGTAGATTTCAACAAAAGGAATTTGTGGAATGTCTACAAGATTTTTTTTTGGAACAGGCTTGTGGCAAAGTCCACTAAGGACCAGGCGATTCCGGATGCTTAATGAGACCGACATGATCAGTGAGTTTAAGATGAAAGAATCACTAAGGGGCAGTGACCATAATATGGTAGAACTAACCCAGCATTTTGGGAGAAAGAAACTGAAATCAGAAGTAACAATATTACAATTGAGTAAAGGTAACTACAAAGACATGAAGGAAGAACTGGCCAGTGTTGATTGGATAGGGAGCCTAGCAATAAAGACAGTAGAGTTGCAATGACAGGAGTATCTGCAGGTATTTCAAGAAGCAGAGTAGAATTCATCCCAAGAGAAAAGAAACATACTAAGAGGAGTGTGAAGCAACCATGGTTGATAAGGAAAGTCAGGAATAACATAAAAGCAAATGAAAAAGTATACAATGTGATGAAGATTAGTGGGAAGCCAAAGGATTGGGAAACCTTTAAAAAGTAATGGTGGATAACTAAAAAAAAGGGACAGAAGATAAAATATAAGAACAGAATAGCTAGTAATATAAAAGAAGATTACAAGTTATTTTTTAGATTTCCAAAAAGTAAGAGGGAGGTAAGACTGGACACTAGACTACAGAAAAATGACATTGGAGTTGTAGTAATAGGGAACAAAGAGGTGGAGGAACTGACGATGTACTTTGTTCAGTTTTCACAGTGACAGACACTAGCAGCATACCAGAGATTCAAGTGAGTCAGGAACAGAGGTGAGTGTCGTGGCTATCACTCACAAGAAAGTGCTGGAAAAGCTGAAGGTGGATAAATCACTCGGACCAGGTGAACTAAACCCCAGGGTTCTAAAGGAGATAGTTGGGAAAATTGTAGAGGCACTGATGGTGATGCACGTCTTGTTCCAAACTTCAGTCACCAGTTGATGGAGCAACCTGGGACTTCACCAATGTTTGTATTCTGGTATTTTCAGGAGGAGGGGGGAGGGGATGGGTGGGGGGAGGGTGGAGTGGGGGGCAACTCTTCCAAGTGGATTGCTTTGCTGAGCCACTCTGTCCTGTGAACTTGAGGGCTCTGAACCCTTTACTCTTGCAAATCCTGCTACATAGTAACACTCCATAAGATGGACGGGAATGTTGATTTGATAGATAAAAGCTTCAAAAGTTGGATCATATCACTGAAAGTCCAAATTGCAGAGAGTATGTAAAGTCATTTCTCAGTATTCACAATCTGTGAACAAACCCTTTCACACAAATGGGTTAAGCATCTGTGGGTTCTGAATGTTTATTGACATATTTTCTTCCTGTGGCTTCAGCTCCATTCAGTTGCCATTGTCTTCTTACTTTGCTTTCATCGGTGAGTTGCAGGAAGCTTTGGAAACCATGAAACCAAAGTAAAACGTAAAACTCAAGATAATAGTGTCACACTTGATTGATGAACATATGAAACTTGACAACCTGCCTCTCCCAAAGGGATTGCAGGTATGCAGCCTAGCCCTTTGCCAGGAAATAAGAAAGTCAGTGGTTTACAGTTTGGATTTCAACCTCAACCCAGCCCTAAACCCATGTCCTCACCCACATTAAAGTCCCCATATGGTGACTGCAGAAACTAAATTATGAGGTTAACTCAGGTCATAATTAATAGGCTGTTACAATACAGAACAGTTCAATGTAGTACAAGAGTAACAATAAATTGCATGCATATTTCTGGTTCATATACTGTCACTGGCACAAACTAAATCTAACATTTAAATAAAAAAGAGTTCATCTTGTATCATCAGGTATTTTGTCCCTCAGTTTAAGGATTACATGTCAGCTAAAGGAAATTGGTATTAGTCACATGATGTTTGCATACTTTGGGCAGAACCTTGTGCTCATGGTGATTTTAATGGCAGACAGGCATTCAATAAGGTGGAAGGATGATGGGGAGACACTGCGCTGTCAACCCAATTTAGCACAAACCATGGCCAACTTAAAGTCTCCTTCCTAGTATTCCTGGTGGTAATCAAATGCCGGACAGCAAATTCACCTTAAAGGGAGCATGAAAAGCAAACTTTGCTAGCTGTCTCCTGGTGGTTTCCTTCTTCAAAATTGATTGAAAAACATAAGATCCTGAGGGATCTTGACATGGCTGAAAATGTGTTGCTGGAAAAGTGCAGCAGGTCAAGCAGCATCCAAGGAGCAGGAGAATCAATGTTTCAGACATGAGCCCTTCTTCAGGCTCATGCCCGAAACGTTGATTCTCCTGCTCCTTGGATGCTGCCTGACCTGCTGCGCTTTTCCAGCTACACATTTTCAGCTCTGATCTCCAGTGTCTACAGTCTTCACTTTCTCCTAGAGGATCTTGACATGGGAAAATCTAAAAATAAGGGGTTGCCCATTTAAGGCAGAAATGAGGAATTTTTTTGTCACACGCGGTCATAATTTTGGAATTCTTTTCCTCAAAGAGCAATGGAAGTAGAGTCTTTTAACATTCTAAATGTAGAGGTAAATTGATTCTTGATGAGTAAGGGATGAAAGATCATTGGGGGTAGGTGGAAATGTGAAGTAATCAGATCAGACATGGTTTTCTTGAATGGTGGAACAGGCTTGTTGGACTGAATGGCCTGCTCCTTCCCTAATTCATTGGTTTGTATTTCGAAAGGACTCAGTGCCTGATCAATGAATGTGGCAACAGGGTCCTGCCCTTGCTGCTGGCTCCTCTTCCCATTCTTTCCCATAACCTGCACACCACAACCTCGCTCTTGCCATCATCTACCAAGTGCCTGAGTCCATCCATGATCCTTTGATTACTTGGCATGCTGGCATAGAACTGAGGACTTCAGTGTGAACTCTTGCAGCAGCACTCAGACATAGGGTGACTTCTGACTGTGCTGCAGTAGAAGCCTAGATATCAGAATCAGGTTCTAGATATCAGCTAGGTGCATACATGCTATCCTGGAGCTGGGTACTGCTTCCACATTAGAAACAAAAAGGGTTCTAAACTTTGCATGCAACCCTGTACCAGGATCCACCATTCTCCTTGACAGCAGCAACAGACTCCCTTGTGTTCTGTCATCAGATTTGGAGTGATGCCCCTTTAAAAGGTCAACATGGAAATAACTCAAGTACCTGGAGATTGTCACGTTGCTACAGGTCACAGGTTCTCTGCTCTGAAACACTCAAGGCAGAGATTCTGAGTTTAGAGATTACTCTGCACTGTATGTACTAGTTTAGCTATAAATAAACCCACAAGCAATCTTTAAGTAAACAGATTTTATGTTCCTTACATGTGGTAGGCATGCCCATGCACAAACCATTGCTATGTGCATGCTCATCATCATTTTCAGTATGACTACAAGAACAACATGTAAACATTTGTCTGCGGCCCAGTCATATCCTATGTCTTACCACATGCCAATCCCTGCTCCATGTACCTTCTCATTTAAATGCAGTGCCAGTACCTGAGCTGGCAGCTAAAAGTGTCAGATATAGCCTCTACAACTCTTATAAAGCTTGTACTGTTGTTTTCATCTTTTATCATTAGGCTCCACTTGGTCGGTCAGGCATTAGTTCTTGAGTAGCTGCAAGTTTAATTGCACAAAGGGAGAGTTGTAATGTGGGAAGGTGGGATTTGAAAAGATGGATAAAGGAGGAATGTGCCTTCCTTTTTTGTGACTTTATGATTATCCTTGATCGTACCAGCAATTGCCTCAGTGGAATGTGGTGGGTCACATCTCATTTAGAGGGCTCTGGATATTTGAGTGTGCCTTCCTCATGCTAGTTCTATTTAAGGACAACCTTATGCTGTCATGGTAGAACAGTTGGGGATATATGCCACTGCAAGGTGTGAATGTGATGCGTTCAGTGTTAAGAAGTGTACAAAGGTGAATTAGAGTATTTGAGTTTGGATATGAACTCTGATAGAGATTGCTGATGAGTAAGTGATGAGACTGTAAATTAAAGGGTATGAATTGTGTAGTGTGAGAGTTTGGTGCTGCATTTTAAGGGTTAAGGCACTTGTAGATATATCTATTGACTTTGACCATATATGTGATATCGTTGAAATCTTTCTAGCACTGCAATGATCTTTGGGGCCAGTCACTTTTTCTATTGACTTCCATATTTTCTCCCACTCCCTACTGGAGGGCCTCCTTGTTCCCTGCTGAAGCATAATGTCTCTCAGCCTATGCACCTCCAGAACATTAGCTCCCAGCACAACATCAGAGAACCTGGGAAATCGCTCTCTGGCCTATTATTCCATTGTTTCCCCTTTCATATTGAGAAAGGTACTTCCAGAGACAGTTCTAACAATTGCTGCAGTTGCAATGCACCTTTCCTTTAAGCAGTGCAGACAAGGGTTAACTTGCCCTGCTGTTACAGACAGCTCTGCTGAGTATGCTGTATGTTTAACACTGATCTGCACACTGAGAAAAGCAGGCAACATGAAGTTTGTTTCAAAGCTGCTTCAACAGAGCCTCAGGGTAATCACACACCACAGTCCTTCCCTGCAACTTGCTGCAACTGAAATTTCAAATCTTCATACAAAAATATCATTTTAGGGAGTGAAAAACATTGAACATAAAGGTGTCTGCAAATCGCTGAGATCTTACAAAGGAAAATATTGTGGAAAGGCAGCTTATGGTGAAAACCAGAAAAGCTTCAAATGATAATATTCATAACTTCAATTCCTTCAACTTTAATCCCTTCCTCCTGGATGCTAACATAACAGCCTCGACAGTCCCAGTCCCTAACTGTTGATATGTAGGTAATAGAGCAAAGGTCTGAAGTTACTAAAGTGGAACTTCCTTGTGTTCCTGCCACCCAAATGGAAAATCTGTAAAACCGGCCAATTATGCAGACTGGTCAGACTCTTCTTTAAAATGGAATTCCAGTTTGAAAAGTACATACATTTCCAAGTATTATTGTTTCATTTTGCTGCTTCTTCCTCTGGTAATCTCACACCATGTGCTCGGCTTTATGCAGGGGCATATTGTTGGAGTTCCCAGTAGAAAAGTCAGCCATGAGCTGACTGCAGTGCAGTGATAATATGCTGGGGTAGCATTAACAAAATAGAGGGTGGGCTTCAGCTCCTCAGAGATAGGAAGTGAACTGTTGATGAATTCTTTTGGCCAGCAGCTGAGTAGTCACTGAAGAGGCCACTGCCTGGACTAAAATCAGACCCAAGAAGAAGAACATGGATGCCAGACTTGGAGATGATTCTCAGGTTCTTGTTTGTGATGTGGAGGGGTCACTCAAAAATGGAGGTGGCTGGATGTTGAATTCTGGGGACGCAAAGAAGAAACTATTGTGGGAGGTCACGCGATACCTAATGGCCACAGGGCACTCCAGACACAGGGCACCTTTCCCTCCTTGCATTTTAACCTAGTTTGTTGGAAAAGCAGGCTGTTCACCTTCTTTTCCCTCTTCTCTCCTGGCTGCACATATTATTGCAGCAAAGGCAGAGGTACACCTTTTATTGTCCATTGACTTTCTAAGGGAAGAGACCTTATTGCTCATGTTATATGGGTGGATGAAGTAACACAGGAGATCAGCCACAACTGCAATGTGTTTGTTTTGGGGCGGGGGCATAGGTAGTGGGGTGTGAAATTCAATCCCACAATTCCAGTGAGGGCCAATGAAAACCCTTGGAAATATTTTAAGTGGTTGCTGTAATGCATCATGCAAATGGTGTCATTTGAGAAACTGTCAGCCTACAGCGACTCTCAAAGGTAAGCAATTTGTTTCTCTGAGGTGTCGTCCACAAATGCTCAAACAGTATCATTCAGATTAGGGTTGTACAAATTTGTTTGTATAAGGATACTGACAATATTTCAGAAACCATTAATCGAAATGGATTTTTGCGATGTTGTACATTCTACCATGATATATTCACCATAACAGTTAACTGACTCTTTTGTAGTAGATAAACTGTACTTCTTGAGATTCTTATGCCCTCTGATGTCCTGGGCATTGTTCAGATAGCAACTGAACAATCATTCCCAGTGATACTGGGAAGCTTGTCTTTGCTAAACTTACTGGCAATAGGCCTACTTTGGAGTTAAACTCTCAAGATTGGCCTTCAATAATGCCTTAAAGCCCTAATGCAAAACAAATGTAATGTTTATTTGATGCATCTTTGAAGGTCTATGAAGGTTCAGTGCCAAAGACTTGACAGTCACGTCAAGTGACTGTCAAGTGTGAGTTAGACAGATATTTGATTTCCAAGGCAGTAAAGAGTTATGGAGATGGGCGGTGTGATAGGTAGAAAGGGACAGTTAAGACTACAATCTGATCAAACACAATTCATTTTGAATTGTGGAATAAACTCAATGAATCAAATGACATATTTCTGTTTCTTAAACTTATTATTTTGTGATCTTTTGCTTTGCTTTATTTAAATTGCTAAAAATATATTAAAAGATATTTAAGCATAATTTATGAATGTCATATGTATTGTGGGATGCCTTTCTGTTGATTGACTCGTTTAAAAGTTTTTCTCAATAAATGAAAAGCAACAAATTATCCAAAAATAAATGGCATCATTATAAGATTACAACTACTATATGTTCCATAAAAATTAACTTAAAGCTGCAGCACCCGCAAAGTCAACTTTTCACGTATAATTGGTTTGAATTCCAATCCTTCTGATGGGAAAAGATTGGTAAATGAACAGAAGGAAAGTTGAAACAAAGTAAAGCTGAAGGTTGAGGTTTGGCAATAGTGGCAATGTAATGATTGATGGTGATGTGGAAGTAATTAATTGTCTTGGTGTTTAAACAAAGCTAAAAAAAAAATGTTTCTACACATCAGTTTGAAATTGGATGCTGATAGACGAAAAACAATGCTTGCCGCAAGGATGACTCATATCCACTTGGTTAGCTCAGAGAGCTTAACCAGAATCCCATTAGATAGTTCATAGCTTATAGTGGTAACTGCCATGATTTTATTTTTTGCCTCATTAACATGCCCACTGTCTCGAATTAAAGATTGTCTGGATAGTTTCTGGATGAAAAGAAAAGGCAAATACTCGTGGTTCAAACTGAGTTGATTGTTTTTATATCGACTTCATATTTTGCAGGAGCATAATAGAAGATCAAGTGAGTCAAAGAATGGCAAATAGAATCCCACTTGGAAAAGTATGAGGTGATGCATTTCAGGAAGTCAAATAAAGTAGGAGCATGTTTGTGGGCGGCACGGTGGCTCAGTGGTTAGCACTGCTACCTCACAGCATCAGGGTCCCAGGTTCTATTCCGGCCTTAGGCGACTGTCTGAGTGGTGTCTGCATGGGTTTCCTCCGGGTGCTCTGGTTTCCTCCCACAGTGCAAAGATGTACATGTCAGGTGAATTGGCCATGCTAAATTGCCCAAAGTGATAGATGCATTAGTCAGAGGGAAATGGATCTGGGTAGGTTACTCTTCAGAGGGTCGGTGTGGACTGGTTGGGCTAAAGGGCCTGTTTCCACACTGTAGGGAATCTATTCTAAAATAAATTGGAGGATTTGCTTTTATATTCATTCACAGGATTTGGGCATCATTGGCAAGGCCAGAATTTATTGCACATCCCAGATTGCCCTGGAAAAAGTGGTGGTGGGCAGTTACCTTGCACCAGTGCAATCTATGATGGATGGTTTTAACAACAATATTTGTTGGATGGTGTTTCAGGATTTTGATCCACAGTGAGGAAATGGTGATACATTTCCAAGTCAGGATAGTGTGTGGCTTGGTGGGGAATTTGGAGGTGGTTGTGTTCTCATATTGGTTGTTCCATCCTCCTAGATGGTAGAGATTGTGGGTTTGGAAGCTGTCTTACTATGTGTCAGTAATAGAGAGAGTAAATATTGAATGTGATATGTAGGTGGGTGCTGATCAAACAAACTGTTTTGTCCTGAATTGTGTTGAACAGCTTGAGTGTTGCTGGAGTTGCACTCATTCAGGCAGATAGGGAACATTTAATCACATGCATGAATTTGGAAAGACAGAGTGGGAAATATTTGCTGAAAAGTAGCCTCTCTTGACCTGCTTTCAAAATCACATGTTATATGTGTGAACTAATTAGTTTCTGGTCAATGGTAACCCCTGTGATGTTGTTGGTCAGTAATTCAGCAATAGAAATGCCAATAACTGCTATGGGGAAATATTGTTGGAGCTGACTATTGTCGAACATTTGTTGTCCAGGTCTTACTGCACTGTTGCTCAAACTGCCTCATTATCTGAGAAGTTGCAAAAGGTACTGAACACTGTAATCATCAGCAAACATTCCTATTCCTGATTTATGATGGAGGGAAGCTCATTGATGAAGCAGCTAAGGGTGGGTGGACGTAGGACACAATGCTGATGAACTCCTATGTGATATCTTTGTGCTGAAGTGATTCATCTCCAGAAGCATCAAACAAAAACCATCTTCCTCTGTGTTAGTTAAAATTTCAATTATAGGAAAGGCTTTCACCTTGACTTCAATTTTGCTTGGGCTCCTTGATATCCCACATTGTTCAAGGTTGGCATGATTATGAGAGCAGACATTATCCTCATGTCCAGAATCAAAAAGAAATTGATGATACTACGGCTTTAAGAGGTGTATTTGTCCTTTTGTTTATGAAGAGAAGTGGCGACAGAAGTGACAAGTGATCTCTTCCAAGCCAAAAAAGTAAACAGCTCGTGAGGCCTTGGATTATTTTTTAAAGTTGGAACAATAGAAGCAGCATGAATGGGTGGAGTCAGGCTCCCATAGAACCGGGGTTTGAGTTTAGCTTTCAGCATTTGCTGGGGTCTCAAAGCTGGATGTGGAACCTATTGTTCCTCTCTCTGTTACAACTAAAGCTGGAGTTCTCTTTGCTGCCAGAATTGCTTGTGAGACAACGTATTTTACTGAAGTTGTCTTTGCCCAGGGTGTGTTTGTGGGATGTCACTATACTGGAACAGTTGCTATTTAGTAGTTAAATAATCTAGCATTCTGTTAAGGTTTCCAATTGAGTTAAGCCATTCCAATTCTTCTCTCGTTTGTTTGTATTTTAACTGTAGGTTAAGAATAAAGTGTTTTATTTAAAACTGAGTAATGTAACCAATTGAGTTACATCTGGAATGTAGTACCCTACATTTGGAATACGGATTATAATGAAGAAAAGTTATGATTTAGGCTATCTCCTTGATATACTTGAAGCGAGTTTGGTCTGGTCCATAACAAATACAATCCCATTTTAAAATCTACGCAATTTAAATTGCTGGACATTCAGTTGAATGGTTTATTCCTGCTCTTTATTCCGATGTTTTACTTAAAATCTGTTCAATTTGGTGCAACAGTCAAATTATCTGTTTCATTCTGTTTTGCTATACACAGATAATTTGTATCTTGTTTTGTTGCATGTAATTATTAAAATTGCATGTCATTATTGAAATGTTCAAATTCACAAAAAAACATAGCATTTACTGTAAGTTGTTACTAATTGTAGCTGAAGTTTGAAGTAGCAGTTCATCCTAAAATAACAGATTTCTACTGGCTCATCAGTATAAAGTGCTAAAGTATGCTGGTCCACACGAGCTTAACCAGCAATGTCTATATCCCACATACACATAAATAAAATGTCAAAGGTGGAAAGTAAGACCCACAAAATCCAATGCGTTTACATTTGGCTATTTAGTTTTGTGCACCACTGCAATTTTTAAGCAACAGAAAACCATTTTTGTTTTGAATAACTTATCTAATGTACTATTTGGCAAATGCAAAGAATTTTGATCCATCCCCAGTGTGCTAAATAGAACTGCAGAGATCATGTGAGCAACAGTGTAGCTATAAGCTAGTCAATACAATGCTGCTATAGAATGACTGATAGAAATGACATAGAGTATATTTTTGCTCCCTCCATCTGGCAACAACAGTCAATTAAAATAGAGTTTGGCCATGGCACTTTTTCCATATGCTCACAGGATATGGTTGCCTTTGGCTAGGTTGCCTTTGGTATTTATTGCCCATGCCCTGGAGAAATGCTGGTGAGCTGCTTTCTTGAACTGCTGCAATCTATGAAATGTAGGTACACTTACAATGCTGTCAGGAGGGGAGTTTCGGGAAAATTGACCAAACAGCAGTGAAGGAATGAGCATGAAGCTCCATGTCAGAATGTGTGCAGCTTTAGCAGAACTTGCAGATGGTGCTGTATCCATTCTTACGAGGTGGTAGAGGTTGCTGGTTTGGAAATTGTTATTGAAGGAACATAAGTGAGTTTCTGCAGTGCATACTATAAATGGTATATAGTTAAAGAAGGCAGCTCACTACCATATCTTCCATACAATCTCCCTTACTATACATTAAGAATGTGTAATCATGCCAGCCTAGCCATCAATGGCCATATACCATGACTGTTTTTTTTAAACTGTGCTAGTGTGGAGATGGTGATTGTTGAAGGTTATGAATGGAGTGCCAATAAAGCATGATGCTTTGTTCAGGATGGTGTTAAATTTCTTGAGTGTCCCTGGAGCTGCAGTCATCCAGGTAAGTAGGGAGTATTCCATCACACTCCTGACTTGTGCATTATAGATGATGGACAGGCTTTGAGAACAAAAAACATGAGTTACTCAACTCAGAATTCCTAACCTCAAACCTGCTCTTGTGGCCATTGTATTTGAATGGCTTGTCCAGTTCAGTTTCTGGTTCACGTCAATGGGATGTTGAGAGTCGAAGAGTTGGCAATGGACTTCCTGCAGTGATATCCTTGAATTGGGATGATTGACCTTCGAGAGCCACTACCAAGTTACTTTGTGCTCGGCATGATTGCAACCAATAGAGACTTGTACCCCATGCTGAATCCCATGGGCTCCAGCTTGCTAGGGCTCCTTGATGCCACATTAAGTCAAATGTTGCCCTGATGTCAAGGGCAGTTACTCTCATCTCACCTAATTAGTTCAGATCTTTTGTCTCTGTTGAGACCAGGATGTAATGAGGTCAGGAGCTAAGTAAGACCCTGGTGAGATGTATTAGATCTGACTGAGACACCGTGATTTAACAAATAATGAAAAAATACTTTTAAAATTAGTGACATACATACACATGATAAAACCCCAAGATACTCCATGATATAAAACTCACCACAGTTAAGTTACCTTTTGCCATTATTTCTGACTCCAAAACCTGGAGATTTCTCCTCAACAGTGAATGTCTGTACTTGAGTTGAAGTAACAAGCAAGATGGATAAATGGGAACTGTGCAAATGATGTATATGATTTCCAAAAGCTACTTAATATGATGCCACATCAGAGGTTACGACACAAACAAGAGCTATGATGTAAGGGGTAATATATGAACAGAGGTAAAGGTTTGCTCGGCTAATAGGAAGTAGTGAGGAGGCATAAAAATCTCGTTTAGAATTGTAAGTTATAATTAATGAAATATCACGGGCATCAGCAGAGTCATAGAGTTAGAGAGATGTATATCACGGAAACAGACCCATCAGTCCAACTCGTCCATGCCAATCAGATATCCTAATCTAATCTAGTACCATTTGCCAACACTTGGTCCATATCCATCTAAACCCTTTCTATTCATATACCCATCCAGATGCTGCTTAAATGTTGTAATTGTACCAACCTCTACCACATCCTCTGGCAGCTCATTCCATACATACACCACTGTCTGCGTGAAAAAGTTTCCCCTTAGGTCCCTTTTAAATTTTTCCCCTCAATGTAAACCCTGAATCCAGAGACACTGTACGTGTAGTGTCTCCCACCTGCCCTCCTCCTCTAACCAAAAGAAAGGACTCCTCTTTGTTACTAAGGTAGGGCATTTCAATTGATATTTGTTGTGTATTGTGTGATTGATTAAAAGTTTACTGTTAGTTGGTTTGTTGAATAAGACCATAGAGAAGTACTAGAAATTATTTAACTCATACGTTTGTATACATTGATTAAATAAGTAGGGACAGCTGGTTAGGTCATCATTACTGTATCTGAATGGTGTGGGAGCTGGCTGATCCCATTGTTAACAGCAGTGACTACATCTGCAGCAAGTGTTGGATGCTGGAAGAGCTCCGGATAAGAATTGATAATCTTGAATCTGAGCTTCGAACTCTGTGGCACATTCAGGAGGGGGAAAGTTACCTGGACTCTTTGTTTCAGGAGGCAGTCACACCCGGTAGATTAAGTAATTCAAATTCAGTTAGTGATCAGGAACAACAGGGTGTGACTGTAAGTGAGGCAGGTAGGGGGATTCTGAGTTCAGGAGTGGAGGAGCCTCACCCCTTGACCTTGTCCAACAGGTATGAGATTTTTGCTCCCTGTATGGATGAGGAAAAGGGCTGTGGACAGGATGAGCCAGCTGACCACGGCACCATGGCACAGGAGGTCATTCAGAAGGAGGGAGCAAAAAGATGAGTAATTGTTACAGGGGATTCTATAATTAGATGGACAGATAGTATCCTTTGTGAGCCGGATCCAGAGTCCCACATGGTGTGTTGCCTGCCTGGTCCCAGGGTGTAGGACATCTCTGACCGGCTTGAAAGGATATTGGAGCAAGAGGGAGAAGATCCAGTTGCTGTGCTCCACATTGGCACAAACAGCATAGGCAAGGCTAAGGTGGAGGACCCGTTTGGGGATTATCAAGCACTAGGAAGGAAATTGAAGAACAGGTCCTTGAGGGTCATAATCTCTGGATCACTGCCTAAGCCACATGCTAATTGGCATAAGGATAAGAAAATTAGAGAAGTAAACACATAGCTAAGGGATTGGTGTGGGAAAGAGGGACATTGGCATCAGTTTTGGAACTGGGGGGATCTGTACCGATGGGACTGTATCCACCTGAAGCAATAGAACCAGTATTTGAGCAACAAGGATAAATAGGGTGATCACTACGACTTTAAACTTGTGAGTTGGGGGAAGGAAGAGAAAGGAAAAATGACAGGGAGTATGAAATCAAGCAGAAAGATAAGCAGCAGGTAAGCATGTGTGTAGGGTTTAAGTTCAAGGCAGACTAGGAATGAAGCAAAAACCAAGGATAACTTAGGAAATATTACTAGAGATGTTGGAAATTATGAAAATAAGAAAATTAGCATTAAGGCGCTTTACCTGAATGTTCGTAGTATTCGTAACAAAGTAGATGAATTAATGGCACAAATCATCGTGAATGATTATGATGCGGTAGGAATCACAGAGACATGGTTGCAGGGAGTTCAGGACTAGCAGTTAAATGTCTAAGGATTTACAACTTATCAAAAAGACAGGGAGGTAGCACAGGGGACAGAGTTGCTTTGTTAGTTAAGAATGAATTAAATCTATGGTACTGAATGAAGTAAGGTCAGAAGATGTGGAGTCTGTGTGGGTGGAGTTGAAGAACCACAAAGGTAAAAAAAACCCATAATGGTAGTTATGTACAGACCTCCCAGCAGTAGTCAGGACCGGGGACCCAAGATATACCGGAAATAGATAGGGCATGTCAGAAAGGCAAGGTCATGGTGATCATGGGGGACTTCAATATGCAGGTGTACTGGGTGAAAAATGTTACCGATGGATTGAAAGAAAGAGAATTCATGAAATGCTTAAAGGATGGCTTTTTGAAACAGCTTGTGATGGAGCCCACAAGGGAGCAGGCTATTCTGGACTTAATGCTATGTAATGAACCAGTCTTTATAAAAGATCTTAAAGTAAGGGAATACTTAGGAAGCAGTGATCATAATATGGTAGAATTCAGTTTGCAGTTTGAAAGAGAGAAGGCAAAATCAGATGTAATGGTGTTACAGTTAAATAAAGATAATTACAGGGGCATGAGAGAGGAACTGATGAAAATTGACTGGAAGCAGAGCCTAGTGGGGAAGGCAATACGGCAACAATGGCATGAGTTTCTGGGTGTAATGGAGGGTACAGTGCAGAGGTTTATCCCAAAGAAAAGAAAGATTATCCGGGGGGGTTGGGAATTAGACAGCCATGGCTGACAAAGGAAGTCAGGAAATGTATCAAAGAAAAGAGAGAACCTTAAAAGTGGCCAAGAGCACTGGGAAATCAGAAGATCAGGAAGGCTACAAAAACAGAGGATAACAAAGAGAGAAATAAGGAAGAAGAGGATCAAATATGAAGGTAGACTAGCCAATAATATTACAAATGATAGTAAAAGATTCTTTCAATACATAAGAAGCAAATGAGAAGCAAAAGTAGATATTGGGCTGCTCCAGATTGATGCAGAAAGACTAGTGCTGGGAGATAAGGAACTAGCTGAAAAACTTAATAAGTGCATTGTGTCAGTCATTACAGTGGAAGACAGGAGTAATATCCCAACAATTAAGGAGAGTCAGAGAGCAAAGTTGATTATGATAGCCATTACAAAAGAGTAAGTGCTAGAAAAGCTGAAAGGTCTAAAAATTGATAAATCTCCTGGCTCCGATGGGCTACATCCTCGAGGTCTGAGGGAGGTGGCTGAGGAAATAGCGAAGGCATTGGTTGTGATCTTCCAAAAGTCACTGGAGTCAGGGAAAGTTCTAGATGATTGGAAAATCACTGTCGTAATCCCCTTGTTCAAGAAAGGATCAAGACAAAAGATGGAAAATTATAGGCTGATTAGCCTAACCTCAGTTGTTGGCAAAATTCTAGAATCCATCGTTAAGGATGAGATTTCTAAATTCTTGGAAGTGCAGGGTCAGATTAGAACAAGTCAGCATGGATTTAGTAAAGGGAGGTCATGCCTGACAAACCTGAAAGATTGCTTTGAAGAGGTAACAAGTAAATTGGAACAGGGAAACCCAGTGGATGCTATATATCTTGACTTCCAAAAGGCCCTTGATAAGGTGCCTCATGGGAGGCTGCTGAGTAAGGTGAGGGCCCATGGTGTTCAAGGTGAGCTACTGGCATGGATTGAGCATTGGCTGTCTAAAAAAAGCAAAGATTTGGGATAAAAGGTTCTTTTTTGGAATGGCAGCCGGTGACAAGTAGTGTCCCGTAGGGTTCAGTGTTGGGACCACAGCTGTTCACTTTATATATTAATGATCTGGATGAAGGGACTGGGGGCATTCTGGTGAAGTTTGCCAATGGTATGAAGTTAGGTGGACAGGCAGGTAGTATTGAGGAGGTGGGGAGGTTACAGAAAGGTTTAGATAGTTTAGGAGAGTGGTCCAGGAAATGGCTGATGAAATTCAACCTGAGCAAATGTGAGTTCTTGCGCTTTGGTAAAAAAAGAATACAGGCATGGACTATTTTCTAAAAATTCATAAAGCCAAAGTATAAAGTGATCCAGGAGTGCTAGTCCAGGATTCTCGAAAGGCTAACTTGCAGATTGAGTCCGTGATGAAGAAAGCGAATGTAATGTTGCCATTTATCTCAAGAGGGTTGAAATATAAAAGCAGTGATGTGCTACTGAGACTTTATAAAGTTCTAGTTAGGCCCCATTTCGAATACTGTGTCCAAGTTTGGGCCCACACCTCAGGAAGGACATATTGGCACTGGAGCATGTCCAGAGGAGATTCACATGGATGATCCCTGGAATGGTAGGCCTAAGATATGATGAATGGCTGAGGATCCAGGAATTGTATTCATTAGAGTTTAGAAGGTTGAGGAGAGATCTAATAGAAACTTACAAGATAATGCATGGATTAGAAAGGGCGGATGCTGGGAAGTTGTTTCCGTTAGGTGGCGAGACTAGAACACGTGGGCACAGCCTTAGAATTAGAGGGGGTCAATTTAGAAACGGAAATGAGATGTTACTTCAGCCAAAGACTGGTGGTCCTGTGAAATTCATTGCCATGGAGCGCAGTGGAGGCCGGGACGTTAAATATCTTCAAGGCAGAGATTGATAAATTCTTAATCTCACAGGATTTAAGGATTACGGGGAGAGCGCAGGTAAGAGGAGTTGAAATGCCCAGCTGCCATGATTAAATGGCGGAGTGGACTCAATGGGCTGAATGGTCTTACTTCCACTCCTATGTCTTATAGTCTTAAGGTCTAAACCTATGCCCTCTAATTCTCCCACCCCAGGTAAAAGACATTGTCTACTTACCCTATCCATTCCACTCATGATTTTATAAACCTATATAAGGTCACCCCTCAGCCTCCAAAGCTCCAGGGAAAACAGCCCCAGCCTATTCAGTGTCTCCCTGCAGCTCAAATCCTCCTACCCAAGCAACATCCTTGGAAATCTTTTCTGAACCCTTTCAAGTTTCACAACATCCTTCCAATAGGAGGGAGACCAGAATTGCACACAATATTCCAAAAGAGGCCTAACCACTGTCCTGTACAGCCACAACATGACCTCCCAACTCCTATACTGAATGTTCTGACCAATATAGGAAAGCATACAAAATGCCTACTTCACTATCCAATCTACTTGTGACTCCACTTTCAAGAAACTATGAACCTGCACTCCAAGGTCTCTTCATTCAGAAACACTCTCCAAGACCTTACAATTAAGTGTATAAGTCCTGCTCTGATTTGCTTTTCCAAAATGCAGCAACTCACATTTATCTAAATTCAACTACATCTGCCACTCCTTGGCCCATTGACCCATCTGATCATGATGCTGTTGTACTCGAGGATATTGGGGTCTTAACTTATAACTCAATTTATATCATTAACTAGGATATGATCCACTGTATGCTAGTTCAATTTACTGATGATACCATGATAGGTTTTGAATAAAAAGTACAGAGCATACAAGGGGATATTGACACAGCATTTGTGAGCAAATATTTGGCAGATGAAGTATAATATCAGAAAACATGAACTTGCCCACTCATAGAAAAAATTGAAAAGCAATCTGTTATTTAAATGATGATAGATTGCAAAATTTAGAAATACAGAGGGATTTAGAAGTCATAGTACATGAACCCCAAAAGAAAATAGTTTGCAAGTACAGCAACTGATTAGAAAGGCAAATGGAATGATTGAGGTTTATGGAAGGGGAACAGTATATAAGAGAAGGTAGGTTTTATCATAACTGTACTTGGCATTGATGAGACCACATCTAAAGTACTAGGTACAGTTTTGATCTCCTTTTTTGACAAAGGATGCAATTGTATTTGAAACAATGCAGAGAATATTCACTTCACTCATTCCTATAAAGAAGGGCTTATTTTATAAATAATGGTCAAACAGGTAGGAACTTTACTCATTGGAATTTAGAAGAATGTGGGGTCACTTATTGAAACATTTAAAATCCTGAGAGGTGTTTCTCTGTGGAAGAGAGCCTATAATCTTTTAAGAGTAAGAGGTTTTGATTTTAGGATGTAGATGAGATTTTCTTTTCCCTCAAAGGATTACTAGTCTGTGGAATTCTCTTCCCCAGAAAACAGTGATGGTTGGGTCACTGAATGTATTCAAGGCTGAATTAGATGGAATTTTGATAGACAATGGAGCCAAGGGTGTGGACAGTAGAGTTGAGACCACAACTAGATCAGTCATGATATAAATAGCAGAGCAGGCTCAAGGGGTGAAATGTTTTACTCCTATATTCTATAGATTCCAAGCAAAGTGGGTGTATTTACAAACGGACTGCAGTGGTTTAAGAAGGGAGCACAATTCCATCTTCTCAAGTGCAATAAGGGCTGGATAATAAATGCTGGACTTGTAGTGGAATTCCCATAATCAACCAAAAACAATAAAGAAACTTATCTTAGTAATGTGGCACCCAAAGAACAAATTTCATTCCACAAACGTTTTTTAAGTACAGTAAGAAATTAAACCAATCCAGGAGGTTATAGTTTTGTTTGCAGAATCAATTGTCTGCCAGATCCAGCCACAAGCAAAACATTTTACAAAATTACACAAGTATTATTGAAGAAGTTTATTGGAAATATTTAAGTAAGTTCCTTTTTAACTCTGAGTTCCTGCATGGTGAGTTTCATTCAGTTGTTCAATCTGGAGCACAAGTCAGAGATTGAGCTTTGGAGAATATCCAGCATTCTGGTTACAGAGTGCAAATTTGTCAGCAAAAGAATCTCAGACCACAGCAGCTGTCAGCTGTGGCTCACTTGGTAAAATGCTTGACTATGAATCACAATGTTGTGGGTTCAAGCCTCTGTCTGGGGTTGAATGCAAAATAATTGAAGAGTAATGCCTGCAGTACTGAGGGCATCCTACACTGTTAGAGGTGCTTGCTTTTGATAAGATGCTCAACAGAGGTTCTACATGCCAATTGTGTGGCTGTGGGAAGATCCCAATTCACTGTCTTGAAGAACTAATGCCCTAGCCAATATCTATCCCTTAATCAAAATCAAGAAATAACAAATTATCCAGTCATTAGCACATTGCTGTGACATTCATTTAAAAAACAGTTAGTGAATGTTAGTCCGTGATAACAAATTAACCAAAGCAGAATATTGGTTAGGGGATAAATATTGACAAAACCACTAGAAAACCTTGACTGCTCTTTAATTGGGATCTTTTATGTGCATCTGAGAGACTAGTCAGAAGTCTTGTTTTAAACTTTTATCTGAAGACAGCATCTCCAATGTGGCATGATGGCTCAGTGGTTAGCACTACTGCCTCACAGTGCCAGAGACCCGAGTTTGATTCTAGCCTCAGGCGACTGTCTATGCAGAGTTTGCACATTCTCCCCATTTCCTCTGGGTGCTCTAGTTTCCTTCCACAGTCCAAAAATGTGCAGGTCCAGTGGATTGGCCGTAGCAGATTCCCTTTTGATATGTAGATTAGCCATTTTTAATGCACGGTTACTAGAATAGGGTAGACATGTGGATGAGATGTTCTTTGGAGGATTGTTGCAGACTTAATGGACTGACTGGCCTCTTTTCACACTGTAGTGATTCTAACTGTGCAGCCCTGCCCACGTTTCACACAATAGTGTGGTTCTGGAATATATTCACCAGCCTCTGGTGTCTGGGTGGAACTTACAGCCTTTTGACTCAGAGATGAGTGTGATTGAGCCAAGCTTACAGCATGTACTCTGATAAATTGTCTAAAATGCCTTAATTATTGTCCAAAACCGAGTTCCTTTCCAGCATTTTCTTCTACATGTAAAATCAACAGAAAAGAAACGAAGTCAAGAATGGTTGAGCATTATTTGGAGTGCTGACTTCCTGCAGATGGAAGTTAACATTATCAAAAAGCTTGTGAGGAAACCACACTGCTTGGCCAAATAAGAATCATATTTCAATCAATTAATAGAATGCTTGTTTTTGGTTTATTTCATTTCGTGTGCTTGATATAGCCAAGACTTCTTCTCTTGCCTTTCTCTAAAACAAAAGATGTCCATAGTCAAATATATTACAGATGTCCATATGTTTCGAATTTTGCAGCTGATCATTGTAAAATTAAAGACGGCCAATTGTTGCATAAATATATTTATGATCATTCAAGTAGCCAGCTTTCCCAATGCTTGTCAAAATTTCTAATGAGATCAGCAAATAGTCTTGAACATAATAATTCACCCTTAAAGTCAATTTTATGCTGTTTATTTAATATAAATTATACAACCCTCAACAACAAAAAAAATCTACGGCTAATCTCACGATTTTTGTAACAGTTTGGCAGAATTCTCCCTTTGTATAAAGTAGGCTTAATCAAGCTGGAGAATTGAAAACTTCAGGCATTGAGTTTTGTTCCCAATGTTTTCTAACATTAAAAATAGACTAATAATCAAAAAAGACCTTTCAGATCATATTGTGTTGGAGGGAAGGAAGATGATTGAATCAAAGCAGAGAAAGAGACAATGTATTGATGGAAAAGGGAGGAAGAGCATAATACAGTAAATAGTCAGGAAGGAAGGATATGAAAATTGAGTGGGAGAGTGAGAAGAAGGGGGAATAAAGAATAAAAAATGTGGAAGAGAGAAGGGGAGTGGGTGAGAGTGAGGATAAGGTGAGCACCAAAAGAGAAAACCATGGTAAGTTGAAAGAAGAGGAAGGAGCAGAGAGGTGAAGGAGAGGAAAAGAAGAGATAGAGGAGAGAATAAAGAGATGGATGACAGGAGAGGAAAAAAAGATGAAGATATGAAACCCAAATGAGAGATGTGAAGGGAAAATGTGGGAGTTAAGGAGGAACGAGAAGATGAAAGGAAAGGGAAAAGACAGAGGTATAGACTGAAAGGAGAAATGCAAGAGAAGAAAATTAGGAAAGTGAAAACAATAAAGATGAAGAAAGAATAGAAAGAACAAAGGTGGAATGAATGTGCCTTTGGTGGATGTTTCAATTCAAGGAGACAGAGTGTTCCTGAGTTTATTTCAGTGAATCAAGAGGCTGAAATGTAGGTTAACCAGAAAAGTCTCATAATTAAATTATGAAAATGTAGAGAGAGGTTACTTGGATTAGAGTCAAGCATGATGAGCGAAGAGTTAAGTTGTATTTTCCCTTGTAGTTAGTGATGTAAATTTGTTTCAGTCAATCTTGTCATATAGGAGTGTGTGAGTAAAGAAAGGACGACTTCAGACAAATGAAGGCCAAGGTCCAACTAAAACCTGTAATTTAAAGAACAGACAGTGAGAAGGAAGAGTGCAGGAAACTCAACAACTCACCAACAGCCATTTTGTGCATGAATTCTTCAGTATAGTCAAGGTTAGCTATGGCTCCAACACCCAAACGTTACTGAGAGAACTGAATGGTACTCATCAAGGACAAAGCATCAGTTGAGATTCTTTGGAAGGAGAACTTTGAGGGTCTCCCTAACCAAGAGTTAGTCCTTAATGTACTGAGTGCCCTTGGCCACATCCAGCAGCATGTTACCTGTCACTATCTCAGCATAAACCCAAACCAACATGAGACTGAAAAGGGCATCTGACAGCTGAGTAGCTACCAGGCTTCTGGAAGAGGGTGGATTCTTGCTGAAATACTAACATCCAGTGGAACAGCACTCTTGACATGAAAACATTCATAGTTCTGAAAGATGGTCACTGGACTCGAAACGTTGGCTCTGCTTTCTCTCCACAGATGCTGAAATTTCTATTTCTTTTAGTCTGTATTACAGGCTATGTCATGTGAAGCAGCTACTGGGAAGGAAGAGGTCCCTGAAGACATTCAATATCTTCACTGACCTTCTGACTACCCAGTTTGGAAAGTAAGCATTCAAGGAGGTGACAATGATATGGAGCATCTCCAATAGACCCAGGTAGAATTCAAGTGCAACCAGCAGAAGGAGCATGCAAAAATATAAATGTCCCACCACTTTTCTCTTCAAAAACCATTTGCCTCAATAGTCCTAGAGTATAAGGACCCAGTATTGAATTGTTTAGTCATCTCCAGACTGACAGCCCTGGAGTAACATACTCATCCTCATTCTTGAGGGCCTACCTAAGAAGACTACATAAAATTACGTTCATATCATCTCCAATAAGGGCAATAACTCCATTAATACACAACTGCTTTTACTATATAATAAATGCCAGTTAAGATCCCAATGTGTTGCAATAGATAAGTAAGACCAATCTCTCCCCAGTTTTGGTTTTGCATCGGATACACTTTCCCTCAAGAGAGGGAGTGTAACAGAGGTTCGTCATCTCTCAGAAGAAGGGACTTTCTTTTGAGAACAGATTGCATACACTAAGCCTGTGCTCTTATGTGTCCAGAAAAATGTAAAGTGATCACTTATAAACATGAATTTCTTAAGATGTTTTGCAGTGTAAATGCTGGAGGAACATTTTCCTGAGAATCAGTAACTTATGGAACGTAGCTATGGCACAGAAGGAGATGATTTGGTTCATCAAATTCACGCCAAAACTTTGCAAAAATAATTCAAAATCCTTTCTTTATAACACTGTAATGCATTTGACCTTCACATGTTTTCTCAATTCACTTCTGAAAGCTGTAATTAAATCTGCTTCCATTCCAAATGCATCAACACAGTTTTCTTTTCATTTTAAGAAGAAGCAATTAGATCACAGGTGGTAATGGAGTCTAGGCTATTGTATATATTCAAGGCTGCTTTAGATGGATCATCATCATAAGGGTGCTCAGAGTCATGAGGAATAGGCAGGAACATGGAGTTAAGGCTGCCAGCACATCAGCTATGATATTATCGAATGGCAGAGCAAACTCAATGTGTCCAATAGCCAGCTGCTGCTATGATCTGGTGAATGTTTTATGTTTGGCTGGTAGATGTTAGGGTTGGAAATTTCAACCTCTATGCCCTGTAACTAAATGTGACCCATGGAACTGAGAGCCATTGTAGCAATGTTCCACTGCCAATTAGGGACTTCATTTGATCATCAATCAGGTCATGCTGCCACCAGTGTTGATTGTGCCATCATTATACAATTTTGCCCAAAGTTTCATATATTTTGGCTCTGCCTTCAAAGAAGGACAAAAATCAGATAGGGGAAACGTTGGAGAATGTAAGATTTAGTGAGCGGGAGGAACTGAGGGAGATCAATATTAGTAGAGAAATGGTGCTGGGAAAATTGAGGGGATTGAAGGCCAATAAGTCCTCAGGGCCTGATAATCTACATCCCAGAGTGTTTAAGAAAGTGGGTCTAGAAATAATGGATGCATTGGTGGTCATCTTCCAGGCTTCTATAGAAGCTGAGAAACCAGGGAATCTTAGACCAGTATGCCCAACATTGGTAGTGAGGACTTTATAGCAGAGCATTTTGAAAGCAGTGGCAGGATCAGACTGAGTCAGCATGGATTTATGAAGGGGAAATCATGTTTGACAAATCTGTTGGAATTCTATGAAGATGAAATGCGTAAAGTTGACAAGGAAGAGCCAGTTGATGTGATATATTTGGACTTTCAGAAAGAATTTGACAAAGTCCCGCATAAGATATTATTTTGCAATATTAAAGTGGATGGGAGTGGGGGAAGTGTATTGAGATGGATGGAAAACTGGTTGGCAGAGAGGAAATAAGGAGTAGAAATTAATAGGTCCTTTTCAAGTTAGCAGGTGGAGTTCCACAGGACCCCAGCCATTCACAATGTATATTAATGATTTGGATGAGGGAACAAAATGTAACATCTCAAAGTTTGCAGATGATTCCAAGTTGGGTGGAAGGGTAAACTGTAACAAGGATGCAAGGATCCTTCAGCATGATCTGGACAGATTGGTTGAGTGGGCAAATCAATAGCAGATGCAGTATAATTTGGATAACTGTGAGGTTATTCACTTTGGAAACAAAAACAAGAAGGCAGATCACGACCTGATTTGCTATAAATTGGGAGAGGGGAGTGTGCAGGGGAACCTGGGTTTCCTTGTGCACCAGTTGCTGAAGGTAAGCATGCAGGTACAGCCGGTGGTGAAGAAGACAAATGGTATGTTGACCTTCGTTGTGAGAGGTTTCGAATACAGGAGCAGGGATGTGTTGTTGCAGTTATAAAGGGTCTTGGTGAGGCCACATCTAGAATATTGTGTGTGATTTTGGTCTCCTTTTCTGAGGAAGGATGCTCTTGCTCTTGGGGGAGTGCAATGAAGGTTTACCAAGCTGATTCCAGGGATGGCAGGGCTGATGTATGAGGAGATTGACTAGATTAGGATTGTTTTTGCTGGAGTTCAGATGAGTGAGGGGATACCTCAGAGAGACTTATAAAATTCTAACAGGACTAGACAAGGTAGATGCAGGGAGGATGCTCTTGATGGTGGGTGTGTCCAGAACCAGAGGTCACAGTCTGAGGATTCGGGTGCCATTTAGGACAGAGATAAGGAGACATTTCTCCACCCAAAGAGTGGTTGGCCTGTGGAATTCATTACCACAGAAAGTACTTGGTGCCAAAACATTGAATACATTCAAATGGTGGCCAGATATAGCATTTGGGGTGAATGGAACCAAAGGTTATTGGGAGATAGCAGGATTAGACTATTGAGTTGAATGATCAACCATGAGTGTGATGAATGGCGGAGCAGGCTCAAATGGTCAAATGGCCTCCTTCTGCTCCTACCTTCTCTGTTTATATATTTCTATGTTTCAATAAGTTCACAACATATTGCAGGTATAGTAATAAATTAAACTGAGACAGCTTACTAAGATCTTCTTCATCTTTAGACAACAACATGATACCACACATACCCACACACCTTTATTTAGAATTTGTTTTACAACTTAATATTCATCAAAACAAATCATCACCTTAGTAGAAAAATATTAATTTGTACTGATCTTGCATTTGAAGTAATCATAACTGGTGTGCTCTTTAATGTAGCAATACTTAGTGAAGAAAAGTATTTTGTTTGAAAAATATTAAATTTATTATTTTTAATTTAAAACGTATAGTTTCCCTTTAATATCTGAGTCATTATTACAAACTTGCTGCAGTGTCCATGTAAGTCAAACATGTGTTCTGCTTTCTTGTTTAGACAGCTGCTTTTCTCTCTATCAAAGACAAGGTGCCTAGATTATCAAGTCATACCTTGTTGCTATGGATTGCTTAGGCATAATAGGTAGGTGGTCTTTTTAAACCGAGAACAAAGCTTTGCTTGTCTCTTGCTAGTTGATACTTCCAGGATGTATAATCATTCTCTTTTATTAGTCACAGTGAAATTTCACAATGTTTTACCTGTGGTTATTCATCTCCTTCAGGAGATTAAGTAAATTGAAACATGACAATGGTAGTGCAAATTGTGGACAGATTTTCAGAAGCAGCAGGTTCAAACGGCCTTTATTATTTCACTTAATTATCTTTGAATGATTAAAAGGAAAATCACAAATGAATTTTGATTTTCTAAGTTGATGATACAATAGTTGTGACATTAAAACACATCTTGGGGTTTTCATAATGGAGTAAACCCAACAAGGTACTGAGTCATAACTATTCCATCCTGAATTAGTCAAACTCAGCTGAAATGCAATGAGGTGCTACAACTGTTTCTAATATTCTCAGGATAAGCAGGGTCTTAAGTTTCTGTAGAGACTGCTTGCTGCAAAATGTAGTTGTTTGGATCAAATATGGTCTGATAGCCCTAAAAAGCTCCATAGCACACTGACAATCACAAGCTAGGTTCACACTTAAGTTTCCCCTATAGGTTTGCAGAGAACTTCCTATAGATGTAGAACTGCATCTTCATATGAAATACTGCCTTAAGAGAGGGTGTAAAAGGAAAACAAACCAAGTTAAACAAAATAAAACAATGATTTAAGACTGCAGAAACAGTAAATGAAGTTAATTAGTAGGACAGTTACAAAACATTCAATTCTGTTAAATAAACAGTAACACACTGATGTAATCTGTTTTGAAAAATATCATCACACCATTCTGACATCATCATGCAACATTCTCACAAACTCTAGCATTTGCTGGATACAGTACATTAATTAATCCTGACAATGACTTTCGTCCAGTGGCTCTGACCTCCATAATTATGAAGTACTTCAAGAGGTTGGTCAGGGCTCACATCATCTCTGGCCTACCAAATTGTGGTGATCCTTTGCAATTCACCACTACTGGTGCAACAGGTCCACAGCAGACCCAATCTCTCTGATCCTACAGTCATTCCTGAAACATTTGGAAAACAAGGATACTTACATCAGCTTCCTACTTACTGACTACAGTTCCGCTTTTAACACTATAATTCCAAATAAGCTCATCTCCAAGCTCTGATATCTAGATCTCAGCTCCCCCCCCCCCCCCTCCCCCCGCCCTCCGAAATGGATCTTTGACTTCCAGATCCATAGACCGCAATCAGTAAGAATAGGTGACAACACCTCCTCCACCATGATCTTCAACATTGATGCACCACAAGGCTATATACTAAACCCCCTACTATACTCCTTATACACTCATGACTGTGTGGCCAAATTCCATCCCAAATTCATTAGCTGATGACACCATCATTGTCGTTTGGATCTCAAACAATGACTAGACAGGAAAGAAATTGAGTGCTCACTGGAATGGTGTAAAGAAAATAATCTCTCCATCAATGTCAGCAAAATGAAGGAGCTGCTCATTGAGTTCAGGAAGTTGAGTGGAGGGCATGATAATGTTTGCCCATCAGTGGTGCAGAGATGGAGATGGTTGAGAACATCAAGTTCCTGGAAGTGATAATCACCTACAATCAGTCCTGGTCCATCCATCTCGACAGACAGTCAAGAAAGCACAACAACATCTCTACTTCCTCAGTAGGCTAAGGGAATTTGGCATGTCCACAAGGACCGTTACCAACTTTTATTAATGCACCATAGAAAACATCCTATTTGGATGCATCACAGCACGGTATGGCAACTGTTCTCCCCAAGACCACAGAGTTGTAACATAGCCAGTCAATTACATAAACCAGCCTTCCTTCTATTGACTCCATCTACACTTCGTGCTGCCTCATGAAAGCAACCAACATAACTAAAGACCCCTCACACCCCAGTTGTACTCTCTTCAACTCTCTTCCGTCAGGTAGAAGATATAAAAGCTTGAATATATGTATGACTAAATTCAAGTAGGGCTTCTTCCCTGCAGTTTTCAGAGTTTTAAATGGACCTCTCAAAAGTTAATTCTGACTTTCCTCTCTCTGCACCTTCTCTGCCGCTGTAACACTACATTCTGCACTCTGTTCTACTGCCTTGATACATTTAGTATGATACAATCTGTCGGTATAACATGCAACATGACACTTTTCATTATATTTTGGTACATGTGACAACAATCAATCAATTAACCAATCAGCCAAAAGAGTAAAAGTTTTCTCACACATGTGGAATAAACTTCTGGCACTTGGGTGCTAAGACAAGGGGAAACTATTGTACTTTTCTAGATTGGTAAGCTACAGTGACATGAGTAGTCTTACCCATCCAAATTGATTTTGTACTGTAGGAAGTGATAACAAAACTTTAGTGACATCTGCTGATCAAGTGAGAGACCGCACTGGGCTGAAATATATTTGCCCTCAACATCCACCGCCCCTCTCCCTCCCCCACCCCGACGACCCTACTCGTATCATTGAAGGAGGGCAGTAACACAAAGCAGATGATCAGCTTAACCTACCTTATTGGCCTGTTGTTGCCCTTATATGGCCAGTTAACTGCAAATGTAAGGACTTTAATGTACTTCTTCCACCACTATTTTTTAGTCAGCAGAAAATGGTGGAACTGAGCTGAGCAGCCAGACAGTACTTCTTTTATTTCAGGGATGGGAATGGAGGTAGGTTGCCTGTGCTCACTGTAGCTCACCTCCATCCCCTCATTGAGGTCTTCCAGCTAGTTTTACTGAACATTCCTGAGCTTGCCTGAAGAATGGAATATATTTTGTTCTCTACCTTAGGAGTGATTGTAAGCCTAAAGTGGCCTCAACTCTTTTCTGGTGCTGCTGGAGCTACAGGATGATACTTCAACATTTTGTAGTGGTTCAGAAGTCATACCCTGATCCAAGGAATCTAAGCATAATATTCCTGAGAGGCAGGCAGATTTCTAATTGGTGAGCTGGTGGCTGAGCTTTAGGAGAGCAATTAATCAATTCAGTATCTCCATAAAATTCACCTATTAATCAAAAAAACCACCATGTTAAACCTTGGTATATCTTTTTCAATTTGATAAAATCAGTAAAAATGCAGTATTTGCTAGCTATCCAATTTCCATGTCCAATTTATTAGTAAGTAAATCTGTTCTTTGAGGGTCCAGTGTCACTAAGAAATAATGTATAAAGAGCTTTTACCTTTGGACAATAATTGTGACTTACTAAATTTGGTGTGTAACTTAGGTTTATGTGATGGCACTTCAACATTTAATTATTTCTCATGTTGTAACATTCCATATGAGTAAGTTCCTCTGTTTGTCAGAACTCACAATGAACATACAGCTCCATTTAAAATGACAAGTAGGTCAGAATCATACAATGCTGTGCTAAAATGACGACTGAAACAAAATGCCATAAGTAAATCTAAGAGTACTTTCAATTCATAGAATTGACAGGACTAGTTCCTCAATTAGTCCAAAAATGTCTAGGTTAGGTGGATTAACCATAGGAAATGCAGGATTACAGGGATACAGTGGGAGACTGAGTCTAGGGATGCTGTTCAGAGGGCCAGTGCAGACTCGATAGGCTGAGGACCTGCTTCTGCACAGTAGGTAGTCTATGAATTACAAAATGTTAGAGAAAGAATGGCTACTGTAAAATGCATGTTAAAATAGATTGAATAGATTTTCTATGAGTTCAGAAGAAATCGTTGTGCATGTTTTATTGTGTTAACCGGCTAAGGAAAATAAGAAAACATGGAGCAAGAAAATGAAACTTTTCTAATGAAGACTGTTCCTTCTGCAGACAGCATTCAGCGTACCTACCTTGAGGGCAAATGATTTATGGCAACAAGTGCTTTGTCATCACTCAGCATTTTCACAGCCTCGAGGATTCTTTCATACAAAATTGCAGTGTGCAGACAGCAAATCATGCTATGTGCAACAAGCAGACAGATTTGTGGGACGTGTTGTGGGATGTCATTGCATGAAATCACTTGCTCTACTTACAATTACTCTGCCTCATGTTTCTGTTTCTTGAGGGTGGTGACTAGTGGCAGGCATTTAGCAAAAAGACCTCAACTGTGTAATGTTCTCGATGACACCCAAAGACAAATCCATACAAATCCACATTGTTTCTTAATCCTGATTGCTTGCGTATTACAAATCTGATCACCATTATCCCAGGCATGGTTTTTAGTTACGGTATATTAAAGAAATCAATATCTATTATTATAATTTTAACCTCTATTCCTAATCTAGCCTTTATTGACTTGGTTTTTATTCTTAAAAATAATGAGCTAATGAGTATAGTTTTAACATCTTCTTTATGAGAAGCTTGTTTTATACAGTACAATTATAAGATTGCACAGCAAAAACATAAAGGCCTGGGATTTCCCGCGTGGGTGGAATTGCTATATTGGATTAGTCAATGTGTTCATTCTCATGTCAATCTTGCCATGGAAAATTATCCTCATAATTCCTGCAAATGATCGTTACAATATAGCAGGACATTAGAAATCAGCCTGATAAGTTAGGGAATAGGGAAAATGCAGAACTGAAATGATGTATTTCTTTCTTTTAAAATAAAAATTAAAGTTTCAACAAATGTAACCTTTGTTCGTGCAAATTAAGTTCAGCATACAAGAACTACATTGAGAGTAGTTTCTCAATTGCTAATGTTCTTTGTACTAATGTCATCAAAATACAAGAGACAAAGATTCCAATGTATTGCTGGGCTCAATGAAGATTAAAAATAGTTCAAAAACATTGCAATAAATAACTTAATTTCCTTTAAAGCCTGAAAATCTGGTCCTGATTTGGGTATGACCTCTGAGCAAATGCAATACTTAGGGAAACAAGGGTTTAGCAATGATGAATAATTTAAAGAAATCATTACAAATATCACTGTCAAAATGAATCGAACAATATGTAGAGAAGTCCAGTGAACCCAATGCTTTTTTAAAACAGAAATGATAGCCGCAGTGATAATGGATGCATTGTTTTTGATCTTCCAGAATTCTTTAGATTTGCGAACAGTTTTGAGCTGGCCAATGTAATCCCACTATTTAAAAATGGAGAGGAGAGAAAAGTATTAACTAACGTCAATTTGCCTAACACTAGTCGCAGGTAACATGCTGGAGTCTATTTTGAAGGTTGTAACAACAAAGGCACTGAGATAAACATCACAAAATAATATAGAGCAAACATAGATTTATGAAAGGAAAATCATGTTTGATAAATCAATTCAAATTTTTCAAAATGTAATGGGTAATATTGAAAAGGGGAAACCAGATGATTTAATGTATTTATTTTTTTAAAACCTTCCAAAAAGAAACCATGCAAGGTGTTATAATGTGAATTTGGTACTCATGGGCTAGGGGGCATGGATTGTGGATTGGGCAATGGACAGAAAATGGACACTAGGAAAAAACAGCATATATTCATATTAACAGACTACAACTATTGCCAGTACTTGGGCCTCAGCTTTGCAATTGGTATTCAAGTTTGAGATCAGGGAATTTAGGGTTGTGAATCTGTGGTATTCCCTGCCCAGTGAAGCAGTTGAGGCTACCTCATGGAATGTTTTTAAGGCACGCTAGATAGACATTTGAACAGTGAAGAAATTAAGGGTTATAGTGAGAGGGTGGGTAAGTGGAGCTGAGTCCGTGAAAAGATCAGCCATGATCTTATTGAATGGTGGAGCAGGCTTGATGGGCCAGAAGGTCTACTCCTGCTCCTATTTATTATATTCTTATGTAAAATATGCACATTTGATGAAGACAAAAAGTTATTTGGGAAGATTTGTGATAAGGAGGATGCAAAAAGGTTGCAGAGAGATATAGGTAGGTTGACCTATGGGAAAACCATGGGAGGTGGAATACATTGTGCTGAAGTGTGGAGTTATCCATTTTAGTAAACAAATAAAAAAAGATTATTTTTGCTTTGGTGGGAGACTGGAAATGTGTACGTTCAGGCATATTTGATCTTTGTACATGATTCCCAGAAAGTGAACATATACTTGCAACAAACAATGAGGAAAACAAATGTTAATTAGCTTTGGTAACAGAGGGATTGGTGAATAAAATGGAAAATATCTTGGCGCACTTGCATGGATCAAGCCACATCTAAGTCAATCTATGCAATTTTATTGTGCTACATCAAAAAGGTGGCACTGACTGGCAGTCAGTCGTTGACGTGAGAAATAGTAAAAAACATTGTTGCAGAGGTCTGATTGGAATGCTTTTCTAAGAGGAAGGCTAAGGTATGTTGTAGGGCTAGAATAGAGTGAGCTTTATTCTGCTTCTGATTGTGCTATGCATGGACTAAGTGTATATGGAAGACAACATACCAAATGAGTAACAGACCAAATTTGATCAGTCATCCACTTTACAGCTTGGGCAAGTGGAGGTGAATACCAATGGGCATTCCGTCACAATCTGTCCAATTCCCACCCACCTGGGTTCATTTAAAATTACCTCCACTGATAAAATAGAAAGATGCCCAATCCCCAGCAGTAAAATCCCTGAAATTGATAAGTATGCAAGAAACCATGAACAATTAATCACATTCTATCGAAAATGAATGATTGTAAATATTTATTTTAGATGTATTAAGATTTGTTTTAATGCAAGTAGTAGATAAGGCAGATGAATTTAGGGCTTGGATTAGTACCTGGGAGTATAATGCTATTGCTATTACTGAGACTTGATTGAAAGAAGGGCATAATTGGCAACTAAACATTCCAGGATATTGATGCTTCAGGCAGGATAGAGAGGGAAGTAAAAGGGGAGGAGGAGTTATATGACTGGTCAAAGAAGACATCACAGCTGTGCTGAAGGAGGGCACTATGGAAGACTCGAGCAGTGAGGTAATATTGGGAGAGTTCAGAAATGGGAAGGGTGCAGTAACAATGTAGAGATTGTACTACAGGTCTCCCAACAGCGAATGTGAGATAGAGGTACAAATATGTAGAGAGATCACAGAAAGATGTAGGAGCAACAGGGTGGTGGTGATAGGAGGTTTTAATTTTCCCAACATTGACTGGGATTCACTTAGTTTTAGAGGATTAGATGGAGCAGATTTGTAAGGAGCATCTAGAAGGGTTTTCTAGAGCAGTATGCAAGTAATCCATATCGGGAAGGGTCCCTACTGGACTTGGTGTTAGGAAATGAGTCCAGCCAAGTGGTTGAAGTTTCAGTGGTGGATTACTTTGGGAATAGTGATCATAATTCCATAAGTTTAAGAATACCCATGGACAAAGATGAGAGTGGCCCTAGACGAAGAGTGCTAAATTGGGGGAAAGCTAATCATACCAAAATTCGGCAGGAGCTGAGGAATGTAGATTGGGAGCAGCTGTTTGAAGGGAAATCCATATGTTCCTGTGAAAATGAGGGATAGAAATGGCAATATTAGGAAACCATGGATGACAGGTGAAATTGTGAGACTAGCTAAGAGGAAAAAGGAAGGTCTAGGTGACTGAAGACAGATGAAGCGTTGGAAGAATATCGGGAATGTAGGACCAATCTAAAATGAGGAATTAAGAGGGCTAAAAGAGGTCATAAGATATCCTTAGCGATCAGGGTTAAAGAAAACCTCAAAGCCTTTTATTCATATATAAGGAGCAAGAGGGTAATTAGGGAAAGGGTTGGCCCACTCAAGGACAAAGGAGGAAAGATATGCATAGAGTCAGAGAAAATGGGTGAGATTCTGAATGAGTACTTTGCACCGGTATTTGCCGAGGAGAGGGACATGGCGGATATTGAGGTTAGGGATAGATCTTTAATTACTCTAGGTCAAGTCGGCATAAAGAGGGAGGAAATGTTGTGTATTCTGAAAGGCATTAAGGTGGACGCGTTACCAAATCCGGATGGTTTCCATCCCAGGTTACTGAGGGAAGTGAGAGAGGAAATAGCTGGGGTATTAGCAGATATCGTTTCAGCATCCTTAAAAACAGGGGAGGTCCCAGAGGACTGGAGAATTGCTAATGTTGTCCCCTTGTTTAAGAAAAGTAGTAGGGATAATCCAGGTAATTACAGACCTGTGAGCCTAACGTCAGTAGTAGGGAAGCTACTGGAGAAGATATTAAGGAATTGGATATATACCCATTTGGAAGAAAATGGGCTTATCAGTGATAGGCAGCATGGTTTTGTGCAGAGAAGGTCATGTCTTACAAACCTAATAGAATTCTTTGAAGAGGTGGCAAAGTTGATTAATGAGGGAAGGGATGTAAATGTCATATACATGGACTTTAGTAAGGCATTGATAAGGTTCCCCATGGTAGGCTGATAGAGATAAAGTTGCATGGAGTCCAGGGTGTTCCAGCTAGAAGGATAGAGAACTGGTTTGGCAACAGGAAACAGAGAGTAGTAGTGGAAAGGAGCTTCTCAAAATGGAAACCTATGACCAGTGGTGTTCCACAGGGATCCGTGCTGGGACCACTGCTGTTTGTGATATACATAAATGATTTGGAGGAAGGTGTAGGTTGCCTCATTCGCAAGTTTTCAGATGACACTAAGATTGGTGGAGTAGCAGATAGTGAAGGGGACTGTCAGAGAATACAGCAGAATATAGATAGATTGCAGAGTTGGGCAGAGAAATGGCAGGTGGAGTTCAATTCAGACAAATCGAGGTGAAGCATTTTGGAAGATGCAATTCCAGAGCAAACTATGCAGTAAATGGTAAAGTCCTGGGGAAAATTGATGTACAGAGAGATCAGGGTGTTCAAGTCCATTGTTCCCTGAAGGTGGCAACGCAGGTCAGTAGAATGGTCAAGAAGACATATGGCATGCTTTCCTTTATTAGATGGGGTATTGAGTACAACAGTTGCCAGGTCATGTTACAGTTGTATAAGACTTTGTTTTGGTCACATTTGGAATACTGCATACAGCTCTGGTCACCACAAGGATGTGGATACATTGGAGAGGGTGCAGAGGAGATTCACCAGGATGTTGCCTGGTTTGGAGGGTGCTAGCTATGAGGAGAGGTTGAGTAGATTAGGATTATTTTCATTGGAAAAAAGGAGATTGAGGGGGGAGACTTGAGTGAGGCAAACAGGGTGGATAGCAAGAAACGTTTTCCCAGAGTGGATGACTCAATTACTAGGGGACACAAGTTCAAAGTGAGAGGGGAAAAATTTAGGGGAGAAATATGTGGAAAGTTTTTTATTTAGAGGGTGGTGGTTGTCTGGAATGAGTTGCCAGCGAAAGTGGTCGGGGCAGGAACGATAGAGTCATTTAAGATGCATCTACACAGATACTTGAATGTGCAGGGAGCAAAGGAATACAGATCCTTAGAAAATAGGTGGCAGATTTAGATAGAGGATATGGATCGGTGCAGGCTTGGAAGGCTGAAGGGCCCGTTGCTGTATTGTAATGTTCTTTGTTCTTTGAGAGTTCTATATCATTACCGTTACAATTTCTGTCGAACATGCTATGTTTTAAAAAGAATTTTTTATCTCTAAAGCTACTGTAAAGAACAGCATAAGGAGTTATAATATTCATGACTTTTACTGTAACCAAAGATTAAAAACACGACTGACTACACATTATCTTTGTAAATAACTTATATTTTCAACCGCACAGATTTGTCTCTTCTTATTTTGATCTTAACAAAGCTATAAATGCACACTTCACGGACATACATTTCAATATCCTTTAAGTATGCATTCAATTCTACAAGCTCAAATAAATTCTTTGGATATGATTTTCTGCTCCTGGAGGAAGCACAATAATGATGAGAGTGAACAACTTTGTCAGATGAGAGTTCAAAGATCAGATTCTCACCTTTGACATAAGTTTTAGGAATTATGTCTTCCATCCTCAGATAATGTGAGGATCTTCCTGCCGATAGGTGATGAGAACCTGATGTGCAGACAGGCACGTGTCTTTAAATGCACAAACTGCAGGAATTAACTTCATCTTCTGATTTAACTTCTGCTCAAAAATTACTTTCAGTGTTTCAGCTCTATGGCTGTATACAATAACCACTTACCTGGTGATTTTGACTTTGCCTTCTAATCTGGATGAGTTCACAGTCTTTTCAACTGCAAGCACAGTATTATAAATATGTTGTCTTCACTTTTCTATGAGTCCTTCAACTACAACAGGTCTGTCCAAGATGACAAGTGCCAGATCTGGAATATCTTGAGCAGTTTTTGACCCCTTATTTAAAGAATGAAATAATTTCATTGGAGATAGTTCAGCGATGGTTCACTTGGATGATCTCTGATGCAGATGGATTGCCTTAAGAGTAAAGGTTAAACAGTTTGGGATTTTATTGACTGGAGTTTAGAAGAATGAGAGCTGATCTCATTAACATATTAGATTCTTAAAGGGCTTGACAGGGTAGATGCTGAGAGGAAGTTTCCCCTCAGGGAAGAGTCTAGGACTGGAAGACATAGTCTCAGAATAAAGGGACCCCAACTTCATACTGAGATAAGGAAGATTTTTTTTCTCTTAGAGAGTTGAGAAACTATGGAACTCCTTGTCGCAGACAACTTTGGGGCATATTTAGAGTTGAGGGAGATTCTTGATTAGTAAAGTAATCAAGGATTATCCGTAAAGGGCAGGAAAGAGAGTGTGAGGAATGGCTGATCAGCCATAATCCTTTTGAATGGTGCAGCAAGCTCCCGGGCTGAAAAATCTATCCCTTTTCCTATTTCTTATGGTTCTCTATGTCACTGGGCCATCATAAACTCAGCTAGAAAATGGTAATGTAGCAGCATGTGTCTTCTCCACAACCACCTGGGGATAAAGGAGTAGCACTCTGAAAGCTAGTGCTTCCAAATAAACTTGTTGAACTATAACCTGGTGTTGCTTGATTTTTTCCTTTTCCACCCCAGTCAAACACCAGCACCTTCACATCAAGTGTCTCAGAATGGCAGTTTAATGCAGAAGGTCATTTGGCAGCTTGTGTTTGAAGGTGACAACTTCATGCAAAATGTAAGGAGGTGGCTTCTAGCTGTAGGATACAGTGACTCATCAATTTGAAGGATAGGACCCTGTGGCTGTAGGGTACAGTGACTCATCAATCTGAAGGATATGTACCTGTGGCTGTAGGGTACAGTGACTCATCAATCTGAAGGATAGGTACCTGTGGCTGTAGGATACAGTGACTCATCAATCTGAAGGATAGGTACATGTGGCTGTAGGATACAGTGACTCATCAATCTGAAGGATATGTACCTGTGGCTGTAGGATACAGTGACTCATCAATCTGAAGTGTGGTTACCTTAGGGCAGTGACTCATCAATCTGAAGGGTAGGTACCTGTGGCTGTAGGGTACAGTGACTCATCAATCTGAAGGATAGGTACCTGTGGCTGTAGGGTACAGTGACTCATCAATCTGAAGGGTAGCTACCTGTGGCTCTACAGTGACTCACCAATCTGAAGGATAGGTACCTGTGGCTGTAAGATACAGTGACTCATCAATCTGAAGGGCACGTACCCATGGCTGTAGGTTACAGTGACTCATCAATCTGAAGGGTAGCTACCTGTGGCTCTACAGTGACTCATCAATCTGAAGGATATGTACCTGTGGCTGTAGGATACAGTGACTCATCAATCTGAAGTATAGGTACCTGTGGCTGTAGGATACAGTGACTCATCAATCTGAAGGGTATGTACCTGTGGCTGTAGGATACAGTGACTCATCAATCTGAAGGATAGGTACCCGTGGCTGTAGGATACAGTGACTCATCAATCTGAAGGATAGGTACCTGTGGCTGTAGGGTACAGTGACTCATCAATCTGAAGGGTAGCTACCTGTGGCTCTACAGTGACTCACCAATCTGAAGGATAGGTACCTGTGGCTGTAAGATACAGTGACTCATCAATCTGAAGGGCACGTACCCATGGCTGTAGGTTACAGTGACTCATCAATCTGAAGGGTAGCTACCTGTGGCTCTACAGTGACTCATCAATCTGAAGGATATGTACCTGTGGCTGTAGGATACAGTGACTCATCAATCTGAAGTATAGGTACCTGTGGCTGTAGGATACAGTGACTCATCAATCTGAAGGGTATGTACCTGTGGCTGTAGGATACAGTGACTCATCAATCTGAAGGGTATGTACCCGTGGCTGTAGGTTACAGTGACTCATCAATCTGAAGTGTGGTTACCTTAGGGCAGTGACCCATCAATCTGAAGGGTAGGTACCTGTGGCTGTAGGGTACAGTGACTCATCAATCTGAAGGGTAGGTACCTGTGGCTCCACAGTGACTCACCAATCTGAAGGATAGGTACCTGTGGCTGTAGGATACAGTGACTCATCAATCTGAAGGATAGGTACCTGTGGCTGTAGGATACAGTGACTCATCAATCTGAAGGGTATGTACCTGTAGCTGTAGGATACAGTGACTCATCAATCTGAAGGGTAGGTACCTGTGGCTGTAGGGTACAGTGACTCATCAATCTGAAGGGTAGGTACCTGTGGCTGTAGGATACAGTGACTCATCAATCTGAAGGATAGGTACCTGTGGCTGTAGGATACAGTGACTCATCAATCTGAAGGATAGGTACCTGTGGCTGTAGGATACAGTGACTCATCAATCTGAAGGATAGGTACCTGTGGCTCTACAGTGACTCATCAATCTGAAGGATAGGTACCTGTGGCTGTAGGATACAGTGACTCATCAATCTGAAGGGTAGGTACCTGTGGCTGTAGGATACAGTGACTCATCAATCTGAAGGGTAGGTATTTGTTGCTGGGAGATGCAGTGCTGTACAATGCTAAAGGTGGTGCATGTGCCTCCAGTATATGCAAAAATAAACCAGTTAATGTGCTTGGACAGCACGGTGTGTTTGAATGGAAAAGGGGAGGCATAGGTAGTGGTGAGAGTGTGGGTGCATCTCAGTCAGGGGTTAATGCCATTGCCAGTCGAGTGGCCAGGTGGTGTCTAGTCCAGGAGATGATAACATTTCAATGGTTGGTCCAATGGAAGACAGTTGTTTGGCACCATCTTATTTTATTTTATGTTATCTTATTTTATTTTATTATTTTTATTTTTTTATTGGACCAAAGGGTCTGTTTCCATGCTGTATGACTCTATGGGTAGAATGGATAGTGAAGAAGGCATTTGGTATGGTTTCTGAATAGAACTGATTGGGAAAGGAGCCTAGCAGGAAAGACAGTGGAACAGCAATGGCAGGAGTTTCTGGGAGTAATTCGGAAGACACAGCAGAGATTCATCCCGAGGAAAAGGAAGCATGCTGCAGGGAGAATGAAGCAACATGGCAGACTCCAGAAGTCAGGAATAGCATAAAAATAAATGAGAAAGCATATAATGTGGCAAAGGGTAGTGGGAGACCAGAGGATTAGGAAGCTTACAAAGACCAGCAGAGGGCAACAAAAAAGAAATAAGGAGGGAGAAGATTAAATATGAGGGTAAGCTATCCAATAATATAAAGGAAATTTTAAGAGTTTCTTTTGAAATGTAAAGGGCAAAAAAGAGGCAAAAGTGGACATTGGGCCACTGGAAAATGACATTGGAGAGATAACAGTAAGGAACAAGGAAATGGCTGAGGAACTGAATAATTATTTTGCATCAGTCTTCACGGTGGAAGACACAAGTAATATCCCAAAAATTTGAGGGAGTGAGTGGTGGCCATTACCAAGGAGAAGGTGCTAGAAAAACTGAATGGCCTAAAGGTGGATAAATCAACTTGACTAGATGGACTACACCCCAGAGTTCTCAGGGAGATAACTGAAGAGATCATGGAGACGTTAGTGGTGATCTTTCAGAAATCACTAGAATCTGGGAGGGTTCCAGAGGATTGGAAAATCGCTAATCTTAAACCCCTGTTTAAAAAGGGAGTAAGGCAAAAGACAAAAAAATTATAGACTGATTAGCCTAACCTTGATCATGGGTAAGATTGTGGAATCCATCATGGACAAGGACATTTCTGAATATTTGGAAGTGTATGGTAAAATAGGGCAAAGTCAGCACGGTTTCATCAAGGGGAGGTCATGCCTGACAAATCTATTAGAATTCTTTGAGGAAGTAACAAGCAGGTTAGACTAAGGAGAGCCAATGGATGTTATCTACCTGGACTTGAAGAAGCTGCACATGAGGCGACTAAGTACGATAAGGGCTCATAATATTAAAAGGTAAAATGCTAACATGAATAGAAGCCTAGCTCTCTGGGAGAAAGCAGAGAATGGGGATAAAAGGGTCCTTCTCAGGGTGGCAGCCGGTGACAACTGGTGTTCTGCAAGGATCAGTTTTGGAAACACAAGTTTCACTTTATACACTTTATACATTAACGAATAGATGAAGGAACTAAGGGCATTCTGGCTAATTTGCAGGTGTTAGAAAGAGAGGTAGAGGGACAGGTAGCATTGAGAAGGCAGGGAGCTTCAGAAGGATTTGGACAGGTTAAGAGAGTGGGCAAAGAAGTGGCAGGTGGCCTACAACGTGGAAAAGTGTGAGATTTTGCACTTTGGAGAGAAGAATAGAGGCATGGACTATTTTCGAAATGGGGAAAAAATTCAGAAACCTGAAGTGCAAAGGGACTTGGGAATCCTACTCCAGGTTTCTCTTAAGATAAACTTGCAGGTTAAGTCAGTGGTTAGGAAGGCAAATGCAATGTTATCATTTATTCTGAGGTCTTGAATATAAAAGCAGGCTCTATAAGGCTCTGGTCAGACCGCATCTGGAGTATTGTGTACAGTTTTGGGCCCCATATCTCAGGAAGGATGTACTAGCCCTAGAGCATGTTCAGAGAAGGTTCATGAGAATGGTCGCAGGAATGAAAAGTTTAACAAAGCTTGGGCCCTGCAGGAAAAGGGGAGCCCTGCCCCAGGAAGGACAATTGACACAAAAGGCTTCTAACCCCATAAAACGCATGCCTGACATGAAATCTTTCAGAACGTACCTGGAGAGCAACCCAAACACTTGTGCAAAAAAATGTTGCTAGACCTGGAGCAGCAAATCGGCTGCAACTGAAATCAAGAACTTCTTCATTGGGTCCTAAGCAATCTCCCTCTGGTTAAAAAAAAACCACACAGTAAATTACCTACTACACTGGATCTTGAGCAGACCCTCTGAAAAATATACATTAAACAGCAACCTATCTGCTCCACAGGGTCCTAGGAAGGATCACTTAACTGGAAACTGTCACAATCCACTCCACCTGACCACCGAACCAGTCAAATGTAAGAAACCTGCAAGGAAGCGGGGTAAGCGTGCTGGCCTGCTAGTAAGACTGAGACTATACGGTTTCAAGATTCACCTTCCTACCTTACTCCGAGCAAATGTATAATCTCTGGAGAGCAAGATGGACAAACTCAGATCACGGCTCACCTTCCAGCGTGAACTGCAGGACTGCTGCACACTCTGCTTCACAGAAACTTGGCTCAACCCAGCCATCCCCAACTGCGCACTTTAGGCTGATGGTTTTACTATCCAGTGTATGGGCCGTACAGCGTTCTCTGGTAAGACAAAGGGTGGAGGGGTTTGCTTTTTAATCAACAACTTGTGGTGTACGGACATTGCAACCCTGGGCAGCCATTGCTCCCCAAACCTTGAATTCCTCACCATCAAGTGCCGCCCCCTTCTATCTACTACGGGAATTTACCGCTGCTATACTAACTGCTGTGTGCATACCACCACAAGCAAAGGTCGAGGAAGCTCTGGATGTGCTGTACTCCACCACTAACACCCTGGAGGCGGAACACTCCGAGGCCCTGTTTATTGTATCTGGCAATTTCAATCAAGCCAATCTAAGGAAGGTGTTGCCTAAGTGCCACCAGAACATTACCTGCCCCACCAGGGGCCCGAACATTTTAAATGACTGCTACACCACTGTGAAAGATGCCTAAGGCTCCATCCCCCACCCTCATTTCGGGAACTCTGACCACAATGTCTTCTCCCGGACCTTCTCCCGGCTCACAGACAAAAGCTCAAGAAGGAGACCCCCCTCACAGATACAGGTCCAGTGCTGGTCAGAGGAGACAGAGGATCAACTTCGGTGCTGTCTGAAATCAGCTGATTGGGCCATGTTCAAACAGTCCGCAGGTACCTTGGATGAATACACCACCACCATTACAGACTTTATCAGCAAGTGTGTGGTGAACTGGTTTCCCCAACAGGAAACCCTGGATGAATCAGGACATACAGGACCTGCTAAAGACCAGGCATGACACATTCAGATCAGGAGACCCACTCAAATGTAAGGAATCCAAGTATGACCTTCACAGAGCTATTAAGACAGCCAAGGACCAATACTGATCCAAACTAGAGACCCAGACAGACACCCGGCGACTACGACAAGGACTGAATGACTTCACAGGTTCTAAAACGAGACAGTGTAAGATAGCAGATGAAGACATATCCCTCCCAGATCATTCAACTTCCATGCTCACTTTGAGCAGAATTTTGGCGGAGAGGTAGCACCTATTCTGACAAGTCCTGATGAACCTACCCCAACAGTCACTGCATCAGAGGTCAGGTCAGTATTCCTTTGTGTGAATCCAAGGAAAGCAATGGGATCAGACGGAGTACCCGTGCACTCAGAGCATGCGCAGATCAACTGACAGAGATCTTCTTGGACATCTTCAACCCTTCCCTGCAGCAGGCCAGTGGCTCTGCCTGCCTGTTTCAAGAGGACCAACATCATCCCTGTGTCTAAGAATGCTCATTTAGCATACCTCAATCACTCCCGTCCAGTGGCCCTAACTTCGGTGGTCATGAAGTACTTTGAAAGGCTGGCCATGGCATTAATCAACTCCAGCCTCCCCACTACTCTTGACCCACTACAATTTGCCTATCAGACCAACAGATCCACATCAGATGCCAAATTACTTCACTCCTCCCTCGAACTTCTTGACACCAAGAACAACAACATAAGAATCCTACTCATTGACTGCAGTTCAGCCTTCAACACTATTATCCCCTCGAGACTGATTACTAAACTCAATGATCTTGGACTAAGCCCCACTCTTTGCAACTGGATCCTCAATTTCCTGACTCACGGGCCACAAACAGTGAAGATTGGGGACAATATTTCATCCTCACTAACACTCAACACAGGAGCCCTCCAGGGGTTCGTACTCAGGTCCCTACTGTGCTCACTGTATATCCATGCCTGTGTCGCCAAATACCAGACTAATACCACTTTCAAGTTTGCTGATGAC